>NC_086447.1:705001625-706201625 GCF_028390025.1 Pseudophryne corroboree
GACCTTTATCAAGACCGGCAATTCAAAACATCTAAACAATCAAAAAGATAAATAAAATATAAAATCAGACTAAAGGTATCAGATCATACACTCACCACCACCACCACCAGTGCCTCCCAGGCCCTTATAGCAGAAAATAGTGGCATCATGTTAATTAATTAATAGAATGGCACTCTAGATAGAAACAAGGATAAAGGTCAGCATACACCAAATCTACTCCCACAGGACAAGCATAGCAACTCACATTATAGTGAACTTCACAGATTTACCTGGGACAATAATAGACAAAACGGCTCAAGGATAGCTCCTGAAATACAGGACTACTAAAAAAGAAAATTAAAAAACTTATTAAGACACTGACCCTCACCAGTGTGTATTTGGACCCAACATACCATATAGAAGTCATACCTGGATAATTTAAAAAGCAACAATAGGCAGCTACAGATCAATCAGCAGAGACCAAAATGTATTCAGCAGCAAGGTCTGCAATTTGAAACAAAAACGGGATGTATGAAATAATCCAAACTAGATAAGATATTCCTACCATAAGAGTCCACACCGGCCAGTACACTCACCACTCTGCTGCTCAATTTCTGATGGTAGCTGCATGCTGCACATCAGCAGCTGCAAGCTATTTAACAAGATGGGACAGGAAGTGCCACTTAACCAAAAGGTATAACTGTACTCGTGCTAAACGCTACTCACATAAGGTAAAAGTATACTGTTTAAATGTAACACCATTAGGAGTACCCAGCGCTACTCGTTCAAGAGCCAAAATAGTCCAAAATAGCTCAAGAACACGATATTAGCAGCGTTCACGGCTGCTGGCGACGCCACTTCCGCGTTCCAAAGACCAGAAGTGAATGTGTTCCACGGGCCGGAAGTCCCGCGGATGCCGCTCAGCCGGGCCACAGTAGAAACACATCAACATTAAACACCAAGGCAAAACTCAAAAACAAACACAAGGGAACATCCCAGCACATGGGCAAAAGCCAGAACATCACTAAACTGGCCACACTCTGTCGATAGTCAAATCGACCCGACCGGAAGTGACAGCACCGTCTAATTTGCTTTAGTGAGAGGGGAATATGCTAATCAACGGACGGGGTAGATTAGAATGTGTAATAATAGACAAGGAGATGCTGATTTAGCAAATAGAAACAGTTGTTTAATATCAGTGAAACCCAATTGCAGGAGATCCCTCATAGTGTATACCAACTGTGTTAATTTATATTCATAATTTCTTTTCAATGGGGCAT
The DNA here is from genome assembly GCF_028390025.1 of Pseudophryne corroboree. Classification (NCBI taxonomy): domain Eukaryota; kingdom Metazoa; phylum Chordata; class Amphibia; order Anura; family Myobatrachidae; genus Pseudophryne; species Pseudophryne corroboree. Next base: position 705,002,885 of record NC_086447.1, read on the forward strand.
ACAAGCGTGACACCTATTAATAAGGTAAACCTGTCAATCAACTCTCACTATGGGGGATAGAAAGCAATGGATCACACTGAAATTCTGCCAAGGACCTGGGTGGCTCCGGAAAAAATAAACAAAACAAGAATAACAGCACATAAACAATATTACAGACATTATACAAAAAACTGTATGAACAAATATTAATTTAGTATGACAATTGTAATATATACAGTTACACAGGTACCCTGAGAGTAACCACCCCATAACCACAGACCGGGGACCATACATTTGGACATTAAAGGTTTATTATAAGAATACATTTAAAGGATTAGCCTCATTGAGGCCCCTTGGGGCTACCGTGTCTAGCTTATGTATCCAAAAACTTTCTTTCTGTTTAAGCATCCGGGTTCTATCTCCCCCTAATGGAGGTGGTGGAACCCAATCAATGAGCTTGCATTTCAGTGTCGCAACTTGAGGTCTAGCGGACAGAAAATGGCGTGCTACAGGCTTATCAGTAAAAGCAAGGCCATGTGGATGGAAGACCGGTGGTTGGCAATTCGATCCCGAAAGGGACGGTTAGTCAATCCAATGTAACAAAGCCCACACGGGCATTTTAGGATGTAAATGACATAATCTAATCTGCAATGAAGGTGATATTTTAAAAATATCTTCTTCCCAGTATGTGGATGATGGAAATAGGGGCCAGTGAGCATGGATCTACATGTGGTGCATCCTCCACAGGAGAAGCTGCCTGGTCTGGCTTGCATTAGTTGGAAATTGGATTTTTTTTTGTTCAGGGAACATCGTGGGCCTCATTAACAGCTGTTTTAAATTGGCCCCACGCCGGTAGGCCATCATCGGTGCAGGAGTTCTTACAAAGGGGAGATTTCCATCAGATGCCACAATCGGCCAATGTTTTCGTAATGCCTTCCTCATACTATCCGAAGTGCCATCGAACTGGGTGGGAAAAATCATACGCTTCTCACTTACTTTTTTGGAAGTTGTCCAAGAAAAATACTATTGGCTTTCTCTAAACATCGTGCCAATACTTGTTTAGAAAAACCACGTTCAAGAAAGCGCATGGTAATTTCAGCACATTGTTGATCCTTTAGGGCAGGAATCGAATTGATCCTCATTGCTCTAAGGAATTGTGAGATAGGGAGGCCTTCTTTCAAGGCGGGAGGATGATGGCTTGTTGCATGTAGAGTTAAATTACGATCAGTTGCTTTACGGAACATCGTGGTATTTAACTGTTTCCCAGTTTTAGTAACATTAACGTCCAAAAAATGAATGGACGTTGCGGAAACCGAATATGTGAACTTGATGGGACTATCAAGAGAATTGAGTTGGTTCACCATATCGATACATTCTGATTCAGTACCATCCCAAAGTTAAAAAATGTCGTCGATAAAGCGTTTAAAGAAAATAATTTTCTGCCCATAAACTGGTAATACATAAGTATTCTCATAGCTGGCCATAAACAGGTTGGCGTATGATGGGGCTAAATTTGACCCCATCGCCGTACCCGCTACCTGCAAAAAAATAATCATTTTTGTACATAAAATGATTGCAGGTCAATACCAATGTCGTTAACTCCAGCAAAAACTCAGTTGGGTAATCTCTACATGGGGATTTGGAAAACAGAGTCCGGAAAACTTCTATACCTTGTTGGTGCGGTATAACGGTGTACAAAGAGCACACATCCATAGTGGCTAGTAGGGTATGTTCGCCCAACTGATCAAATTGTTGAAGATGTGAAAGAAAATCTCAAGTGTCCCTTAAATAGCTTTCGGTTCCCTAAACCAAAGGCTGTAAAAGACTATCAATAAAGATGGCTATGGGTTGCAATAAAGAACCCTCTGCCGCGATGATGGGTCTACCGGGTGGGTGCACCAATGTTTTATGCACCTTAGGAAGGGTGTACAGAATGGGACATTTGGGTGAATCGACCGTTAGATACCTGAATAGATCATCAGAAATGTGGCCTTGTTCAAGTCCCTGTTTTAAGCATACATCAATTCTGGATTTAGTATTAGATATGGGATTTGAAGTCACCCTGCTGTAAGTCAAATAGTCAGCTAATTGCCTGTTAATTTCATGATCGTAGTCAGTCCAACTTTGGACGACGACGGCTCCGCCCTTATCCGCCGGGCGGATTACTATCCCGGTGGAATCCCTGAGGGATTTGATAGCTTTCCTTTCCGCAGGGGACAGGTTATCAAACATCCGTTTAGGAGGAAGAATTTCAGAATCCTTCTGTACAAGACGTAAAAACGTCTTGATACTGGGGTTCGTGGAGGGAGGATCAAAAGCGGATTTGGGCCTGAAAACAGATGTACTTTCGTTAGTGGGTTTATTGGCAAAGAATTCACGAAGGCGGAGAAAACGGCCAAATTTATACTAGTCAACAGCCCTATTAAACGTGTTGGTCCTGCAGGTGGGAACAAACCAAAGACCTCACGAGAGAAGCTTAACTTCAGCTTCACCGAGCTCAATATATGACAAGTTAAACACGGTACTTAATGCTGCCTCCTCCGGCCTCTTCTCTTGATACCCCCCTCTCCGCGGGTGTGGTCTGTTCTGGCTTTTTAAAACCCTGGAGTGTGTAGAGGTTATTTCCCCTCCTGCTCCTAAAAAACGGGTGGACTCACTAGCACCTTCATAGTAATCAGTATCAGAGGTTGAAGCAGAAGATACAAATTCTTGAGCGAAGGGTGTAGCTCTTCATCTCAAGGGTTGCCTAGTAGAACGATCGCTGGTATTACTACCTAGAAACCATCGGTATACTGTATGTGTTTGATAATCATTGGTTACCATTGATAGTTTTTTCCGTTTGAATGAGATCAAATCCTTTTTATAAATATCAATTTGAGACTGCAATTTCTCGGTCCAATTTTGAGTCTTGTCGTTCTGCAGCACGGTGGTGTGTGTTTTAATGGTAGAATCAACTTCAGTGGATAGGTTTTTCAATTCAATACCCACTTCTTCTACCACAAGGGTCATAAGATCTAAGGAGTATTTATTCAATACTCCACACCACCGGCTGCAGAAGACCGGATTGTTTCTGCCCAACGTGGCCACATTAGAAATGCGAAAACCTCGCGGGATTTGTTTACGTCTCAAATACTCAGAGAGGAATTGCCTGTGTAAAGTAAGGTCAACTTCTCTTTGTTTATGCTTTAATACTTTATAAAACAGGTCAATTGGCGTTTCAGCTGGCAACGCTTCGAATTCAAGTTTGTCAAACAGAAGCTTTTCAGTGTCCTCATCTGTAAAGGAAACAGTGCCAGTTTCGGCTTGGGCCAATAGCCCATCATCCAATAAGTACACCCCACTTTGTGACATAACACTTGGTACATGCAAAAAAATATTTTTAAGAAAACAGGACAAACATACAAAAAAAATACAATAACAATTTTCCGGATACAGTAATGGAAACAGATGTAGTGATATGATCCGAACAATGGGATGGGTGCCAGGAAGTAAGAACTGCTCCCATTAGCAGTTCAAACAGAACACACCCACAAAATATCCTGCACTCTCATCAGTTCATAGAGATAAATAGGCGGGTGCTCCCAATGACCTTGTCAGGCCACAAATATACCGCATCTACCACCCATGTGGTGGGTGCACTCTCGCAGAAATCAATCACTTTGGAGAATTTGATGTATCAGTCAGTTTATTCAGGTTAATCAGGTTCAATGACGTTGCCTTTAACAATTGACGTTTCGGTCCTATTATAGGACCTTTATCAAGACCGGCAATTCAAAACATCTAAACATTCAAAAAGATAAATAAAATATAAAATCAGACTAAAGGTATCAGATCATACACTCACCACCACCACCAGTGCCTCCCAGGCCCTTATAGCAGAACATAGTGGCATCATGTTAATTAATTAATAGAATGGCACTCTAGAAAGAAACAAGGATAAGGTCAGCATACACCAAATCTACTCCCACAGGACAAGCATAGCAACTCACATTATAGTGAACTACACAGATTTACCTGGGACAATAATAGACAAAACGGCTCAAGGATAGCTCCTGAAATACAGGACTACTAAAAAAGAAAATTAAAAAACTTATTAAGACACTGACCCTCACCAGTGTATGAACTGCATGTTTGAGATCTCCCCAGAGTGGCTCAATGATATTGAGATCAGGAGACTGAGATGGCCACTCCAGAACCTTCACTTTATTCTGCTGTAGCCAATGACTGGTCGAATTGGCCTTGTGTTTCGGATCATTGTCATGTTGGAACGTCCAAGTATGTCCCATGCGCAGCTTCTGGGCTGATGAGTGCAAATATTCCTCCAGTATTTTCTGATAACATGCTGCATTCATCTTGCCATCAATTTTGACCAAGTTTCCAGTGCCTTTGTAGCTCACACATCCCCAAAACATCAGCGATCCACCTCCGTGTTTCACAGTAGGAATGGTGTACCTTTCATCATAGGCCTTGTTGACTCCTCTCCAAATGTAACGTTTATGGTTGTGGCCAAAAAGTTAAATTTTGGTCTCATCACTCCAAATGACTTGTTCCAGAAGTTTTGAGGCTTGTCTCTGTGCTGTTTGGAGTATTGTAAGCGGGATGCTTTGTGGCATTTGCGTAGTAATGGCTTTCTTCTGGCGACTCGACCATGCAGCCCATTTTTCTTCAAATGCCTCCTTATTATGCATCATGAAACAACCACACCACTTTTTTCAGAGAGCCCTGTATTTCAGCTGAAGTTATTTGTGGATTTTTCTTTGCATCCCGAACAATTTTCCTGGCAGTTGTGGCTGAAATTTTTGTTGTCTACCTGACCGTGATTAGGTTTCCACAGAATCCCTCATTTTCCACTTCTTAATTAGAGTTTGAACACTGCTGATTGGCATTCTCAATTGCTTGGATATCTTTTTATATCCCTTTCCTGTTTTATACAGTTCAATTACCTTTTCCCGCAGATCCTTTGACAATTCTTTTGCTTTCCCCATGACTCAGAATCCAGACACGTCAGTGCAGCACTGGATGAAAGATGCAAGGGTCTTTCAGAAGTCCAGAAACTCACTGATCTTTTATACACACACACTGATTACAAGCAAACAATACAGGTGAGGATGGTTACCTTTTGTAGCCATTCAAACCCGTTTGTGGCAACTTGTGTGCATGTTATCAGGCCAAAATCTGCAGGGTATGTAAACTTTTGATCAGGGTCATTTGGGTAGTTTCTGTTATCATTATGATTTAAAAAGTGTAAACACAGTTGTTTGACAATAAATGGCTTCACCCAACCACTAACCATGAGTGAAAGAAAAGTTTGTGAGTTATCATTCATATTCTCTGACAAATGGCCAGAAAATCACAAATTCTGCTAGGGTATGTAAACTTAAGAGCACAACTGTATATATATATATATATATATATATATATATATACACACACACACACACACACACACCCTGCTCAAAAAAATAAAGGGAACACTTAAACAACACAATGTAACTCCAAGTCAATCACACTTCTGTGAAATCAAACTGTCCACTTAGGAAGCAACACTGATTGACAATCAATGTCACATGCTGTTGTGCAAATGGAATAGACAACAGGTGGAAATTATAGGCCATTAGCAAGAAACCCCCAATAAAGGAGTTGTTCTGCAGGTAGTGACCACAGACCACTTCTCAGCTCCTATTCTTTCTGGCTGATGTTTTGGTCACTTTTGAAAGCTGGCGGTGCTTTCACTCTAGAGTCTACAACCCACACAAGTGGCTCAGGTAGTGCAGCTCATCCAGGATGGCACATCAATGCGAGCTGTGGCAAGAAGGTTTGCTGTGTCTGTCAGCGTAGTGTCAAGAGCATGGAGGCGCTACCAGGAGACAGGCCAGTACATCAGGAGATGTGGAGGAGGCCATAGGAGGGCAACAACCCAGCACCAGGACCGCTACATCCGCCTTTGTGCAAGGAGGAACAGGAGGAGCACTGCCAGAGCTCTGCAAAATGACCTCCAGCAAGCCACAAATGTGCATGTGTCTACTCAAGCGATCAGAAACAGACTCCTTGAGGGTGGTATGAGGGCCCGACGTCCAATGGTGGGGGTTGTGCTTACAGCCCAACACCGTGCAGGACGTTTGGCATTTGCCAGAGAACACCAAGATTGGCAAATTCGGCACTGGCGCCCTGTGCTCCTCACAGATGAAAGCAGGTTCTCACTGAGCACATGTGACAGACATGAGAGTCTGGAGACGCCAAGGAGAACGTTCTGCTGCCTGCAACATCCTCCAGCATGACCGGTTTGGCAGTGGGTCAGTAATGGTGTGGGCTGGCATTTCTTTGGGGGGCCGCAAAGCCCTCCATGTGCTCGCCAGAGGTAGCCTGACTGCCATTAGGCACCGAGATGAGATCCTCAGACCCCTTGTGAGACCATATGCTGGTGCGGTTGGCCCTGGGTTCCTCCTAGTGCAAGACAATACTAGACATCATGTGGCTGGAGTGTGTCAGCAGTTCCTGCAAGATGAAGGCATTGATGCTCTGGACTGGCCCGCCCGTTCCCCAGACCTGAATCCAATTGAGCACATCTGGGACATCATGTCTCGCTCCATCCAACAACGCCACGTTGCACCACAGACTGTCCAGGAGTTGGCGGATGCTTTAGTCCAGGTCTGGGAGGAGATCCCTCAGGAGACCATCTGTCATCTCATCAGGAGCATGCCCAGGCGTTGTAGGGAGGCCATACAGGCACGTGGAGGCCACACACACTACTGAGCCTCATTTTGACTTGTTTTAAGGACATTACATCAAAGTTGGATCAGCCTGTAGTGTGTTTTTCCACTTTAATTTTGAGGGTGACTCCAAATCCAGACCTCCATGGGTTAATAAATTTGATTTCCATTGATAATTGTTGTGTGATTTTGTTGTCAGCACATTCAACTATGTAAAGAACAAAGTATTTAATAAGAATATGTAGGAAAAAACAATGGTTCCCTAATGCACACCGAGTGAAAAATATTACTACATAATAGTCAGATTATACGGAGATCTTGGTTGCGTATATCTGCAGATATAGGGTTAAGCCCCCAGGCCGATCGACAAGGCCTCTCCGTCACTGGGGGTCCCTAATACTAGGTATGGGTCCGGGGGTGCAGGACCCCATCATGTCGGCACAGGTTGGCTACCCCAGGTCAGCACACAGGTGAAAATTAATAAGGGTTAATAGGAAGCACAGAAGTGCTATGTAAGTGATGTGATTAAAATAATACAAAAATATATACAAAGTGATAGGGAAAATCATAAGTGTTAATAAAGTGTTAGGGTGTGCCGACCTGAAGCAGCCCAGCCACACCGACACAGGGGCCACCACACCCCACACCCACCCCATAAACACAGTGGCCCCTGTGTCGGTGTGGCTGGGCTGCTTCAGGTCGGCACACCCTAACACTTTATTAACACTTATGATTTTCCCTATCACTTTGTATATATTTTTGTATTATTTTAATCACATCACTTACATAGCACTTCTGTGCTTCCTATTAACCCTTATTAATTTTCACCTGTGTGCTGACCTGGGGTAGCCAACCTGTGCCGACATGATGGGGTCCTGCACCCCCGGACCCATACCTAGTATTAGGGACCCCCAGTGACGGAGAGGCCTTGTCGATCGGCCTGGGGGCTTAACCCTATATCTGCAGATATACGCAACCAAGATCTCCGTATAATCTGACTATTATGTAGTAATATTTTTCACTCGGTGTGCATTAGGGAACCATTGTTTTTTCCTACACAGAATTACCCCTCCCTTTTAGCACCTGAGTGACATCACTTTCTGATTGAGCAGCTCACCACCATTTTTTGTATTTAATAAGAATATTTAATTCATTCAGATCTAGGATGTGTTGTTTAAGTGTTCCCTTTATTTTTTTGAGCAGTGTATATATATATATATATATATATATATATATATATATATTTTTTTTTTTTACAAAATCTTGTGAGCTGGATGTAAAAGTTGTATCCTGTATATCCATTGTTGTATTCCTATCTATCCTTGTCCTTTCAACCTTTTCAGCATTCTGAAGTTCCTCTTTGGATAACGGTAAATCAGAATTACTGATAACTCCTTTTCTTTAAAATACTCCACAACAGTCATTACAATGGGTAGCTCCCCTACTTAGTTTGGTAAGGAAGTAACAACTAAATCACACCTCTTGCAAACTATGTAATACAGGTCCTCCTCTTTGCCTTTGAATGACATATCAAGCGGTCTCTGAAAAATACTGTGTATACTGTAACATCTGAACAACATGGGTGGGAAATCTGGGCTGTCATGGAGTACTTAGAAGAAAAGGAATTCTTAGGTTACCATAAGCTGCTGTTTTTCCTTTCAGTAATGTATTCAAGTGATAATGACTAAAGAATGTATCAACAGAAGTCTATCCTTCGGCGTTACAAATTTCTGACACTGAAATCGGAGTCCTCTTTGCTGAAAAAGCTGATACTATAGAGTGGGCTAATTCTGGCACTTTATTTTCACAGTTTTTGTATGCCTGTATGATACTGAAATCTCCTGTTTGGTAATGGCATGACTTTTCAGCTGTCCTGCTGGAAACCATTTCGAATATTTCTTTGTCCATGTCCTGGACAAATACACAGTAATTGCTCTCACTAAGGATGTATTAACTAAAAGGAAAATGTGGCGTATTTACCATATTGTGAATTTCCATTATTTTAAATAAACATTTAAATACCAGCGTTAATATATAATGCGGACGCAAGGCGCATCTTATTACCATATAGGCTAATAGTGCGCTGAATGTCGCAGCACTATGTCCCTTAAGAGAAAGCAAGTACTCACACACATGGTATATGGAGGTCCAACGCTCAGAGATATATATATATATATATATATTTGATATTAACAGGTATACATACAAAAATAAGATTTTACTTACCGATAAATCTATTTCTCGTAGTCCGTAGTGGATGCTGGGACTCCGTAAGGACCATGGGGATATAGCGGCTCCGCAGGAGATAGGGCACAAAATAAAAGCTTAAGGATCAGGTGGTGTGCACTGGCTCCTCCCCCTATGACCCTCCTCCAAGCCTCAGTTAGGATACTGTGCCCGGACGAGCGTACATAATAAGGAAGGATATTGAATCCCGGGTAAGACTCATACCAGCCACACCAATCACACCGTACAACTTGTGATCTGAACCCAGTTAACAGTATGATAAACGCAAAGGAGCCTCTGAAAAGATGGCTCACAACAATAATAACCCGAATTTTTGTAACAATAACTATATACAAGTATTGCAGACAATCCGCACTAGGGATGGGCGCCCAGCATCCACTACGGACTACGAGAAATAGATTTATCGGTAAGTAAAATCTTATTTTCTCTGACGTCCTAGTGGATGCTGGGACTCCGTAAGGACCATGGGGATTATACCAAAGCTCCCAAACGGGCGGGAGAGTGCGGATGACTCTGCAGCACCGAATGAGAGAACTCCAGGTCCTCCTCAGCCAGGGTATCAAATTTGTAGAATTTAGCAAACGTGTTTGCCCCTGACCAAGTAGCTGCTCGGCAAAGTTGTAAAGCCGAGACCCCTCGGGCAGCCGCCCAAGATGAGACCACCTTCCTTGTGGAATGGGCTTTTACTGATTTTGGCTGTGGCAATCCTGCCACAGAATGTGCAAGCTGAATTGTACTACAAATCCAACGAGCAATCGTCTGCTTAGAAGCAGGAGCACCCAGCTTGTTGGGTGCATACAGGATAAACAGCGAGTCAGATTTTCTGACTCCAGCCGTCCTGGAAACATATATTTTCAAGGCCCTGACAACGTCAAGCAACTTAGAGTCCTCTAAGTCCCTGGTAGCCGCAGGTACCACAATAGGTTGGTTCATGTGAAATGCAGAAACCACCTTAGGTAGAAATTGAGGACGAGTCCTCAATTCCGCCCTGTCAGAATGAAATATCAAGTAAGGGCTTTTATATGATAAAGCCGCCAATTCTGACACACGCCTGGCTGAAGCCAAGGCTAACAGCATCGACACCTTCCATGTGAGATATTTTAAGTCCACAGTGGAAAGTGGTTCAAACCAATGTGACTTTAGAAAACTCAACACCACATTGAGATCCCAAGGTGCCACTGGAGGCACAAAAGGAGGCTGTATGTGCAGCACCCCTTTTACAAATGTCTGAACTTCAGGTACTGAAGCCAGTTCTTTCTGGAAGAAAATCGACAGGGCCGAAATTTGAACCTTAATGGACCCTAATTTTAGGCCCATAGACAGTCCTGTTTGCAGGAAATGAAGGAAACGACCCAGTTGAAATTCCTCTGTAGGGGCCTTCTTGGCCTCACACCACGCAACATATTTACGCCAAATGCGGTGATAATGTTTTGCGGTTACGTCCTTCCTGGCTTTGACCAGAGTAGGGATGACTTCTTCTGGAATGCCTTTTTCCCTCAGGATCCGGCGTTCAACCGCCATGCCGTCAAACGCAGCCGCGGTAAGTCTTGGAACAGACAAGGCCCCTGCAGTAGCAGGTCCTTTCTTAGAGGTAGAGGCCACGGTTCGTCCGTGAGCATCTCTTGAAGTTCCGGGTACCAAGTCCGTCTTGGCCAATCCGGAACCACGAGTATAGTTCTTACTCCTCTCCTTCTTATGATTCTCAGTACTTTTGGTATGAGAGGCAGAGGAGGGAACACATACACTGACTGGTACACCCACGGCGTTACCAGAGCGTCCACTGCTATTGCCTGAGGGTCCCTTGACCTGGCGCAATATCTGTCCAGTTTTTTGTTTAGACGTGACGCCATCATGTCCACCTTTGGTTTTTCCCAACGGTTTACAATCAGGTGGAAGACTTCTGGGTGAAGTCCCCACTCTCCCGGGTGAAGGTCGTGTCTGCTGAGGAAGTCTGCTTCCCAGTTGTCCACTCCCGGAATGAATACTGCTGACAGTGCTATCACATGATTTTCCGCCCAGCGAAGAATCCTTGCAGCTTCTGCCATTGCCCTCCTGCTTCTCGTGCCGCCCTGTCTGTTTACGTGGGCGACTGACGTGATGTTGTCCGATTGGATCAACACCGCCTGACCCTGAAGCAGAGGTTTTGCTTGACTTAGGGCATTGTAAATGGCCCTTAGTTCCAGAATGTTTATATGAAGAGACGTTTCCAAGCTTGACCACAGGCCCTGGAAATTCCTTCCCTGTGTGACTGCTCCCCAGCCTCTCAGGCTGGCATCCGTGGTTACCAGGATCCAATCCTGAATGCCAAATCTGCGGCCCTCTAGTAGATGAGCACTCTGCAGCCACCACAGGAGAGACACCCTTGTCCTTGGCGACAGGGTTATCCGCTGATGCATCTGCAGATGCGATCCGGACCATTTGTCCAGTAGATCCCACTGAAATGTTCTTGCATGGAATCTTCCGAATGGAATCGCTTCGTAAGAAGCCACCATTTTCCCCAGGACCCTCGTGCACTGATGCACTGAGACCTGTCCTGGTTTTAGGAGGTTCCTGACTAGCTCGGATAACTCCCTGGCCTTCTCCTCCGGGAGAAACACCTTCTTCTGGACTGTGTCCAGAATCATTCCTAGGAACAGTAGACGTGTCGTTGGAATCAGCTGCGATTTTGGAATATTTAGAATCCACCCGTGCTGACGTAACACTACCTGAGATAGTGCTACTCCGACTTCTAACTGTTCCCTGGATCTTGCCCTTATCAGGAGATCGTCCAAGTAAGGGATAATTGAAATGCCTTTTCTTCGTAGAAGAATCATCATTTCGGCCATTACCTTGGTAAAGACCCGAGGTGCCGTGGACAATCCAAACGGCAGCGTCTGAAACTGATAATGACAGTTTAGTACTACAAACCTGAGGTACCCTTGGTGAGAAGGGTATATCGGGACGTGGAGATAAGCATCTTTGATGTCCAGAGACACCATATAGTCCCCTTCTTCCAGGTTCGCTATCACTGCTCTGAGTGACTCCATCTTGAATTTGAACCTTTTTATGTAAGTGTTCAAGGATTTCAGATTTAAAATTGGTCTCACCGAGCCGTCCGGCTTCGGTACCACAAACAGCGTGGAATAATACCCCTTTCCTTGTTGCAGGAGGGGTACCTTGATTATCACCTGCTGGGAATACAGCTTGTGAATGGCTTCTAGAACTGCCTCCCTGTCGGAGGGAGACTTTGGTAAAGCAGACTTCAGGAAACGATGAGGGGGAAACGCCTCGAATTCCAGTTTGTACCCCTGCGATACTACCTGTAGAATCCAGGGATCCACTTGCGAGTGAGCCCACTGCGCGTTGAAATTTTTGAGACGGGCCCCCACCATATCTGAGTCTGCTTGTAAAGCCCCAGCGTCATGCTGAAGACTTGGCAGAAGCAGGGGAGGGCTTCTGCTCTTGGGAAGCGGCTGCATGGTGCAGTCTTTTTCCTCTTCCTCTGCCCCGGGGCAGAAAGGAGTGGCCTTTTGCTCGCTTGTACTTATGGGAACGAAAGGACTGAGATTGAAAAGACGGTGTCTTTTTCTGCTGATGTGGAGTGACCTGGGGTAAAAAGGTGGATTTTCCAGCCGTTGCCGTGGCCACCAGGTCCGATAGACCAGCCCCAAATAACTCCTCCCCTTTATACGGCAATACTTCCATGTGCCGTTTGGAATCCGCATCCCCTGACCACTGTCGCGTCCACAACGCTCTTCTGGCAGAGATGGACATAGCACTTACTCTTGATGCCAGGGTGCAAATATCCCTCTGTGCATCACGCATATATAATAATGCATCCTTTAAATGTTCTATAGTTAACAAAATATTGTCCCTATCCAGGGTATCAATATTCTCAGTCAGGGAATCCGACCATGCGACTCCAGCACTGCACATCCAGGCTGAGGCGATTGCTGGTCGCAGTATAACACCAGTATGTGTGTATATACTTTTTAGGATATTTTCCAGCCTTCTATCAGCTGGTTCTTTGAGGGTAGCCGTATCAGGAGACGGTAACGCTACTTGTTTAGATAAACGTGTGAGCGCCTTATCTACCCTAGGGGGTGTTTCCCAACGCGCCCTAACCTCTGGCGGGAAAGGATATAATGCTAATAATTTTTTAGAAATTAGCTGTTTTTTATCGGGAGAAACCCACGCTTTTTCACACACCTCATTTATTTCCTCTGACTCAGGAAAAAATATTGGTAGTTTTTTCTCACCCCACATAATACCCTTCTTTGTGGTACTTGTAGTGTCAGAAAGGTTCAATGCCTCTTTCATTGCCGTGATCATGTAACGTGTGGCCCTACTGGACATTACGTTTGTCTCGTCACCGTCGACACTAGACTCAGTATCTGTGTCAGGGTCTGTGTCGACCCACTGAGGTAACGGGCGTTTTAGCGCCCCTGACGGTGTCTGAGACGCCTGGACAGGCACTAACTGATTTGCCGGCTGTCTCATGTCGTCAACAGTTTTTTTGCAAATTGCTGACATTATCACTTAATTGTTTAAATACAATCATCCAGTCAGGTGTCGACTCCCTAGGGGGTGACATCACCAACGCAGGCAACTGCTCCGCCTCCACATAATTTTCCTCCTCATACATGTCGACACACGCGTACCGACACAGCACACACACACCGGGAATGCTCTGATAGAGGACAGGACCCCACTTAGCCCTTTGGAGAGACAGAGGGAGAGTCTGCCAGCACACACCCAGCGCTATATATATATACAGGGATAACCTTATATAAGTGTTATTCCCTTATAGCTGCTGTTAATTATTGTTATTTGCTGCCAACAATGCCCCCCCTTCTCTTTTTTACCCTGATTCTGAAGCAGGACTGCAGGGGAGAGTCAGGGAGCCGTCCTTCCAGCGGAGCTGTGAGGGAAAATGGCGCTTGTGTGCTGAGGAGATAGGCTCCGCCCCTTCACAACGTCCTTATCTCCCGCTTTTTTGTGTAAAATGGCAGGGGATTAAAATACATCCATATAGCCCAGGAGCTATAAGTGATGTATTCTGTTTTGCCACCTAAGGTATTCTGTTATATTGCGTCTCAGGGCGCTCCCCCCCAGCGCCCTGCACCCTCAGTGACCGGAGTGTGAAGTGTGCTGAGAGCAATGGCGCACAGCTGCGGTGCTGTGCGCTACCTTAGTCTGAAGACAGGATGTCTTCTGCCGCCGATTTCACCGGACCTCTTCGTCTCTTCTGGCTCTGTAAGGGGGACGGCGGCGCGGCTCCGGTGACCCATCCAGGCTGAACCTGTGATCGTCCCTCTGGAGCTAGTGTCCAGTAGCCTAAGAAACCCGATCCACTCTGCACTCAGGTGAGTCCGTTTCTTCTCCCCTTAGTCCCACGATGCAGTGAGCCTGTTGCCAGCAGGACTCACTGAAAATAAAAAAACCTAACTAAACTTTTATTCTAAGCAGCTCAGGAGAGCCACCTAGATTGCACCCTTCTCGGCCGGGCACAAAAATCTAACTGAGGCTTGGTTGAGGGTCATAGGGGGAGGAGCCAGTGCACACCACCTGATCCTTAAGCTTTTATTTTGTGCCCTGTCTCCTGCGGAGCCGCTATATCCCCATGGTCCTTACGGAGTCCCAGCATCCACTAGGACGTCAGAGAAATAACATATGTACAGTATATCATTCAGCATAACATGTATAAGCCTAGGTAAGTGGTACAGAATTAGTTACAAAAGAAACAGATACAGCCAGTATACGTCACCCTATCCCATATGACCTTCCTTCATGTCTTCCTCTCAGCAACTACCTATGCCTTAGACACTACATATATCATACAGTGGGAATTAACAGTCTGTTGGTTTCGGTCTCCTTCCATTGGTCCAGGAGAGGGAGGTTTCTCATTCATTGTGTGTTGCTGGTCAGTTCATATGTAAGCAATGTCCAGTTTGAAGATGCAGGTACAGGGATTAATCACTGGGATTCTGCACACATGATTTCTCAGGGAGTCCTTTGTTCTCATAAGAATGACTTTATATTTTATACAGTTGTTCATAACTAATCGTTGCAATGTGCTACAATTTACCCATAGCTATCGAATTAATCCACACATTCTCCTGACCATTTTGTCACTAAGCATGATATAATAAACTTGTTCCGTCCCAATACTACATATATATCTTGTTTTACACTCTATTATATAAATACAATATAATATAAGTCTGGTGCTGGACATGTTTTGTCTATGTGTAATTTATGTATTGTATGAAATCTGTGTGCATCTTTATGGCATTTCTCAGTGATTGCACCTTTTACTGCATATACACCCACCAGGCTGCAACACGCACGCCGTGCGACTCTATGCATGATGTACGGTAAAGAAGCATGGTGCATCCATATACGTCAATTGCGTCCTTACGCCACCACAGAGAAGTGCCACTCTGTGTGTAGTTTGTATTGTCTCCTTTTTTCAACTTCAACAGTCCACCCTTTGATAGTCAACAAAACTATCATAATTGTCGCACTAAACATGATTAAAATATTTCAAACAATAATTGGTGACCCAGACACACGTATGTACCCATTTCGCAAATCAGAAATTGACTATAGTTGGGGAAGACGGGGAAGAGGACGGGACATTCTATATATGCACTTGGCGGTCGTGAGACCATTGGTTGGATGTGGGACGACATTCAACCTATAGAGTATGCTGGGACAGTACTATAGCCTATGTTTGATCTGAACGATCGTTGCATACATACATGTACCTACGTCTTTGTACACTGATGTTCGGATTCGATAGAGGTTTTGCTGGGTAGAGGGAGAAAACACAAACAAGTCATGAAAGAGACATATAAAATTTTCATGGTATATATTCCTATCACTCCCTGAACATTGTTTCAATTTCTGGGTCATATACCAAATCTGTTTCATCATTGAAAAATGTATTTATTATTTAAGGTAGTATCCTTCCTAGGTAACATACTCTGGGTTTAAACAAAGTGATAGGCTGATCCTGGGATCCTATAAAGACATCACTCCTTTCTCCAGAACCAGTTCCAGTCCCACACTCGACTCCTCAGGAAACATCATAAAAATAGAGTGTCCTGAAAAAAATGTTTATCTAGGAAAAAAGAAAAGAAAGATAGAACAAAACAAATCTTCCTTACTGCAAATCCATCTTACAACGACTGGTCTTTTTGTAATCCTTTAGTACACTCAGGTAGTGTTCAACAGTGCCACCTCGTCTTCACGGAACTGATTCTCGAGTGATATTTCTGCAATTTCACTCCCTTTACGAGTTCCTTCCGGAATAACGACTTTCTTGCAATGGGAATCGTGGACCCAAGTCTCTCGGCTACTTTCACTGAAATCATGCTGTTAACAAAACTTGGTACGGACCTTCCCACATGTCTATTAGGCAACCTGAGCATAAGAATAATCACACAGTCTCTTGGTTCACAATCAAGACAGTTAGTAGTTGGCATACCAGGAATCAACAGTTTCAAGTTATTTTGCTAAGTTCTCAAATGCTGGCTCATCTTGGTAAGGTACTGTACTATCACCTCATTGGTGTATTTCAGATCATGGTGCGGATCGATCATGACCTGAGGTTGTCTTCAAAAAAAAAAAAATTCATAGAGGGTGATTAGTTAAGTGGTGATCTGGGAGTGGTTCCGATGCTACATAACACTAGTGGCAGTGTCTATGACCACAATAGTCCAGTTTCAGCTATCACTTTGCTCCTAATCCTAGGGATACCATATCTACACACAAATTCCTGCACAATTTTCTTTGCGGTAAACACAGCAGTATTTGCAGCAGCAGGGAATGCCTCTACCAAGTTTGAGAAAACATCAGTGCACATCAATACATAGTTCAAATTCTTACAGGGTGGTAACTGTATAATGTTGATTTGTATTACCTGAAAAGGTCAGTCTGCAGGAGGAATATGGGATGGCTCTGTTGGTACTACCTAACCAAACGTTCTTCCTCATGCAAGTAAGACAGGACATTGCTTTCCTGCTTGCCTGAGAAGAGGACCCTGGTACACGCCAGTAAGCTCTTATCAATGTGCACATATCTTCCTTACCCTAGGTGAGTCAGACCATGTGTCGCCTCAACTAGGCTTGGGAGATACGCCCTGGGGGCTACTGGCTTACTTTGTCCATCTCTCCAGAGTCCTGAAGACTCCTGACCATACCTCTTCGCCTTCCAGGCCTCCTTTTCCTGTAGGGAACACAAATTTGCATTTCAATTTCATTGTTGTGTGTTTGCAATATAGAGTACCATGAGCATTACTCCAAAAACATCTCTAGAGTCGATATATATATTGGCTGACGTATATTCTGCCAACTCGCATGCCCTGGTCAGTGAGACCAGCTCAGCGACCAGTGCTGCATGCGGTCTGCCCAAAGGCTTCAGCTTCTATAATACCTTGGTCATCTACAGCATATCCTGTGCATAAGTCTGTCTGTCTGGAGTAACTACCGTCAGTCTAGATAAAAAAAATCAGGTCTGCGTTCACTAACGGGCTGTCACTTATGTCTGGTCTCGTAGTAAAAGTCCGATTAAGATATTCCATGCAATCATGCGCATCAGTGTCCATACAAAATTTTCCTTCACCAGTATTCTCATACTCCACCCTTTGTACATTACAAGGCACATGCAACAATATACTGGTGTCATCAGTGACAGATAACTCGTGCTGATGAGACGTACCGGGTTTGGGCAGAATTGTGAAGGACCGATACGGCATGTGGTGCATAAACTGTCAAATCATGTACCTGTACTACGTCCTAAGTATTTGACCCTTGTCCTACACAACTGCAGTTTATCCTTTGAGACCTTGTGTCCTGTCTGGAAGAGATGAAACAAAAGTTTTTTAGTATCCGCCAGCGAAGACACAAATGTATCAGAACTTGAGTATAAAACAGTTGTATCCTGCACTCTACTTACATGGGTATGTGTAAACGGCAGCAAAATTGCAATTGAGGCTAAACCCAAAACCTCAAAAGGAAATAGTAAATTTAAAAAGGTTTTTTTTTGCAACTGCGCCTGAAATAATGCCAATTTGAAAATGTTGGATATAGTGTATTTATTGTATCCACCAACAAGTTAAATTGAGATGTATTCTAATTAATGTAAACATACATAGACATACAAAAAAGTGGGAGGGGGGGAATACGAAGAAGGATCAAAAAGTGGTTGATTTCTTGGATAAAAATGGGGGAGGGAAAGATGTGTACAGTTGTAAGTCCAGAAGCTAGTGCAATGGAGCGTGGCATCCCACCTCCTTGAATTGCACTAATTTTGTACCGCAATGTCTTTGTGTTATTTATATTGACAGACATTGCGGTACAAAATTAGTGCAATTCAAAGAGGAGGGACGCTACGCTCCATTGCATTCCACATCTTTCCCTCCCCCATTTTTATCTAATAAATCATCCAGTTGCAAAAAACCCCTTTTTAAATTTACAAATGTATCAGAGCAAAGTAATTGTGAGGATATTGGGTTCAAAATCACTCAGTCACGGTGGTAGATGAAAAACCAACAGTGGTTTATTAACAGAATAGGTTATAACACAGTTCAGCACACTTCTGTGATCCAATTCTACACGACAATTCCCTCCTGGAGCTCCTGACAGAACATTACTTCTTAGTCAGTCTCCTGCCTCTCTCTCTCCTTCTCTCTCCGATCCCCTCTTTGCTACTATCAAACCTTTGTCTTTCCTACAATAAGGCGACACCCCCAGACAGTTTCAGATCAGACCCACTTTCACATGCCCAGGCATGTCCCCTAGGCCACAATAGATGTTAACTAAAGTAACCTTACTTAATCTGATTGTGTGGCCTGGAATCCATTGTGTGGGGAAGAATGAGGGGGGTGTATGGCCTGACATCTGAGACTGGCTGTATCTACACAACAGCAAACACACAGGTTATCTGTGCAGTCATATGGGGGGAACATTATTTGACAAACTATAACCCAATAACCAATACATTCATATATATACATCGAAAACATAACTGTACCCTTGTAACAATAACATCATACAATATAATACAATATTGCCTAACATATAACTAATAACATATTGGCAATTGATGAAGTCCATGTGTAGGACCAGGGCTAGGAAAGTAACCACGTGTCTTTTACCACTGAGCGACACGACGCGCCAGCTGTGTCATCACAGTAATAAATTCATATCAATACCGATCTCCTATCGGCTGAAAGGATAGTAAGCAGCTATGCAAGGCCTGGGAGAAAATACTCAGGCTGTCAATAAAACCTTGGGAGAGTCGGGATAGAGGTTGGTGACAGTAAAGTTTGTAGAAGTGGAGAGGATTCTATTAAAATGACAGCTGGATTGGGCACTATGGGGAATTGATTCTTAACTAATTGGTCTACCCCCCTTAAAGCTTGTGCTTACTGTGTCACTACTGGGACTACCTCAGCCATCAATCCAGTGTCCTGTCCATCCTAAGTTCATGGGGAACCCGGTATCTTTGAGATAATTTCCTCTACCTGTGACGGACATGAATCTAGAACAGTGGAATGCAACATTAGTCTTTGAGGAGTATCTAACAAACCTTGTACTTCCTGAGCGGGAGTACAATATATGTACACATTTCAATTTACACAACAAAATCTCTGTCAGTTAAGTTAGTCAGGGGCCACTGCTGCTAGGAGAAAAGAAAAAGGTTTAGCATCATAGAGGCCCAATCATAACTTCAGCAGGTTTTGTCAAAGGGTAATGTTGCACTTCTCTCGTTACTCCCATTTGCCGAATTAATGTTTACCTGTGATCTTTCCTAAGAGAGAATTTTCTAGTACTAAAAAAAAAAAAAGCTTCTAGGTCATGCGAAGTATTAATTTAATCCTTCTCATCCCGTATTAAGAGTCTGTAAATGGTCCAACAAACATTAACAGAGCTTTTCTAGACAGGGGCATTCCTAGCTGCCCTCATCTCGATGACCCATTTCCTAGAGATGAATACTTCTGAAGTGATAGTTAAAAATAAGTACCCTGGGGGTTACCCCGTCTCTGTCCGCTTTCCTACTAGGAAATACTAATGTGCGGACAGAATATTCTCCATTTGTGTTATTACTTTCCTGATTTTTATTTTTGGGTCTTACTATATATGTACTTGAATGGATCCATACTTACCAGTTCCACTGGTCTCAGCTACTTCCCCTGCAGGCAACAGCTACTCTTTTACCTGTTGGATATTACTCCTTTGAGTGCATGAGAAATGGCCGAAATTAGAGTCGGGTCACCATCTCCTCCTGAATAAAACTTTTGACATTCATTAGTACATATTATAGGTTACATTTCTTTTTCATACTTTTATTTTTCTATAGTTTGTATACTGGCTGTAACTGTTTCCACATCCACATATGGCGGTGGTGGTGTACTTGCTTTCCCTTTTTACTTTCTTATCTCTCTTATCGATCACCCCATCTAGCAGACTTCCAACGGAACTTACTTCCTACACATAATATAACCAGCGGACCCTTTCGGCCCCTGTACTTCATACACATAATATAACCAGCGGACCTTGAACTTCAGCCTGAACCCTGGCTCCCGAACGCCTCTCGCGTGCACACTTGGCTCCCATTGTAGACTTTTTAAACAAGCACTAAGTGGCCAACGCAAGACGGTGAAAAGTCCTCTGAGCGCTTTACACCCACTCCGTCTCCTCTGGACAGTACCATGGCCCACTCCTGTAGTGATTTCCCCGCGTACCCAGTGAGGACCCTACCAGACCCCTCAGCACTGAAAGTATGAAGTATTAACAGCAATAAATACCCCGCCTTTTTCAGTGGAGGTTAAAAGCCTGATCTTTTTGGTTTCTTTCCACAGGAATTCCACTTGGGAAACGTCACCAAGCCTTCCTATGGAGTTCCACCAGGAATATTTCCTGAGTCAGGTAAAATTCCTTCTCTTTACACAAATCACGTCTGCATATGCTAACAGCGCGTATGATGCCGCAATTGCATGAAATTCCGCAAATGGTATCACGTTGCACCGCGTATCACATACACACATGTGCGGTCCAATTGCACGGCTTATAGATACTTGTTATCTATATGCCCTACGATAACCGGAGTCGGATGCACTAGCTGCGCTCCACAGCGTAACACCAGAAATCATGCTCCTCTGCACGTTTTACCTTTAAAAACACAAACACTACGTGCCCCAATACCAATAAACACATGAGGTTGCTAACCTCCACGCCACCAAGCCTCTGCTTACTCAGTGCCTCACTGACCGGATCCCGCTTTCCGGGGTTCAATCCACTCACACTTACTATCAATCCACACGAATTCACAATATTTTCTGTACAGAAAAAGGAATAATTTACCAGTGATTGATAACATCCCCCTAGAGCAGTGGTTCTCAAACTCGGTCCTCAGGACCCCACACAGTGCATGTTTTGCAGGTAACCCAGCAGGTGCACAGGTGTATTAATTACTCACTGACACATTTTAAAAGGTCCACAGGTGGAGCAAATTATTTCACTTGTGATTTTGTGAGGAGACCTGCAAAACATGCACTGTGTGGGGTCCTGAGGACCGAGTTTGAGAACCTGTGCCCTAGAGGTATTACACTTCAATTCAATATGGCTATTGACTATAATTTAAATGCTATGATTCAGATTGGACAGCTATCTTGCAGAACCTACAATGATATAAATATACATATTTTATATAATAATAATATTATATATATATATATATATATATATATATATATCATGCAGAGGTGCGGCACTCAGGCTAGAATAAAAGACGCTAGGTCGGTGGAATGGTCATCAACATTTCAATATATTAAATATTGTCGTCAGGATAATCAAAGATACAAAGTAGACATACCTTTTATAGGTGAACACCACATGTGAATGGAAGCATCGGAGTCGGGACCACTCGCTCCCCATCCCCGCTGCCGCACTGTTCAGGTGACGTCATCAACATGAATCGTACACCTATCAGGTGAAAATTAACCCATCACCATACCACAATTAAACTGTTAAAAATAGCGGGCATTCACAAGAACAAGCTTTTGAACACAATAGTGTACTGACACAATGTTTAGAGATAGAAACAAATAACTCGTGTTCCAATTTGCTGTAAATACAGACAAACGGATATTTTCCTCTCACTTCATGATTAAACATATAAGGAACAACAGTGTGTAAATAACTCCAGTTAATCCATTATTGTGTAACGTGATCAAAACTAACCTTTAACCATACATCAACTTCACATTTAAGGTAAATAACAAACAGGCCTAATTTACATTATAGAAATAATCTATATATAATTTTTAGATTACAAAGTACACAGACAGCAAAAACTATCTAACCCGATATAGCATGTATCCAGAAAAAATAGGTTAATGTTACAATAACCCGCATGCTCTGGTGATATAATCACCGTAGGGTTGCATAAGATATTTTATCATTTAACCCTTTCGGGTAAATAACATTGAGTCGGTGAATCCACCGGGCCTCACATCTTAAAAGCTGCATTGACCGATCCCCACCTCGTTTATTTAAAGGAACCGTGTCAATCATCCTATATCGCAAACTGGATAAAGTATGGTGGGCCTCCGCAAAATGACGAGCGACCGGTTGGTCGCTAGTGCCAGTGTTTAGAGCCGCCCGGATGGCCACTCTGTGGTTAGCCATACGCTCTTTAAATTTCGATTCCGTCTTGCCAATATAACTTAGCCCACACGGGCATATAAATTGATAAATTACGACTGTAGAATTACAGGTGAAATGGTGTCGTATCTTATAAGTCTTGCCCGTGTGGGGATGGTTAAAGGTGTCACCAGTCAATAAAAATTGACATGTAGTGCAGTTAAAACAGCCTACCCTGGTGTTACTCAAGAATGTATTTTTACCCACTAGAGGTTTTGTAGTGTCGGTCTTAACCAGGATATCTTGTAGATTGCGGCCACGAGAATAACATGGCATCAATCTGTGTTCTTTTAAATTTAGCTTAACATCACTCTGAATTATTGGCCATAGTGATTTAGCAGTGTTATTAATCACTGGTGATATTGGATTGATTTTATTAACCCATGGCAAACAAGTATCACTGGGTGCCCTTTTAGACACAGTCTCTTCCAATAGTGATTGTCTATCTAAAGCCAATACCTTTTCGTTTACATGATTCGAGTAGCTCAGGGCTATACCCTCTCTCCAAGAACTTTTTAACCATCTGGTCGATTTGTATGACGGCCACCTCAGGATCACTGTTGATACGAAAAACTCTAAGCATCTGCGAGTATGGCAAACCATTAACTAATGATCGAGGGTGACAACTCTGGGCTTGTAATAACGTATTTCTATCTGTGATCTTAGAAAAAAGGCTAGTATGTATAACCTGGTTTGAAACCGAAACATGCACATCTAGAAAATCCAAAGACTCTCTACTGTAAATGTAAGTGAATTTAATAGGATTGTCTGTGGCATTGTGTTTCTCCAATAGCGTTTGGAGGCGCCCAATGTCACCACGCCAAATCAGGAACAGATCGTCTATGTATCTTAAAAATAAGACAATATGTTCCTTAACACTTTCTGAAAAGAATACCAGTTGTTCAATAAAAAACATAACGATGTTGGCATAGGCCGGTGGCATGGAACTGCCCATGGCACAGCCCTGGACCTGAAGGTAAAAAACATTATCGTAGAAGAAATAATTGTTATGCAGAATAAGCTCAAACAACTGTAGTATGACACTGATTTTATCACTCGGCAATGAACTTCTAGACTCTAGGAAAACCCACAAGGTATGTAAACCTAGGCTGTGTGGGATGGACGTGTACAAATTGACCACGTTGATGCCAACAATCATCACCTAATAAAGGAACCGTACGTAACCTTCTCAAAAACATTGTTGTATCTAGGAGAAAAGTGTCCTCACTCTGGATCAAGGGTTGTAAACTAGAGTCCAAGAATGTAGCCACCGGTTGGAAAAGAGAACCCCTGGCAGACACAATGGGACGACCTGGGCGTGGGTCAATCCCCTTATGTACTTTCGGGATCGTGTAGAAAATGGGAATAATGGGAGAATTGGGATATAGAACTTCCATGATTTTATCTGTAATTAATCCCATGTCCAAAGCTGCCAAAAGAAGGCATTGAAGACCTTGTCCAATAATAAGGACTTAATTATCTGCCAAGCGGATAAGGGGGGAGCAATAGTGCTGCATGACTATCAAGATTATCACAAGGAAGCTATGCAACAATTGTCGGATCAATCTATCTATAGGGTATTATCAGGTGATCCCACGAAAGCTTGTAAGAAAACACTACACTAACTTCTTTTGGCAGCTTTGGACATGGGATTAATTACAGATAAAATCATGGAAGTTCTATATCCCAATTCTCCCATTATTCCCATTTTCTACACGATCCCGAAAGTACATAAGGGGATTGACCCACCCCCGGGTCGTCCCATTGTGTCTGCCAGGGGTTCTCTTTTCCAACCGATGGCTACATTCTTGGACTCTATTTTACAACCCTTGATCCAGAGTGAGGACACTTTTCTCCTAGATACAACAATGTTTTTGAGAAGGTTACGTATGGTTCCTTTATTAGGTGATGATTGTTGGCTGGTTGGCATCGACGTGGTCAATTTGTACACGTCCATCCCACACAGCCTAGGTTTACATACCTTGCGGGTTTTCCTAGAGTCTAGAAGATCATTGTCGAGTGATAAAATCAGTGTCATACTACAGTTGTTTGAGCTTATTCTGCATAACAATTATTTCTTCTACGATAATGTTTTTTACCTTCAGGTCCAGGGCTGTTCCATGGGCAGTTCCGTGGCACCGGCCTATGCCAACATCGTTATGTTTTTTATTGAACAACTGGTATTCTTTTCAGAAAGTGTTAAGGAACATATTGTCTTATTTTTAAGATACATAGACGATCTGTTCCTGATTTGGCGTGGTGACATTGGGCGCCTCCAAATGCTATTGGAGGAACACAATGCCACAGACAATCCTATTAAATTCACTTACATTTACAGTAGAGAGTCTTTGGATTTTCTAGATGTGCATGTTTCGGTTTCAAACCAGGTTATACATACTAGCCTTTTTTCTAAGATCACAGATAGAAATACGTTATTACAAGCCCAGAGTTGTCACCCTCGATCATTAGTTAATGGTTTGCCATACTCGCAGATGCTTAGAGTTTTTCGTATCAACAGTGATCCTGAGGTGGCCGTCATACAAATCGACCAGATGGTTAAAAAGTTCTTGGAGAGAGGGTATAGCCCTGAGCTACTTGAATCATGTAAACGAAAAGGTATTGGCTTTAGATAGACAATCACTATTGGAAGAGACTGTGTCTAAAAGGGCACCCAGTGATACTTGTTTGCCATGGGTTAATAAATTCAATCCAATATCACCAGTGATTAATAACACTGCTAAGTCACTATGGCCAATAATTCAGAGTGATGTTAAGCTAAATTTAAAAGAACACAGATTGATGCCATGTTATTCTCGTGGCCGCAATCTAAAAGATATCATGGTTAAGACCGACACTACAAGACCTCTAGTGGGTAAAAATACATTCTTGAGTAACACCAGGGTAGGCTGTTTTAAGTGCACCTGCACTACATGTCAATTTTTATTGACTGGTGACACCTTTAACCATCCCCACACGGGCAAGACTTATAAGATATGACACCATTTCACCTGTAATTCTACATTCGTAATTTATCAATTTATATGCCCGTGTGGGCTATGTTATATTGGCAAGACGGAATCGAAATTTAAAGAGCGTATGGCTAACCACAGAGCGGCCATCCGGGCGGCTCTAAACACTGGCACTAGCGACCAACCGGTCGCTCGTCATTTTGCGGAGGCCCGCCATACTTTATCCAGTTTGCGATATAGGATGATCGACACGGTTCCTTTAAATAAACGAGGTGGGGATCGATCAATGCAGCTTTTAAGATGTGAGGCCCGGTGGATTCACCGACTCAATGTTATTTACCCGAAAGGGTTAAATGATAAAATATCTTATGCAACCCTACGGTGATTATATCACCAGAGCATGCGGGTTATTGTAACATTAACCTATTTTTTCTGGATACATGCTATATCGGGTAAGATAGTTTTTGCTGTCTGTGTACTTTGTAATCTAAAAATTATATATAGATTATTTCT
Source organism: Pseudophryne corroboree (assembly GCF_028390025.1). Classification (NCBI taxonomy): domain Eukaryota; kingdom Metazoa; phylum Chordata; class Amphibia; order Anura; family Myobatrachidae; genus Pseudophryne; species Pseudophryne corroboree. The sequence continues at coordinate 705,028,994 of NC_086447.1, forward strand.
ATAATGTAAATTAGGCCTGTTTGTTATTTACCTTAAATGTGAAGTTGATGTATGGTTAAAGGTTAGTTTTGATCACGTTACACAATAATGGATTAATCGGAGTTATTTACACACTGTTGTTCCTTATATGTTTAATCATGAAGTGAGAGGAAAATATCCGTTTGTCTGTATTTACAGCAAATTGGAACAAGAGTTATTTGTTTCTATCTCTAAACATTGTGTCAGTACACTATTATGTTCAAAAGCTTGTTCTTGTGAATGCCCGCTATTTTTAACAGTTTAATTGTGGTATGGTGATGGGTTAATTTTCACCTGATAGGTGTACGATTCATGTTGATGACGTCACCTGAACAGTGCGGCAGCAGGGAGGGGGAGCGGTCCCGACCCCGATGCCTCCATTCACATGTGGTGTTCACCTATAAAAGGTATGTCTGCTTTGTATCTTTGATTATCCTGACGACAATATTTAATATATTGAAACGTTGATGACCATTCCACCGACCTAGCGTCTTTTATTTTAGCCTGAGTGTCGCACCTCTGCATGCTATACATCAAATCTTGTGAAGGCACCGGCGCAGCTTACTGAGAGGCAAGGAGTGCCGGACCTGTGTTATCTATATATATCTATTGATGCTGTTAGGAAACTCATGGTGAAACGTAAGTCTCAGAACCCTCCATGTGAATGTATTCTTGAATTATTGGAATTGATATTAGTACATAATCATTTCTCTTATCAAGGTGACTATTACATCCAGTGCTCGGGGACCGCAATGGGTTCAAATGTGGCCCCGATGTATGCAGGCATTTTTATGCATGATTATGAGTCATTGAATATCTACCCAAAGTTTGGTTGTAAAATAAATTATTATAAAAGATTTATAGACGACATATTCCTTTTATGGAATGGCACCAAGGGAGAGTTTTTTCAAATGTTAGATGAGCTCAACTCTTTAGAATCCACGGTTCGTTTTACTGGGACTTGTGATTCCAAATCCATTAACTTCCTGGATGTGACAGTCTTCCGTGTAGGGAAGAGACTGGGTACAACTTTATTCCGAAAGGAGACTGACAGAAACACTTTTTTGCATGCAACTAGTAATCATCCACCCGCCCTTAAAGCAAGCCTCCCAATATCTCAATTTATGAGGGTACTTCGCAATAATACGGATCCAGTGACTGCAGAATTGCAGATTACACAGATGAAGGATCGTTTCCTCGAAAGGGGATATAGAAGGAATGCCATAGAAAGCTGTCTCAATAAAGCACGGAAGAGGCTTTCTCAGAAACGAGATCGTCAACAAGGACGAATGATCTTTGTAACGCAATATGACGATATGTCTCCCGTGATCACTAAAACCATCAAAAAAACACTGGCCGATACTAAAATCTGAGCCAAGATGTGAAGGTACTATGGAAAAACCACCAATGATGGCCTACAGATGTGGCAGGAACCTTAAACAGATCCTGATGCAACCGGCGAGACCTCTTGTATCACGAGAGGATAATACATGGTTAAACTCCAGAAAGCCTGGGTGTTTTAAATGTGTGGGATGTGTAACGTGTCGATCACTACTGCCTGGTAGCACATTTCCACACCCACACACCGGTAGACCCATTAAGATCCGATACAAGTTGCACTTCAGACTGAGTTTCGTAATTTACATGCTCCTATGCCCCTGTGGTCTAGCATATGTTGGAATGACGACATGTAGTTTCAGAGAACGAATGGCGAATCACAGAAGTTCAATCCATCAGGCAATTCTCTCTGGACGGACAGATAAACCGGTCACACAACATTACTTGACAGCGGGACATCAGGTGTCGGCACTTAGATGCAGACTAATTGACTGGGTACCAGACCCGATAAGAGGGGGTGATCGAGCAATGATCCTGAAGAAATTGGAGGCCAGATGGATTTTTAGGTTGGGGACATTGGCCCCGCATGGACTCAATGAAAATAACCCATTAGGGGTCTTTTTGAGATAGTAGATATAGGACCTTTGCACAGTATAAAATTTATAAAAAATGTATAAAACTTTATATATAAAAAAAAAAAAATGTTAAAATTTTTTTCTAGATATTTTTGATTAATATATATATAGTTTTGTTTATGTTTTGTGTTATATGGTGTCCTCCATGGCTCACCGGCTCCTTGCCCCTTTTAGTGGTAGGAATAGCATATATTCACCTCTTGAGTTGTGGGATTGCTCCTTGTAATTTTACTACTTAGATTAATTGTGGGGACAATCAGTGGGATATACACTTTTGGTTGTTAGATGATCAGCCTACACTAGCATCATTGCCCTTGGGTGTCGCTGTAATCATAACCCCTTTAATGAGTGGGTGGTTCCCTTCTGGAGTTTCTAAGGTAGAATATAAGCTGATTTGAGCCTGTGTCTTTTGACAGCGTTAAATGGTTACTAGGCGACCGGTAGGGGATGTGACCCTTGTGGTCATGTGACACCGAGTGGGAGTGTGATTGAGTCTGTTTTGACGGACTCGTCCGGAGGTTGCTTAGCAGCCAACCGCGGCACGTCACTTCCGGTGTCACGTGTTGCGGTTCACCCGATATAGGAAGTACCTGTTATGTTCCCCGTGAGTGCAGCTCTGTGATGTGAAGTGGCTGCATATGTACAATCATGCTGTGCGGATGTTGGAGAAGCATTAGGAGGCAGGTGATGTATTATGAAGTAGTATAATAAATTTAACTGCAATGATTGAGGTACGATCACGTTTTGGAGGATTGGTCTTGTGGCCCCGCCCATCTAGTGACGTTACTATGACGCCTTTGGCGCGTTTTTTGAATTTGAGGGTATTTAAGGAGCCGGTGAGCCAAGGTCAGATATGCAGCTGATGATTTGTGGTTTTGGATGAGACAGCTTTCGTTATACCTGTTAATATTCTCCTGATGATGGTCTGTGTGGGACCGAAAACGTTTGAGATACCTGTATGAGATACCTGTATTATGCTGCAAGGTGCAGCTGGATTATGCTGTCGGTAAAATAAATTCGGTGCATATTTAAGGACTAAGACTGGTGAGTGCTCCATTTTTTCTGGTTTCTACAATTGGATGCTCGTGGGAGCCTCTGTGGATGACACCCCAGCGGATGGACTTTTTGATCTAAACGTGAGTGCGACCCATATATTGATATATATATATATATATACACACAAAACAGAGGGGATAGGGATACCGGCGACTAATATGGCTAAAAGATCGTGTTTAAAAAATGTTTTTTTTTTAAAAATGAAAGCCAAAAAATATATAAAAGCAAAAAGTTTTTAATACATGAGTAAAATCAGTTTTTAAAAAATGTTTGGAGTACAAGCAGGGCCTGTACTGACCACCCAGTGTTTTCAAGTTAAGTTTATTTCCTATCCTTTATCCTTTTATATTTATATTTTTGTACTTTATTTTATATGAAATCTTTGCTTGTACTCCAAACATTTTTAAAAAACTGATTTTACTCTCATGTATTAAAAACTTTTTGCTTTTATATATTTTTTGGCTTTCATTTTTAAAAAACAACATTCTTTAAACACGATCTTTTAGCCATATTAGTCGCCGGTATCCCTATCCCCCCTGTTTTATGCAATTTTAACAACACTGGGGGTCATTCCGAGTTGTTCGCTCGCAAGCTGCTTTTAGCAGCTTTACACACGTTAAGCCGCCGCCTACTGGGAGTGAATCTTAGCTTCTTAAAATTGCGAACGAAAGATTCGCAATATAGCGAAAAGACATCTCTGTGCAGTTTCTGAGTAGCTTGAGACTTACTCGGCATCTGCGATCAGTTCAGTGCTTGTCGTTCCTGGTTTGACGTCATAAACACACCCAGCGTTCGCCCAGACACTCCTCCGTTTCTCCAGCCACTCCCGCGTTTTTCCCAGAAACGGTAGTGTTTTTTCGCACACACCCATAAAACGGCCAGTTTCCGCCCAGAAACACCCACTTCCTGTCAATCACATTATGATCACCAGAACGAAGAAAAAACCGTGAGTAAAATTCCTAACTGCATAGCAAATTTACTTGGCGCAGTCGCAGTGCGGACATTGCGCATGCACACTAAGCGGAAAATCGCTGCGATGCGAAAAAATTTAAAGAGCGAACAACTCCGAATGACCCCCACTATTCCATAGTTGTATTTTTAGGGTTTGGCTGACACCTTTTTATAAGGGAAAATGGGCTTTTAGTATTTTTGTGGGGTGAAACCTTTTAACGTTTACATAGCCTTACTGAGACTTTCATTTCACAAGTGACGCTGTACTATCTTCTTGTATATATATGTATACACACACACACACATATATATACCGTATTTTTCGGACCATAAGACGCACTTTTTCTCCCCAAAAATGTGGGGGGAAAAGTATGTGCGTCTTATGGAGCGAATAAGACGTTTGCGGGTAGTGGCGGCGGCCGGCGGGTAGCAGAGGCTGGCGGGTAGCGGCGGGTCCTGGATGCTACTGCTGTGCCGTCATCAGCAGAGCGTCATGTAACTCCCCCGCTCCCTCATACATCCTCCCTCCTGTCGGGTAGCGGCGGCCGGCGGGTAGCGGCGGGTCCTGGATGCTGCTGCTGCTTCTGTGCCGTCATAAGCAGAGCGGCCACATCTCAGCAGCAGAGCCAGCGTCGGGTGACTCCCCCACTCGCCCCCACCTCCTCCCTTCTCAGGAGACGCAGGGAACCACTGGTACTGTCAGTGTGTGTGTGTATGCTGGCTCTGATGTGTGTGTGTCTGTGTGTTCTGGCTCTGACAGAAGGCTGCACTGTATTGAGTCTGAGAAATCACAGAAATATCTCTTAGAAGTCAGAATATTTTTTTCCCCAGTTTTCCTACTCTAAAAACTAGGTGCGTCTTATGGTCCGGTGCGTCTAATGGTCCGAAAAATACGGTATATATTAGGGCTGGGCAAGTTAACGCGTTAATATCGCGTTAACGCATTAACTAATTAACGGCGACAATTATTTTAACGCTGCGTACCGGCAGCTGCCTTGGAAGGACAGAGGCTAAGCCGCGGCGCTATTCTAACTACAATGCCGTCCGTGAGCCAATCGGAGGTCACGGACCGGCAGCCAATCAGGAGCTGCCATTTGGCAGCTCCTGATTGGCTGCCGGCCCGTGACCTCCGATTGGCTCACGGGAGGCTCTGTACTAATAATAGCGTTGCGGCTCTGTTCCTCCATGCCGTGGCTGCCTGGCGGTTCGCAGGCAGCTGTCCCTGTTCCGCTCTTTGCTGCTGCCTCCCGGGCCCCCTCAAAATGTAAGTTTTGTAGAATGCAGGGGGGAGGAATGAGGCAGCGTTTGTGTGGGGAGGGGGGCCCTGCCTCATTTGTCAGTCCCGGGCCCCTTCATTTCTGATGGCAGCCCTGGCGGAGGGTGATTGTGGCGATCACCCCCCCCCCCCTAGCACTGTGCAGTTGTAATCAGCTCTCTTCGTCCTACCAGCTGTTGATGCATACAGTAGTTAGCTGCAGGCAGCCATGGAGACCGTGACAGCGCCGGTGCCATTTCAAGTGTATTGCTGGCCGCCAGCGAGCCAATCGGAACTCGAGGACTGGCAGCCAATCAGGAGCGCAATACACTACTTTTGAATTCATTATTGAAACTTGCGCATAACAATGCGATTAATCGCGATTAATCTGAGAAAATCATGCGATTAATCGCGATTAGAAATTTTAATCGTTGCCCACCACTAATATATATATATATATATATATATATATATATATATACACACATACATAAACACACACACACACACACACACATTTATTACATTCTATGAAACCCTCACACAGCATATTTATACACATATACTGAAAATAGTCTCCACAGCAGCCTAATTTGCATCTCAACAGATGTCCACATGCTGTACTCTTGTTCCAGAGTAGTTTAACAAGTTCATTAACATTTCAATTGTCTAGGTCTTGTAACAAGCAGTGTCTCATTTTACACACTCCTTATCTTCCAGTTCTAAAACAAATCATGGAAAAACTCTCTCATCCGTGTGTATTTTTCATACATCAAGCTAAGAATAATCTCACTATTAATCTCAGTAGGCCTAATTAAAACACTATTTATAATGGACTATGGCATGGGTTAAATTTATTGGTAGCTTTTAAATGGTGATGGACTTGTACATATATATTGTTTACTTGTGACAAAGGTTAGATTGTTTAACACTGGCTGATGTCAGCTGTTAGCTTGGTGGGTGGGGAGTGACTTTAAATTATGTTGGTTTTGATAAGACCAATGCAGATTTGTACAGTACAAACAACAGGGAGTAATTGCTATTCTGCTATTCATTACTGCACTAGACCTAAATGGCCACTGCTGCCCCCCATCCCCCAAGCCATGTGCTTGGACACAAAATGGTGTCCAAGCCATGCGGACAGAACACAGACACTAGCTCTATCCTTTGTCCCAAATAAATCCCAAATTATAACACCGGAAGTTGCCCTGATGGACAATTCCCACTGCATGGTAACAAAACTTCCACATGCTTTTTTCAGCGCGAACAAAGCTTTGTTACATCAGGCCTGTGTTAGCACTATGCGAATAGGACGCAGCGTGCTAACCAAGCTATATCCGTACTATGCGAATTAGACGCATGCACCAACTTTTAAACGCTCTTTAAATTTACTTAACAGATAAACAATCCAATCTGAATCAAACACAATATGACTTATTGAACCTTGTTAGCAACAATAAAGAGTACATTGTAACATTTCTAGTATTGTGCATTTTTGTCACATTCACAGGCAACAAAGAAATCTATTGTCCCTTGATTCATATGAGCGCCTTACTGATAGCACCAAAAATGGATGTGGTTCATAGACATCAGATGCGTCCATCCTTAGCTGGTAGACCACAGCGTGTCTGTACTGCGCATCATGAAGTACGTGATATCCTGGCTGCGAGCCCCCAACTGTGAATATCCATTATTTTAAATAAACATTTAAATACCAGTGTTAATATATACTGCGGACGCAAGGCGCATCTTATTACCATATATGCTAATAGTGCGCTGAATGTCGCAGCACTATGTCCCTTAAGAGAAAGCAAGTACACTCACACATGGTATACTGAGGTCCAACGCTCAGAGATATATATGTATTTGATATTAACAGGTATGCATACAAAATAACATATGTACAGTATATCATTCAGTATAACATGTATAAGCCTAGGTAAGTGGTACAGAATTAGTTACAAAAGAAACAGATACAGCCAGTATATGCCACCCTATCCCATATGACCTTCCTTCATGTCTTCCTCTCAGCAAGCAACTATCTATGCCTTAGACACTACATATATCAAACAGTGGGAGTTAACATTCTGTTGGTTTCGGTCTCCTTCCATTGGTCCAGGAGATGGAGGTATCTCATTCATTGTGTGTTATTGGTCAGTTCATATGTAAGGAATGTCCAGTTTGAAGATGCAGGTACAGGGATTAACCACTGGGATTCTGCACACATGCTTTCTCAGGGAGTCCTTTGTTCTCATAAGAATGACTTTATATTTCATACATTTGTTCATAACTAATCGTTGCAATGTGCTACAATTTACCAATAGCTATCGAATTAATCCACACATTCTCCTGACCATTTTGACACTAAGCATGATATAATAAACTTGTTCCGTCCCAATACTACATATATATCTTGTTTTACACTCTATTATATAAATACAATATAATACAAGTCTGGTGCTGGACATGTTTTGTCTGTGTGTAATTTATGTGTTGTATGAAATATGTGTCTGTGTGCATCTTTATGGCATTTCTCAGTGATTGCTCCTTTTACCGTATATACACCCACCACGCTGCAACACGCACGCCGTGCGACTCTATGCATGATGTACAGCAAAGAAGCATGGTGCATTCATATACGTCAATTGCATCCTTACGCCACCACCGAGAAGCGCCACTGTGTGTAGTTTGTAATGTCTCCCTTTTCCGACTTCGACAATATGTACCAAGCTCTGGAATAATTTCCCATATGTACCATGCTCTGGAATACAATACTTTCCGGAGCTTGGACCTGGTGGGCAATGGTGTTACCCAATAGATGCCTATGGGTTTCTTTTTACTTTCCTGAGAGGTCACAGGAGCAGCAGAGAGCCCTGATGACTGGCAGCCCGCACTGGAGCACCGATCCCAGGGTAGGGATTTTTTTTTTACTTTCTGCTTAGGGGCAGAGAAAGCTGTGCAGAAGTACAGGATCCAGAGTGAGCCCTGTGATTATAACAGCTGGATTTTTTATTTTGTAAATTCGGACAAATTATATTTTCCATTATAAGGAAATGTGATCTGGTTAATAAAAAAAAAAAAAAAAAGTGAATTAAAGGGTTTAGAGCAGTTTTTCATGAAAATTGCTCCAAAAGCCCTTTAATACATTTAGGTGATACTAAATTAATGTGAAAAGGGTGTGAAAGAACCCTTTTTCACAGTAATTAGTAACATTTTTTGTTTTAATAAAATATGCCCGTTAATGTTCTTACTTGTACCTTTAAAGTAGATAAGTTCTTCACCAAGTCCATCTAGTAAGAAATTAAAGATATTTAGAACAGTGATATTTGGAGCGGTGTTTATTTTATATTGACACCATGTGATAAATACTTTCCAAATGCTGTAATACTATACATTGAATATGAGCTTCTCTTCCTTGCAAGAGGGTACTGATTAATGACTGAAATTTCTTTACCTGTGAACAGTTCCTACTCACCATGCTATCAAATTTTGTTGTTGCACATTTGGGTGAAAGGCTGGACCCCGAAGCAACAGGTCTGGATGAAGAGATAGAGGCCATATTTTCTCTTATCATTTCTCCCATGCCACTGGAAACCATGGGCATTATAACTAAAATGTCACTTTTTTAATGAGTTTTATTATGGAGGGATGAAAGAAGGGTGTGGTTCATTAGGTCGACATACATTGGGTCAACCACGTTTGGGCAACACGCATTAGGTCGACATGGAAAAAAGGTCGACATGAGGTTTTTGACTTTTTTGGTGTCGTTTTCTTTGAAAAGTGTCGGGGAACCCCAATTAGTGCACCGTAACCCCTCGCAGGGCTCACTTCACTCGCCATACTTCGGGCACGGAGCCTCGCTCTGCTACCGCTGTGCTCGGCACAGGTTACCGTTCCCAATTGTAGTCCACGTGGATCGTTAAGTATGAAAAAGGTCAAAAATTGTGAAAAACTCATATCGACCTTTTCCCATGTCGACCTAATGACACGTCAACCTAATGCATGTCGACCAAACGTGGTTGACCCAATGTATGTTGACCTAATGACCGCTATCCATGAAAGAAAACAGAAGACACAGGCTAGTTAAATCGCCTATTGTATTGTCAATACATCTATTTCTTCTGTCTCTGGGACTTTGTGTTGAGAGAGAAATCTTGATTCCTTGGTTTGGTTTGTTGCTATAATCTGAGGAAGACCAAGCAATTCTATCTGCTGTTGGAAGACTTTCTTAAGTAGGAACCACTCTTTTTGAAATGCTTGCCTGTAGCTTAGAAACTCTGCCGCTGTATTTATGGCCTCCTTGGGGTATATTTACTAAGGTCCCGATTTTGACCGAGATGCCGTTTTTTCTTCAAAGTGTCATCTCAGTAATTTACTAAGCAAAAATCACGGCAGTGATGAGGGCATTCTTAATATTTTGGAAGTCCTAGGAAAAAATCACGAATCAATACACCATCGGTCAAATACGCCTGCAATTTGCTAGAAATCGGGAATTTACTAAAAAGTGCAAAACACAAACACTGCCGACAATAGCCAAACACTGCCGTGATGAAATACAAATCGTGAAAAAGTGCTAAAAAAAAACAGACCTGCTTTTTTATCCCGTGTTTGGATAGGCATGCACGGATCCATGAGATCCGTGCATGTTTTTCAGTGGGAAGGGGTGGGAAATGTTTTAATAAAAAAAAAAAATGCGTGGGGTCCCCCCTCCTAAACCAAACCAGCCTCGGGCTCTTTGAGCCGGCCCTGGTTGCAAAAATATGGGAAAAAAATTGACAGGGCAACCTCCTGATCGGCTGTGTGCTCCTGTACTGTCTGACAGGCGGCACACGGCCGATCAGGGGGGTGCCAAAACGTGGCGCTCCCTGATTGGCTGAAGAAACCCACTTAGACATCAGTCAGAGGGGGTTTCTGGCATTCGGGGAAAGGGGTCCCATGTGAAAACATGGGTCCCCTTTCAGTTCGTGGTCGGGTGTCCCGTTTTTTTATTTTTACAAGTACGTGGATTACAAATGGATTATCCGAGGAGCCCTCTACACTGGATTTGGTGAGTAGAATTTTTTCAACAGTTACACCATGGATTCTACATGGAGAAGAGGACCGACCCTCGTGTGAACATAAGGTAAGTACGTGTATATGGTGGTGTGTATGTATGCATTAAAGTTATACTTTCAAGGTGTGTGTGTTATGTCTTTATTGGGGTATTTTTTTAGTAGTAGTACTACAGGTACCAGCGGGCCCGGTTTTCTGCCGCATGCTGGTACTTGTGGTTCTCCAAGTACCAGCATGCGGGGGAGGCTTGCTGGGACTTGTAGTACTGCTACTAAAAACAATATTCATAACTTACAACAAAGGCTATCAGCCTCCCATCCGCAGCCCATTGGATGGGGGGGACAGCCTCGGGCTTCACCCCTGGCCCTTGGGTGGCTGGAGGGGGGGGACCCCTTGATTGAAGGGGTTCCCACTCCTCCAGGGTACCCCGGCCAGGCGTGACTAGTTGGGTATTTAATGCCACGGCCGCAGGGCGCTGTATAAAAGTGACCCCCGGCTGTGGCATTATCTGTCCAGCTAGTGGAGCCCGGTGCTGGTTTCAAAAATACGGGTGACCCCTACGCTTTTTGTCCCCCGTATTTTTGGAACCAGGACCAGGCGCAGAGCCCGGTGCTGGTTGCTTAAATATGGGGGAACCCCTGTCAATTTTTTTCCCATATTTTTGCAACCAGGGCCGGCTCAAAGAGCCCGAGGCTGGTTTGGTTTAGGAGGGGGGACCCCACGCAATTTTTTTTTTAAAGTTTAAACATTTTTTATTTTTTTTAACAAGGTGCACAATGAAGCCCTGCACGGATCTCTCAGATCCGGCCGAGATTCATTGTATTAAAGTCGGCAGTGTTTTACAAGTCACTCACGTAAAACACTGCCTAAAAAAACGAATGACATCGACATCGGAAAACCCGAAAATGCAGAATACGGCAGCTTAGTAAATTAGTCGTAATCAATTCAAAAAGTTGCATATTTACACTTTCGATGTCATTCGTGATTGAACTTTGACCTCAAACGGGAAAATACGATTCTTAGTAAATTTACCCCCATGTGTCTACTATATTCTGAGCTACTTCTTCATGTTTTCTTTTTAAACTGTTTTCCATATTAGTCTTATTTCCAGTAGATACTGTATGGTGACAATCTTTTCTTTTTGGACCAAGCGCTTTGTGCTACTGTATCTGTTAGAGGAGCTCCCAAGCCTTCAATGCTGGAAGCTGTCTTCACTATCTGTAATTCTGAATCTGAGAGTGACTTTTCTTGTGGTTTTATCATCATGTCAATTGGACAAATTCTTAGGGGATTTTGACGGTGATTCAAAGAAGCCTGTTTGTAATCTCACAGAGCTAACAGTTCTAGATGTGCATACAGTACAGTATGTCAGTATGTCATGTTACACAGGGAACTAAGCCTATAATGGCAGAAAACATGTACAGTAAATCACTTATCTTTGTTTGACTTTGTGGACTGTGCCCATATAGCTGCATACTGTGTATTTCTCTCCTCTATGGGTATCAGAGGGGACTAATTTGGATAACAGTCATTGTGGAGATATTTATTTATTTTCACCTTACACAATCCTGACAGCTTGAAAAGGCTGTTGAGTGGTAGAAGAAACATTCTACCTACTGTATTGTCTCCTATGGTCTGTAGCTACTCTCTGAAATGCTATCATGAAGATGGCTGAAAAGAGTTGCACATTCACCCTTGTAGAAATGTTAGATTTCCCTCCAGAAGATTTCATTATCATCGACTGCAATTTTCCAAAAATTAAAGAACTGTACATAATGTAGGCCAGCAGCCCTTAAAGTGGTTCTCCAGAGTCACAACCCTCCAACCCCTCAGACTCGCGCCGTGGTGAGAGAAATCCATTCCCACACTCTAAACCTCCTGCCCTCCAACAGGTAGGTTGAATTCAGCCACCTGAGGGGAGAGAGAGAGAGAGAGGCGGGTTTTCGGGGGGACAGCATTACCCATTTATGAAGGATAGATGGGATCCGGACCATTGAGAGAGGAAATTCAGCTGAAACAGTCATATGGAAAAGCTTCGAAAGCTGCCACCATCCTTTCGAGTCATCGCATGCCCAGGTGCACCGACACTTGCCAATGTTGCAGTACGAGCCACATCATCTCCTTAATGGATGTTGCTTTGTCCGGAGGGAGGAAGATCTTCTGAAGTACAGTACCTTGTCCAGAATCATCCCGAGAAATTGAAGCCTCTGTGTTGGCTGCAGATGGGACATTGGTAAGTTCAGGATCCACACATTTTGTATGAGGAGCTTATGAGTCACCGCAATGTCCTGTAGCAATTGGTTTCTGTATTGAGCTTTCAGGAGAAGCCAATTCGGATGGCGGATAATCAACACCCCTCCTGCACGAAGGAGAGCCATCATAATGGTCATGACCTTCGTGAATACCCGGGAGGGTCGAAGGACAAGGTCTGGAACAGGAAGTGTGAGTCTCGTATTGCAAATTGGAGAAATACCTGGTGAGGTGGCCAGATGGGTATGTGTAAATAGGCATCCTTATGGCCAAGGACATCATGAACTCATTTGCCTCTAGTCCTGCAATGACTCGAGGGACTCATCTTGAACCTGAACACAGGCAACTGGAGAGGAGTCTGCCCACCCTTCCCTAAAATCTCGAAGATGAGCTCCCACCTTGGGGTCCCCAAGGTGAGAGGGAAGTTCATCATGCACTGGGTTTGTTGGTGAACTTAATTTCCTGGTGGGCAGAGAGCACTGCGGCTCTGCCTAAACCTCTGGAACCATGCAAAGTTGTATTCCCTCCTCTAGGATGGCCTCTGAATCTGGCAGGAGTATGAAAGGACCTAAATAAAGGTCCAGAGTAAGGTGTGCAAGTAGCCGGAACAGCAGAGGGGAAATAAGTACACTTACCCCAAGTATCCTGGGAAATTCATTAGTCCAGTTCTGGTCTGAACAGGACGTCTGGAAGAGCTTCCACTGCTCTTTTTGATTCTGCATCGGCCTACCATAGTGTCTGCAGGCAGATACCGCCAAAGCAGAGGTCCTAGAACCTAGATTACATACCTCCTTGGATGCCTCCTCAGATAGGTGGCTGACTTCATGAAGCGTTCTGCTAGAGGGTCAGTGGGGAGACCTCCTTGCAGGCCCATGGACAGTTGTTCTGCCCAGGCTTCAACAGCCTTGTTGACCCAGCACCCTACCAGCACAGGGTGAAGAGATACGCCTGCCGGCATTTAGATTTTAGGGTGATTTCCAATTTCCTATATGATGGTTCCTTTAAGGAGATAGCCTCTGGAACAGGCAGAACAATATTTTAAGACCGAAAAAGACACTGGGGGATCGACTGTAGGAGGAGTTTCACATAATTTCCTGCTATCTGCAGGGAAAAAGTAGGAGAACAAAAACCTACGGGACACCTGGAATTTTTTATCCACGTGTTTCCAGACTGCAGCCAGATGTGAGTCCAGTTCATCAGGCACTGGAAATGTGGGAGACAATCTTTGATTTTTGCCGAAAAATGCTGGCCGCGAGGGCCCCCTCAGACTGCAAGTCCCTTTTTGGAGACCTGGGGGAGTGTCAGCAAGGTAGGTGCTTGTGACAGAGCCATGCTCTACTGATCTAGCTAACAACCGAGCCCAAGCACCAATGCGTGCAGTGGACAGAGCAAGCTCTTCTTCCATCTCCCTGATAAAAAAAATCCATTTAATATATGGCACCCAGATAGGGGACATATCAGATATTAAACTGATAAGAACAGATACTACTGTGACATCACATCAGTGAGTTGCACCGGTCAAGCTGGAGCTTCTTGTGCTTGTGATTATTGTGAGCCTGTTGCTCTATATCACAATTGATATGGTGGTCTCTGCAGCCAGGGGCCCTGGTGCGAGCCAAAAGCAGCAGCAACAGGATACCCCCCCCCCAGACACGTTTCTCTACCTCCGGACTAGTGTCAGCGGTTTCTAACACTGAGGAAGCTGCTGACAGTAGTCCAGAGGCGGGGAAACGCATTTGTTATAGGACAGGACACGATTCTTATGATCACAGCATTCATCTGCTTGTTTTACATTTCTCTGAGCCGGACGGCCAATTGCTTAATTGCCTTACCCCAGTGCTAAGGGGAGAAAAGCAGGAGTCCATTAACCATTGTGTGATCTCAGGTAAATCTGCTTACTGCTACAGCCATGGGGAGAGGTATCAAATTGGGTGCATTGCATGGTGTACCCTAAATGTTTGCTGGATTTTATTAATCCTTATGCTGCTGGATCTTATCATAACCTATGCTGCATTGCATGTTTGCACATGAATAATCACTAACCACTTTCAAGGTATTAATATTTTGGAGAAAGCTGCATGTTATACTAAATGGGCCTTATTAACCCATTATTACGCATGATTTCAAAGTTGGAATCATTTTAAGTGGAGGCCTCACTAGGACTGAGATTTAAAAAAACATCTTGTTTGGAGACACATGATTTATTAAGAACTGTCTGTGTGGAAATCCTGGGATCTATGGGGGTCATTCCGACCTCATTGCACACTGCACTTCATCGCAGCCATACGATCGGGTCAGAACTGCGCATGCACTGCGGTTGCATTGCGCAGGCTCGTCGTTGCCCAGCGACGCCTCAAAGGAAGAAAACGGTCGCAGCGGCAACCGCAATAAGATTGACAGGAGGGAGGCGGAACCGGGTGGCAACTCACCGTTTTCGGGGAGTGGTGAGTCCAACGCAGGCGTGTCCAGGCGTTTGGAGGGCGGATGTCTGATGTCAATTCCGGGACCTGCACCAATTGATCGATCGTACAGGGTAAGTAACTCTTACCCTGGTCTTCTTTTACATGAAACGTTTTGTTGCATAGCAGGGCTGCAAAGCGTTCGCAGCCCTGCTATGCAGAAATATACTCCCCCATAGGCGGCGTCTAGTTGATCGCACAGGCAGCAAAAAGTTGCTACGTGCGATCAACTCGGAATGACCACCTATATGCGGTCAACGTCCAGTGTTCACGAGTGCATCAAGGAGATAGAGAGAATAAAACAGACAGTTAGGAATTCCTGCATGTAAGTCTAAATACGCTGATCAACATCAGGACAAATAAAAAGACAGTTTGGTAAAGAATAAACATTTATTTTGTATTTATTGCTTTGTGGCTAGAATGAAAGGGCAGGAACTTGCAACAATTATTTTAAGAGTAAATCTGCTACAGTGCAAATGGGTGTCTTAGCAATAAAGTCACACATGTTCTCCTTTCCTGTTCTCAACCCGGGTGTGGATCATTGGGTCGGCAGTAAGTAGGTAGACACTGAAGGTCGGTCGACACATGACTAGGTCGACTGGTATGGAAGGTCAACATGGTCATTAGGTCGACATGGGCAAGGTTGACACACAAAAGGTCTACAGAGTTTTTTTTGGCTTTTGGGGTGTTTCCTGGCCCGAATTTCCATCTGGGACCACCAACAGTAGAAAAACGTCTGCTCGCCACACTTCAGGGATGGTGGCTCACTACGCTTGCCCCCAGGTTTATAACCAACTCTATGAGTACTTGGATAGAGGAGGTATGAAAAGGTCCTGTAACCCCCAAAAAACAGTAAACCTTTTGTATGTCAACCTTGCTCAAGCAAACTAATGACCATGTTGACCTTCCATACCGGTCTACCTATTCATGTGTCGACATTCAGTCAGTGTTGACCTACTTACTGTCAACCTTCAGTGGTTGACCTAGAAAGGGTCGACCTAAAGACTGCATACCTCTCAACTCACCACTTGTTGTGAAAAGATCTGTTCACTGCACTGATACATACAGTGACAGCCACACAAAATTAAGAAGAAACCATTATCTAACGTTCAAGTGCACACAGAGTTTGTGATTGATTTGAAACCGTCTATGACATATGGTTAAACACCCAAGCACACAGTTTTTTGTGCATTATCAGCATATAAATATTGCTGCATTTTCGTTAATTCTAAATCAACATGTTACACATAAATATTTTATTTCCAAAAATACAGTAAACTATCCTGATTGGTTAATGACTACAGTCAACTTAAGAGTACTGAAAAATAAAGAAATCTTCTGCTTTATTTTCTAAAAGTCTGTTTCACTATCCTTGTACTTACTTGCTCCTGCAGCCCATACTGTTGTTAGCACGTTTTCTTACACAAGTTCAAAGCAGAGCAAAGTATTCTCCAATGTATATTTCTGTCACAATCCATTAGGAATAGAGCATCTCACAAATAAAATCTTTTAAACCAGTGGACACAAGGGACAGTAATCATAGATGATGAAAATGGAAAGTAATTAAGGAAAGATCTGATATTGTGAAAATAACAGTTATGGTATACTTACCATTGATAACTCTATTTCTCCTAAGTCCACAGTATCCACAGGATAAACATTGGAATATGGTGGAGCAACAGCGGATTGGCACCAACGAGCAAAGCTTTCAGCCTCCCAGCATGCAACAGGCCATTCCCCTATATCCCCACCTCCTGGCTCAGGCAATTCAGTTGTCTTCAAAAACTCAAGGCAGGAGCATCATAGAGAGCCCTAATCAGGCGAGAAGAACACACATGCACACCCTTCCGTACAAGAAGGAAAAGGTTAGATAAAAGGATCCTCAAACCAGGTGCATCAGGGTGGGATCCCTGTGGATACTGGTGTTATCAGCGGTAAGTCTACCATAACTATTATTTCTCCTGCAGGGTCCACAGGTTATCCACAGGATAAACATCGGGATGTCCCAAAGCTAATTTAGTGGTGGGGATGCTCCTGATTGGACAGGAGAATCCTTTGCCTGAATTCAGTGTCCTGAGAGGCAAAGGTATCAAAGGCATAATGTCTAATGAATGTGTTAATGGAAGACTATGTGGCTGCCTTACATATCTTCAGCTGAAGCACCACGTTGTCTTGCCCATGACAGACCTATCTTATGAGTAGAGTGAGCAGAGACATTAGCTGGAATAGGGAGATCAGCTTGAGATATGCTTCTGAAAAAGTCATACGAAGTCACTTTGCCAGTGTCTGCTTGTCAGCAGGCCACCCTCTCTTGTGAAATGCATAGAGAACAAAGAGTGTCTTTCTGATGGCACTGGTAAGATCCATGTAGATACTTAAGGCACAGACTATGTCCAATGATGCATCTCCCGCATAAAGGTTTGGCTCTTGGAAGGCTGGGACAACAATTTCTTCGTTAAGGTGGAATTCAGACACCACCTTAGGAAGATAACCAGATTTGTCTCTATCTGGATGAAAAATAAGATTTTAATACCTACCGGTAAATCCTTTTCTCGTAGTCCATAAGGGATATTGGGGAATCTAGTACGATGGGGTATAGATGGGGTGCAAAGGAGCCAGTGCACTTTACATTTCTTCAACTGGGTGTGCTGGATCCTCCCCTCTATGCCCCCTCCCACAGGCAGTTATAGATAAAAACATGCCTAAAGGAGCAAGGACATATATGAGAGAAGGAACATGATAACAAAGGGTGGTGAGATATATATACCAGCACACCAATAACATATAAAAACCAGCAATGGCTGGTAACAGCAGCAACAGCTAACCACATAACAAAAATCTGCAGAAAAGTCAACACACTGAGGCGGGCGCCCAATATGGACTATGGACTTATGGACTACGAGAAAAGGATTTACCGGTAGGTATTAAAATCCTATTTTCTCTAGCATCCATGAGGGATATTGGGGAATCTAGTACGATGGGGACGTCCCAAAGCTTCCAGAACATGTGGGAACGTGCGGAGACTGCTGCAGCACTGCCTGCCCAAACTGGGCATCCTCTTTGGCCAGGGTATAGAACTTCACAGAGGTGTTCTTCCCCGACCAGGTGGTAGCTCGGCATAGTTGCAAGGCCGAGACACCCACGGGCAGCCACCCAGGAAGAGCCCAATGATCTTGTAGAGTGGGCCTTCAGAGACTTAGGAACAGGTAAGGCTGCCGACACATAGGCCTGTTGGATAGTAAGCATAATCCAACAAGCAATGGACTGCTTTGAAGCAGGGCAATCCTATTTCTGCACATCAGAGTACGAACAAGGAATCCGTTTTCCTGACTTGAGCTATGCGTTTGCCATAGATCAGGCATGCCCAACCTGCTGCCCTCCAGCTGTTGTGAAACTACATATCCCGGCATGCCCTGGCACAGTTTTGCTGTCAGAGAATGCTAAAGCTGTGTCAGGGCATGCTGGGATGTGTAGTTTCTCAACAGTGGAGGGCCGTAGGTTGGACATGCCTGACAGATCTTCAAGGCACACAAAGAATCCAGTGCCTCCGGAGGAGCAGAAGCGTTAGAACTGGATGGAACCACAATAGGCTGATTCAGGTAAAACGTGGAGACAACCTTCGGCAGAACTGCTTTTTAGTCCAGAGCTCCGCTCTGTCCTTGTAAAAGACAGAGTACGGACTTTTACATAAGGCCCCCAATTCTGAGACATGTCAAGCAGAAGCCAGGGCCAGTAACATCACAGTCTTCCCCATGAGATACTTGTCTTCTACCATCATCACAGGTTCAAACCAGGAGGACTATAGAAATGCCAACACTACATCCAAATCCCAGGGTGCAATAGGTGGCACAAAAGGTGGTTGTATGTGG
Source organism: Pseudophryne corroboree (assembly GCF_028390025.1). NCBI lineage: Eukaryota > Metazoa > Chordata > Amphibia > Anura > Myobatrachidae > Pseudophryne > Pseudophryne corroboree. The sequence continues at coordinate 705,047,877 of NC_086447.1, forward strand.
AGTACCCCTTGCAAAAAGTTCTAAACTTCTGGCAACACTGACAATTTCTTCACAAAGAAAATGGAAAAGGCTGAAATCTGGACCCTGATGGAACCCAGACGTAAGCCCTTATCCACACCAGCCTGCAGGAAACATAAGCAATGTCCCAAGTGAAACTCTGCAGGCGGATATGTGCGTTCCTCGCTCCACGAGACATATCTCCTCCAGAAATGATGATAGTGTTTTGACGTCACAGGTTTCCTGGCCTGAACCATGGTAGCAATAACCTTCTTGGAAAGGCCCTTGTGAGCTAGGATGTTCTGCTCAACTTCCATGCCGTTAAACGAAGTCGCCGTAAGTCCGGGTAGATGAACGGTTCTTGTTGAAGATCTCTTCTTAGTGGTAGAGGCCAAGGGTCTTCGACGGACATGTCCAGAAGATCCGCATACACGCCCTCCGAGCCCAATCCAGGCCAATCAGAATTGCCTGGAAACCTTGATTCCTGATTCGCTTTAGCACCCTTGGGAGCAATGGAATCGGAGGAAACAGGTAGACCAGCTGGTACGGCCAAGGCGATGCCAGCAAGTCCCCTGCCCTCGCCTAAGGGTCCCTGGTCAGTGAGCAATACCAGGGAAGTTTCTTGTTGAGCCGAGGAGCCATCATGTCTAATTGTGGGCAACCCCACTGGTCGATGATCTGTTGGAACACCAGATGGTGGAGCCCCCACTCTCCCAGGTGGAGATCGTGACAACTCAGGAAGTCCGCCTCCCAGTTGTCCACACCAGGAATGAAGATTGCTGACATTGCTCTTGCATTTTTTTCCGCCCAGAGGAGTATCTTTGACACCTCTCGCATGCAGGCTCTGCTTTTTGTCCCTCCTTGACGATTGATATACGCCACTGAAGTGGCATTGTCCGACTGTACCTGGATCGCGTGATCCTTGAGCAGAGGAGAGGCCTGAAGCAGAACATTGTAGATCGCCCAAAGTTCCAGAATGTTGATCGGAAGGAGGGCCTTGTGGGCTGCCCTGGAACTAAGCACCTTGGGTGACAGCTCCCCATCCCCGTAGACTTGGATCCGTCGTGAGGAGGGTCCAATCCTGGATCGCAAAACTCTGGCCTTCCAGGAGATTGGAGGACTGTAGCCATCACAGGAGGGAAATCGTATGAGGCAACCATCTTTACCAACAATCGTATGCAAAGATGGACACACACTCGAGTAGGTCTGGGCACCATGTGAACCATCTCCTGAAGTGTATTCATCTTGTCCTCTGGTAGAAACATCTTCTGGGCCACAGCATCCAGCAACATCCCCAGGAACAGGAGCCTCTGAGTTTGCTCCAGGTGGGACTTCTGTAAGCTGAGGATCCACCCATGGTCCGACAGAAGATGGATAGTGTGGTCAATATGGAGCAACAAAAGTTTCTTTGATCGTGCTTTTATCAGAAGATCATCCAGATAAGGGACATTGACCCCCTGGACCCGGAGTTGGAACATCATCTCCATCACTTTCGTGAATACCCTCGGGCTGTGGACAGGCCGAAGGGCAGTGCCTGGAATTGGAAGTGATTGTCCAGAAGGGCAAACCGCAGGTACGCCTGATGAGGTGGCCAAATCAGAATATTGAGGCATACTTGATGTCCAAGGAGAGCATAAATTCCTGTTCTTCCAGGCCCGCAATCACTGCTCGCAGGGATTCCATATTGAACACCTTCAAATAAGGATTCAAGGATTTTAGATTTAAAATAGGTCTGACCGAACCGTCCGGTTTCAGCACCACAAACAGGTTTGAGTAAAACCCCAAGCTGTGGTGCGGTATTGGTACTGGAACAATGATGTGGGACTGGACCAACTTTCGGAAAGCCTGTTGCAACGAAACTTGCATAGCCTCAAAGCTGGTAAGCTTGATTTGAAAAATTGTTGGGGAGGAGTACTGTCAAACTCCAGCTTGTAGCCCTGAGAAACCAGATCTCTGACCCAGGTATCCTGGCAGGAAGACTCCCAGATGCGGCTGAAGTGACGTAGTTGAGCTCCCACCTCGAGATCTCCTCGGGGTGGGTGGGCACCGTCATGCTGAGGCTTTAGTGGACGCAGAACTGGTGGACTGTTCCTGAGAGCTGGTGCTGGCAGTTTTTCTAGACTTACCTCTGTTGCCTCTAGCCGCAGTGGAGGTACTTCTGGCCTTAGATCGAAATCTGTGAGACCGAAAGGACTGGACAGATGGTCCTGGATAGGCGCTTTTCGCTGGCGGGGTCCCAGAGCGGAGAAATGTGGATTTCCCAGCGGTAACTTTGGAAATCCAGGTATCCAATTAAACCCCAAAGAGCCATTCCCCCAAAAAGGGGAGGGATTCCACACTACGTTTGGATTCTGCGTCCGCTATCCACTGCCACAAACACAAGGCCATGCGCGCAGACACTGCTATGGCAGAAGTCTGAGAATTAATGTTCCCCATCTCCTTGAGAGAATCACAGAGGACATGTGTAGTGTCCTGAATGTATTTTAGGGTTACCATAGTAACTAAGGGCATATACCCCGAGAGGCCCCCCTGAATTTGAGTTGCCAAGGAATGAATGGCATGGGTCATCCAGCAACCCGCAATGACCGGCCTTTGTGATATACCAGCTGTCATGTATATAGACTTTAGGGTAGTCTGTATCTTCCTATCGCCAGGATACTTCATGGTAAAGTAGCCCGGGGCAGGCAACACTGCCTTTTCATACAGGCGAGAGACAGCTATATCCAGCCCAGGGTGTTGCTCCCAAAAATTTCAACCTTCAGGAGCAAATGGGAAAGTGCGCAAAAACTTTTTGGACACTTGGAATTTTTTTGTCTGGATTTTTCAAGGCCTGTTTGAATAGATCATCTAACTCTGTAGAGTCAGGGAAAGTGACATTAGGTTTGTTTTGTACAAAGGAAAATGACTGCTGTGACGCAGTGTCCTCTAGAGGGAGCTTTAACACGTGCCTTATAGCCAGAATTAGGGGTTCAATACCCTGAGAAGAATCGGGATCCCCACTAACGGAATCCAGGTCATCCCCATCCTCCTATATATCATCTGTATCAGAGAGTAGATCAGGTAAACCACGCTTCTGTGGACCTGCATGAGAGGGGGGCTGTGCATCTGCTCTAGCAGCTAAATCTGCAACAGCCTGTTGTAGTAGTTGAGTCTTCTGCACATTAGCAGTGAGCTGGGATGACATATCTGACATCATAGTCTTAAGATACCCTAACCAGTGGGGCTCTGGACCCTCTCCCCCAGCCCCTTCACTGATTTGTGAAGATTGACTGCACTGTTCACATGAAACAGACTCAGTAGATAATGGAGAGAATCTAGTGTGACATACATTGTACAGCTTGTTTTTACCCATGCTTCACAGAAAGCACACAACATACAGTTGTATTGCAAGCCTGCCCTACTGTATGTGAGGAGAGAGAGAGAGAGAACACCAGCACACCATGAGCTGCACAGGCCCAGTGAGGCTGTCAGCTCCCTAGAGTACAGTAAACACTAACAATTTTTGTCCTAAATAGGATCCAGATAGTGTATGGCTAAACTTAAATCCCAAGGCACTGCAGGAGGAACAAAGGGAGGTTGGATGTGAAGCATTCCCTGGTAGAAAGCGCGAACATCCTGTAGGTTAGCAATTTTCTTTTGAATCCATACAGTCATTGCTGACACCTGCACTCTCAAGGAAGCCACCCGTAGACCTTTGTCCATTCCTGCCTGAAGGAATGCTAGGACTCTGGAAACTCTGAAAGACCTAGGGACAAATTTCCGGTCACTGCACCATTGAATATACAGATGGGTCCATGTTTATCTTGGCCTTTAATAGGATTAACTGAGAGTGGGCAGTCGGACTTAATCCCCTGCTGTATTGTTCTCTGTATTTTATTGCAGCTGAGAACAATAGATGAAGGGTTTACTGTATGTAAATAAACCATGGTGTGCCTGGGCGCAGCAAAGAAGCCAAGATAACCGTGGATCTATCTGTAGGCTTGCCATATTGTGTAATAAATGCGAGCTGAGGAAGATTTCCTTGCCCTGAGCATTGTTTGAATTATCTGTTGTGAGAATATCCTTGCTTTCAGAATGGAAGTATCAAGAGCCACGCCATGAAAGACAGTCGATCCAGGTGCTTGTAATAGCAGGGACCCTGTGACAGTAGATCTGGACGTTGAGGGGGTAGAAATGGAGCATCCATCGACAGCCTCTGCAGATCTGTTTACCAATGACTTCTGAGCCAAGCCGGAACTATTCGTATCACGGTGCCCTTTCCTTGTTTTACCTTTCGCATCACCCTGGGTAACAGGGCGATCGGTGGAAACATAGGCCAGATGAGATTCCCATATCACCAACAGGGTAGCCACAAAGGTTGCTTTGGTATCCTTTGTTCTTGATCCATACGCAGGAACTTTTTCTGTACTCCGGTAACACCCACTTCTCTACCAGAGTCTGGAAGACTTCAAGGTGTGAAGCCCATTCGTTTGCATGAATGGCGTGTCGACTGAGAAAATCCGCTTCCCAGTTTAGGACTCCTGGAATAAACACTGCGGACAAGGCTGGATGATGAAGTTCTGCCACCTTAACGTGCGGATTACCTCCTTCATTGCTTTTTGGCTGCAAGTTCCTCCTTAATGATTGAGGTACGCTACTGCTGTTGTATTGTCCGAGCGAATTTGAACTGGTTTCCCCTGAATGAGTGCCATATAAATGGCCCGAAGTTCCAATATATTTATTGGCGGGCAACTTTCTTCCTTGGTCCACTGTCCTTGGAAGCAACTTCTTCCTGACACTGCTCCCCAGCCCTGAAGACTGGCATCTGTTGTCAGAACTTCCCAATCTGATATCCAAAAGGGTCTCCCTCTGTCCAGATGGGATATCTGTAGCCACCAGGCTACGTTTTTATTGTCTGATGAAAACCATTCCACTTGGAAAGGATCAGACGTTGCAGAGGCCTCTAGTGTAACTGAGCATACTAAACCATGTCGACTGTCGACACCATCAATCCCATCACACGCATTGCTGTGTGAATGGATACCTTTTGACTGTGTAGCAGCTCCTGTATCCTTGACTGAATTTTGGATATTTTGTTCAGAGGTAAAATTACTCTCTGAAGAGCCAATCAAACACAGCCCCCAAGTGAGTCATCCGTTGTGATGGAACCTGGGATGACTGCTAGAGTGTCTCTGCAAACACGCTATTGTCTGTTGCAGATGACACTGAAGCAACTCCTGAGATTGTGCCAGAATTAATAAATAGTAGAGGTATGGAAAAATCATTATCCCCTGCTGACGGAGATAAGCTGTCATTTCCAACATAATTTTGGTGACTACTCTGGGAGCTGTGGCCAGTCCAAATGGTAGGGCCCGAAACTGGAAATGTTGCTGGAGGATAGCAAACCTGAGATAGCGCTAATGAGACAGTACTGTAGGAACATGTAGGTAAGCATCCTGGATATCCAGGGATACAATAAAATACTCCGGCTCCATGGCCAAAATAATGGAACGTAATTTCTCCATATGAAACTGAGGCACCCAAATGTACTTGTTCAGCACTTTGAGATTGAGTATGAGCCGAACGACCCATTTGCTTTCTGGACTAGAAACAGGTTGGAATAAAAACCTTGTCCTCGTTGAACAGGAGGAACTGGAATTAACACTCCTGACTGAAGCAACTTCTGAACTGCCTCTTGCAAAGCATAGGCCTTCGTTTCCACGAAGGCGGGCTGGTACAAAAAAACCTTTGAGGGTGTTTCTTGAAAGTAAACACATAACCGTGAGATACCGCTTCTTGTACCCAGGCATCTGTGGTAGACTGCTGCCAGATTTGTGCAAACTGAAGAAGTTGGCCTCCCACCCTGAGGTCCCCCAGGTGGAGGCCCTCACCATCAGGCTGATGGCTTATCTTCTGACTTGGAACCGGCCCTCTGATAGCCCAATGCTTTTTAGTCTTACCAGACTAAGTCATATTGAGATTGTTTGTCTTAACCCTTTCCTTGAGTCCGAAAAGCTGGAAATCTAGGCTTGGATTTGTGTTGGAAGGAAACTTCACTTTCTTGGAGTCTGCTTCTGACTCCAAAATACTGTTTAACCAAAAAGATTATCTCCAGTAAAAGGCAGACTCTAGAACCTTCTTGGATTCAGAGTCAGCTTTCCATGTATGTAGCGAAACCGCTCTGCGAGTTGCTACTGCTGAGGGCAGTACGGATGGTGTAATGGTTAGCATTACTGCCTCACAGCACTGAGGTCATGGGTTCGATTCCCAGCATGGCCCTAACTGTGCGGAGTTTGTATATTCTCCCCGTACTTGCATGGGTTTCCTCCGGGTACTCCGGTTTCCTCCCACAATCCAAAAATATACTGGTAGGTTAATTGGCTCCCAACAAAATTAACCCTAGCGTGAATGTGTGTACATGTGATAGGGAATATAGACTGTAAGCTCCACTGGGGCAGGGATTGATGTGAATGGGGAAATATTCTCTGTACAGCGCTGCGGAATATGTGTGCGCTATATAAATAACTGGAAATAAATAAAATAAATGACTGAGAAGCAATTGTACCCATATCCAAGGCTGCTTTTTACATAAGAATAGCCGCCCAGGCTGCCACTGCTTTTGCCATCCAAGCTGAAGCCATGGCTAGTCTTACGATTGCCCCAGACAAGGAGAAAATGGTTTTTAGAAACCCATCTATTTCCCTATCCGTGACATTATTTAATGATGTTGAAGGCAGAGGTAATGTAGATTTTAGCACCAATCAAATAACGTGTATCTACTGTATCTACCTCCCTTTTTAAACAGTCCCCAGCCGGAAGAGGATAATTGGAATTCCATTTCTTTGGAATTCTAAACTTCTTACTGGGTGTTACCCAAGCCTCTTGCATAATTTCCGTCAGCTGTTCTGACCCAGGAAATTCAGTTCTAACTGTTTTGGAACGTTTAATTAGATTTTAACTGCTGCTTCCTCTAAGGATAGAATGGCTTTCATAGCACTAATTAGCTTAGGTATGTCCACCGCGCTAAGACCTTCATCCTTATCTCTGTATGCAGATCAGGAGTGCGAAGAGTTCCCATCTGAAACATGTGTAGACTGTGAAGATGTTGTTTCATGTCTATGTGATTTACTTTCTATCAGCCTTTCAGCCTGTATTTTTTGAAAAGCTGCAGATTCCTGTACTGGATGTGATAAACCCTAGGTTAAATGTTGCATGTAAGGGTTAATAGGGTAATCTATTCCTGGTACAGGAGCTTGCATTATCCGCTCAGCTATACTGAAAAATGTCTGTGCAAGCGTAGCCCATGGGGGTTCCATTTGAACCTGTGCCTGCCTTGTTATTCAGGCTTTGGTGAAAACAAAAACAGTTTGCACATAATCCATTTTGAACCAGATCCTGAGAGGTTAACCTAGATGGCCTTGCGCATGCGCACGATTGTGCATGCACAATCAGTATGCATGCACAATCGATCAATAACGGTCTGCCTTGCAAATTCACAGAACAGCGATCAGGTCTGAATTTCCCATCTTACTCTCTCTGCCCTGTACTGCCATCTCCCTGTTAACTGAAGAACTGGAGCGTAGCACACTGCTTTTACCGCCATCATTTATGCCACTGCTACTCCTAGCATAGGCCTTTAGCCCACTACCTCTACAGACTAGAGTTCTACATACAACATTCTGCTGCAATGTCTTTTCCCAGCTGTTACATGTAACACACAACACTTACCTTAGGCAGGTATCCTTTTCTTGTTCGAAAGACCACCTGGTTGTGGTGAAAAATTATGACAGGGGAGCGACAGGAGCTCCCAAATCTGAGACACTGCGTGCTGAGGCGATTGCCAGCAGAAAGAGGGTCTTTGCAGTTGATCACTTAAGGTACACCGTTTCCAATGGTTCAAAAGGTCATAAGACCTGAAGAACAAGGACATATCCCACCGGAGGGACAAATGGAGGTTGCATGTGGAGTACCCCCTGAACGAAGGTACGTACGTACGTACGTACATCTGGCAAGGGAGACAATCTCTTCTGGAACCAAATGGACAAGGACGAGACCTGGACCTTCAGAGAAGCTAGGCAAAGACCTGCCTGTAAAAAGGCTAACAGCCGAGGGAACCAGAGAACTTTAGGATCGAAGTGATGCTGAGCACACCATTGGAAGTAGGAGTGCTATATCTGGTATTATATACAGTATGCAGGCTGAGGATGGTTTCCAAGCCTAAAGTATAGTCTGAACTACCACACAGGAGAAGCCTTTTTCCCTTAGGAGTGAAGTCTCAAGAGCTACAGTGTAAAAGATAGGCATGATATGTCCAGATGAAGACAGGGCCCCGGAGAGAGCAGGTCTGGATGAAGAGGCATAGGGAAGGGCTAATCTATGAAGCGATCCCACAGATCCGAGAACCAATGGTGTCTGGGCCATGCTTTCGTTACCAGGATGAGCGTGCCGCCGGCCTCCTTGAATTTGCACAGAACACTGGGCAGGAGAGATACTGGAGGTGAGAGATAGGCCAGCGGGAAGTTCCATGGGACTGAGTGCGTCCACAAAGCTCGCTGCCAGATTTCTTGTCCTGACCCCGTATATTGGAACATTGTGGTTGTGTCTGGAGGCCATGAGATCCACGTCTGGCAAACCCCATTTGCGTACCAGGATCCGAAAGATGTCCAAGTGGAAATACCACTCTCAGGCGTGGACATCTTGTTGACTTAGAAAGTCCACCTCCCAGTTGAGAACGCCTGGAATGAATATTGTGGAGATGGATAGAATTCCGCCAGGTGAGACTTCGAGACACTTCCTGCATTGCTGCTGCACTCCGGGCTCCTCCTTGCCAATTTATGTAAGCCACTGCCGTGGCGTTGTCTGACTGGACTTGTACTGTCGAACCCTGAAGGTCTTGAGTTATCTGAAGAGCCTGGTAAACTGATCGGAGCTCATGTACATTGATTGGGAGAGCCCTTTCTGTCAGAAACTAACTGCCCTGAAAGGAGTGACTGCCTGTAACTGCTCCCCACCCTCAGAGACTGGCACCCGTGGTGAGAAGCATCCAGTGTGGAGTCCAGAAAGGTTGGCCTTTGTCCAGGTTGGACATGTGAAGCCATCATGCAAGGGCTATACAAACCTCCCACATAAGAATTAAAGTCTGAGACTTGAGTTGTGTTGGCAAGCCATTCCACCTGGCCAGTATCAAGCGCTGTAGAAGACTGGGGTGAAATTGAGCGTATTGCACCACGTCGAACACTGATACCATGAGGTCCAGGGTCTGCATGCATGTATAAAGACCAGAGGGCTGTGAAGCCAGTTGCGGATTCGCAACTGTAATGTCACAATCTTTATCTGAGGTAGGAAGATGCGCTGGTGGCTGGCATCCAGTAGTGACCCTAGGTGGAGCATCCTCTGAGAAGGGGTGAGAATTTGGCCCAGTTGATTATCCAACAGTGGGCCTGTGGCTGCTTTATACCTCCCAGCACCATAGCCCTCACCTACCCACTTGTGGTGTCGCGGCCCAGCAGGGGTGTTGGAGAGACAGCTTTGGCATTCCTTGGACTGCCGGGAGATGTCATCTCATTTGTAAAAGTTAGTAAAAAGTCAAAATAAAAACATGGGATGCAGTGTGCAGCCCCTGTTCAGTGGGTCCAGCTCCTTGCTGGCACCAGAAAAAATTGAAGTACCTGAGAATGGGGGCTGGGTATGAGCCAATTGCATCCTGGGAGGCTCACAAGCTTACTGTTCGGTGCCAGTCTTTGTCTCCACCAGCATCATACCCAAAGGTTAAGGATTAACCCTGTGGAGACCATGAACCCTGAAAAAATATACATTATGGTAAGAACTTACCGTTGAAAAATGAGTTTTATGGTAAGAACTTACCTTTGTTAAAACTCTTTCTGCGAGGTACACTGGGCTCCACAAGGAATGGACAATGGGGTGTAGAGTAGGATCTTGATCCGAGGAACCAACAGGCTCAAAGCTTTGACTGTTCCCAGAATGCATAGCGCCGCCTCCTATATCACCCCGCCTCCCTGCACAGGAGCTTAGTTTTTAGTTAACCAGTCCAATGCAGTAGCAGGAAGAGAGACGACAATGGTTAGTAGCCACAACACCGCATTCTCATGACAGGAGACGTGTCAGCGGCTAATGCCATACCAACCCAAAGAAGCTAAGTACGTCAGGGTGGGCGCCTTCTGGAGCCCAGTGTACCTCGCAGAAAGAGTTTTAACAAAGGTAAGTTCTTACCATAAAACTCGTTTTCTGCTGCGGAGTACACTGGGCTCCACAAGGAATGGACAATGGGGATGTCCTAAAGCAGTTCCTTATGGGAGGGGCGCACTGTAGCGGGCACAAGAACCCGGCGTCCAAAGGAAGCATCCTGGGAAGCGGCAGTATCGAACGCATAGAACCTTATGAACGTGTTCACAGAGGACCACGTAGCCACCTTGCACAATTGTTCAAGGGTCGCACCACGTTGGGCCGCCCAAGAAGGTCCAACAGACCGAGTAGAATGGGCCTTAATGTGATCAGGAACAGAGAGACCAGCCTTCACATAAGCATGTGCAATCACCATTCTAATCCATCTGGCCAGAGTTTGCTTGTGAGCAGGCCAGCCCCGTTTGTGAAACCCAAACACAACAAAAAGAGAATCAGATTTCCTAATAGGAACAGTTCTCTTCACATAGATACGGAGAGCACGTACCACATCCAAAGACCGCTCTTTGGGAGACAGATCAGGAGAAATGAGTGCCGGAATTACAATCTCCTGATTAAGGTGGAACGAAGAAACCACTTTAGGTAAATATCTGATACGAGTCCTAAGAACAGCCCGGTCACGGTGAAATATCAGATATGGGGAACTACAGGACAAGACACCCAAATCTGACACTCTTCTAGCTGAAGCAATAGCCAGCAGAAACACCACCTTAAGGGAAAGCCACTTAAGGTCAGCTGAACCAAGAGGTTCAAACGGAGACTCTTGTCGGTGGTTTTGGAGGCGTTACAAGTCCCAAGGGAGGTTGGATACGCAACACACCCTGAGTAAAGGTATGCACATTAGGTAAGGTCGCAATTTATCACTGAAACCACACCAACAAGGTCCAGGACCTGCTGAAGAAAAGCCAACAACTTGGCTATACTGAACTTGGAAGCGTCATAATCGTTAGATGCGCACCAAAGTAAGAATGCCAGACCCTACAGTAAATCCGAGCCGAAGCCGGTTTCCGGGCCCGCAAAATAGTTTGAATGACCGCCTCAGAAAACACTTTAGCCCTTAAGACGGAAGCTTCAAGAGCCACGCCGTCAAAGACAGCCAGGCTAGGTCCTGGTAGACACAGGGGCCCTGAACGAGGAGGTCTGGGCGTTGTGGAAGTAGAATTGGACGCTCTGACGATAGGCCTTGCAGGTCTGAGAACCAGTGCGGTCTGGGCCACGCTGGAGCTATGAGAAGCAGAATTCGTTTTTCTTGCTTGAACTATTGAATTACCCTGGGCAGGAGTGACACCGGAGGGAACATGTACGGCAGCCGAAATCTCCACGGTACTGCCAGCGCATCCACGAATGCTGCTTGAGGATCCCTTGTCCTTGCTCCAAAGACCAGAACCTTGTGATTGTGTCGTGACGCCATCAGATCTACGTCTGGAAGGCCCCACCTTTCCACTAGGAGTTGAAACACTTCTGGATGGAGGCCCCACTCGCCGGCATGCACGTCCTGACGACTGAGAAAGTCCGCTTCCCAATTCAGGACTCCCGGAATAAATATTGCCGATATGGCCGGTAGATGGCGTTCTGCCCACTGTAGAATCCGTGAGACTGCCTTCATTGCTAGGCGGCTTCGAATGCCGCCTTGATGATTTATGTAAGTCACTGTGGTGGCGTTGTCCGACTGTACTTGAACAGGACGGTTCTGAATTAAATGCTGGGCTAGGTTCAAGGCGTTGAAGACCGCCCGCAACTCCAGAATATTGATCGAGAGGAGGGACTCCTCCTTGGTCCACCGCCCCTGAAGGGAGTGTTGCTCCAGCACCACACCCCAACCTCGTAGCCTGGCATGCTGTCGTCAACAGGACCCAGTCGGATATCCAGAACGGACGGCCCCTGCACAGTCGTTGGTCCCGGAGCCACCAGAGCAGCGACAGACGGACCTCCGGAGTCAATAAGATCATTTGAGACCTGATCCGGTGAGGCAGGCCGTCCCATTTGGCTAGAATCAGCCTCTGGAGAGGGCGAGAGTGAAATTGAGCGTACTCCACCATGTCGAATGCTGACACCATGAGGCCCAGCACCTGCATCGCCGAATGTATCGACACTTGCGGACGAGATAGGAAGCAACGAATCCTGTCCTGAAGTTTAAGGACTTTTTCCTGAGACAGGAACAACCGCTGGTTGTGAATGTCCAATAGTGCTCCCAGATGCACCATGCTCTGAGCAGGGATCAGGGATGACTTCTTCCAGTTGATGAGCCACCCGTGGGCTTGCAGAAACCGGACCGTCACATCTAGATGACGCAGGAGTTCTGGGGAATTTGCCAGGATTAACAAGTCGTCCAAATACGGCAGTATCCTGACCCCTTGACGGCGGAGTACCACCTTCATCACCGCCATGACTTTTGTAAAGACTCGCGGAGCCGTTGTTAAACCAAAAGGTAACGCCCGAAACTGGTAATGGCAGTTGCCAATCGCAAATCTCAGGTATTGCTGATGAGACACTGCTATAGGAATATGCAGGTAAGCATCCTGTATATCCAGGGAGACCATGAAGTCCCCAGGTTCCAAGGCCAGAACTATAGAGCGAAGGGTTTCCATCTGGAACTTGAAAACCTTCACAAACCTGTTCAATGCCTTGAGGTTGAGAATGGGCCGGGAGGATCCATTCGGTTTCGGGACTAGAAACAGCGGAGAATAGTACCCCGGCCCCTCTGTGCAAGAGGCACCTGTACTACGACTCCTGTATCCAGGAGGGTCTGTACCACCGAATGTAGAGTGTTTGCCTTTGTCTTGTCCAACGGGACATCTGTCTGGCAAAATCGATGAGGGGGTCGGTTTTTGAAGGCTATGGCGTAACCTCGAGTGACGACTTCCCGTACCCAGGCATCTGAAGTGGTCTTCAACCATTCCTGGGTATACCCTAGAAGCCGCCCCCCCCCGGGATCCCCCAGAGGGAGGCCCGCCCCGTCATGCGGCAGGCTTATCTGTCTTGGAAGCTGGCTGATGGGCCGCCCAGGCTCTTTTGGGCTTAGGATTACCAGGTTTGGAAGTGCAGGCCTGCTTGTTGTACGCCTGACCTTTTGCTTTACCTGAAGGACGAAAGGAAGTACCTTTAACCTTCGACACAGAAGGAGCAGTACTTGGCAGACAGGCAGTTTTGGCAGTAGCCCGGTCAGCCACAATCTTATTTAGATCTTCCCCAAACAGAATATCTCCCTTAAAAGGGAGTACCTCCAGGGTTTTTCTAGAGTCCAGATCCACAGATCAGGATCTCAGACACAATATCCGGCGAGCCAGGACTGACGTAGTAGAGGCCTTGGCTGCCAGGATACCAGCATCAGAAGCCGCCTCTTTAATATAACGAGAACCTGTGACAATATAAGACAAGTATTGTCTAGCATGGTCAGAGGAGATTTCAGCATCTAACTCCAAGGCCCATGCTTCAATGGCCTCTGCAGCCCAAGTAGCTGCAATAGTGGGCCTTTGTGCAGACAACCCTCCACACGTTTACCCGTAGGAATTTTTTTTAGAGACGTGACGGTGGTGACCGGTAGAGCTGAGGAAACCACCATCCTAGCCACATGTGAGTCCACTGGAGGAGGCGTTTCCCAATTCTTAGACAGCTCCGGCGCGAGGGGATAGCGAGCCAGCATCTCCTTTTGAGGCACAAACTTCGTAGCCGGGTTTTCCCAGGGTTCCTGATGTATATCCACTAGGTGGTCAGAGTGAGGTAAAACTTGTTTAATCACCTTCTGACGCTTGAACCTATCTGGTTTCTTAGGAGGAACGGATGGCTCGGGATCATCCGTAATCTGTAAAATTAACTTAATAGCCTCCAAAAGATCAGGAACATCCACATGTGAACCACCCTCCCCATCAGCCGTATCCGAGTCAGAACCTGTGGGGTCAGTGTAAGTGCCGTCTTCATCAGACGAGGTTTCAGTGACAGCAGTGGATTGTGAGGAGACAAGCGCTCGCTTAGAGGACCTCTTGGACGTAGGTGAGCGACGGTCAGACTTTTTAGTAGTCAGGGACTGGTTCAACTTCTTTATTTGAGCACATAAATCGTCCGCCCACGGCGGGTTAGCTGCAGGGACCACAAACGGTTGCACCGGCATTGGGGGTCCCATAGGGGGTGTTCGTTTATGAACTAGCGTATGTAGAAGCGTGGAAAAAGCGGCCCACGGCGGGTCATTATTTGCCCCGTCCCACTGGGGGGCAAAGAGCCCACAGAACCAGAGCCCAAAGCTGCTATATTCTCCTCATAGGTATCTGCGGCTTCAGCAACACCGGCAGTGTGTTCAGCCCCAGAACCCTCAGAAGCAGACATGATATAACTTGCAGTATCAGGTAACACCGTACAATTTGTCATCAGCACAATACCTCTAGCCCAAACCCCTGCGCATGTAGTCAGCACCAGCAGAGATAAAGGAGAGATATGGTGACTAAATCAGAGAAAAATACGTAATACAGTATATCTTTGTGAAAATCCTATATTAGATAAAACCTGACGCACCAAGCCCCCTCAGGTTATTTAATATAGGGATAGCAAGTTGAGTGAAAGACACGAAATTGACACCACTCAGCTATCAAATGAACACACAAATAGTCACAGTCTGTACAATGCAGAGGTTATTACTAACAATAATACTGCACTGGACTAGCTTACACAGCTATATAACAATAGATATAACAGTACACAGTAAGAACTGGATGTATATCACAGGGTAATTGTACTAGAAAACCTGACTAAGTGCACTCTTTCTTAACTAACACTGACTAAAAAAAGGCAGGTAGAATACTTAAGTGTCTTGTAAAGTCACAGCACTGACAACCAGGCGGCTTTACATAGGAGGATTTGCCCAAGCATTCACAGGAACAGTGAGCTGAGGGATAATGGCGCCGCAGACACTGCCAGGGAGTGAGGGAGAGACAGATATGCAGCTCCAGGGCGGGAACATTTGCAGAAAATGGCACCCTGGGGCTTCAGGTCCAAGCTCTATCCCCCTGCTGGCAAAACCACCGGGTACTGCGGGCTCTAATAAAACGGTTTATAGAGAAAACCTGACCTGTCCCATGCCCTGGTGATCTAGTGGGATCGCCTGTACTGCCACAGTGTCCACCGCCAGCGCGCGCGGCCCGCCTCCCACTGACCGCGCCGGATCGCGATAAAGACCGGGTCCCGCAAGCGGGACCCACTTACCACCTCCTGAAGCGCGGCCACGCGATCCCGGAGAGCCCGCGTCGTGTTTGCCTGACAAGAAGAAAACCGGAGCCTCCTGCTGTAGTTACCCGGCAACCAGGGCTCGGGACTGTACAGCGCCGCTGGGGAGAGCCGGAGCTGCAGCCGTGAATGTCCACTGACATGTAACACTGCTGCTGCCCTTGAAGTCTTCACTTTTTTCCTCAGAAAAAAAGCTCTTCTTAGGGCTGCCTGGAGCAGCCCCTCTGTTAAGTGCCTGCTACTGCAGCACCAACTACAAAACTGAGATCCTGTGCAGGGAGGCGGGCTGATATAGGAGGCAGCGCTATGCATTCTGGGAACAGTCAAAGCTTTGAGCCTGTTGGTGCCTCGGATCAAGATCCTACTCTACACCCTTCCTTGTGGAGCCCAGTGTACCCCGCAGCAGAAACAGTATTTCTCCTACGTGCAAAGGATACATTGGGATATGGTGGAGCGACAGTGGATTTGCACCAAACAGCCAAAGCTTTTCGGCCTCCCAGCATGCAACGGGCCCGTCCATATATCCCCGCCTCCTGGCTCAGGCAAATCTGTTGTTTTCCAAAGCTCATGACAGGAGCATCATGTAGAGCCCTAATCAGGCGAGAAGAACACACATGCACACCCTTTCGTACAAGCAGGAAGAGGTTAGTAAGTAAAAGGATCCTCAAATCAGGTGCGTCAGGGTGGGATCCCTGTGGACTTCGGAGAAATACTGCTATCAGCGGTAAGTTCTTACCAAAACATATATTTCTCCTGCAAGGTCCACAGGATATTTGGGATGTCCCAAAGCAATTTAGTGGTGGGGATGTTCCTGATTAGACAGGAGAATCCTTCACCCGAATTCAGCGTCCCGAGAGGCAAAAGTATCAAGGCATAATGTCTAATGATTGTGTTAATGGAGAACGTGTGTCTACCTAACATATCTATTCTGCTGAAACAGCACATTGTGCTGCCCATAATGGCCTACCTTACAAGTAGAATGAGCAGATACATTAGCTGGAAACAGAGAGATCAGCTTGAGAATATGCTTCTGAAATTTTCATCTGAAGCCACTTCCCCAGTGTCTGCTTTTCCGTAGGCCATCCTCACTTGTGAATTTCATAGAGAATGAAGAGAGTATCTGTCTTTCTGATGGCACTGGTATGATCCACGTAGATCCTTAAGGCACAGACTACGTCGAACGATGCATCTCTCGCAGCAAAATCTGGCACCTAGAAGACAGAGACTACAATTTCTTCCTTAAGATGGGGTTTAGAAACCACCTTAGGAAGTTACCCAGATTTGGTTTGAAGAACTGCTATATCTGGATAAAAATTTTTTTTTCAGAAATGGAGGATGACGTAATGCCCCTAAATCTGAAATTCGAACTGAAGTAACAGTCAGTAGAAAGATAACTTTAGCTGTCAACCATTTAAGATTCACTCTTTCAAGTAGTTCAAATGGGACAACCTGAAGGGCCTTTAGGACTAACTTAAATCCCAAGGCACTCTAGGAAGAACCAAAGGAGGTTGAATGTTCAGCATTCCTTGGAAAAAAGTGCGCACATCCTGTAGGTTCCCAATTTTCTTTTGGAACCATACAGTCAATGCTGACACTTGTAATCTCAAGGAAGTCAGCCATAAACCTTTATGCATTCCTGCCTAAAGGAATGCTAAAACTCTGAAGAACCAAAAGGGTAAAATTTTGGATCCCTGCAACATAGAATATAGGTCTGCCATATTTGGTGATCAATGCGAGCTGAGGAAGTTTTCCTTGCTCTGAGCATAATTAGAATTACCTTTTGTGAGTCTGCAGATCTGTGTACCAATGTCTTCTGGGCCAAGCCAGAGCTATTAGTATCACAGCACCCTTCCTTGTCTTACCTTTCCTATCACCCAGTATCATAAGGCAATTGGTGGAAACACATGAACCAGACGAAAATAGGATTTTGGTACTTACCAGGTAAATCCTTTTCTTTGAATCCATAGGGGGCACTGGAGTACTCTTGGGATATGGACGGGCGTAGCCGAACAAAGGCACTGAATATTCAAATTTAGGACTCTCCCCCCCTCCATATCCCCAAGTACCTCAGTGTACTGTGCCAGTGTTTTTTACTGAGCGAACAGGATATAGAGAGGATTGACAATGGAGAATTCCTATAACATAACAGACAACCACAAAGTTGACCTGTAACCTTATTGTCAACTAAACAGTTGACACCTTAACCGATAGAACTTTATAATTTGAACCAATCGGTGAAAATGTGTTACCATAAGCTCCTTTGAGCTTAACACCACCCAAGTAAAATTTGTTTACTAAGCTCCCTTGAGCTTAAAACAACCCAGGTAAAACTGCTCTGGGTGGGCGTCCAGTGCCCCCTATGGATTCAAAGAAAAGGATTTACCTGGTAAGTACCAAAATCCTATTTTCTTTATCATCCACTAGGGGTCACTGGAGTACTCTTGGGACGTACCAAAGCTTCCCTCGTGGGCGGGAGAGCTGTTTGATACTTGTAACAGTAGGCAGGCCAAAGCTGAATGCTGATGGCGCCACCATTCATAACGTGTAAACGTGCACAAACGTGGTGCACTGAAGGCTATGTAGCCGCGTCATAGACGCTCCACGACCCGCTGGGTCTGACATTCCCACAGAACCTGTGGGATGAACTATTACTGACGTAGGCGATTGTAACTTAGCCTTAAAGTAAGCCTGACTTGTAGTCATTATTATCCAACTGGATAATGTCTGCTGAGAAACTGGCTAACCCCAGTTTGCAGTATTATATAGAACAAACAACGTATTTATATCACGTAATGTAGACGTTCGGTACATATATAAACGCGTAATGCGTGTACCACATTCAGAATTCTAGAATGTGCTGTCCCCACAGGAACCACTATTGGTATATTGATGTGAAGAATACGAAAGCGGATTTCGTCCGAAGATCTGCTTTGCCATGAGAAAACTTAAATACGGTGGCTTGGAATACAAGGCACCCAAATATGAAAACAAAACCCTTGCCGAAGCACCCTTGCCGAAGGCAAGGCTAGAAGAAAAATGTTTTCCAAAGTAAGAAACTTAATTCTCATTTGTTGTAAAGGTTCAAAAAATATGAACTTAATTCCCCTTTGTTGAAAGGGTTCCAAAATATGAAAACTGTAATAAATCTGAACCCAACCTCAAATCGCCTGGCGCTGTAGGTGGGATAAATAGAGTCTGAACTTTGGTGACACCTTGTAGAAAGAGGTTTACAGACGCAAATAGAGGCAAACGTCTTTGAAAATACGTTTACCACACAGATACCTGCACTGTTAGTGCAGATGAACGCAGTTTTCCATCCCATCCCGTTTAACCGAATACGGGTACTTGAAGTATGATGTTGGAAACTTCCGAGGTTTACAACCTATGTAAGCACACGAAATTTTTTAATAATGAGCTGCCTTAAGCGGCTTACTATTTCGTTACATGGTTGGTATAACCGATACTGTAATGCTCTATTTTCTAAGAGGGCGGTTTGAACCCTCACCCCGTCAACCGCAGCTGCGGTACACAGATAATAGGTATACAGATAATAGGTATATAGGTAACTATGGATAAAAGAACGTTCCCTGATGTAACAGGTTGGACGTATTATGAGAGGGCTAAGATCGTGTGCAAGTATTCCTTGAAAATTCGAGAAGCAAACTTCTCCGAAACCCATGAGCTACCACCAGTATGACTGTGACGAACTGTCTTCTGATCCGTTTTGGCAACGGAGAGAGAAGCGGAAAATGGTGGAGCCAGATACACGATGCTGAATGACCCCATGAATGTGAGAGATTTCACCGCCACTGCCCTTGTGAACTGTTTTGTACACCTACTGAGCTTTTGTAATTGTGGCGAGATGCCATCATGTATACTTGAGGACAACCCCCTTCTGTGGACTCACATATGAAACACCTCTGGATTTAATGTCCAGTTTTCAAGATCCAAATCCTGACGGGTGAGATCATCTGTCTAACAGATGTCCACTCACTGATTGATCTCTTGACATTTTCACCTAATGGCGTTCTGAGCCATTGAAGATTTGAGTGACCTGCTGCATTGCCATGCGGCTTCTTGGTTCTCACTGGTTGTTGTGTATACAACTGGCGTTGCTTTGTTTGACTGCTTAAGGCCAGCGTGATCTAGGCATGAAAAACAAAATTACATGAAACTCACGGTTGTTTCTCTCCACGGAAATCTTTAGTAAAAAGCGAAAGATGTATTCGTTCTGAAGAGAAACCAGAGTCTATGCCTGGTCAGACTGAAAGCGAATCATTTATTGCATTGTAAAATGCACAGAGTTCTAGGACATTTATCGACAGCAATCTGTCGTGTTTTAGAACCTTTGAGTTGATTTTAACTACAAATCCTGACTCTCTGTGACTGTCGTCCAGAGTATAAGCACCCTTGTCCCTCTGTGGAAAACGCGAGTGAATGGTGGCGAACTAAATTGAAAACACATCTTTATTCTTAATAGATGAATACACCAATGTACCGCTAGAGTGCGTGTACTTTTGTTCTTGCTGGTGTAGTAGGTAAAAGTCTTTGACTTACCATATTTATAATCTTACCTAGGAATTGACATCGTTTAGACAGACTTAGATGCGATTGTTTTCGAACTTGATCTGCTACCGCAGTATACTTTAGTAGCGCAAGTTAGAAGAACTTTGTTGATACATAGTTCTTATGTGAGATGAGCTATGATCCCAACATCACTTTGGTAAATACCGGAAGCGATAAGCAACGGTAGAAATGAAATGGGTAATGGTTGTGGCGATTTGCAAACGCTAGAACCTGAGATGAAGAAACCGGACTGGGTAAATACGCATTGTGAATTTCAAATGCAATTATGCAATTTTGTGGCTGCAAAAAGCAAATACTAACTACAGAAAATCCATTTTCTAACTGTAGTAAATGACTTGCTGATTGATACTGCAACGGAGCTGTTTGGTTTTGCTCAAACAGAGGGGAATAAGTAACTCTGACTCTGTTGGCGTACTATTGGCTGGTTTATAAACCAGCAAAGACTAAATGACATATTGCCAAACCGTTCGACAGAATCAGTTTTGTACTTTAAGCTGTAAATAGCTGAGACATATATGAGTTGAAGTCATGAAATCTCGCAAAAGTAACATGTAAAGACGCGCTTCCACAATTATAAAAGAGGTCATCAAACCACTGGCTTGCTGACTGTGACGTCCCTTCGTTACAAAGCGTGACTGTTTGTTATAAAGGGTTAAAATGCCGTTACAAGTATATTATTTTAGGAGCAAACAAGCTCTGGCCTTGTCGCGCTTAACTAGCGACAATGAAAATAACCGGCGTTAGCAGAAGCTTAACAGATATACTCTGCAGCTTCTTTTAACAGTGATCGTCATGGTTTCATACATAGATTCTAGTGACCCAACTGTATCTTGGGTTTTTGTAATGTTTGACAGAAACGCATCTTCCAATGGTGGATCGCGTCCTTTTGGAAACGATTATGTATGGTTGTCCAAAACCCCGCACTATTCGGTGTGAGATTTGACATAGAATCGTGCATTAAATTATAAGACCAGTGACATAAACCCTTTGGTATCCAAAGGGAAATTGGCCCTTTGTAAAGACTGTCTTTTGTTAGAGCTGGCAGAGTCATTTCGAGACTCCGATTACCGCTCTTTTAATTTGAAATGCCAATGTTAACATAGGTTTCTTAAAAAAAATAATTAAATATTTTTAGTCTGCACTAGAGCCTTATTCGCTATGTAGACAGACATCATAATCGGCAACAGACAGACACTTGCACGACTTAATGAAGTTATTATATGGCATATATATATATATATATATATAAATATGTTATTGCTGAACAGCATATTTATCTCTACGGAAATCTTTAGGAAACTAAAGTGTTCTTTATGTGAAAAGTAGTTCACATGGCATATGAAACCCGAACCAAATTCTTACTAACACCCCAGCGCCTTCTGGTGGCTTAAAGATGTAGGGCAGGAATGTTCTAGCATTATCCTGAACTAAAAATTCCCACTAACACCCCTGCGCCTCCTTGTGGAGTAGAGGTGTATGGCCGGAATGTTCTGGAATTATAACTGGAAACACAGCAATGATTAAAATGGCCGCCATGCCATGTTTTCACATAAAATCACCGTACAGGTTATTTGCTGCAGTTTTAATATATAGGCTTAATAGCCTATTATACAGATTATACAATGATAACACAGGTGTAGGATACAGTAAAAATACATGAATTTAGTTATCCATTACACTGCCTGCAGTTAATGTTATTATCTTGCAGCCTTAACAGAAAATAACAGAAAACATGGTTAAACGTGGAATAGATTATGCCACTGATAGCCTATTGCAAACCAAAGCCTCATATATATATTATATATATAAATTGCTTAAACATATAATCACAGTTTATACTGATATCAGACACAGTTCTGGCAGCAAAAATCTTCATTATATATTATATATATATAACATGTATAATCACAGTTCTGTGATATTATAGCCCCTGACACTGTATAAAAATCGCTTTGCTGCTTGTGTCTATTTTTAACCCATGCAGCCTTTGCTGCTGCTATGGGCATTACTTCCCCTCCCCCATCCCCATGTTACCTGCAGCGTACGGGTATCGGGTGCAGGGAGAGGAGGAGAACGCTGTATATAGCGCCGGGGAGCCGTCCGGAAGAGCGGGCGGCGGCGGGCCTTCCAACAATAGTACCCAGTTTCTGTGTCCGACATCAGCATGCGGTGACTGGAAGAGCGGCCGGCGTCCGTGAGTGACGTGCGGCCGCTCGTTAATACACGGGAGACTCTCGGCGGCGCCTCTGTATTGGTGCCGGTCCATCAGCGCAGTGAGAGCGGCCGGCGTCTGAGTGACGTGCGGCCGCTCTTTAGCACACGGTAAAGTCTCGGCAGCGTGCACAGTGAGAGCGGCCGGCGTCTGAGTGACGTGCGGCCGCTCTGTAGGGTAGTTAAGCAGGAACCCTTCAGCGGCGTGCTTAGCGGCGGGTACAGTGAGAGCGGCCGGCGGCTGAGTGACGTGCGGCCGCTCTGTAGGGTAGTTAAGCAGGACCCCTTCAGCGGCGTTACAGTATAACATCACACACAGTAGGGCGGCAGCGTGCGCTGACCGCCCTGACACCCATACCTTGTGCCGTTTTCATCCTGGCTGTGACGAGCTTCTCTCTGCAAGCTCTGTTTTAGCCTCCAGCTTCTCTTGTGACGGGCTTTCTGTAAGCTCCTTGCAGCTGTAGCTCTTCCAGCTCTTTGTCTCATCCTGGCTGTGCCGGAGCTTCTTTCTGTAAGCTCCGTTCAGCTTGCAGGAGACAGTGGCTGCCTGTGGCTGTGAGGGTGCTCTTTGTGAGGACCGACACGCCATGCGCTCCTCTTATAGCGCCTGTGGCTGTGAGGGTGCTCTTTGTGAGGACCGACACGCCATTCGCTGCCCGTGCAGCGGCACTATCCCGGACCCATGTTTTTCCAGAAACTGGGAAGGGATGTGCTAAGTGTAAAAATAAAAATTAAAAATAAAAATTAAAAAATAAAAATCCAAGTGTGGTTATACCACAAGCCTATGTTCGTGCTGTGAGCACCGAAAAAACACTGGCACAGTACACTGAGGTACTTGGGGATATGGAGGGGGGGAGAGTCCTAAATTTGAATATTCAGTGCCTTTGTTCGGCTACGCCCGTCCATATCCCAAGAGTACTCCAGTGACCCCTAGTGGATGATAAAGAAAGTTGACAAGTCATCCACAAGATCACTCTGGGATTTGTTCCTGACCCTTATGCGAAACAGTTATTGTTCTGACAGGACGACATGAGATGCATCTCCGGTAATCCCCATTAACTACCAGAGTTTTTAAGACTTTGGGGTGTAAGTCCATACGTTTACCTGAATGGCGAGAGGACTAAGAAAATCTGCTTCCCAGTTTAGGACTGCCAGAATGAGTACTGCAGACAAGGCTGGATAATGAAGTTCTGTCTACCTTAAAGTGTGACTTACCTTCTTCATTATGTTTTGGCTGCGAGATCCTCCCTGATGGTTGAGATACGTCACTGCCATTGCATGTCTGAGCAGATTCGATCTGGATTCATCAGAAGGATATCCTTTGCCTGAATAAATGCCATATATATGGCCCGAGGTTCCGATATATTTATTGGCAGGCAACATTTCTTCCTTGGTCCACTGCCCCTGGAAGCAACTCCTTCCTGATACTTCACCCCAGCCCCACAGGCTGGCATCCACTGTCCGAGTTGCCATCTGATATTCAAAGGAGCCTTCCTTTGTCCAGGATAGGATGTCCAATAACCATCAAGCTATTGACCTCCTAACTTTCAGAGGAAGACCATAATCTGCACTTTTATTGTCTGATGAAAAACATTTCTACTTGGAAATGATCAGACATTGCAGATGTATCTAATGGAACTAAGTATACTCCATCATGTCCAATGTCTACACCATCAAACCCATCACACGCATTACCGCGTAAATGGATAGTTTGACTGCGTAGCAATTCCTGAATCCTTAAGTTAATTTTGGATATTTTGTTAAGAGGTAAATTACTCTCTGAATACCCAACTCCAACACAGCCCCCAAGTGAGTCATCCGATGTGACGGAACCAGAGATGACTTTGCCCAATTTATGAGCCAACCATATCTCTGTAACAAGCTGTTGTCTGTTACAGATGACAGTGAACAATTCCTGAGACTGTGCCAGGATTAAGTCGTCGAGGTAAGGGTTTTTATAAAATACTTATCTCCTGCTAACAGAGATAAGAAACCATCACTACCATAATTTTGGTGAATACTCTGAGAGCTGTGGTCAGCCCAATCGTAGGGCCTGAAATTGAGGCTGGAGGATAGCAACCTAACATAGCACTGACGGAACAGTGCTACAGGAACATGTGGATAGGCATCCTAAATATTCTGGTATGCCCTAAATACTCCTGCTCTATGGCAGAAATAATGGAATGTAAAGTCTACATATGAAACCTGAGGCACCCAAAAGTACTTGTTCAGTGCTTTGAGATTGAGTATGGGCTGGAATGACCCATTTGGCTTCTGGACTAGAAAGAGGTTGGAATCAAACCTTGTCCTTAATGTGCAAAAGGAACTGAATTATCAATCCTGACTGAAGCACTTGAACTGCCTCTTGCAAAGCCCTAAACTTCATTTCCACTGAAGACGGGCTGGTACAATTTTTTATTGAGGGTGTTTCTTGAAAACACCTACAGCACTTGGTATTACCAGGTTTACGATCCAAGTACTAACCAGGACCAACACTGCTTAGCTTCCAGGATCAGATAAGATTGGGCATGTCCAGTGTGGTGTGGCTGTACATCATACCGTGAGATACCGCTTTTTTGCACCCAGACATCTGTAGTAGACTGCTGCCAGCTCTGTGCAAACTGAAGAAATCAGCCTCCCAACCTGGGTCACCCCAGGTGGAGGCCCTCACATCAGGCTGATGGCTTCTCTCAGATTTGAAAACCAGTCCTCTGGTAGCCCAATACCTTTTAGTCCTATCAGACTTGATGGATTGGACTGTGTCTTTTACCCTTTCCTTTTCCTTGATTCCAAAAGGACCGGAAAGCTGGAAAGTAGGCTTGAATTTTTGTGTGAAAGGTAACTTCACTTTCTTGGAATCTGATTCCAAATACTGTTAATTCTTTATCAAAAATAATATTTCCAGTAACAAAGATAAGACTCCAGAACCTTCCTGGATTCTGAGTCATCTTACCATGTACATAGCCAACTTGCTATGCGGGCTGCTGCTGCTGAATGAGAGGCAATTGTACCCATATTCAGGTCCGCTCATCGCTGCCTGTTTGATATGCATTATGGAATTTTTGCTTTCTAGATGCCACTGAAAGATCCCCTTTCAATGCATCAGCCCAGGCTGCCACTGCTTACACTATCTGAGCTGAAGCCAAGGCTGTCTAATGATTGTCCCAGACAAAAAGAAAAAATGGTCTTTAGAAAACCCTTGAGTCTCGTTTCCATGACATCATTTATGTTGAAAACAAAAATAATGTAGATTTTCACTGCAATCTAAGATCTCTGAATCTACTTTGGGACACACCCTTATTTTATCTTTTAAACACAGTCCCCAGCTGGACGAGGATCATTGGAAATCCATTCCCTGAAATTCTAACTTCGTATTGGACGTAACGCAACATACAGTAATTTCCATCAGACGTTTAAACACAGTTGCCTTCGTTTCTAACACAGGCTCTGCTGCTTCTGAGGATAGAATGGGTTACCTAGCACTAATTAGCTCAGGTATGTCCACTGAGCTGAGACCCTCCAAAGTGCAATGAGTCGTCAGTTAAACATGTGTAGACTGTGAAGATGTTGTATCATATCTATGATTTACTTACCATCGGCCTTTCAGCCTGCCTTTGTTAAGAGGCTGCCATTCCCTAGGTGGATCACTTCAGAATGAAAGCTGCATGTAAAAGGTTAATAGCTCAGCTACATTGGCTAATGTCAGTGCAAAGTAGCCCATGAAGGTTCACCAGAACCTGTGCCTGCCTCGGTTACTTAAGCGGCTTTTGAGACAACTAAATCATTTTGCACATAATCCCATTGAACCAGTCCTGATAGGTTAATCTAGCTCTGCAAGACAACATGAAATGAGTGCTGATGCTGCTGTGGAAAGCGTATTTTCCTCACCTTTGCCGCATTTAGACATGATTAATAAATCACACATCTTTACAGTGTTAATACACAATTTGTGACTGTAATCACTTTAAAATTTGTTAAAGTGACATACAATCCGACCCTACCCTGCTTTGCACCAGCATTGAGGATCGGAACACACAGAAAAACTGATGGATTATAGTAAAGTCAGCAATCACACTAGCAGTCAGTCACAAGTTATACATTAGTATAATAAGCAATATGAGCACATAATCAACTACAAATACATTACTACTGTGTAGGAGAAACATTACTGCATTACCTTATATAGGAGTTTTAAACATATTCAGATGCATATGAGTCTGATAACTATTGCTGTGCATCAGGCACTTTATCTTATTCGTACTCAAAGGTAGAGACTTAGTGCCGTAATACTCAGCTCCGTAGAGTGGGATACAGGGAGACTCACCCCGCTTCCAGGACTTATCAATATGTTAGCATCTGGATCCACTCAGCGCTCGCAAATAGTGTACACAATTGCTCCGTGAACCTACTGTATACTGAACAGACGCCCAAGTGAACACTGACGGACTAGTTACACAGCCGCCTATGCTGCGACTGGGTCCCCTTAGTACACAGCGTCTTGGACGGAAGCGGGACAACAGTTCATGGCGAAGACTCGGAGGAAACTGGTCATGAACCGTGGGGAGGGGCGACCAGGGAAGCGTCTGACTCCCCACTGCTGACATCAACCCTAGGGATCGCGGCCTCAAACTACCCCCTGGAGCCTTTGATCCCTAAGGCCTAGCGCTGGTGCACTCTTGGAGGCAGCCGCGTCAGCGACTGTTTGGTAGTCTCCTCCCAAAAGAGTGCGGCTGTGTCCGTGTTCCCCCTCTATGCGGAACCAGTGCCTTACCTTCTCCCCGTGCTCTGGCCACAGCTTGGTAACGTCTGCTGGACCTGCTAGTTTTATCCGACACAGACGCCGACCAAAACAGCACTGCACTCGTGGGTAAGCATTGTTGCGACCCGGCGGAAAGTTGTTGGAGCGACTCTAAGGTACGTATAAGACGCTGTTTGGAAAGATCACGCAGAAAAAATAGTAAGATTATAAAAATAAAATAAAAAAGGTTTTGGCTGCTAAAAACCAGCAGGCCTTAGACCATGGTCCGGCTCCTGCTGCACCAAACAAAAAACTGATTTGCCTGAGCCAGGAGGCGGGGATATATGGACGGGCCCATTGCATGCTGGGAGGCCAAAAAGCTTTGACCGTTTGGTACAAATCCGTTGTCGCTCCACCATATCCCAATGTACCCTGTGGATACCCTACAGGAGAAAACCAATGTTTCTTTTGTTTTAATCAAGGGCAACATATTTAGATGTAGAAAAACAAACAAGAAAATAAGACGGTACCCATTCAGGAACTTTATTTCACCTTTCATACAAACAGCATACCTTCAACTGGCTTCTTTCACAGCTTAACAATGTTTATGTACAAAGGAAATCAAACAAAAATCATTATGTGGATCTTCTTAAAGGCTTAATAAACAACACAAACTCACACAGGCTTGGTTTTCTGCAGCATATGTAAAGAATATTTTTGGGCATAACCTCCTTTGCCCAAGTAGTAGTGCATGTCTTTTGAGGGGAAAAAAAATAATCCAAACAACTTGACTGAGTGGCATAAGACTGCAATAACTAAAAAGGAAGAAAGTCTACTTAGAGCTGTTTTCAAGTAATTTTAGACCACGTTCGCAAAAAAATATCATTATTATTGGTGCGGAAATGAAAGTTTAAATGTGTGGTAACTGCACTTAAAGTCGTAAACTGATGATCACGGATATGACCCCTATGGCTGAACATAGTACGCTTTTAAGACATACTAGACTGTCTTACAGACTACAGTAGAGCTCATGTAATAATGTTTACCCCATCAGGAAAGCAATGAATGCATTGAACATAAAAAATATCACCTTTGCTTTTTCTACATGCAATAAAGGGATGAGAACAAAAAGAAAACAACAAAATGAACACATACCTTATATAAGCTGGGTCTGCTCTGTATTATACAGTGGACTAAAATTCCCATAATGCTCTTATAGCCAAACACTGCGGGCCCAGTAACAGCGGGATATTTATATTTAATATGAGGTTTAGAAATGCTACTTGTAGGAGAACCAGTATTCTACTAATTAAAAAAATAAAAACATAAGAAATTATAGTGATTTAGTAGGTCAAACATATTCAAACAGTAACTTTTTTATTTTCAATATTGTAACCATTCATTAAAAATAAATCACTTAAAAATTAGCTTAGGCAGACTTATTAATGTACTGTTTTAATGGCAATTCTGATTTTTTTTTTGATCATCAAGACTCAACTTTTAACATGGTATGAATATTTCAATGGGGGGGGGTTATGGGATATAATTTTAACTATTCTTAGGTCAAACAATTTAATTTTCAGTCTCATTCAGAGCAACTGCAAAGTTATAAGTTTCCCAAACTGAGCTATCTCCAATATAAAGCAATATAGGTTTGTAATAAAGTCAAATAAAAACATGAAATTCCTATAGCATATATCTCAATATTTTTCCTTTAAGCTGATAAGGTAGGCTGTATAAGCACATCACAACTGCTCCTATCCATTTCTATCAGAGCTGCATACACGTTATCGACTAGTGACCACTAGTCATGATAACAGCCATACTCTCGGGCTAAGGCAGCATCCCACAAGAATGCAGCAAATCACAAGGACACAAATCTACTTTTATTACCTAACAGACCACTGAAACTCTGCATCAGCATAAATGTAGGATGTTATGTGGGATGAAGAGTTTATTGGCTACTTAGGGTATGCAGCTATGTAGGATTGCATGCTTGTAACTTTGTGGAAATCTAGCCATTTTAGTCCATCATCAGTTGAGCATTAGACAAATTCCATTATTAAAACAGTGCATTTTAATTGCAATTTTAATAAAATGTGAATGTCACTACACGTATTGTCAATGATGAAAGCAGATGGAAACCTTATTGTTAGTGCTGCATTGTATGAAAGGTGTGTAGAGAATAAAGGTTACCACTGCAAATAGCATTTCTGAAGAAAAGCAGTTGTGGGAATATATTTTTATTGCTCAAGTCCACACATGCATCAGGCTATGTTTCAGCACTCATAACGGACAGGTGGGTAAAAAAAACAAAAAACAAAACAAAAAACAATATATGTATTTTTCTGATTAGGTTGTCATTTGTATTGCCTGAGCTCTACTGAAACTGCTGCTGAAATAATCTCAACTGGTGTAGTGTTTCCCTTGTCCAAAACCAGACTGATTATATTGATACCCCCCATGTTGAAAATGCTGCTCAAATTGACCCCCTTGGTTATAGCTCTGTGCCCCACGACCACCCCAACCACCACCTTGTCCTCCTCTTCCACCACGGCCACCTCGACCTCCTCTTCCACCTCCACGGCCACCTCCTCGGTCATTCTGATGGCCACCATCCTGATATCTATTGTCTTGTTGGTATCCTCCACCCTGGTATCCACTTCCAGAGTAGGATGAACCTTGGTAGCCACCATAGCCGCCTCCACCTTGGTATCCACCACCACCTCCACCACCTTGGTATCCACTACCACCTCCCTGGTATCCGCCTCCTTGATAGCCACTACCTTGGTAGCCCCCTGTTTGAACTCCAGAATCTCGATAACCACCATCTTGATAATGTCCACCAGAACTACTGCCACCATCTGTCCAGCCTCCTTGAATTTTGCCTCCTCTACCACCTCTGCTTCCTTGATCATAGTTCCCGCGACCTCCTCCTCGACCACCACCTTGTTCATATCCACCTCGACCACTGTATGACTGTTCATATCCACCTCGTCCTCCACCTCTACCACCACCTTGTGGTGGTCCATCTTGTCTCTTCTGCCAAGGAGGCATCTCTGGTGGAGGAGGTTCTATTTCATTAGGTCTGCCCCCTCTGTCAGGAACTCTACCCATTAACACCTGAAAGAAAAAGATATTGCTAATAAAAATTGTACAGTGGTACAGCCTTCTTGGAAAACCATAGAAAGGCAGACCTGGTCATCGTGCAACTTAATAGAATTACAAAACAGTTTACTTAATCATATAGAATAGTTTTTCTAAAAAGGTAAAAAGTTGAGAAACGAATACCCTTTTCACATCTCCAATGCCGGATCCCACCCGGGAACTGGAAACTGGTCCTTCCCGGGTGGGATCCGGCATTGGAGTCTATGCGCTGGGGTGGAGGCGGCGCTGGGAGATAAGGTCATCTCCGCGACGCCTCTCCTTATGCTGTGAATGGGTACCGGGTCGCATCGACCCGGCAACCCATTCACATTGCGCCTGACCTGGTATTCAACCCGGGAATAACCCTTCTTATTACCCGGGTTGAATTACTGGGTCAGACAACCCGGGAATTCTCCAAGGCCCCTTTCACATCACACACTAACACGTGTCGACTCGGCAACATGCCGGGTCGATACAGAGTTATTTTTGCGATGTGAAAGGGGTAATGCTGAACTCAGGTTATCTGTTAGAGATAATATTTTTTATAAAATGCCCGTGTATAGATGTGTCCCCATACACCTAGACTTAATACGCTATGTGGCGAGAAACGCCTGGCGCAAGTGTGCCACGCCAAGTGATGTAGCTTGAATGTGACATAACAAAACTGCTTCACGAGAATGCATCTGAATCTGTATACAAAGTGCTACAGCGGTGTCCCGCTACAGTGTTGCAACATATAGCAGCGTTCTGTAGCGGGACTGTGATATGTATGCAGCGCGGCATGTCACGTGTGTATGCATCTCGCAAGCTGCGACCTGTGTGCTGTGATGTAAACGCATCGTAGCCACAGTATAAGTGGATATATCTGTGCAATGTTGCAGCTTTTTTTCAAGCCAGGTTCTGTTGTGCTTGTTATACAGAGTTACACTTAGTTGCACACAACTATACAAGTGTGGCATATCAAATTAATCAATGCAGTCCCATCGTCGCATCATACTGCGAAGTAAGACGCACAATGAGCATAACACAAAAGATGCTCAGCACAAGCACAGTCACATGGGACCTGGGGCGCCAAGAAGGGATGTTTGATGCGAATGCAGCAATAGTGTATGAGGACACGTGTAAAGAAAGCATTAGTAATGTCTAGTAATAAAAGAAACAAAACAAAAATTATCTTTGAGATAGGGTAACAATCACCCTATTTGTACTCAGCCTGGTTTTATTTCGTTCTTTTCTCAGCTGTAAACCTGGAAGTAGTCTGCTGCCACTATATAAATAAGTGATCATAACATGTATCTATTAAATGCCATTAAAGCAATGCCACACTGCTGATACATTTTCTTTCTTCATCCAACTTACAGTATGTCAACTCCCTGTCAGCAAATACAGACTATGTAAAATTATATGAATTACTTTAAAAAAAAAAAAAATAATCAATATATGCAGAGGGAGTGGTGTTCATAGGACTGTCAATAAAATAAAAAAGAAAACAACTTGAAATCCCTGAGCCTAACACATTCTAGCAGATGATTTATAAAATTGACATATA
This sequence comes from Pseudophryne corroboree, assembly GCF_028390025.1. Classification (NCBI taxonomy): domain Eukaryota; kingdom Metazoa; phylum Chordata; class Amphibia; order Anura; family Myobatrachidae; genus Pseudophryne; species Pseudophryne corroboree. Next base: position 705,079,499 of record NC_086447.1, read on the forward strand.
AGTATTTTCTTTAAGGCACCGCCTCTCCTCAACACAGGAAACCATTTCACAATAGGAAGAGCGTTCGTTAGAAGATTTTAATTAAAATGCCTAAGTTAGCAGCTGGGAATTTCATTATTTGATAGAAAAATCAATTCACACATTAAATGCCAGCCTTCAGGATGTCTGGGGAAACAGTAATAATACAAACAATGTTTCGGTTGCCATTACGTCTTTAATTAGTTTGGAAAATGTTTCCACAATGGTCATAAAGAAAATGACAAACTTATACCCCTTTCACGTTGAGCCTCTGATCTGGGATATTGCTGGGGCAAGCCAGGACAACGTTGTCTTACTATGTGGAGGTAGAATTTCTTCAGGGCTCCCAAAAGTACAGAAAGTGTCCCAGAAAAAGGACTACCACAAAAGGTGAAATGCACAGTTGTATCCCCCTAAATATAGGCTCAAAAAGCCACACAGTGCAAGATGCTTGGCGATAGTAAGCTGCCAAGTCCCGTGCAACTCTGATAGCGTTGGGGGTGCAATGCAACTTGGGCGCACCAAGTGACTGTGCCGATTAACTTGCAATGCTACACTTGTATACAGATGTGTCATCCTACATCACTGCTGCAGTCACACCAAACTGTCTCTCGGCATGTCAGGTTCTGTGAGACTGCTAGCGTTGGGCATGTTTTGTGAAAAACGTATTAGTCACAACGTAATGCACTAGGAAACACAGAAGCTGTGCGGATTAATTTGATATGCAACACTTGTATATCTGCGTGCGACTGAGGGCATTATTCAGGTTTGTTAGCAAAGCAAGAAAGCACACTATTGGGCAAAACCATGTTGCACTGAAGGTGGGGCAGATGTCCAGAGAGATTTAGATTTGGGTGGGTTATAGTGTTTCTGTGCATGGTAAGTACAGACTGCTTTATTTTTACACTGTAATTTAGACTTCAGTGTGAACACACCCACCCAAATCTTCTCTCTGCACATGTTACATCTGTCCCACCTGCAGTACAACATGGTTTTGCACATTAGTGTTCTTTTTTGCTTTGCTAATAAACCTGAATAACCCCCTGAATCTCTGAATCTGTGTACGAAAGCTACAATGCTGCAGGTGTAGCTTTTTCCATTGCAAGTTCGGCTGTGCTTCGTATACAGACTCAGTCACACACAGATATACAAGTGTCACATCAAAATTATCAGCACAGTCTCCTGAAGTGTCCTAGTCACACTGCAATCTGATTAAGATGCACTGGTTGGCATAAAAAGACCCTGGACACTAGAGTAGTTGCATAGCACCTGTCAGCTCATTCACGCTATGTATCTACCGCTGCATGGTGTATTAAGGCAAGATGTATGAGGACTCATCTGTATCTGTGTGCGACTGAGTCTGTATATGAAGCATGGAACTTAGCATGGAAAAAAGGCCACAACCGCTGCATCATAGCACTTTGTATACAGATTCACTCAGTTGCAAACAGATATACAAGTGTTGCATATAAAATTAATCAGCACAGTCTCCTCATGTACTAGTTTCACTGCTTTCCGACTAGGATGCATCATCGGTAAAAGATGTAAGACATTACCAGAGACACCCAGAACCTGGCACATCCAGAGCGGATGATTGGCACTACTGCAGTAATTATGTATGAGGACACATCTGTAGCTTTTTCAAAAAACAAAAAATAAAATTGAAACGTCTTAGAAAGAATCATACACTGACCCAACTTATTTTAGGACATGAAACCACAGATATATATCTGGAATTTTATCCTAAATAATAAAATCTAAAGCTGCTCCCCACCTCTATGGGGGGAATTCAAGTGTTTTGTGCACCAGCGGCACACCAGATTGTGCCTGATGGACCGATTCAATTATTGTTTGGGCGTGCACAACCGCCGGTGCTGTTATTACTGTTATGTTTTCCATTATGTCAACAGGCTGGTAACTAGTTGTAATATAAAGTCCCAATCAAAATTACTTTGCAGTGAACATTCAGTAGAGTAGTTAACACTTGTGCGAATTGGGCATTCACCCAGCCAGTCGAAGTGTGCAAGATGGGGTGCCATTGCCAGTGTTACACGTAGCGGCAACAGCAAACCACACTCTTCACCGGCAACTGAATGCTTCGATTTCTAAATGAACTACTTACCTTATTTATAGCACAAGCAGTTTTCTCCCGGATTGAACCACTGCTAGTCCTCAAAATTTTGGACAGATCATGACGGGCTGCTAATAGATGTGCAACACAAATGGATCCACTACTCGATAAGGCCGCACGTTTTGGCTGGTAAACTTTACCCAGTTTGTCAGACTGACTCTGTTTAAAATTGAACCAGAAACACATTAGATAATGCAAGCAAGGAATAATCAAAAACTTCAGATACCTCCAGGATTTCTCAAGTTGAAACTTTATTTTCTGTGTTATGTATGCATTGTCCTCAAAGGCAAATGTAAAATCTAACAAATGCAAAATGTTTTACTTTGGGCAGTGGTTATTACATTCACTACTGCCCTCTATTGGCAAGAACGTGTTTTGTGAATGGTCATTAACTACCTCCACAGTACAACTTAATGACTAGAAATGGGCCACAACAGAAGATATTTACTTTAGCATTAGCGCATGAATTGGTCAGTAATTCTGTGACAACATTCAGCAAAGTATAGTTGTTAAAGTATCATAATAAGTAAATACAATAAAACTACTAACTTGGAGTTTACCAAGATAAATTAACATTTTAACATAGTAGTTCTTCCGCAAATGTATAGCACACACATTATATATAGTGTTCACAGTAGACTGTTTTACCAGGGCACCATGCCGTGCCCGATTTTTAAAGGGCAAAAGGTGCCCTGCCCTTTCACCGGCATCCTGCTAAAAAACAGCCTGCTGAGTGAATCTGTTCACATTAAGAGGAGAGATTGGGGGAAGCCCAGCACGCACCCATTAGTGACCGTCACCAGGGCCGCATCACCCACCTCCCCGGCTGCACCCTTTTTGCGAGTGCGCATGCTGCACCTGTATCTCTGCGCCGTGCCAGCTTCCTGGCAGGATCACTAACAAAAAATAAATTTTATATATCTATCCATCTACATATCTATATATCTATCTATATATATCTATATATATATATCTATCTATCTATCTATATATATATATATATATATATATATATACCAGCATATAGAAAACCACAGCACTCGCCACCCCAGAAGTGGCGTGCAGTATCCGCACTCGCCACTAATAGGGTGGGGTGCATGTAGCTCATGGCCACCCACTCAAAAATCTAGACACAAAAAGTACAGCACTCACCAAAATAAGCTCAATTATCCTCACAACATCTATGGATAAATGAATAAACGATGGGGGTTTAGTTAGTGAATTGGCCAATGCACGGAAGCCTGCATACCGCTCCACGGTACCCCACCTTCATGCAGATCCTACACTATCACCAAATCATTTAAAATTAAAACCTGGCAACTGTATCTCATAATATAACTGCAAGGATAATTGAGCTTATTTTGGTGAGTGCTGTACTTTTTGTTTCTAGATTTTTGAGTAGGTGGCCATGGGCTACATGCACCCCACCCTATTAGTGGCGAGTGCGGATACTGCACCCCATTTCTGGGGTGGCGAGTGCTGTGGTTTTCTATATGCTGGTATATTTTAGGGTTAACCCCTGGTTAACTCATTAACTGTGGCCACAAACTCTGTTCATGCACCCCAATTGTCTTAAACCTGTGTCAGCTGCCCTTTAGTAAATGATTAGCCAGTGTCAGGTGACTAGTGTACCTTTAAAAGCCATGCAGTTCATGGCAGGTATACCTTACACCAAGTGGGCATTTTTGCAGTTATATTATTAGATACAGTTGCCAGGTTTTAATTTAGATGATTTGGTGATAGTGTAGGACCTGCATGAAGGTGGGGTACCGTGGAGCGGTATGCAGGCTTCCGTGCATTGGCCAATTCACTAACTAAACCCCCATCGTTTATTCATTTATCCATAGATGTTGTGAGGATAATTGAGCTTATTTTGGTGAGTGCTGTACTTTTTGTTTCTTTATATATATATATATAGCTATATATCTAGTACATATATATATTTATTTATGGTAGACTTACCGTTGATAACTATTTCTCCTAAGTCCACAGTATCCACAGGATAAACATGGGGATATGAGGTAGCATCAGCGGAATGGTACCAACGATCAAAGCTTTCGGCCTCCCAGAATGCACCAGGCCAGTCCCCCTATATGCCTGCCTCCTGGCTCAGGCAATACAGTTGTTTGGTTGGTGCAGCAGGTGCCAGACCACGATCTTTGGGCTGCTGATTTTTGCAGCCCAAAGATTGTATTTCATTTTTATAGTCTTACGTAAGCTCAAGCCAGGAGCATAACAGAGAGCCCTAATCAAGCGAGAAGAACACACATGCACACCCTTCCATACAAGAAGGAAGAGGTTAGTAGGTGGAAGGATCCTCAAATCAGGTGCATCAGGGTTGGATCCCTGTGGACTTAGGAGAAATAGAGTTATCAATGGTAAGTCTACCATAACTATACATTTCTCCTGCAAGGTCCACAGGTTATCCACAGGATAAACACATTGGGATGTCCCAAAGCAAATTTAGTGCTGTTCTGAGAAGCAAAGGTATCAAAGGCATAATGTCTAATGAATGTGTTAATGGAAGACCATGTGGCTGCCTTACATATCTGTTCAGCTGAAGCAACACGTTGTGCTGCCCATGACGGACCTACCTTATGAGTAGAGTGAGCAGAGACATTAGCCGGAATAGGGAGATCAGGTTGAGAATATGCTTCTGAAAGTGTCCTCCGAAGCCACCTCGCCAGTGTCTGCTTGTCATCAGGCCAATCCTCTCTTGTGAAATCCATAGAGAACAAAGTGTGTCTGGCTTTCTGATGGCACTGGTACGATCCATGTAGATCTTTAAGGCACAGACTACGTCCAACGATGCATCTCCCGCAGAAATGTCTGCCATTGGAAGGCCGGGGCTACAATTTCTTCATTAAGGTGGAATTTAGATACCACCTTAGGAAGATACCCAGATTTGGTTCTGAGAACCGCTCTATCTGGGAGAAAAATCAGAAAAGGAGGGCGACATATTAATGCCCCTAAATCTGAAACTCTCGTAGCTGAAGCAACAGCCAGAGAACCTTAGCTGTCAGCCATTTAAGATACACTCGCTTTAGTGGTTCAAATGGAGCAACTTGAAGCGCCTTTAGGACTAAACTTAAATCCCAAGGCACTGCAGGATGAACAAAAGGAGGTTGGATGTGAAGCATTCCCTGGAAGAAAGTGTGAACATCCTGTAGGTTAGCAATATTCTTTTGAAACCATACCGTCAATGTGGACACCTGAAATCTCAAGGAAGCCACCCGTAGACCTTTGTCCATTCCTGCCTGAAGGAATGCTAGGACTCTGGAAACTCTGAAGGACCTAGGGTAACATTTTTGGTCACTGCACCACTGAATATAGGCTTGTCATATTCGGTGATAAATGCAAACTGAGGATGGTTTCCTTGCTCTGAGGATTCTTTGAATTACCTGTTGTGAGAATCCTCTTGCTTTCAGGATGGAAGTCTCAAGAGCCACGCCGTCAAAGGCAGTCGACCCAGGTGCTTGTAATAGCAAGGACCCTGGGACAGTAGATCTGGACATTGAGGGAGAAGTAATGAAGCATCCATTTACTGCCTCTCCAGATCTGTGTACCAATGTCATCTGGGCCAAGCCGGAGCTATTAGTATCACGGCGCCCTTTACTTATTTTACCTTTCGCATCACCCTGGGCAACAGGGAGATCGGTGGAAACACATAAGCCAGACGAAATTCCCATCTCAGCGACAGGGCATCCATAAAGGTTGCTCCGGGATCCTTCGATCTTGACCCATATGCGGGAACTTTGTTGTTCTGACGGGATGCCATGAGATATATCTCCGGTAACCACCACTTATCTACCAGAGTCTGGAAGACCTCGGGATGTAAAACCCATTCGATTGCATGAATGGCGTGTCGACTGAGAAAATCCGCTTCCCAGTTTAGGACTCCTGGAATGAATACTACTGACAAGGCTGGATGATGAAGCTCTGCCCACCTTAACATGCGGCTTACCGCCTTCATTGCTTTTTGGCTGCGAGTTCCTCCCTGATGATTGAGGTACGCTACTGCCGTTGCACTGTCCGAGCAAATTTAAACTGGTTTCCCTGGAGGATGCCCTTTGCCTGAACGAGTGTCATATATATGGCCCAGAGTTCCAATATATTTATTGGCAGGCAACTTTCTTCCTTGGTCCACTACCCCTGGAAGCAACTTCTTCCCGACACTGCTCCCCAGCCCTGAAAACTGGCATCTGTTGTCAGAACTTCCCAATCTGATATCCAAAAAGGTCGTCCTTTGTCCAGATGGGATGTCTGTAGCCTCCAGGCTAATGACCTCCTTACTTCCAGAGGAAGGAACATAGGGGGTCATTCCAAGTTGATTGCTAGATATAAATGTTCGCAGCGCCGCGATTAAGTGAAAAACTGGCACTTCTGCGCATGCATGACGTACTTTCACAACAGCCGATGTAGTTTTACACAAGATCTAGCAAGGCTGATCTTTCGCAATGTCTGCCGCAGAATGACTGACATGAAGTGGGCATTTCTGGGTGTCAACTGACCGTTTTCAGGGTGTGTTCGGAAAAACGCAGGCGTACCAGGAAAAACGCAGGCGTAGCTGGGAGAACGCAGGGCGTTTGTGACGTAAAATCCGTAACTGAACAGTCTGAAGTGATCGCAAGCGCTGAGTAGGTATTGAGCTACTGTAAAACTGCACAAAAAACCTTTGTAGCCGCTCTGCGATCCTTTCGTTCGCACTTCTGCTAAGCTAAAATACACTTCCAGTGGGAGGCGGCATAGCGTTTGCACGGCTGCTAAAAACTGCTAACTAGCGATCACCTCGGAATGACCCCCATTGTCTGCGTTTTTATTGTCTGATGTAACCCATTTCATTTGGAAAGGATAAGACTATGTAGAGGCCTCGAATGGAATTGAGCATACTCCACCATAGATCCCATCACATGCATTGCTGTGTGAATGGATACCTTTTGACTGTGTAGCAGCTCCTGGATCCTCAACTGAATTTTGGATATTTTGTTCAGAGGTAAAATTACTCTGAAGACCCGAATCCAACACAGCCCCCAAGTGAGTCATCCATTGTGACGGAACCAGAGACGACTTTGCCCAATTTATGAGCCAACCGTGTCTCTGCAAACAAGCTATTGTCTGTTGCAGAGGACACTGAAGCAATTCCTGAGCCTGTACCAGAATTAATAAGATGTCGAGGTATAGAAAAAGTCTTATCCCCTGCCGATGGAGATAAGCCGCCATAACCACCATAATTTTGGTGAACACTCTGGGAGCTGTGGCCAGTCAAATGGTAGGGCCTGAAACTGAAAGTGTTGCTGGAAGATAATAAGATTTTACTTACCGGTAAATCTATTTTTCGTAGTCCGTAGAGGATGCTGGGACTCCGTAAGGACCATGGGAAATAGACTGGCTCCGCAGGAGATAGGGCACTTTAGATTCATACCAGCCACACCAATCACACCATATAACTTGAGATAAACATACCCAGTCAACAGTATGAACAACAACAAAGCAACAGGTCAACCCTGATGCAACCATAACCCTTATTTAAGCAATAACTATGTACAAGCATTGCAGAAGAAGTCCGCACTTGGGACGGGCGCCCAGCATCCACCACAGACTACGAGAAATAGATTTACTAGTAAGTAAAATCTTATTTTCTCTAACGTCCTAGAGGATGCTGGGGACTCTGTAAGGACCATGGGGATTATACCAAAGCTCCCAAACGGGCGGGAGAGTGTGGATGACTCTGCAGCACCGATTGAGCAAACACAAGGTCCTCCTCGGCCAGGGTATCAAACTTGTAGAACTTTCCAAAAGTGTTTGAACCTGACCAAGTAGCCGCTCGGCAAAGCTGTAATGCCGAGACCCCTCGGGCAGCCGCTCAAGAAGAGCCCACCTTCCTTGTGGAATGGGCCTTAACTGATTTTTGGCAGCGGCAATCCAGCCGCAGAATGAGCCTGCTGAAACGTGTTACAGATCCAGCGAGCAATAGTGTGCTTTGAAGCAGGAGCACCAAGCTTGTTGGAAGCATACAGGATAAACAAAGACTCTGTTTTCCTGACCCTAGCCGTTCTGGCTACATAAACCTTCAAAGCCCTGATCACATCAAGCAACTCGGAATCATCCAAGTCAGTAGTAGCCACAGGCACCACAATAGGTTGGTTTATATGAAAGGATGAAACCACTTTCGGCAAGATTTGTGGACGGGTCCGCAATTCTGCTCTATCCGCATGGAAAACCAGATAGGGGCTTTTATGTGACAAAGCCGCCAACTCTGACACACGCCTAGCCGAAGCCAAGGCTAGTAGCATGACCACCTTCCACGTGAGATATTTCAATTCCACCGTTTTGAGTGGTTCAAACCAGTGGGATTTCAGGAAACTCAACACCACGTTAAGATCCCACGGTGCCACTGGAGGCACAAAAGGGGGCTGAATATGCAGCACTCGATTTACAAACGTCTGAACTTCAGGTAGAGAAACCAGCTCTTTTTGAAAGAAAATGGATAGGGCCGAAATGTGGACCTTAATGGAACCCAATTTTAGGCCCAAATTCACTTCGGACAGTAGGAAGTGGAGGAAACGGCCCAGCTGGAATTCCTCCGTAGGAGCATTTCTGGCCTCACACCAGGAAACATATTTTCTCCATATACGGTGATAACGTTGAGCTGTCACGTCCTTCCTAGCCTTTATCAGCGTAGGAATGACCTCCCCCAGAATGCCTTTCTCCGCTAGGATCCGGCGTTCAACCGCCATGCCGTCAAACGCAGCCGCGGTAAGTCTTGGAACAGACAGGGCCCCTGCTGCAACAGGTCCTGTCTTAAGAGGAAGAGGCCACGGGTCCTCTGTGATCATTTCTTGCAGATCTGGATACCAAGTCCTTCGTGGCCAATCTGGAACAATGAGGATTGTTCGCACTCCTTTTTCTTATTATCCTCAGCACCTTGGGAATGAGAGGAAGAGGAGGAAACACATAGACCGACTGGAACACCCACTGTGTCACCAGGGCGTCCACAGCTACCGCCTGAGGGTCTCTTGACCTGGCGCAATACCTCTGTAGCTTTTTGTTGAGGCGGGATGCCATCATGTCCACCTGTGGCAGTTCCCACCGCGTTGTAATCTGTGCGAAGACTTCCTGATGAAGTCCCCACTCTCCCAGGTGGAGGATGTGTCTGCTGAGGAAGTCTCCTTCCCAGTTGTCCACTCCCGGGATGAACACTGCTGACAGCGCGCTTACGTGATTTTCCGCCCAGCGAAGAATTCTGGTGGCTTCCGCCATCGCCACCCTGCTCCTTGTGCCGCCTTGTCGGGTACATGAGCCACTGCGGTGATGTTGTCTGATTGAATCAGAACCGGTTGGTCGCGAAGCAGAGTCTCTGCTTGACGTAGGGCGTTGTATATGGCCCTTAGTTCCAGGATGTTGATGTGAAGGCAAGTCTCCTGACTTGACCACAGACCTTGGAAATTTCTTCCCTGTGTGACTGCGCCCCAACCTCGGAAGGCTTGCATCCGTGGTCACCAGGACCCAGTCCTGAATGCTGAACCTGCGGCCCTCAAGAAGGTGAGCACTCTGCAGCCACCACAGGAGCGACACCCTGGCCCTGGGGGATAGGGTGATTAACCGATGCATTTGAAGATGTGATCCGGACCACTTGTCCAGTAAGTCCCATTGAAAGGTCCTCACATGGAACCTGCGGAAGGGAATGGCCTCGTATGATGCCACCATCTTTCCCAGGACTCGAGTGCAGTGATGCACAGACACCTGTTTTGGTTTTAATAGGTTCCTGACCAGTGTCATGAGTTCCTGAGCTCTCTCTATCGGGAGATAAACCCTTTTCTGGTCTGTGTCTAGGATCATGCCCAGGAAAGGCAGACGAGTCGTAGGGACCAACTGCGACATTGGAATATTTAGGATCCAGCCGTGTTGCCGTAACAAAGTGCTACGCTGATCAGCAACTGCTCTCTTGATCTCGCTTTTATGAGGAGATCGTCCAAGTATGGAATAATTCTGACCCCTTGCTTCCGCAGGAGTACCATCATTTCCGCCATTACCTTGGTAAATATTCTCGGTGCCGTAGAGAGACCAAACGGCAACGTCTGAAATTGGTAATGACAATCCTGTACCACAAATCTGAGGTACGCCTGATGAGGCGGATAAATGGGGACATGAAGGTATGCATCCTTTATGTCCAGAGACACCATAAAATATCCCCCCTTCCAAGCTTGCGATAACCGCTCTCAGCGATTCCATCTTGAACCGGAACCTTTTCAGGTACATGTTCAGGGATTTTAAATTCAATATGGCACTGACCGAACCGTCCGGTTTCGGGACTACAAATATGGTCGAATTATAACCCCTTCCTTGTTGAAGGAGGGGAACCTTGACCACCACCTGTTGAAGATACAATTTGTGAATTGCAGTTAACACTAATTCCCTCTCGTGGGGGGAAGCTGGCAGGGCCGATTTGAGGTATCGGTGAGGGGGCATCTCTTCGAATTCCAGCTTGTATCCCTGAGACACAATCTCTATTGCCCAGGGATCCAACTGGGAGTGAACCCACTTGTGGCTGAAATTTCGAAGACGCGCCCCCACCGGGCCTAGCTCCACCTGTGGAGCCCCAGCGTCATGCGCTGTATTTTGTAGAGGCCGGGGAGGACTTTTGTTCTTTGGAACTAGCTGTGTTGTGCAGCTTCTTTCCTCTGCCCCTGCCAAGAAAGGACGCACCTCGGACTTTGTTTTTCTGAGATCGAAAGGACTGCATTTGATAATACGGTGCTTTCTTAGGCTGTGAGGAAATATATGGCAAAAAATTAGACTTTCCGGCAGTAGCTGTGGAGACCAGGCCCGAGAGACCCTCCCCAAACAATTCCTCACCCTTGTAAAGTAAAACCTCCATATGCCTTTTTGAGTCGGCATCACCTGTCCATTGCCGAGTCCACAGGACCCTTCTGGCAGAAATCGACATAGCATTGATTCTAGAACCCAGCAGACTAATGTCTCTTTGAGCATCTCTCATATATAGGACAGCGTCCTTAATATGCCCCAGGGTCATTAATATAGTATCCTTGTCTAAGGTATCAAGTTCCTCAGATAAGGTATCCGTCCATGCTGCTACAGCACTACACACCCAGGCCGACGCGATTGCCGGCCTCGGCAAGGTACCTGAATGTGTAGAAATGGACTTCAGGGTACCCTCCTGTTTTCTATCCGCAGCATCTTTGAGGGTAGCCGTATGCGGTGACGGCAGGGCTACCTTCTTGGACAAGCGTGTTAAAGCCTTGTCCACTCTAGGGGAGGATTCCCAGCGTAACCTGTCCGTTGGCGGTAAAGGATACGCCATAAGAATCCTTTTGGAAATCTGCAGTTTTTTATCTGGAGATTCCCAAGCCTTTTCACATAACTCTTAGCTCACGTGAGGGGGGAAAGGTTACCTGTGGCTTCTTTTCCCCATACATATGAACCCTCCTGTCAGGGACTGGGGTTTCCTCTGTGATGTGCAACACATTCTTAATTGCTATAATCATATAACGGATGGATTTAGCCAATTTTGGCTGTAACTTTGCATCATCGTAATCGACACTGGAGTCAGAATCCATGTCGGTATCCGTGTCAACAATTTGGGATAGTGGGCGCTTCTGAGACCATGACGGCCTCTGCGACATAGGATCAGGCATGGGCTGGGACCCTGACTGTCCTAAGGCTTCAGCTTTTTCTAACCTTTTATGTAAGGAATTCACACTATCATTTAAAACCTTCCACATATCCATCCAATCAGGTGTCGGCGCCGTCGGCGGAGACACCACATTCATTTGCTCCCGCTCTGCTTCCACATAGCCTTCCTCATCAGACATGTCGACACAAGCGTACCGGACACACCACACACACAGGGAATGCCCTTTTTGAAGACAGTTCCCCCACAAGGCCCTTTGGAGAGACAGAGAGAGAGTAAGCCAGCACGCACCCCAGCGCTATAACCCAGGAATAACACAGTAACTTAATGTTAACCCACTGAACTGCAATAAATAGTGGAAAACTGCTCTAATCAAGCTGGTAACAATCCCCAGGTGCTGCGGGAGGGGGTTACTCTAGACAAGAAATACAAAAGGGATTTTTCCCACGCACTCTGCTGGCTGTTAGTAAGAAGAACTGTATACACTATGTAATAATATAAAATTTAGAGCTCTTCGTTACATATGTTTTGCAAAAGATATGATAAGCCTCCAGGCCACTTCACGGCTGCTCTATTGCTGGAGGTCCCTAACTAAGCATAAGTCCAGGGCGTGGACCCCACAAAGTCGGCTCAGTCAGGCCCGACCACCCTAGGGCAGCACACCATTGAAATACTAAAGTGTTAATATGTGTTAAGAAAGAAGCAGAAGCTATGGGTTAGAAAGTGCTACAAAAAATAGGATTTTGGTACCTACCAGGTAAATCCTTTTCTTTGAATCCATAGGGGGCACTGGAGTACTCTTGGGATATGGACGGCTTCCACCGGAAGAAGGCACTGAATAAATTAATTTTTGAGACTACTCCTCCCCTCCATATCCTGCAGCACTTCAGTGTTTTTTACTGAGCCGAACAGGATCGATAGAGAGATTGACAAAAGGAGAATTACATATAGTCTCACAGACAACAATAAAGTTGACACAACGTAACAGACAACTAAACAGTTGACACCATAACTGATTAACCCTTGTTAAATTTAAACCAGTCGTGAAAGTGTGTTACCATAAGAACCACTGGACTCCTAAAACAGGTAAACTGCTCTGGGTGGGCGTCCAGTGCCCCCTATGGATTCAAAGAAAAGGATTTACCTGGTAGGTACCAAAATCCTATTTTCTTTTTCATCCACTAGGGGTCACTGGAGTACTCTTGGGATGTACCAAAGTCTCCTCCGTGGCGGGAGAGCTGTTTGGCACCTGTAACACTAAACGGCCAAAGCTAGATGCTGCTGCCGCGAACGTATCAAACTTGTAAAAGCGCACAAACGTGTGCACTGACGACCAAGTAGCCGCACGGCAAAGCTGTGTCGTAGAAGCCCCACGACTCGCTGCCCATGACGTCCCCACAGAACGTGTGGAATGAGCTGTTACTGAAGTAGGTGGCTGTAACTTAGCATAAAGGTAAGCCTGACGTATAGTCAGTTTGATCCATCTGGATAAGGTCTGCTTAGAGGCTGGCCAACCCCTCTTAGCTGCGTCATAGAGAACAAACAACGTATCTGTCTTACGCACAGTAGACGTTCGGGAAACATAGATACGCAATGCGCGAACCACATCCAACGTTCCAGAGTCTCCTGTTAACACAGGAACTACTATTGGTTGATTGATGTGAAAAGACGACACTACCTTTGGTAGAAAAGCGGGATTCGTCCGAAGTTCCGCTCTGTCATCATGAAAAATTAAATACGGTGACTTGCATGACAAGGCACCCAAATCTGAAACACGCTTAGCCGAAGCTAAGGCTAAAAGAAAAATCGTTTTCCAAGTGAGAAATTTAATATCCACTTGTTGTAAGGGTTCAAAGTAATCGGACTGTAAGAAATCTAAAACCAGATTCAAGTCCCATGGTGCTGTAGGTGGAATGAAAGGAGGCTGTATCCTCTTTACACCCTGTAGAAACGTATGTATTGACTGCAACGAGGCCAATTTCCTTTGAAAATAAATTGACAACGCAGATACCTGCACCTTTAATGTGGAAAGACGTAGTCCTCCATCTAACCCCATTTGTAAAAATAACAAAAGACGGGATAATTTAAAAGACGATGTCGGAAATTTCCGAGCTTCACACCAACCTATATAAGTACGCCAAATTCTATAATAATGAGCTGCCGTAACCGGCTTCCTAGCTCGTACCATGGTTGGTATAACAGACTCAGGAATGCCCTCTTTCCTTAAGATGGCCTTTTCAACAGCCACCCCGTCAAACGCAGCCGCGCTAAATCGGGGTAAAGGAACGGACCCTGTTGTAACAGGTCCGGACGTAGTGGGAGTGGCCACGGATCGTCTGCGAGTAACCCGAGGAGATCCGAGAACCAAGCCCTCCGAGGCCAATGAGGCGCTATTAGAATGACTGTGACGAACCCTCTCTTGATCCGTTTTAGCACCAACGGGAGCAGCGGAAACGGTGGAAACAGATACACAAGGCTGTATGGCCACGTGGCTGTGAGAGCATCCACCGCCACTGCCCCTGGATCTCTTGTTCTGGACACATATCTTGACACCTGATGATTGTGGCGGGATGCCATTAGATCCACCTGAGGGTAACCCCACTTCTGGATCAACATCTGAAATACTTCTGGATTCAATGCCCACTCTCCTGGATGAAAATCCCGACGACTGAGAAAATCTGCCTCCCAGTTGTCCACTCCAGGAATGAACACTGCCGATAATATCACCTGGTGATATTCGGCCCATCTGAGGATCCGAGCTACTTCCCGCATAGCCATGCGGCTTCTCGTTCCTCCTTGTTTGTTTATATATGCGACTGCCGTCGCGTTGTCTGACTGCACCTGAACAGTCTGAAAACGAAACATGTACACCGCTTGTCTTAGAGCATTGTAAATCGCCCTGAGTTCCAGAACATTTATGGATAGCGATCTTTCGTGATCCGCCCAGAGGCCCTGGAGCCGATAACTCTGAACTACAGCTCCCCAACCTCTGAGACTTGCGTCTGTTGTCAGAATTATCCAATTCGCGACGCCGAATCGTCTCCCTGCAGATAGATTGTGTATTTTTAACCACCAGAGAAGAGACACCCTGACTTGTGGTGACAACCTCACCCTGTGGTGCAGCTGCAGATGTGATCCCGACCACTGTGCTAACACCTCCAGTTGAAACGGACGTGAGTGAAATCTTCCGAACTGAAGTGCTTCGAAAGCCGCCACCATTGTGCCTAGAAGGCGAATGCACAAATGTACTGAGACTGTGCGTGGCTTGAGCACTAATTGCACCAGATGACGAATGCCCTGTACTTTCTGTTGTGGCAGGTAAACCCTTTGTTTTACTGTATCGAGAATCATCCCTAGGAATTGAAGTCGTTGACACGGAATTAGATGTGATTTCTTTAAACTGACTATCCAACCGTGCTGAACTAGTACATTGTACGTTAGTAAGGCATGTTGGAGAAGCAATTGTTGAGACGGAGCCTTTATGAGTAGATCGTCTAAATACGGAACAATTATTACCCCTAGGGACCTGAGATGAGCTGTCATCACGGACATTACCTTGGTGAATACCCGAGGCGCTGATGAGAGGCCAAACGGTAGAGCCTGAAATTGGTAATGGTCTCGTCTTATCGCAAACCTTAAGAAACTCTGGTGAGGTGGCCAAATCGGAATGTGCAAATACGCATCCTTGAGATCTAGTGCAATCATGAATTCCTGTGGCTCTAACCCTGCAATTACTGACCTGAGAGATTCCATCTTGAATCTGTGGTAAGTGACGTAATGATTGAGACCTTTTAGGTTCAATATTGGCCTGACTGAGCCATCTGGTTTTGGTACCAGAAACAGACTGGAATAATAACCCTGCCCCTGTTCCTGCACAGGGACCGGAATTATCACTGCAGCATTCAGCAGAGACTGAATGGCAACCTGCAGAACTGCTTTCTTGTCGTCCGACACAGGCAGTCCTGTCGTGAAAAATCTTCCTGTCGGAAGATAATCGAACTCTATTTTGTAACCCTCTAATACTAAATTGCGGATCCACCCATCTGTGGACGTCTGCAGCCACGCCCCCTGAAAGCTCTGAAGGCGTGCTCCCACAATTGGAGATCCGAGATGGGCTGGGAGCCCGTCATGCCACTGGTTTGTTAGTGGTCTTGGTGTCTTGACGACGTGCATTGGATTGTCGGGCACTACGTCCCCGACCTCTTCTGCCCGGCGTGACTGCTCCTCCCTGCCCACGAAAGGGCTGAGTTCTAAAGGATTTGAACGCCGGACCAGAATATTTCCGTTTAGGTATAGTTGTAGGCGATGGAAGAAAAACAGACTTCCCTCCAGTAGCCTCAGAAATCCATTTGTCCAATTCAGGACCAAAAAGTTTCTCGCCATCATAAGGCAATGCCTCTATACCTTTTTTAACCTCCGTCTCCGCCTGCCACGAACGCAGCCAAAGTGCTCGTCGTACTGTGACTAGCGATGAGGACAGGCGAGAAGTAAGCTGACAGACGTCAGTAGAAGCTGTACATAGATATTCAGCAGCTTCCCAGATTTGATCCGCGAGAAGTATAAGATGATCATCTTGCAGAGCCGACTTGAGCTCTTTTATCCATACCATTAAAGCTTTAGTAACCCAAATGCCAACCAACCCAGGTCTTAACAGCACTCCAGTTGCTGTGTACATGGACCTTAGCATAGCCTCTATTTTACGATCTGCAGGGTCTTTAAGCGTAGTAGCAGTTGGGACTGGTATGGTTAACTTCCTCGTAAGTTTAGATACGGATGAATCCACCAAAGGTGGGTTCTCCCATGTAGCTGTCATGGCCTCTGGAAACGGGTAACTCGATTTAAATCTACGAGGAATAGAAAACCGTTTGTCCGGATTTTTCCGTGACTCCAGTAACATTTTATTAAGAGATTCCGAGATAGGGAAACACATCGGAGATCTCTGTCGTTTAGTAAAGACTACCTCATCATTCGTCAGTGGCTCCTCAGTTTCCGTAAACTCCAGCGACTGACGAACTGCTCTGATGAGATTGTCAATACCTGGGCTGTCAAAGTCGTCACCTTCTGACTTGTTCTATTTCGCCCTCCTCGTACTCCTGTTCAGTGAGGTCTAGTATCCCAGAGACAGGAAAATTAGTAGGAAAAAAAAACTTAGAAAAAAATTCCAATACTTTGTGGATGAGCTCCACTATGGCTTCTAACTGTGTCGAGCACAGAAAAAACACTGAAGTGCTGCAGGATATGGAGGGGAGGAGTAGTCTCAAAAATTAATTTATTCAGTGCCTTCTTCCGGTGGAAGCCGTCCATATCCCAAGAGTACTCCAGTGACCCCTAGTGGATGAAAAAGAAATAAGGGTGTTAATAAAATACTCAAAAGAGTAATATTAGTGAAAAAATAAGAGTGTTACATAAGTGCTAAATAAATAATATGGCGTGCTACCCCAAGGTGGCCCAGCCCCACCAGACCCGGGGGGTACCACTCCCCAAACCCATGCACAGCATAATAATAATAACATCCACAATGGGTCATACAATTGCTTAATGTATGGCCACATGATAATGGCACATACAAAACATATCCAGATTGAGAGCTAGTTTACCTGGAGGCACCCCTGTATCCTCCAAATGGCACCACAGGACCCAGCATGCCCTCCTAATGCTGGCTCCATCTATGCCTCACTGAACTGCAATAAATAGTGGAAAACTGCTCACTATTGACCAGTTTTCCACTATTTATTGCAGTTCAGTGAGGCATAGATGGAGCCAGCATTAGGAGGGCATGCTGGGTCCTGTGGTGCCATTTGGAGGATACAGGGGTGCCTCCAGGTAAACTAGCTCTCAATCTGGATATGTTTTGTATGTGCCATTATCATGTGGCCATACATTAAGCAATTGTATGACCCATTGTGGATGTTATTATTATTATGCTGTGCATGGGTTTGGGGAGTGGTACCCCCCGGGTCTGGTGGGGCTGGGCCACCTTGGGGTAGCACGCCATATTATTTATTTAGCACTTATGTAACACTCTTATTTTTTCACTAATATTACTCTTTTGAGTATTTTATTAACACCCTTATTTTTATAGTACTTTCTAACCCATAGCTTCTGCTTCTTTCTTAACACATATTAACACTTTAGTATTTCAATGGTGTGCTGCCCTAGGGTGGTCGGGCCTGAGCCGACTTTGTGGGGTCCACGCCCTGGACTTATGCTTAGTTAGGAACCTCCAGCAATAGAGCAGCCGTGAAGTGGCCTGGAGGCTTATATCTTTTGCAAAACATATGTAACGAAGAGCTCTAAATTTTATATTACTGTATTACATAGTGTATACAGTTCTTCTTACTAACAGCCAGCAGAGTGCGTGGGAAAAATCCCTTTTGTATTTCTTGTTTAATGTTAACCCAGTAGCTGCTGTATATTGTTTTTGCGCCTAATTTGTGTGCCCCCCCCCTCTCTTTTTACCCTCTTCTACCGTGAATCTGCAGGGGAGTGCCTGGGGAGCTTCATCTCAGAGGAGCTGTGGAGAAAAAATGGTGCTGGTGAGTGCTGAGGGAGAAGCCCCGCCCCCTCGACGGCAGGCTTCTGTCCCACTCAAATATGCATTTTCTTGGCAGGGGCTGACCGGAGTATGTGAGGTGTGTGGGAGCAATGGCGCACAGCTGCAGTGCTGTGCGTTACCTCAGTGAAGAACGGAGTCTTCTGCCGCCGATTTCGAAGTCATCTTGCTTCTCATACTCACCCGGCTTCTGTCTTCCGGCTCTGCGAGGGGGACGGCAGTGCGGCTCTGGGATCGGACGGCGAGGGTGAGATCCTGCGTACAATCCCTCTGGAGCTAATGATGTCCAGTAGCCTAAGAAGCAGGATCTAGCTTCAGAGAGTAGGGCTGCTTCTCTCCCCTCAGTCCCACGATGCAGGGAGTCTGTTGCCAGCAGAGCTCCCTGAAAATAAAAAACCTAACAAAATACTTTCTCACAGCAAGCTCAGGAGAGCTCACTGAACAGCACCCAGCTTGTCCGGGCACAGTCTCAAACTGAGGTCTGGAGGAGGGACATAGAGGGAGGAGCCAGAGCACACCAGAATCTAAATTCTTTCTTAAAGTGCCCATGTCTCCTGCGGAGCCCGTCTATTCCCCATGGTCCTTACGGAGTTCCCAGCATCCACTAGGACATTAGAGAAATATTTGTAAATGTTGATTATATCCCCTCTTAATCTCCTCTTTTCCAGTGTAAACATGCCTAGTCTTGCAAGCCTTTCCTCGTATTCCAGCGTCTCCATACCCTTAGTTTGGTCTCCCGCCTTTGAACCTTTTCTAGCTCCAGGATATCCTTTTTGTAGTAAGGTGCCCAGAATTGTACACAGTATTCAAGGTGTAGACTCACAAGTGATTTATATAACGGGAGAATAATACTCTCGTCCCTAGCATCAATTCCCTGTTTTTATGCATGCTAATATCTTATTAGCCTTCTTTGACTCCTTACCTTCTCCCCGTTCTCCGGCCACAGCCTGGTAACGTCTGCTGGACTTGCTAGTACATCAGACACAGACGCCCGCCGAAACAGCACGGTACATGTGGGTAAGTGTTGTCGCGACCAGGTGGAGAGTTGTTGGAGCGATTCTTTCTAAAGGTGCGTGTAAGATGTTTTTTTAGAAAACTCACTCAAAAAACATAAGACTATAAAAATA
Organism: Pseudophryne corroboree; assembly: GCF_028390025.1. NCBI lineage: Eukaryota > Metazoa > Chordata > Amphibia > Anura > Myobatrachidae > Pseudophryne > Pseudophryne corroboree. Next base: position 705,098,980 of record NC_086447.1, read on the forward strand.
AATGAACTAACAAGCTTATGGCTGCAAAAATCAGCAGCCCAAAGATCGTGGACCGGCTCCTGCTGCACCAACAAAATAAATTGAATTGCCTGAGCCAAGATATAGGGGACTGGCCCAGTGCATTCTGGGAGGCTGAAAGCTTTGATAGTTGGTGCCAATCCGCTGACGCTACCTCATATCCCAATGTTTATCCTGTGAATAACCTGTGGACCCGGCAGGAGGAAAAAAAAAAAAAAAAAAATTATATATATATATATATATATATATATACATACACACACACACACACATACATACAGTATATATATATTAGTTACACACATTATATATACACATACATACATTATATATTACACATATATATATATATATATATATATATATATACACACACACACACACATATATATATATATATATATATATATATATAAATACACATACACACACAGAGGTTCTTGTCCTTCAGTAATACACGAACAAGCACCCAATAAAAATAAGTGTATTTGCACCTCGTGTACTGCAACATGGTTTATACAACTGGAAAGAGACTCCCGATTTTTTTTTGCTTTGCTCCAAACTTTGAATCAGCATCCATTTATTATCTCATATTCTCTCATTAAAATCAATTGGACTTTAAGATGATGGCACAAACATTCAACAATGCTACAAGTAGGTTATACCAGGGTGGGCAACAGGCAGCCCGAACCGATCCTGCCTGGCCCGCTGTCTCCCATCAGTGTGCAATGACAAGTGGCCCGACTGGCTGAGCCGCTTGTCACTGCGCTACACTGCTGCCAGACGCGGCGCCGCTGAGGAAATCCCGGTCACGTCACAGGGTCTGCTGACCGGGATTTACTCTGTGATGTCATGCAGCTGGGCGGCACGGGGGGTGGAGCCACAGCAAGAGCGGCGAGTGGCGGGCAGCAGCAATGACTCCGGGGAGCGGACAGCAGCAGTGACTCCGGGCAGCAGCAGCGACTCTGTGAAGCACGGGCAGCGGGGATCAGGCAGCAGATCATCTTCCACTGTGAAAAAATAAGAATTTACTTACCGATAATTCTATTTCTCGTAGTCCGTAGTGGATGCTGGGAACTCCGTAAGGACCATGGGGAATAGCGGCTCCGCAGGAGACTGGGCACAAAAGTAAAAGCTTTAGGACTACCTGGTGTGCACTGGCTCCTCCCCCTATGACCCTCCTCCAAGCCTCAGTTAGGATACTGTGCCCGGACGAGCGTACACAATAAGGAAGGATATTGAATCCCGGGTAAGACTCATACCAGCCACACCAATCACACCGTACAACCTGTGATCTGAACCCAGTTAACAGCATGATAACAGAGGAGCCTCTGAAAAGATGGCTCACAACAATAATAACCCGATTTTTGTAACAATAACTATGTACAAGTATTGCAGACAATCCGCACTTGGGATGGGCGCCCAGCATCCACTACGGACTACGAGAAATAGAATTATCGGTAAGTAAATTCTTATTTTCTCTGACGTCCTAGTGGATGCTGGGAACTCCGTAAGGACCATGGGGATTATACCAAAGCTCCCAAACGGGCGGGAGAGTGCGGATGACTCTGCAGCACCGAATGAGAGAACTCCAGGTCCTCCTCAGCCAGGGTATCAAATTTGTAGAATTTAGCAAACGTGTTTGCCCCTGACCAAGTAGCTGCTCGGCAAAGTTGTAAAGCCGAGACCCCTCGGGCAGCCGCCCAAGATGAGCCCACTTTCCTTGTGGAATGGGCTTTTACAGATTTTGGCTGTGGCAGGCCTGCCACAGAATGTGCAAGCTGAATTGTACTACAAATCCAACGAGCAATAGTCTGCTTAGAAGCAGGAGCACCCAGCATGTTGGGTGCATACAGGATAAACAGCGAGTCAGATTTTCTGACTCCAGCCGTCCTGGAAACATATATTTTCAGGGCCCTGACTACGTCCAGCAACTTGGAGTCCTCCAAGTCCCTAGTAGCCGCAGGCACCACAATAGGCTGGTTCAAGTGAAATGCTGAAACCACCTTAGGGAGAAATTGAGGACGAGTCCTCAATTCTGCCCTGTCCGTATGAAAAATTAGGTAAGGGCTTTTATAGGATAAAGCCGCCAATTCTGAGACACGCCTGGCTGAAGCCAGGGCTAACAGCATTACCACCTTCCATGTGAGATATTTTAAGTCCACAGTGGAAAGTGGTTCAAACCAATGTGATTTTAGGAATCCCAAAACTACATTGAGATCCCAAGGTGCCACTGGAGGCACAAAAGGAGGTTGTATATGCAGTACCCCCTTGACAAACGTCTGTACTTCAGGAACTGAAGCCAGTTCTTTTTGGAAGAAAATCGACAGGGCCGAAATCTGAACCTTAATGGACCCTAATTTTAGGCCCATAGACAGTCCTGTTTGCAGGAAATGCAGGAAACGACCCAGTTGAAATTCCTCTGTAGGGGCCTTCCTGGCCTCGCACCACGCAACATATTTACGCCAAATACGGTAATAATGTTGTACGGTTACATCCTTCCTGGCTTTGATCAGGGTAGGGATGACTTCATCCGGAATGCCTTTTTCCTTCAGGATCCGGCGTTCAACCGCCATGCCGTCAAACGCAGCCGCGGTAAGTCTTGGAAGAGACAGGGTCCCTGCTGGAGCAGGTCCTTTCTTAGAGGTAGAGGCCACGGGTCCTCTGTGAGCATCTCTTGAAGTTCCGGGTACCAAGTCCTTCTTGGCCAATCCGGAGCCACGAGTATAGTCCTTACTCCTCTCCTTCTTATGATCCTCAGTACCTTGGGTATGAGAGGCAGAGGAGGGAACACATACACTGACTGGTACACCCATGGTGTTACCAGAGCGTCCACAGCTATTGCCTGAGGGTCCCTCGACCTGGCGCAATACCTGTCTAGTTTTTTGTTGAGGCGGGACGCCATCATGTCCACCTTTGGTTTTTCCCAACGGTTCACAATCATGTGGAAGACTTCTGGGTGAAGTCCCCACTCCCCCGGGGGTGGAGGTCGTGTCTGCTGAGGAAGTCTGCTTCCCAGTTGTCCACTCCCGGAATGAACACTGCTGACAGTGCTATCACATGATTTTCTGCCCAGCGAAGAATCCTTGCAACTTCTGTCATTGCCCTCCTGCTTCTTGTGCCACCCTGTCTGTTTACGTGGGCGACTGCCGTGATGTTGTCCGACTGGATCAGCACCGGCTGACCTTGAAGCAGAGGTCTTGCTAGGCTCAGAGCATTGTAGATGGCTCTTAGCTCCAGGATATTTATGTGAAGTGATGTCTCCAGGCTTGACCACAAGCCCTGGAAATTTCTTCCCTGTGTGACTGCTCCCCAGCCTCTCAGGCTGGCATCCGTGGTCACCAGGACCCAGTCCTGAATGCCGAATCTGCGGCCCTCTAGAAGATGAGCACTCTGCAACCACCACAGGAGAGACACTCTTGTCCTTGGAGACAAGATTATCCGCTGATACATCTGAAGATGCGACCCGGACCATTTGTCTAGCAGATCCCACTGGAAGGTTCTTGCGTGGAATCTGCCGAATGGGATTGCTTCGTAAGAAGCCACCATTTTTCCCAGAACCCTTGTGCATTGATGCACTGAGACTTGGCCTGGTTTTAGGAGCTTTCTGACTAGTTCGAATAACTCCCTGGCTTTCTCCTCCGGGAGAAACACCTTTTTCTGGACTGTGTCAAGGATCATCCCTAGGAATAGAAGTCGTGTCGTCGGGATCAGCTGCGATTTTGGAATATTGAGAATCCAACCGTGCTGGCGCAGCACTATCTGAGATAGTGCTACCCCGACTTCCAACTGTTCCCTGGATCTTGCCCTTATCAGGAGATCGTCCAAGTAAGGGATAACTAAAACTCCCTTCCTTCGAAGGAGTATCATCATTTCGGCCATTACCTTGGTAAAGACCCGGGGTGCCGTGGACAATCCAAACGGCAGCGTCTGAAACTGATAGTGACAGTTCTGTACCACAAACCTGAGGTACCCTTGGTTAGAAGGGTAAATTGGGACGTGTAGGTAAGCATCTTTGATGTCCAGAGACACCATATAGTCCCCTTCTTCCAGGTTTGCAATCACTGCTCTGAGTGACTCCATCTTGAATTTGAACCTTTGTATGTAAGTGTTCAAGGATTTCAGGTTTAAAATTGGTCTCACCGAGCCGTCCGGCTTCGGTACCACAAATAGTGTGGAATAGTACCCCTTTCCCTGTTGTAGGAGGGGTACCTTGATTATCACCTGCTGGGAATACAGCTTGTGAATGGCTTCCAATACTGCCTCCCTGTCTGAGGGAGACGTCGGTAAAGCAGACTTTAGAAAACGGCGAGGGGGAGACGTCTCGAATTCCAATTTGTACCCCTGAGATACCACCTGAAGGATCCAGGGGTCCACTTGCGAGTGGGCCCACTGCGCACTGAACTTCTTGAGACGGGCCCCCACCGTGCCTGAGTCCGCTTGTAAAGCCCCAGCGTCATGCTGAGGACTTTGCGGAGGCGGGAGAGGGCTTTTGTTCCTGGGAACTGGCTGTTTGTTGCAGCCTTTTTCCTCTCCCTCTGCCACGGGGCAGAAATGAGGCGCCTTTTGCCCGCTTGCCCTTATGGGGCCGAAAGGACTGCGCCTGATAGTATGGCGTCTTCTTAGGTTGAGAAGCTACCTGGGGTAAAAATGTGGATTTTCCAGCAGTTGCCGTGGCTACCAGGTCTGATAGACCTACCCCAAATAACTCCTCCCCCTTATAAGGCAATACTTCCATGTGCCTTTTAGAATCCGCATCACCTGACCACTGCCGCGTCCATAAACCTCTTCTTGCAGAAATGGACAGCGCGCTAACTCTTGATGCCAGTCGGCAAATATACCTCTGTGCATCACGCATATATAGAAATGCATCCTTCAAATGCTCTATAGTCAATAATATACTGTCCCTATCAAGGGTATCAATATTTTCAGTCAGGGAATCCGACCACGCCAGGCCCGCACTGCACATCCAGGCTGAGGCTATTGCTGGTCGCAGTATAACACCCGTGTGAGAGTATATACATTTTAGGATATTCTCCAGCTTTCTATCGGCAGGTTCCTTTAGGGCGGCCGTATCAGGAGAGGGTAATGCTACCTGTTTAGACAAGCGTGTGAGCGCTTTATCCACCCTAGGGGGTGTTTCCCAACGTGCCCTATCCTCTGGCGGGAAAGGGTACGATGCCAATAACCTTTTAGGAATTATCAGTTTTTTATCGGGGGAAACCCACGCCTCATCACACACTTCATTTAATTCCTCGTATACAGGAAAAACTACAGGCAGTTTTTTCTCACCAAACATAATACCCTTCTTAGTGGTACTTGTATTATCAGATATATGCAATACATTTTTCATTGCTTCAATCATGTAACGTGTGGCCCTAGTGGAAGTCACGTTTGTCTCCTCATCATCGACACTGGAGTCAGTATCCGTGTCTGTGTCTGCCATTTGAGGTAACGGGCGTTTTAAAGCCCCTGATGGCGTTTGAGACCCCTGGACAGGCACAAGCTGATTAGCCGGCTGTCTCATGTCGTCAACTGTCTGTCGTAAGGAGCTGACACTGTCACGCAGTTCCTTCCACAAGCTCATCCACTCAGGTGTCGACTCCCTAGGGGGTGACAACTGTATAATAGGCAATTGCTCCGCTTCCATCTCATTTTCCTCCTCAAACATGTCGACACAATCGTACCGACACACCGCACACACACAGGGAATGCTCTGATAGAGGACAGGACCCCACTAGCCCTTCGGCGAGACAGAGGGAGAGTATGCCAGCACACACCAGAGCGCTATATATATACAGGAATACCACTATCAAGTGTGCTTTTCCTTTATAGCTGCTGTTAATATAAAACTGCGCCAAATTAGTGCCCCCCCTCTCTTTTTTACCCTTTTCTGTAGTGCAGGACTGCAGGGGAGAGTCAGGGAGACGTCCTTCCAGCGGAGCTGTGATGGAAAATGGCGCCTGTGTGCTGAGGAGATAGGCTCCGCCCCCTTCTCGGCGGCCTTTTCTCCCGCTTTTTTGGTAATTCTGGCAGGGGTTAAAATACACCCATATAGCCCTGGGGGTTATATGTGGTGTATTTATGCCAGCCAAGGTGTTTTTACATTGCTGCTCAGGGCGCCCCCCCCTAGCGCCCTGCACCCTCAGTGACCGGAGTGTGAAGTGTGCCTGAGTAACAATGGCGCACAGCTGCAGTGCTGTGCGCTACCTTGTTGAAGACTGATGTCTTCTGCCGCCGATTTTTCCGGACCTTTTCTTGCTACTGGCTCTGTAAGGGGGCCGGCGGCGCGGCTCCGGGACCGAGCTCCGAGGCTGGGCCTGTGTTCGGTCCCTCTGGAGCTAATGGTGTCCAGTAGCCTAAGAAGCCCAATCCACTCTGCACGCAGGTGAGTTCGCTTCTTCCTCCCTTAGTCCCTCGATGCAGTGAGCCTGTTGCCAGCAGGTCTCACTGAAAATAAAAAACCTAAAACTAAACTTTTCACTAAGAAGTTCAGGAGAGCCCCTAGTGTGCACCCTTCTCGGCCGGGCACAAAAATCTAACTGAGGCTTGGAGGAGGGTCATAGGGGGAGGAGCCAGTGCACACCAGGTAGTCGTAAAGCTTTTACTTTTGTGCCCAGTCTCCTGCGGAGCCGCTATTCCCCATGGTCCTTACGGAGTTCCCAGCATCCACTAGGACGTCAGAGAAAAAGGTAAACCCCCTGCCCAGCCAGTACCTGAAATGGATCTGTACTTAAGCTGCAATATGGGTTCAGGGGAGGAGAGATATAGGTGGGGGGAAAGGGGGGTAGGGACTGCTATATAGATTCAGGGGAGGGGGTAGGGACTGCTATATAGGTTCAGGGAAGGGAGGTAGGGACTGCTATATAGGTTCAGTGGAGGGGGGGGAAGGGGGGTAGGGACTGCTATATAGGTTCAGTGGGGGGGGGGGGGAGGTACTGCTATATAGATTCAGGGCAAGGGGGGTAGGGACTGCGGGTGCATGCGCAGTTCAGACCCAATTTACAAGATATTTTGTGTGTGGCCCTCGACTATTCACTGGAAGTGTTAAGCACCCCCCAGCTAAAACAATTGCCCACCCCTGGGTTATAAAGTACATTGATTGTTATCATCCATGGAAACATTGATGGCTAACCTAGATGGTGTGGAACCATCGAGGTTATTGCAAGGAATCCATTGATGGTTTCACCCACTGATGGTCATCCCTGCTATGGGTGTGACTATGCTCCATTTCCAAACACCTTTGAGAAAAAAAATAAAATCTGTGGCATTGATGGTGGGAAAACATCTTGTTCTCCCCAATCAATGGTAAAAGTAGTTACCATTAGTTATAGACCGGCCATCCCTAACTAGTATCTATTTTAGCCTAAACAATTTGTGACTTAACATTAGGGGTTGAATTGAATTACCCAGATCACAGAAACCCACCCACCAGGAGACTGACATCGGGATCCCGATGGCCAGACTCCTGACACACCAGAGATAAGTAGTGGGGTTAGGGTTAGGCAGCGGAGATGGGGAAAGTTAGGGCTAGGATTAGTGGTAGAGTATTCTGTGAGAATGTGTCAGCATTCTGTCTGTCGGGATTTTGGACACAACCCATCATTCTGCATGGTAATAAATATTTTCAAGGTAGTCAACCCCATAAATTAGCAGTAAAGTAATTTCTTTGATTAATGTTAAACTGAGGAAACAAATGACCCATTGGAAACTGTAATATACATATTACAAACTGTACTTTACCTTTGCTCGGTCTGACCAACCAAATGATTGTACAGTCACATCCAGACGTTTAATTAACATTTTTCTACGGACTTCATATTCATTAGTTATGGCTTGATTGATTGCTTCTATTTTCTCCTGAGTAAAGAAAAGTTTTTAATAGTCAATTTATGGAAACAGCAACTATAAATTAAACTTAGAAATTTCTTAATGAAGAATTAAAGGAACACTGCACTAAATGTTAAGTAATTTTTCCAAATTCTATGGGGGAACACAAACATGAACATGGTTTACACGCCACCTACAGAAGCAGCTTGAGAAAAATATCTTAGCTGCTACGCTAACTTGCAGACTGCTGAAGAGTAGAGTCTGTTATATCCTTTTCTTGGAATCCATCAGTGACACAGGGAGGATGCTGGGTATAGATGGTGAGGGGACATCTGGGCACAAAATAGTTAAAATGTATTTTCCCAGCAGCTTAGGCAACCTCTCCTCTATAATCCACCCTAATCCTCTAGGTTCAGTTAACAAGCAAAAAGGCATGGAGGAAGAGGAAGGAGACCGGCACGCCATTTGTTAATGTTACAGAGGACAAAGAGAATCCATTTTACTGAAATTCTCTGTCCTGTCCACGTAAATCCAGAGGGCCCTCACGACATCCAAGGAGGCCTGCTCTGGAGAAGGATCCGGTACCTGGAAGAAAGGGACCACGAACTCATGGTTGATGTGAAACCTGGATACTAGCTTAGGGAGGTAGCCCAAGAGAGCCGAAGGACAGCCTGGTTTGAATTAAAAATAAGAAAGAGGTGAGCGACAAGACGCTCAAGTCAGAAACTCTATGGGCTGAAGCGATATCGAGGTGGAAGACAGTCTTCCAAGTAAGCCATCAAATATCCACAGTGTCCAAGGTCTTAAAAGGACTGGAGATCCTGAAAAAACAAAGTTAATTTCAACTGAGCCATCGGAGGTTGCACATGGAGGACACCCTGTATTAAAGCCTGTACATCAGGCAACAGCACAATCTGCTGCTGGAAGAGTATCGAAAGGGCTGTAACCTGTATCTTTAACAAAGAAAGGCAGGGGCCCAAATCCAGACTGGCACGTAAGAAAGTCAGCATCTGAATAGACAGAAGAATCTGTGGTTGAAGCCTCGAACTCCAGTCAAAGTAAGTTAACCAAACCCAGTGATAAATCCTGGCAGAGGAAGGCTACCTGGCATTTAGGGTGATAGCCAATTAGCTGCAGTTATTTTCCGTGGCAAATTATCTCCCCCGGGGCTATTCTAATAGCCTCGACCGACCGCAGGCAATTATCAGAGTTTTGTTTCGCCTGTTTTAAAATAAAAAACCAAAGCCCTGATAAGTGTTCTTCAAAGCCGCAATCACTGCCACGGAAGCTGTGCGTTTCCATGCGGTATAGAACCTATGTGTTTCCCTGTGATATAGGATAATTTACCGTTTCGTGCTGTAAATTACCGCGGGTAATACCCCCTAAGCGTGGTATGAATGTCCAACCATGGGAAACCCCTAGTTCTCAGGATGGATGTCTGAAGAGCCATCCTGTCAAAGAGATACGGCACAGATCAGGATGGAAGTATGGGCCGAGACTGGCCTGAGCGAAAAATGCAGTGGAGCGTTGATGGAGTTAAAAAGAATCAGAGTGACTGTATCAAGATGTCATGTCGATGTCTGGCAGGCCCCTAGGACTGGGAGCAGAAACAAGTCTGGGTGTAGGGCCCACTCACCTAAGTTACTGTCCTGATGGCTTAGAAAGTCCGCCTCCCAATTCTGGTCTCCAGGACTCTCTGCCCACTAAAAATTCGACTCACCTTCATGGCACTGCAAGTGCCACCGTGAAGGTTTATGTTGGAGTCAGCTGTTGCATTGTCTGACTGCGCTTTGACCGGCTGATGCTGGAGGAAGGGCTGTACTAGGCAACGAGCTCTGTAATCCGCTTTGAGCTACAAAGTATTGATGGGTAGCTGGCTCTTCTGAGGCATCCACAGACCCTGAAATGTCTGATGACAAGTCACTGCCGCCCACCCCCGAAGACGTGGTGAGCAGGACCCAGCCCTGGATCCAAAAGAGGTGGCCCCTGTCCAGATGGGACTTGTGGAGCCACCACAAGATGGAATGACGGACCTCTTGAGAGAGAATGATCAACTGGGACTTGAGATGTAGATGGGATTTGTTCCACCGGGCCAGAATCTCCATTTGTAAAAGGACAAGAGTGAAACTGGGCTACTCCATGTCAAACGTGGAGACCAAAGGACCTGCATGCAAAAGTCAAACGAGTCTCAATGGTGACCCAGGAATGTGCAAATCTTGGCCTGTAATGACAAAAGCTTGTTCATGAGAACACCCACTGGACTCTGGAATCCAGTAAGACCCCTAAAGGTAGCATCTCCTGAGACGGAGTTAAGGTGGATTTCCACCAATTGATGACTCACCCATGAGTCTGGTGTAGGTCTACTGTGAGCATCTGCTACTATATATGTAGGTCTACTGTGAGACAGATATAATCCCTTAGCACATCCAGTGACTGGATGCCTGCAGGAGGTAATGCACCAAGGGGTGGGAAAGGGGCAAACAGTGAAAATCCTACCTTCCCCTTCTGGCATAGACCCCAGGTCAGTGGCCATCACTACTGTAGTGCCCTGTTTCCACAGAAGATGCCCTGGTGGTCTAGCGGGGCTGCAGGGAAAACCTGGGTTTCGCATTGCCAGCACCACCAGTGGTCTCCCACACCGGTGGTGACAGTCACTATGTTTGCAGCTCCTGCAAACAGGAAGCCACCTTACCTGGTCCCCAATGCGTCCAGCTGCGGCTTCCCTGCTGTGTGTTCGGAAGCCCGGCCAAGGTCAGTGACCAAGTCGCCACTGCTGAGGCTACTGGCATTGGGGATCGTTGGATTGGCAGTGAGGGGGTCTTAGACACTGCTCAAAGAAAATAAAATGTAAAACGTTAATATGAGGCTCCCCTGTAAAACAGTGCACATTCCATATGACACAAAATGAAAACTGAAGCTGGAGGCTGGGGGTGGGGTATAGAGAAGGAGTCTAGACTGCTGGGAAAAGAAACTTAACTGTTTGCTGCCCAAACTCCAGGATAAATTGGCGGTCTAGGGGCAGTCATGGGCCTCTGCTGTGATCTGCAACTAAACATGGCCTTTACCATTTTTAGACACATCCTACAGTATAAAACAGTAGTTTTAAACATGGTCCTCAAGGCAACCCAACGGTCCAGGTTGCTGGGCCACAGGTGACTTAATAAGCACCTCAGTTAATTTGATTTAACCATCTGTGCTAAGCCATTAATATACCTAAAACCTTGACTGTTGGGGTGAATTGAGGAACGTGTTTGAAAACCTCTGGTATAAAAGAAAAACTAATTTACAAGTGAGAAAGAAGCTCTGATATTTTATTTTTGGATTTAGACACAAAAGAATAATTTTAAATATAACAGCATTTTTCCAGTTCAGTGTGTGGCATTTTCACTATATTAGTATTATGGGTTCACTACGATATGTCGGCGGTCGGGCTCCCGGCGACCAGCATACCGGCGCTGGGAGCCCGACCGCCGGCTCACCGACAGTGTGGCGAGCGCAAATGAGCCCCTTGCGGGCTCGCTACGCGCGCCACACTATTTTGTTCTCCCTCCAGGGGGGTCGTGGACCCCCACGAAGGAGAATAAGTGTCGGGATCCCGGCGCCGGTATACTGTGCGCCGGGATCCCGTCAGTCGGCATACTGAAGACCACCCTAGTATTATTTCCAATCACAGCAGCTACAGACTGAAAAGAGCTCTTTAGAAACACAGCAGGAGATGCATAAAGCAGTGAATAGCGGAAAAGTGGGCAATCAGTAACATTTATCAAGCATGTTCTATAACAATTATACATAGCATCTGATTGGTTTTCACAGCATTATACATCTACCCCAAAGTACAAAGGGTGTAAGGCAGTGATGGGGAACCTTTGGCACGCCAGCTGTTGTTGAACTACACATCCCAGCATGCCCTGCTAGTTTTGCTATTTGGCCATGCTAGAACTGTAGCAGGGCATGCTGTGATGTGTAGTTCACAACAGCTGGAGTGCCAAAGGTTCCTCATCACTGGTGTAAGGGATAATAGGATAATATGGTAGTCCTGTAACATTACCTCCCAAAGCACAGTGTTAATAGATCCCCCAGCAGCATTTGATCCCTAGTGGTAATAAATCCCCAGAAGTACGACAATGCTACATTAGGGACTTGTATTTATTACTGAGATCAAGTCAGGCATTCAACATGGTCAAATCAATTTTTTACTATAATTAAAATGTAAGCAGTGTGGCACATTCCACTTTATAATAGGATTTTGTTTACCTACCGGTAAATCCTTTTCTCGTAGTCCGTAGAGGATGCTGGGGTCCACATTAGTACCATGGGGTATAGACGGGTCCACCATGGGGATCCGGTCTGAAGATCGACAGTGTCTAGGTCGACCACTATAGGTCGACAGTCACTAGGTCGACATGGATGGAAGGTCGACAGGGTTTCTAGGTCGACAGGTCTAAAGGTCGACATGAGTTTTTCACATTTTTTTTTTGCATTTTTTCATACTTAACGATCCATGTGGACTACGATTGGAACAGTAAAGTGTGCCGAGCGAAGCGGTAGCGGAGCGAAGGCACCATGCCCGAAGCATGGCGAGCGAAGCGAGCCATGCGAGGGGACGCAGTGCACTAATTTGGGATCCCGGTCACTTTACGAAGAAAACGACACAAAAAAAAAAAAATTCCTCATGTCGACCTTTAGACCTGTCGACCTAGCACATGTCGACCTAGAAACCCTGTCGACCTTCCATCCATGTCGACCTAGTGACTGTCGACCTATAGTGGTCGACCTAAACATTGTCGACCTAGACACTGTCGATAAAACGAACCACACCCCCACCATGAGCCATTGGCACTTTAAGAGTTTGAGAGTGTGGGCTGGCTCCTCCCTCTATGACCCTCCTACCAGACTCAGTCTAGAAACTGTGCCCGAAGAGACAACATACTTCGAGAGAAGGACTTAACACAGATAGTGGTGAGATTCATACCAGCTCACACATACAAGGCACGTCAAGACAACTAGCTTGAACTACTTAGCAACTGCTGAAACATTACTTACCAAGTAACAATGCAGTACTCAACTAAAACTAAGTTGTACTTAACTAAATAACATTTGCAGGAAAACGAAACGCTGGGCGGGCGCCCAGCATCCTCTATGGACTGCGAGAAAAGGATTTACCGGTAGGTAACCAAAATCCTATTTTCTCTTACGTCCTAGAGCAGAGGTGGCCAACCCGCGGCTCTCGAGCCACATGCGGCTCTCTCCTTGTTGTGATGTGGCTCCTGCTCTCTCTCATTCAAGTGACGCGGCTCGACTCAAACCCGGCACTTGTCTCAGCCTTCCAACAGCCTGCCTCCTTCACAGGGGGCTTGGGAGGCCCCGGCACTGCTCTACTCTATACGGGATGTGAAGTTAGGACGTCACATCGCTTAATGAGAGGCGGAGCCACTGCCACAGGAGAGGATGCAGTTGCGGGACTCGTGGACGTCGCTGTAAGTATGCATCCCGGTCTAGGCTGCGGGTGATGTCTAAATGCCACATCGGAGGAGGGGGTGGTGGTGGAGCCTGAAGCCTGCTTTGAGAGCCTGTCTGCATGATGAGGGGGACCCAGGTGCCGCTGTCATCTGTGCGGTGAGGGCTGACCAGGCGCCGGTGTCATCTGTGCGCTGAGGGTGGCCCAGCCAGCACCACGCGCCGTGCGGTGAAGAGATCAGATGCTAAATACCTGTGGGGAGTGAGAGGGGAGGAGGAGGGAATACTCGGGTCTTGGATGTTATGCTGTGTGTGGAGCTAGGGGGGGGGGATGCTGGCTACTGTGTTTGGAGCTGGGGGGAAATCTGACTACTGTGTGTGGAGCCGGGGAGGGGGGGGTGCTGGATAGTGGATTCTGTGTGTGGAGCTGGGGGGGGGGGGGGGTGCTGGATAGTGGATACTGTGTGTGGAGCTGGGGGGGGGGATGCTAGATAGTGGATGCTCTGTGTGGAACTGGGGGGGTTTCTGGATAGTGGATGCTCTGTGTGGATCTGGGGGGGGGTGCTGGATAGTGGATGCTGTGTGTGGAGCTGGGGGGGGGAGATACTGGATAGTGGAGACTGTGTGGAGCTGGGGGGGATGCTGGATAGTGGAGACTGTATGTGGAGCTGGGCGGGATGCTGGATAGTGTAGACTGTGTGTGGAGCTGGGGGGGGAGCGGGATGGTGGATACTGTGTGAGGAGCTGGGGGGATGCTTGCGACTGTGTTTGGAGGTGGGGGGGGGATGCTGGCTACTGTGTGTGGGGAGGGGATGCTGGCTACTGTGTTTGGAGCTGGGGGGGATACTTGATACTGTGTGTGGAGCTGGGGGGATGCTGTCCCCCGTCACCCAACCTATAATCCATCCCTGGGCTGGAATGACATGGGAGGGGGCTGGAGTGACACATGGAGAGGTTGACGTGTACTATGTGAATCTGACTTTTTAGATTAATTTATGTGGTTTTGAATTTCAAAATGTATTTTATGTGTTTGTGGGTTTTTAAAAAACATTTTATGTGGAAGTGTATTTTTCCAGTGTATTTTCTTGGGGAGTGTATTTTATGTGGAACTGGCTTTTTTCGGTGTATTTTCTGTTGATCTGGCTTGTTTCAGTGTATTTTATGTGAACATGACTCTCTCTATGTTTGCAAAGTAAAAAGGTAAACAAAGTTTTATACTGGGAAGATTGTGTGCAGATGATGTATTATTTTCTATATGCTGGGCTCACCACCTGCGTGACTAAAAATGGGGGAGAACGACACACATCATTCTGAAGGCATACACACACAAATGGGGCGTGGCCTTGTGCCAGCTAGGCCACGCCCCATTTTTTTTGGGCGGCCCTTCGGCGCGCACATGACAGTGGCTCTTTAGCTAGACTACATATATTTTTTGTCTCTTTGACTCTGACTGGTTGGCCACCCCTGTTCTAGAGGATGCTGGGGTCCACATTAGTACCATGGGGATGTACCAAAGCTCCCAGAACGGGAGGGAGAGTGCGGAGGCTCCTGCAGAACTGATTGACTGAACTTCAGATCATCAGAGGCTAAAGTATCGAACTTGTAGAACTTAGCAAATGTGTTCGACCCGGACCAAGTTGCAGCTCGGCAAAGTTGTAATGCCGAGACACCCCGGGCAGCCGCCCGGGAAGACCCCACCTTACGAGTAGAGTGAGCCTTGACAGATTTTGGACACGGCAATCCTGCCGTAGAATAAGCATGCTGGATAGTGAACCTGATCCAGCGCGATATCATCTGCTTAGAAGCAGGACACCCAATTTTCTTGGGATCATATAGGACAAACAGAGTCCGACTTCCTGTGACGAGAAGTTCTCTTCACATAAATCTTCAGAGCCCTTACGACATTCAAGGACTTTGAAGTAATAGAGGAGTCAGTAGCCACAGGCACCACAATAGGTTGGATGATATGAAATGCCGGCACAACCTTCGGAAGAAACTGCTGGCGTGTCCGGAGCTCAGCTCTATCTTCGTGGAAGATCAAGTAAGGACTTTTACAGGATAAAGCCCCCAGCTCGGACACCTGCCTAGCAAAAGCTAAGGCCAACAAAGTGACCGCCTTCCAAGTAATAAATTTGAGCTCCACCTCCTGTAGAGGCTCAAACCAATCCGACTGGAGGAACTGCAACACCACGTTAAGGTCCCAAGGCGCCGTAGGCGGTACAAAGGGAGGTTGGATATGCAGAACACCCTTCAAAAAGGTCTGAACCTCAGGGCAGCTAATTGTTTCTGAAAGAAAATGGATAGGGACGAAATCTGGACCTTCACAGATCCTAATCGCAGGCCCATATCCATTACTGCCTGCAGGAAGAGGAGGAAATGTCCCTGTTGAAACTCCACCATAGGAAAGCTCTTGGACTCACACCGAGAGACATATTTCTTTCAAATACGATGGTAATGTTTAGACCTTACCCCTTTCCTAGCCTGTATGAGGGTAGGAATAACCTCCTTCGGAATGCCCTTCCGAGCCAGAATCAGGCGCTCAACTTCCATGCCGTCAAACGTAGCCGCGGTAAGTCTTGATAGGCGAACGGCCCCTGCTGTAACAGGTCCTCCCTAAGAGGAAGAGGCCTTGGATCTTCTTTCAGTAGATTCAGAAGGTCCGTGTACCAAGCCCTTCTTGGCCAGTCTGGGGCAATGAGGATCGCTTGAACCCTTGTTCTCCTTATGAGTTTTAGGATTTTTGGAATGAGAGGAAGTGGAGGAAACACGTACACTTACTGGAACACCGACAGAGACACCTGGGCATCCACCGCCACTGCCTGCTTGTCCCTCGACCTGGAACAATTCCTCTGAAGCTTCTTGTTGAGACGAGAAGCCATCATGTTTATTTGGGGTAAGCCCCAAAGATCCGTTATGTGCTTGAACACGACCGGATGGAGTCCCCACTCTCCTGGATGGAGATCGTGTCGGCTGAGGAAGTCTGCTTCCCAGTTGTCTACTCCCAGAATGAAGATGGCTGACAGCGCCAACGCGTGCTTTTCTGTCCAGAGGAGTATTCTTGTCACCTCTGACATCGCCGCTCTGCTCTTCGTTCCGCCCTGTCAGTTTATGTAAGCCACTGTTGTTACGTTGTCCGACTGTACTTGAATGACCCGATTTCTTAGAAGAGGGGCCGCCTGAAGACCATTGTAGACGGCTCTTAGTTCCAGAATATTGATGAGCAGGCCTGCTTCCAAGCTTGACCACCTTCCCTGGAAGGTTACTCCTTGAGTGACCGCTCCCCAGCCCCTGAGGCTTGCATCCGTTATTAGCAGGACCCAGTCCTGAATCCCGAACCGGCGGCCTTCCAGGAGGTGAGGCAGTTGAAGCCACCAGAGGAGTGACAAACGAATTATCTGGTGTATGTGGAGGTGAGATCCTGACCACTTGTCCAAGAGATCCAGTTGAAAGGTCCGAGCATGGAATCTCCCGTACTGGAGAGCCACCATCTTTCCCAATAGGCGGATGCATTGATGAACTGACACCCGGGGTGGTTCAGGACATCTCGGACCATGGCTTGTATCACCAACGCCTTGTCCTGTGGAAGAAACACCCGCTGCACTTCCGTATCCAGGATCATTCCCAGAAATGACAATCCCTGGGTAGGTTCCAAATGTGAATTTGGAAAGTTCAGAATCCAACTGTGACTCTGGAGCAGTCGCGTTGTAAGAACAATGGACTGTAGTAGGGTCTCCTTGGACGACGCCTTTATCAGGAGATCGTCCAGATATGGAATGATGTTCACACCCTGTTTGCGGAGCAGTATCATCATTTCCGCCATTACCTTGGTAAATACCCTCGGTGCTGCGGAGAGTCCGAATGGCAGGGCCTGGAACTGATAATGACAGTCAGGCAATGCGAAATGGAGATAAGCCTGATGCAGCAGCCAGATCGGAATGTGAAGGTACGCATCCTTGATATCCAGTGACACTAGGAATTCCCCCTCTTCCAGACCTGATATCTCCGCCCTGAGAGACTTCATCTTGAACTTGAACTCCTTTAGAAAAGGGTTCAATGATTTTAGGTTCAGAATGGGCCTGACCGAACCATCCGGTTTCGGTACCACGCAAAGGTTCAAATAGTAACCTTTGGTCAGCATGTGAGGTGGCACTGGCACAATGACCTGTGCCTCCACCAGCCTTTGGACAGCGTTTTGAAGAATAGTGCTGTCCTCCAACAGAGTTGGTAAGCCTGACTTGAAAAAGCGGTGCGGAGGGAGACTTTGAAATTCCAGCCTGTATCCCTTGGACACAATATCTATTACCCAGGGATCCAGGCCGGACGATACCCAGACATGACTGAAATGTCTGAGTCTCGCTCCCACTGGCCCCACCACCAGGCCGTGCAGTCCACCGTCATGCGGAGGACTTTGGGGTTCCTAACGCCGGCTTTTGTTCCTGGGAACCTGCAGCGGCAGGTTTCTTGGACTTAACCCGACCTCCCCTAAAGAAGGTATTGGAAGTCCTGGCCTTTCAAGGCTTGTTAGACCGAAAGGACTGCGGTGCAGCTGAGGAGAATGATTTCTTCGGAGCAGGAGCAGCTGAGGGACGAAACGGAGACTTACCCGCTGTAGCATCCAGAGCTTCCCCAAAGAGAGCCTGACCTGTATAGGGTAGCGACTCCACACTTCTTCTGGATTCCGCGTCGGCTGACCACTGGCGCAGCCAAAGTCCCCGACGAGCTAAAACAGACATGGAAGAAATTCCTGCAGCCATGGAACCCAGGTCTTTCATGGATTCTACCATGAAACCCACAGAATCATGTATGTTACGTAAATATAATGCAACGTCATCCCTATCCATCGTATCCAAATCCTCAAGCAAGGTAGCCGACCACTTCACGATTGCTTTTGCAATCAATGCACTAGCAATAATGGGACGTAATATGGCCCCAGAAGCAGTATACATTGATTTAAGTGAGTTATCAATCTTTCTATCTGCTGGCTCCTTTAAGGCGGTAGATCCCAGAACAGGCAAAACCACCTTTTTTGAGAGTCTGGACACAGATGCGTCAACAATTGGAGGGTTTTCCTATTTTTTCCTGTCCTCTTCAGGGAAAGGAAAAGCTACTAGAACGCTTTTAGGGACCTGAAATTTCTTTTCAGGGTTTACCCATGCTTTTTCAAAAATAGCGTTCAACTTCCGTGACCCAGGGAAGGTTAGCGAGGCTTTTTTATTTTCTGTGAAAAAAGCCTCCCCAACCTGTTCAGGTGTGGTATTTGTAACATTTAACACATCCCTGATAGCCTCTATCAACAATTGCACCCCCCTTGCAAAAAATGCAGACCCTCTTAACACATCCCCATCACCATCTTTAGTGTCCGTATCGGTATCCGTGTCGTCTTGTGTTACCTGCACAAGCGCACGTTTGTGGGGGTATATAGCGGGGCGTCCCGAGGTACCAGACAAGGACCATACAGCCATAGAGGTCTGCAATACCTGGGTTGCAGATTCATTACTAGCAACCCTGTCAGAAATCTGAGAAATCCAAGTCTTGATAGAGGAAAACCACTCTGGTTCCCTTGCTGGAATCTGTGCTAAACCAGTGTTATCCTGTTTACATGGAATGGGATCATCCTGGGAGGATAAATCCTCTGCAGCATATGACACTGTGTCCCTGGACATTGCTACAGGTGACCACCAAACACTCCACACACAGGTAGGGGCAGATAGTTACCCCCCCCAAGAATGGCAAGAGAGAGACAGAGATTGGAGCCAGCCCACACCAGCGCTTTTTAGCAAAGAGAAACCCCTTATCAGCGCTGACTTGTGCTCCTTAATAGGGCACACAGTCAAATAACAGCCTCCCCTCCCTTCTACAACCCCTTGATACCGTAAGCTGGAGTTGCTGTGGAGGGACCTGTATCTTCCTTTCAGCTTTGCATGCAGGAAAATGGCGCTGGAACGCTGCAGAGTTTGAGGAGAAGCTCCGCCCCCTTAATGGCACGGTCTTCCCACTCTTCAGAAGTTTAAACTGGCCTAAGGAGTTTGCTGGCTGAGATCCCTGGACTCTGACAGGCTTGCTGACCAGTGTGGGGGCTAAGCGCTGGCACAGGGCACCACTCACAGCACCGCACTATGTGCCGCTGGTACAATCCAGAAGCACGGGTAATACCGTGCTCCTTCCCCATTGCCATCTTCACACCGGCCCCCCGCTTGCTAGGCGGGTTGGTGACTAACTCACAACTCACTTCAGCTCTGTAAGGGGTCGGTGGCATGCTGCTGGGGCGAGCGGTTCCCCTGTGGCTGAGACCGATCGACCCCTCTGGAGCTCAGTTTCCAGTCAGTGGCTCAGACCCCGCAGGGCGGACACTGCTCCACCCCCTTAGTCCCTCGCTGCAGGCAGACTGTTACCAACAGCCTCCTGTAAAAAAAGAAACTCTAAATTAAAACTTTTCCAGGAAAGCTCAGGAGAGCTCCCCTAGCTGTGACCAGCTCCGCCGGGCACATTATCTAAAATGAGTCTGGTAGGAGGGGCATAGAGGGAGGAGCCAGACCACACTCTCAAACTCTTTAAGTGCCAATGGCTCGTGGTGGACCCGTCTATACCCTGTGGCAGGGGTGGCCAAACAGTCGATCGCGATCGACTTGTCGATCGCGGACATGCGACCAGTCGATCGCGATCCGCCGCCCAGCCACCCGAAGACGCGCCTCTCCTGCCTGCCGCTCTGCCTCCTCAGTCTGGTCTGCGGCAGTGACGGCCGAGTGTATAGCTCAAATCAGGTGCCGGTTCGTTAGCCAATGAGAGCTCGCGGATCGGCGCCTGATTTGAGCTATACACGCTGCCGTCGCCGCCGGAGATTAGACTGAGAAGCAGGGCGGCAGGCAGGAGAAGCGTGCGCTGCGCTCTCCACACAGCAACGGTGAGCTCTTCTATGGGGGCATATCTGGCATTGTGGGCACATGGCTCAGTGGGGGGCATATCTGGCAATGTGGGGCATATCTGGCACTGTGGGGTCATATGTGGCACTGGGGGCATATCTGGCTCTGTGGGCACATGGCACTGTGGGGGCATATCTGGCACTGTGGGCACATAGCACTGTGGGGGCATATCTGGCACTGTGGGCACATGGCACTGTGAGGGCATATCTGGCACTGTGGGGGCATATCTGGCACTGTGGGGGCATATCTGGCACTGTGGGGGCATATCTGTAATCTGGCACTGTGGGGGCATATCTGTATCTGGCACTGTGGGGGCATATCTGGCACTGTGGGCACATGGCACTGTGAGGGCATATCTGGCACTGTGGGGGCATATCTGGCACTGTGGGGGCATATCTGTATTTGGCACTGTGGGGGCATATCTGGCACTGTGGGGGCATATCTGTAATCTAGCGCTGTGGGGGTATATTTGGCACTGTGGGGGCATATCTGTATCTGGCACTGTGGGGGCATATCTGGCACTGTGGGCACATGGCACTGTGAGGGCATATCTAGCACTGTGGGGGCATATCTGTATCTGGCACTGTGGGGGCATATCCGGCACTGTGGGCACATGGCACTGTGGGGGCATATCTGTAATCTGGCGCTGTGGGGGCATATCTGGCACTGTGGGCACATGGCACTGTGGGGGCATATCTGGCACTGTGGGCACATGGCACTGTGAGGGCATATCTGGCACTGTGGGCACATGGCACTGTGGGGGCAAATCTAATCTGGCACTGTGGGGGCATATCTGGCACTGTGGGCACATGGCACTGTGGGGGCATATCTGTATCTGGCACTGTGGGGGCATATCTGGCACTGTGGGGGCATATCTGGCACTGTGGGCACATGGCACTGTGGGGGCATATCTGTATCTGGCACTGTGGGGGCATATCTGGCACTGTGGGCACATGGCACTGTGGGGGCATGTGTATCTGGCACTGTGTGGGCATGTGTTTGAGGTTTTTGCCTGTGGGGGCCAATGTGTTATTTCGTGTTTGGCAGTCATTACACACTGTGCAGCAAGGCTACGTCCCTTTTTAAAAAAATATATATATATATACCACGCCCACTTTTTGTTATACCACGCCCCTTTTTTTGCTCCTATTATTCCTCCTAGGTAGATCACAAAAGCTTTTTAGCTTTCACAGTAGATCCCCGACTCCAAAAGTCTGGCCGCTCCTGCCCTATGGTACTAATGTGGACCCCAGCATCCTCTAGGACGTAAGAGAAATTATATAATACTTACAGGTTTTTAACATAAAAGATGTACATGCTATCTCAATGTATTTTACAATTACTGCCGGGCATTTATAAAAAGAACAAGGACATAAATAAAAATACCTTCCTTAGTTTATTGAAAAACTAGTTCAAGAATCCCAAGGCTAGAATTGTGTAATACAAATTCACCTTGACAATTTGCTAGTGGGTAAGAGAAAACATCTTACATAATTTAAATCCTGAGCAATAACTCACAGACATTACTATTCATGCTTCAGATGAAGCATGAAAATAAAACTGGAACAGGCACCCTTACAGGTATGCATTAGCTGTAGTGCAGATTATGACACCGAAGATATAAGCAGCACTTGCAGATTTTCAAGAGAAAAAATAAGAATTTACTCACCGGTAATTCTATTTCTCGTAGTCCGTAGTGGATGCTGGGAACTCCGTAAGGACCATGGGGAATAGACGGGTGACTGGGCACTCTAAAAGAAAGATTAGGTACTATATGGTGTGCACTGGCTCCTCCCTCTATGCCCCTCCTCCAGACCTCAATTAGGGAAACTGTGCCCGGAAGAGCTGACACAACAAGGAAAGGATTTGGAATCCAGGGTAAGACTCATACCAGCCACACCGTACAACTTGTGATAACCATACCCAGTTAACAGTATGAACAACAACTGAGCCTCATTCAACGGATGGCTCATAACAATAACCCTTTAGTTAAGCAATAACTATATACATGTATTGCAGAGAGTCCGCACTTGGGACGGGCGCCCAGCATCCACTACGGACTACGAGAAATAGAATTACTGGTGAGTAAATTCTTATTTTCTCTGACGTCCTAGTGGATGCTGGGAACTACGTAAGGACCTTGGGGATTATACCAAAGCTCCCAAACGGGCGGGAGAGTGCAGATGACTCTGCAGCACCGAATGAGCAAACTCAAGGTCCTCCTCAGCCAGGGTATCAAACTTGTAGAACTTAGCAAATGTGTTTGAACCCGACCAAGTAGCAGCTCGGCAAAGCTGTAAAGCCGAGACCCCTCGGGCAGCCACCCAAGAAGAGCCCACCTTCCTTGTGGAATGGGCTTTCACTGATTTTGGATGCGGCAGTCCAGCCGCAGAATGCGCCAGCTGAATCGTGCTACAGATCCAGCGAGCAATAGTTTGCTTTGAAGCAGGAGCACCCATCTTGTTGGGTGCATGCAGGATAAATAGCGAGTCAGTTTTCCTGACTCCAGCTGTCCTGGCTACATAGATCTTCAAAGCCCTAACTACATCAAGTAACTTGGAGTCCTCCAAGTCCCGAGTAGCCGCAGGCAACACAATAGGTTGGTTCAAATGAAACGCTGATACCACCTTTGGGAGAAATTGGGGACGAGTCCTCAATTCTGCCCTGTCCATATGGAAGATCAGATATGGGCTTTTACATGACAAAGCCGCCAATTCTGACACACGCCTTGCTGAAGCTAAAGCCAACAGCATGACCACCTTCCACGTGAGATACTTTAGCTCCACTGTCTTAAGTGGCTCAAACCAGTGGGATTTCAGGAAATCCAACACAACGTTAAGATCCCAAGGTGACACTGGAGGCACAAAAGGGGGCTGAATATGCAGCACTCCCTTAACGAACGTCTGAACTTCAGGCAGTGAAGCCAGTTCTTTTTGAAAGAAAATAGATAGGGCCGAAATCTGAACCTTTATGGACCCCAATTTTAGGCCCATAGTCACCCCTGACTGTAGGAAGTGCAGAAATCGACCCAGCTGGAATTCCTCTATTGGGGCCTTCCTGGCCTCACACCAAGCAACATATTTTCGCCATATACGGTGATAATGCTTTGCTGTCACGTCCTTCCTAGCTTTTATCAGCGTAGGAATCCCTTCATCTGGAATGCCCTTTTCCGTTAGGATCCGGGTTCAACCGCCATGCCGTCAAACGCAGCCGCGGTAAGTCTTGGAACAGACAGGGCCCCTGCTGCAACAGGTCCTGTCTGAGAGGCAGAGGCCATGGGTCCTCTGAGATCATTTCTTGCAGTTCTGGGTACCAAGTTCTTCTTGGCCAATCCGGAACGATGTATAGTTCTTACTCCTCTCTTCCTTACTATCCTCAGTACCTTGGGTATGAGAGGAAGAGGAGGAAACACATAAACCGACTGGTACACCCACGGTGTCACAAGTGCGTCCACAGCTATCGCCTGAGGGTCCCTTGACCTGGCGCAATATCTTTTTAGCTTTTTGTTGAGGCGGGACGCCATCATGTCCACCTGTGGCATTTCCCAACGATTTGTAATCTGTGTGAAGACTCCTTGATGAAGTCCCCACTCTCCCGGGTGGAGGTCGTGTCTGCTGAGGAAGTCTGCTTCCCAGTTGTCCACTCCCGGAATGAACACTGCTGACAGTGCTAGCACGTGATTCTCCGCCCATCGAAGAATCCTTGTGGCTTCTGCCATTGCCATCCTGCTTCTTGTGCCGCCCTGGCGGTTTACATGGGCGACTGCCGTGATGTTGTCTGACTGAATCAGCACTGGTTAATTTTGAAGCAGGGGCTCTGCTTGACTCAGGGCGTTGTAAATGGCCCTTAGTTCCAGTATATTTATGTGTAGTGAAGTCTCCAGACTTGACCACTGCCCTTGGAAGTTTCTTCCCTGAGTGACTGCCCCCCATCCTCGGAGGCTTGCATCCGTGGTCACCAGGACCCAGTCCTGTATGCCGAACCTGCGGCCCTCGAGAAGATGAGCACTCTGCAGCCACCACAGCAGAGACACCCTGGCCCTCGGGGACAGGGTGATCAACCGATGCATCTGAAGATGCGATCCGGACCACTTGTCCAACAGATTCCACTGAAAGATCCTTGCATGGAACCTGCCGAAGGGAATTGCTTCGTATGAAGCCACCATCTTTCCCAGGACTCGCGTGCAGTGATGCACCGACACCTGTTTTGGTTTCAGGAGGTCCTTGACCAGAGATGACAATTCCTGGGCCTTCTCCACCGGGAGAAACACCTTTTCTGTTCTGTGTCCAGAATCATGCCCAGGAAAAGCAGACGCGTCGTAGGAATCAGCTGCGACTTTGGGATATTCAGAATCCAGCCGTGCTGTTGCAACACTTCCTGAGAGAGTGCTACGCTGACCAACAACTGCTCTCTGGACCTCGCCTTTATGAGGAGATCGTCCAAGTACGGGATAATTATAACTCCCTTCTTCCGAAGGAGTATCATCATTTCTGCCATTACCTTGGTAAATATTCTTGGTGCCGTGGAGAGACCAAACGGCAACGTCTGGAATTGGTAATGACAGTCCTGTACCACAAACCTGAGGTATTCCTGGTGAGGTGGGTAAATGGGGACATGCAAGTAAGCATCCTTGATGTCCAGAGACACCATAAAATCCCCCTCTTCCAGGCTTGCAATAACCGCTCTGAGCAATTCCATTTTGAACTTGAATTTCTTTATATAAGTGTTCAAGGATTTTAAATTCAGAATGGGTCTCACCGAACCGTCCGGTTTCGGTACCACAAACATTGTGGAATAGTAACCCCTTCCCTGTTGAAGGAGGGGGACCTTGATTATCACCTGCTGGAGGTACAGCTTGTGAATTGCCGCCAGTACTACCTCCCTTTCCCTGGGGGAAGCTGGCAAGGCTGATTTGAGGTAACTGCTGGGGGGAGTCGCCTCGAACTCCAGCTTGTATCCCTGAGATACAATTTGTACAACCCAGAAATCCACCTGTGAGCGAACCCACTGGTTGCTGAAGTTTCTGAGACGCGCCCCCACCGCACCTGGCTCCGCCTGTGGAGCCCCAACGTCATGCGGTGGACTTAGTGGAAGCAGGGGAGGATTTTTGTTCCTGGGAACTGGCTGCCTGGTGCAGCTTCTTTCCTCTACCCTTGCCTCTGGCCAGAAAGGATGCGCCTCTGACCCGCTTGCCTTTCTGAGGCCGAAAGGACTGCATTTGATAATACGGTGCTTTCTTAGGCTGTGAGGAAACCTGAGGTAAAAAAGTCGACTTTCCAGCTGTTGCTGTGGATACTAGGTCCGAGAGACCGTCCCCAAACAATTCCTCACCCTTATAAGGCAAAACCTGCATGTGTTTTTTAGAATCAGCATCACCTGTCCACTGCAGAGTCCATAATACTCTCCTGGCAGAAATGGACATTGCATTAATTCTAGATGCCAGCAGGCAAATGTCCCTCTGGGCATCCCGCATATATAAGACAACGTCTTTTATATGTTCTAGGGTTAGCAAAATATTATCCCTGTCGAGGGAATCAATGTTGTCTGACAGAGTATCAGTCCATGCTGCTGCAGCACTACACATCCAGGCTGAAGCAATAGCAGGTCTCAGTAGAGTACCAGAGTGTGTATACACAGACTTCAGGATAGCTTCCTGCTATCTATCCGCAGGCTCCTTTAGGGCGGCCGTATCCTGAAACGGCAGGGCCACCCTTTTAGATAAGCATGTGAGCGCCTTGTCCACCCTAGGGGATGTTTCCCAACGTAACCTGTCCGTTGGCGGGAAAGGGTACGCCATCAGTAACCTCTTAGAAATCACTAGTTTCTTATCAGGGGAACTCCACGCTTCTTCACACAACTCATTTAATTCATCAGATGGGGGAAAAGTCACTGGCTGCTTTTTCTCCCCAAACGTATAAACCCTCTTGGTAGTAACCGGGATAACATCAGAAATGTGTAGTACATCTTTCATTGCAGTAATCATGCATCGGATGGCCTTTTTAGACTGTACATTTGTCTCATCATCGTCTACACTGGAGTCAGACTCCGTGTCGACATCTGTGTCCACCATCTGATCCAGAGGGCGTTTATGAGCCCCTGACGGCTTCTGAGTCGCCTGGGCAGGCGCAGGCTGAGACCCCGGCTGTCCCAAGGCTGCTGCGTCATCGAACCTTTTATGTAAGGAGTTGACACTGTCGGTAAAGACCTTCCACATATCCATCCAATTAGGTGTCGGCCCCGACGGGGGCGACACCACACTTATCTGCCCTTGCTCCGCCTCCACGTAACCCTCCTCATCAAACATGTCGACACAGCCGTACCGACACACCGCACACACACAGGGAATGCTCAGACTGAGGACAGGACCCCACAAAGTCCTTTGGGGAGACAGAGAGAGAGTATGCCAGCACACACCACAGCGCTATATAACACAGGGATTTACACTTATAATAAGTGATTTACCCAATAGCTGCTTATTTATCTTATTTGCGCCTAAATTTATGTGCCCCCCCTCTCTTTTTTACCCTTCTTGTACCTGGATACTGCAGGGGAGAGCCTGGGGAGCTGCTTCCAGCGGAGCTGTGAAGGGGAAATGGCGCTGGTGTGCTGAGGAAGAAGGCCCCGCCCCCTCAGTGGCGGGCTTCTGTCCCGCGTTTTGTGTAACTTAATGGCGGGGGGTTTTACACATATACAGTGCCAGACTGTATATGTGTATTTTTAGTGCCAAAAGGTATTATAATTGCTGCCCAGGGCGCCCCCCCCCCCAGCGCCCTGCCCCCTACAGTGACCGGAGTGTGTAAGTGTGCTGGGAGCAATGGCGCACAGCTGCGGTGCTGTGCGCTACCTTAATGAAGACAGGAGTCTTCTGCCGCCGATTTCGTCGTTCATCTTCTGTCTTCTGGCTCTGCAAGGGGGACGGCGGCGCGGCTCCGGGAACGGACGATCGAGGTCAGGCCCTGTGTTCGAACCCTCTGGAGCTAATGGTGTCCAGTAGCCTAAGAAGCACAAGCTAGCTGCAAGCAGGTAGGTTTGCTTCTCTCCCCCCTCAGTCCCACGTAGCAGTGAGTCTGTTGCCAGCAGAAGCTCACTGAAAATAAAAAACCTAACAAATACTTTCTTTTCTAGCAAGCTCAGGAGAGCCCACTAGGAGCACCCAGCTCTGGCCGGGCAGAGATTCTAACTGGAGGAGGGGGCATAGAGGGAGGAGCCAGTGCACACCAGATAGTACCTAATCTTTCTTTTAGAGTGCCCAGTCTCCTGCGGAGCCCGTCTATTCCCCATGGTCCATACGGAGTTCCCAGCATCCACTAGGACGTCAGAGAAAGTTTGTTGAAACTTCTCATTTGCTGAAACTTCAGGAATCAAAAAGATAGAGTTCACGCTAGCGCCCTGTTCATCAGTGGCCATAATTTTATGCATGATGTGTCGCTACAGCTACTGTAGCCAGTGCCGTAACTAGACATTTTAGCGCTGTGTGCAAGAAACAGCATTGGCGCCCCTCCCCAATATACAAAACAGGGCCGCAGGGAAATTGCTTCATGGGGAAGTAGCGTGGCTACAAAATAAAACCAATTCATATTACACTGTACAGTAGTCTCCATTATTCAAATTACGCCGCACAGCGACGCCACTTGCACACATTACACCAGGTAGGGCTCCTTTTAGACTAAAGAGGGTTACTCACGGAGAGATCCATGCTTAAAATCTAAGCAATCTGACTAGACTGCTTAGATTTTAAGCACAGATCACTCGTGTGTACTACCCTCAGCGATAGCGATGCGCGGCCCCGCACATCGCTATCGCCGGTGCTAGATTGGACTGCATGCAGGCCAATCTAGCAGGTCGCTCATTTCACCCGCTGGGTGAAATGAACGGCCCCCTGTCCTCCCCCGCATCGCTCAGCACACATCTCTCCCGTCTATATGGGCGTTTACACAAAACAAAACACTAGATACCAGCACTTAAAATATAAAAGAAACTGATATTAAGATATGGTGCTTGGTATCCACACTGGAAGATAAACCCTAGTGGCCAAAATTGTGGAAACCTTTTGTAAAAATTTGTGTTTTTAGGGTTTAATTGTATATAACCGCATTATTTTACAAGAAAATCCTGTGAAGGTATATATCACTGGAAAGATAATTTTATACAAAATATAGGCCCTCATTCCGAGTTGTTCGCTCGCTAGCCGCTTTTCGCAGCATTACACGCGCTAAGCCGCCGCCCTCTGGGAGTGTATCTTAGCTTAGCAGAATTGCGAACGAAGTATTCGCAATATTGCAAAAATAAGATTTTACTCACCGGTAAATCTATTTCTCGTAGTCCGTAGTGGATGCTGGGAACTCCGTAAGGACCATGGGGAATAGACGGGCTCCGCAGGAGACTGGGCACTCTAAAAGAAAGATTAGGTACTATCTGGTGTGCACTGGCTCCTCCCACTATGACCCTCCTCCAGACCTCAGTTAGGATACTGTGCCCGGAAGAGCTGACACAATAAGGAAGGATTTTGAATCCCGGGTAAGACTCATACCAGCCACACCAATCACACCGTATAACTCGTGATACTACACCCAGTTAACAGTATGAAATATAACTGAGCCTCTCAACAGATGGCTCAACAATAACCCTTAGTTAGGCAATAACTACATACAAGTATTGCAGACAATCCGCACTTGGGATGGGCGCCCAGCATCCACTACGGACTACGAGAAATAGATTTACCGGTGAGTAAAATCTTATTTTCTCTGACGTCCTAGTGGATGCTGGGAACTCCGTAAGGACCATGGGGATTATACCAAAGCTCCCAAACGGGCGGGAGAGTGCGGATGACTCTGCAGCACCGAATGAGAGAACTCAAGGTCCTCCTCAGCCAGGGTATCAATTTTGCAGAATTTAGCAAACGTGTTTGCCCCTGACCAAGTTGCAGCTCGGCAAAATTGTAAAGCCGAGACCCCTCGGGCAGCCACCCAAGATGAGCCCACTTTCCTCGTGGAATGGGCTTTTACTGATTTAGGATGCGGCAATCCAGCCGCAGAATGCTCCAGATGAATTGTGCTACAAATTCAGCGAGCAATAGTCTGCTTAGAAGCAGGAGCACCTATTTTGTTGGGTGCCTACAGGATAAAAAGCGAGTCAGTTTTCCGGACTCCAGCCGTCCTGGAAATATACATTTTTAAGGCCCTGACTACGTCCAGTAACTTGGAATCTTCCAAGTCTCTAGTAGCCACAGGCACTACAATAGGTTGGTTCAAGTGAAAAGCTGATACCACCTTAGGGAGAAACTGGGGACGAGTCCTCAATTCTGCCCTATCCATATGGAAAATCAGATAAGGGCTTTTACATGACAAAGCCGCCAATTCTGACACACGCCTGGCCGAAGCCAAGGCCAATAACATGACCACTTTCCACGTGAGATATTTCAAATCCACAGTTTTAAGTGGCTCAAACCAATGTGATTTTAAGAAACTCAACACCACGTTGAGATCCCAAGGTGCCACAGGAGGCACAAAAGGGGGCTGAATATGTAGCACTCCCTTTACAAATGTCTGAACTCCAGGCAGTGAAGCCAGTTCTTTCTGGAAGAAAATCGACAGAGCCGAAATCTGGACCTTAATGGAACCCAACTTTAGGCCCATAGTCACCCCTGACTGTAGGAAGTGCAGAAAACGACCCAGCTGAAATTCCTCTGTCTTCCTGGCCTCACACCACGCAACATATTTTCGCCAAATACGGTGATAATGGTTTGCGGTTACTTCTTTCCTGGCTTTTATCAGCGTAGGAATGACTTCTTCCGGAATGCCCTTTTCCTTTAGGATCCGGAATTCAACCGCCATGCCGTCAAACGCAGCCACGGTAAGTCTTGGAACAGACAGGGCCCCTGCTGTAGCAGATCCTGTCTGAGCGGTAGAGGCCATGGGTCCTCTGATATCATTTCTTGAAGTTCTGGGTACCAAGCTCTTCTTGGCCCATCCGGAACCACGAGTATCGTTTTTACTCCTCGTTTTCTTATTATTCTCAGTACCTTTGGTATGAGAGGCAGAGGAGGGAATACATAAACCGACTGGTACACCCACGGTGTCACTAGAGCATCCACAGCTATTGCCTGAGGGTCCCTTGACCTGGCGCAATATCTAGTTTTTTGTTTAGGCGGGACGCCATCATGTCCACCTGTGGCCTTTCCCAACGGTTTACCAACAGTTGGAAGACTTCTGGATGAAGTCCCCACTCTCCCGGGTGTAGGTCGCGTCTGCTGAGGAAGTCTGCTTCCCAGTTGTCCACTCCCGGAATGAACACTGCTGACAGTGCTAAGACGTGATTTTCCGCCCATCGGAGAATCCTTGTGGCTTCTGCCATCGCCATCCTGCTTCTTGTGCCGCCCTGTCGGTTTACATGGGCGACTGCCGTGATGTTGTCTGATTGGATCAGTACCGGCTGGTTTTGAAGCAGAGGCCTTGCCAGACTTAGGGCATTGTAAATGGCCATCAGTTCCAGAATATTTATGTGTAGGGACGACTCCTGACTTGACCAAAGTCCTTGGAAATTTCTTCCCTGTGTGACTGCCCCCCAGCCTCGAAGGCTGGCATCCGTGGTTACCAGGACCCAGTCCTGTATGCCGAATCTGCGGCCCTCTTGAAGATGAGCACTCTGCAGCCACCACAGTAGAGATACCCTGGTCCTTGGAGACAGGGTTATCAGCCGATGCATCTGAAGATGCGATCCCGACCACTTGTCCAAGAGGTCCCACTGAAAGGTTCTTGCATGGAACCTGCCGAATGGAATTTTGCTTCGTAAGAAGCTACCATTTTTCCCAGGACTCGTGTGCAGTGATGCACCGATACCTGTTTTGGTTTCAGGAGGTCTCTGACTAGAGATGACAGCTCCCTGGCTTTCTCCTGCGGGAGAAACACTTTTTTCTGTTCTGTGTCCAGAACCATCCCCAGGAACAGTAGGCGTGTGGTAGGAACCAGCTGTGACTTTGGAATGTATAGAATCCATCCGTGCTGTTGTAGCACTTCCTGAGATAGTGCTACTCCGACCAACAACTGCTCCTTGGACCTCGCCTTTATAAGGAGATCGTCCAAGTACGGGATAATTAAAACTCCCTTTTTTCGAAGGAGTATCATCATTTCTGCCATTACCTTGGTAAAGACCCTCGGAGCCGTGGACAGTCCAAATGGCAGTGTTTGGAATTGGTAATGGCAATCCTGTACCACAAATCTGAGGTACTCCTGGTGAGGATGGTAAATGGGGACATGTAGGTAAGCATCCTTGATGTCCAGGGATACCATGTAATCCCCCTCCTCCAGGCTTGCAATAACCGCCCTGAGCGATTCCATCTTGAACTTGAATTTTTTTATGTATGTGTTCAAGGACTTCAAATTTAAAATGGGTCTCACCGAACCGTCCGGTTTCGGTACCACAAACAGTGTGGAATAGTAACCCCGTCCTTGTTGAAGTAGGGGCACCTTGACTATCACCTGCTGGGAATACAGCTTGTGAATTGCCTCTAGCACAGCCTCCCTGCCTGAGGGAGTTGTCGGCAAGGCAGATTTGAGGAAACGGTGGGGGGGAGACGCCTCGAATTCCAGCTCAGCTTGTACCCCTGAGATACTACTTGAAGGATCCAGGGATCCACCTGTGAGCGAGCCCACTGATCGCTGAAATTTTTGAGGCGGCCCCCCACCGTACCTGGCTACGCCTGTGGAGCCCCCATGTCATGCGGTGGACTCAGAGGAAGCGGGGGAAGAATTTTGATTCTGGGAACTGGCTGACTGGTGCAGCTTTTTCCCTCTTCCCTCGTCTCTGTGCAGAAAGGAAGCGCCTTTGACCCGCTTGCTTTTCTGAAGCCGAAAGGACTGTACCTGATAATACAGTGCTTTCTTAGGCTGTGAGGAAACCGGAGGTAAAAATTTTTCTTCCCAGCTGTTGCTGTGGATACGTGGTCCCAGAGACCATCCCCAAACAATTCCTCACCCTTATAAGGCTCTATGTGCCTTTTAAAGTCAGCATCACCTGTCCAGTGTCGGGTCTCTAATACCCTCCTGACAGAATGGACATTGCATTAATTCTGGATGCCAGCCGGCAAAATATCCCTCTGTGCATCTCTCATATATAAGACGACGTCTTATGTTCGCAAAATAGTATCCCTGTTTGACAGGGTTACAGACCACGCTGCAGCAGCACTATCTGCAGGTCTCAGTCTAGTACCTGAGTGTGTAAATACAGACTTCAAGATAGCCTCCTGCTTTTTATCAGCAGGTACCTTCAAAGTGGCCGTATCCTAAGACGGCAGTGCCACCTTTTTTGACAAACGTGTGAGCGCCTTATCCACCCTAGGGGATATCTCCCAGCGTAACTTATCCTCTGGCGGGAAAGGGTACGCCATCAGTAACTTTTTAGAAATTACCAGTTTCTTATCGGGGGAACCCACGCTTTTTTACACTTCATTCACTCATTTGATGGGGGAACAAAACACTGCCTGCTTTTTCTCCCCAAACATAAAACCCTTTTTTAGTGGTACTTGGGTTAATGTCAGAAATGTGTAACACATTTTTTATTGCCGGGATCATGTAACGGATGTTCCTAGTGGATTGTGTATATGTCTCAACCTCGTCGACACTGGAGTCAGACTCCGTGTCGACAGCTGTGTCTGCCATCTGAGGGAGCGGGCGTTTTTGAGCCCCTGATGGCCTTTGAGACGCCTGGGCAGGCGCGGGCTGAGAAGCCGGCTGTCCCATAGCTGTTACGTCATCCAGCCTTTTATGTAAGGAGTTGACACTGTCGGTTTATACCTTCCACCTATCCATCCACCCTGGTGTCGGCCCCACAGGGGGCGACATCACATTTATCGGCATCTGCTCTGCCATCACATAAGCCTCCTCATCAAACGTGTCGACACAGCCGTACCGACACACCGCACACACACACAGGGAATGCTCTGACTGAGAACAGGACCCCACACAGCCCTTTGGGGAGACAGAGCGAGTATGCCAGCACACACCAGAGCGCTATATAATTTTGGGATTAACACTATATTGAGTGAATTTTTCCCAATAGCTGCTTGTATATACAATATTGCGCCTAAATTTTGTGCCCCCCCCCTCTCTTTTTAACCCTTTGAGCCTGAAAACTACAGGGGAGAGCCTGGGGAGCTGTCTTCCAGCTGCACTGTGAAGAGAAAATGGCGCCAGTGTGCTGAGGGAGAAGCCCCGCCCCTTTTTCAACTGACTTTCTCCCGCTTTTTCTGGAATACTGGCAGGGGTAATTTTACATCTATATAGCCTCTAGGACTATATATGATGTAGATTTGCCAGCCAAGGTGTCATATATTGCCCTCAGGGCGCACCCCCCAGCGCCCTGCACCCTCAGTGACCGGAGTGTGAAGTGTGCATGAGGAGCAATGGCGCACAGCTGCAGTGCTGTGCGCTACCTTGGTGAAGACCGAAGTCTTCTGCCGCCGATTTTCCGGACCTCTTCTTGCTTCTGGCTCTGTAAGGGGGACGGCGGCGCGGCTCCGGGAACGAACACCAAGGCCAGTTCCATGCGGTCGATCCCTCTGGAGCTAATGGTGTCCAGTAGCCTAAGAAGCCCAAGCTAGCTGCAAGCAGGTAGGTTCGCTTCTTCTCCCCTTAGTCCCTCGATGCAGTGAGCCTGTTGCCAGCAGGTCTCACTGTAAAATAAAAAACCTAAAATAAACTTTCTTTCTAGGAGCTCAGCAGAGCCCCTAGTGTGCATCCAGCTCAGCCGGGCACAGAAATCTAACTGAGGTCTGGAGGAGGGTCATAGTGGGAGGAGCCAGTGCACACCAGATAGTACCTAATCTTTCTTTTAGAGTGCCCAGTCTCCTGCGGAGCCCGTCTATTCCCCATGGTCCTTACGGAGTTCCCAGCATCCACTAGGACGTCAGAGAAAAGATTTTTCTGTGCAGTTTCTGAGTAGCTCGAGACTTAAGGTCCATACACACTTAACGATATAATGAGCGACGTCGCTCATTTTCCCCCTCCTTGAGCGACGTCGCTCATTATATCGTTAAGTGTGTATGCCGCCAGCGACGACCGATGCGCGGCCCCGCAACGATCGTCGCTGTCGGTCAGGCATGCATGAAGGATGTGGACTGTCGTCCACGACCTTCATGCAGGGCTGGCGGGGGCGTGACGTCACTGAGCGATATGAGCGGTCATATCGCTCAGTGCGTACAGGCGGCCGCTGACCGGCCGGCCCGGGAGGGGGAAACGTTAGACAATGTCGCTCACAGAGCGACATCTTCTAATGTGTATGGGCCTTTACTCTTCCAGTGCGATCAGTTCAGTGCTTGTTGTTCCTGGTTTGACGTCACAAACACACCCAGCGTTCACCCAGACACTCCCCCGTTACTCCAGCCACTCCCGCGATTTTCCCAGAAACGGCAGCGTTTTTTCACACACACCCATAAAACGGCCAGTTTCCGCCCAGAAACACCCACTTCCTGTCAATCACACTCCGATCACCAGAACGAAGAAAAAAACCTCGTAATGCCGTGAGTAAAATACCAAACTTCTTAGCAAATTTACTTGGCGCAGTCGCAGTGCGAACATTGCACATGCGCAATTAGCAGAAAATCACTGCGATGCGAAGAAAATTACAGAGCGAACAACTCGGAATGAGGGCCATAATGCAGTTCACTGCGATAAATTACCTTTATTACATAAAAAGTTATAGCTAAATAAAAATAGGGAGACTTTAGCTGTAAAGAGAGGGGAATTATTCAACTGTCCAATAGGAGTGATTGTTCTGAGAGCCAATCAAGTGTTGCGATGCCATAAAATGGATCCAATAAGGTGTTAGCATGAGTAAGCTCACATTTGTTGCTACCAGAATAGATAGTAAAACATCTTATTTAGGTGTTTGATTATCATTAAGCGGGTCACTGTTTTTTTCAGCATTTTTTTTTTTACTTTCATTTCCTGAAGTACTTATTTAGTATGACAAGCACAGTAGACACAAAATAATTACTTTACGCGAAGAAGGTAACACTTACAATGAAATCATAAGAAAAGTAGGTGGCAACATAACCAAAGGAGGAATTTCGAAACTATGTAATAAGTATCAACAGACTCAGTCCATTCAAAACCAAACCGGTAAAGGTAGGAAAAAATCCACAACACCATGCTGTGATAAAGGAATGAAAAAAACTGTGCTTGAGTGAAAGAAAAAAAAATCATCTGAGGCAATTCAAAATGAGTTACGTGAATGTGGTGTAATCACCAGTGCCAGGACTGTTTGACGCAGACTTCAATATTTTGGATTAAACACCAGAATTCCAAGGAAAAAGTCGCTTTTATCTCTCAAAGACAGAAAATATTACAATGGGCTAAAAAGCAGATTAATTGGTCAGAAGAACAATGGAACAGTGTCATCTGGAGTGACAAAACCAGAATATCCATATTTGGTAGTGATGGCATGAAATATGTCCACAGAAGAAGTGCATAAGATTTGCTACCTGAGTGCACAATACCTATTGTGAAGCATCCAGTGAGGCAGATGTATTAACCTGGAGAAGGCATAAGGAAGTGATAAACTAGTGATATGTGCAAGGTGATAAACGCTCCAATATGCAAATTGACAGTTATGAGCCGACTGGCTGGTGCGTTTATCACATTGCACTTATCACTGGTTTATAACTTCCTTATGCCTTCTCCAGTTTAATACATCTGCCCCAATAAGTATTATGCTGTGGGGATGTATGACAGCAAAAGGTGTGGGGTGAATTTATGTGATCAATGGCACTTTAAATAGCAGCAAAACATCAGTGTTCCTCAGTGGGGAGGGGGGAGCAGTTCGGGGGAGCACAAACTATGCAGAGCAGTGGGTAAGCAGCGGGTTAATAGACGCTGTGCACATGCGCACAGCATCTATTCACAATGCAGAACCCAGCATAAAGGAGAGTGCTGGGCAAGCCCCTACAGTGACGGAAATGGGAGTGACACGAGGCTCTTCCCCTTTTCCCTAGGTACCACCCTTTTTCTAGCATGGGTACGCTTTCAGCACGTCAAAGGTCCCGACACACTGGCCACCAATGTTGGGACATATGTAATTGCAGCAAAAGTACTAATGAATATTGTGCAAAACTAAGAAATGTACAGTTCAGTACGTATAACGGTTTTCAAAATGGTAAATTTTGTTATAAAGTTCATTGTATTATGTTGTATTATGTTCTAAATTAAATTGTCATTGTAATGATGTATGCTTTGTATGCATTGTAATGATGTATGCTTTGTAATGATGTATACTAAAACATATTAGTGCTATAAGCTGTTAAACTTCAAAATGCTAATTTTCCAAAAGGTTTCCACAATTTTGGCCACTCCCAATCTGGTGATGTTTTTATCTCACTCTGTTAAGGGCCCTACATACTTGGCGATTTGGGCGATGTTACCGACTAACGATATTATCGTTGGGCGACTAGACATCATCGATTTGCAGCACACACACTGGGTGATAACTATGGCCGATTTAGACAATATGACATTACATACATCAATATCGTCCAAACTGGCTTGCATGTTTAAACGATGATCGATCAACGTGCATCGTTCATCGTTGTTGCATACACACTGAAAGATATGAACGATTTATTGTTCATTTTTCAATTATATCGTTCATATCTTTCAAAGATAGCGCCATGTGTGTAGGGCCCTTTAAACTGACACTTACAGTATATTTCTTTCTCGTGTGCACATAAAGGTATCTTAATAAAAAAAAGGTATTCCCACTTGACCATTCCTAGAAGACTTCAAAGAAATACACTTCTCGCGTACACGTAAAAGGTATCTTTGGTCCTCAAAAATGGCCTTGTGTCATACCCGAATCCGTAAGGTAAAAGTTCAAAAAATACTTTTAATATTACAATTCCACAGTAAGCATGGAGGAAGATCTCAGTAGAAAGACTCCCACACATCCTGGCTGCAGACAGATTTTGGTGGCAACCCTTTTACACATTACGAAAGGTAGAGTACCCTTTTAAACATTATGGTGGAGAGACCTGGGCCTAATGCCTAGATCACTATTATCAGGCGGCTCAGGCTATTCACCTGGAAGAGGAAGGGGGGCGCATACAAACTGGGCGTAGTGCCCCGTACATGTATACAGGCCGAAGGCCTGACAATTACCCACGGGCCTAGCATGGGGTCAGTAGGGTGACCTGGGCCTAATGCCCAGAGAGTCACCTTATATACCCAATGGGGAGACACTTGAACTGTTAGGACCTAGTGCCCTCTATTATGCCCACAAGCCTAATGCCTGAGTTATGGTCACGAGCCTAGTGCCTGCCCACTGCGCCCCATAAGCCTGGGGCCTGAATGTGCCCACGGGCCTATTGCCCGATCCCTGGTGGCCTAGGGAGGAAAGATGTAGGCCCTTCTAAGGCCCTACCTCACATTGGGAGAGGCTGCAGTGGGGAACTTCACTGGGCTCTCTTCCTTCCCACCACTGCAGGCCCCTCTGGTCATCTACTTCTTTCTTCTGCTGTTGACCCATCCTGGCCAGCGGCGCCACCACCTCTTCTCTGCATCAAGCCGGCACTTCTGTTCTCTTCTCTTGAGCCCAGAGACCTCTGGCCTCTTCCGCGGCCACAGAAGCTCTTCGTCTGGCGTCTTCTTCCTGCTCTGGCCGCCGTGCTTCCTCTTCTTTTCCGCGGCGTCTTCTTTCTTCTCCCCTCTGGCGGCATCTGATGTCAGATGCCGGGGTCAGCTATGGCGTGGCGAGCTCTGGTTGTCTCGCCGTGGCCGCTTTCCATTGACTGCCGCTCCGCGAGCAGTGACTGGCTCACGGAGGGCGCCAGATTTGAAAGGCCGCGGCCGGTGCTTTCCTTTGGCTTCCAAAGTGGCGCCAAGTTTAAAGTGCTGGTGCGCGGTGCTGTCCGTCGCCGCTTCAAGTCCGTCGCAGGGAGTCCATACAGGATCCCAGCACCAGATACCCGCCACAGTACTACCAGCGCTGGGATCGGACACTCGATTACAGCTATGTGCTCTTCTGTATCCGGGTATCCGGCAGGGGACATAGCTCCCCCACATACCACTGCACACAGTCACACAATCAGAGCGGCCAATCGGGGACTCGCACAAGATGCGCTCCCTCCACAAGTGCGCTGTGCACACTCCGCACACACCAAATTATGGCCCCGACTGTAGCAATACACAACATCTAAAATTTTGCCCTTAAAAATTAAAATATGCCCTCCTCACTGATTAGGTGCAGGGTGCTAGAATTAATACTATAAAGTATGAAATGCGATCTGCTGAAAACCACAGAATAATGTATAGGAGGTGTTTTTTTACATTTGCCATTCAATCACCATTAAACTCCTCTGTATGTCTGTGCAGATAAATCTTTTTGTGAAAGTAAACTACTCATAGCGGTAAATGTACTAAAGTTTCTAAAAATAAAACAGAGATGCAGCCAATAGCAAACAATCAGATTCCAGCTATCACTTTTCTATTGCATTCTAGAAAATGAGAAATTGGTTGCTATGGGAAACAAACTATTCTACTCCTTCACCCTGTATAAACAGTTATGGGGACATGTCCCATGTAATAATAGGATTTTAATTACCTACCGGTAAATCCTTTTCTCGTAGTCCGTAGGGGATACTGGGAATCCATTTAGTACCATGGGGTATAGACGGGTCCACTAGGAGCCATGGGCACTATAGAAGTTTGATTAGGTGTGCAGGCTCCTCCCTCTATGCCCCTCCTACCAGAGTCAGTCTAGGAAATTGTGCCAGAGACTGACATACTTTGAGAGAAGGCTATAGAAAAGGAAAGTGGTGAGATTTCGAACAAGCAAAACCATCACAAGAGGAAAGCCATGCTAACCAAAACTTGTAAACAGGAACAGCAACAGCTGAACCAAACAATAGTAGTTAAATAATTAACCAAGCAGGAAGAACGAAGCACCAGGCAGGCGCCCAGTATCCCCTACGGACTAGGAGAAAAGGATATACCGGTGGGTAATTAAAATGCTATTTTCTCTTGGGAATCCATTTACTACCATGGAGAAATACCAAAGCTCCCAAACCAGGTGGGAGTGTGCTGAGGTTCCTGCAGAACTTATTGACCAAACTGAAGGTCCACAGAGGCCAAAGTATCGAACTTGTAAAACTTAGCAAACGTGTTCGAGCCTGACCAAGTAGCTGCTCGGCAGAGCTGTAAAGCCAAGACACCCTGGGCAGCCGCCCAAGATGAACCCACCGACCTAGTAGAGTGGGCCTGTACATATTTTGGCAAGCCTGCCGTGGAATAAGCATACTGGATGGTGAGCCTGATCCAGCGTGCAATAGACTGCTTTGAAGCAGGACACCCAATTTTATTGGAATTTGAGAACGAACAGCGAGTCCGATTTCTTGTGACGAGCTGTTCTCTTTACATAGACCTTCAAAGCCCTCACAACATCCAAAGACTTTGAAGTAACAGAGGTGTCTGTAACAACCGCACCCACAATAGGTTGGTTTATGTGAAACGCGGACACCACTTTAGGAAGAAATTGCTGATGAGTCCCGAGTTCAGCTCTTGTAAGACAACGCTCCCAACTCAGACACACGTCTTGCTGAAGCCAAACCAACAGTGTGACGGTCTTCCACGTAAGGCACTTCACGTCTACCTCCTGTAATGGTTCAAAGCAGTCCGACTGGAGGAACTGCAGCACCAAATTGAGATCCCAAGGTGCCGTGGGAGGCACAAAGGGAGGTTGGATGGGCAGAACACCTTTGAAGAACGTCTGGACCTTAGGGAGATAAGCCAATTGTTTCTGAAAGAAAACAGACAAGGCCGAAATCTGGACGTTGATGGAGCCTAGACATAGGCTCACGTCCACTCCGACTGCAGAAAAAGCAGGAAACGTCCCAGATTAAATTCCACCGCAGAATATGGTCTGCTCTCAAACCAAGAGACATATTTCTTCCAAATACAGTGGTAATGTTTAGACGTTACCCCCTTCCTTGGTTGGATCATAGTCGGGATGACCTTGTCAGGAATCCCTCTCCTGGCTAGAATCAGCCGTTCAACTTCCATGCCGTTAAACGTAGCCGCAGTAAGTCTTGATAGACAAACGGGCACTGTTGCAGAAGATCCTCACGAAGAGGTAGAGGCCACAAATCTTCAAGCAGCATCTCGAGAAGATCTGCATACCAAGCCCTTCGTGGCCAGCTCGGAGCAATGAGGATTGCTTGAACCTTTTCCCTTTTTATTCTTTTTAGAATTCTCGGGATCAGAGGAAGTGGAGGAAACACGTACACCAGCTGGTAGACCCACGGAGTTGTCAGAGCGTCTACCGCCACTGCTTGTGGGTCTCTTGACCTGGAACAATACTGCTTGAGCTTCTTGTTGAGTCGAGAGGCCATCATGTCGATTTGTGGATATCCCCAACGACGTGTCAACACCTCCGGGTAAAGGCCCTACTCCCCCGGGTGCAGGTCGTGTCTGCTGAGGAAGTTGGGATTTTGGTAGGTTCAGAATCCACCCATGATCCAGGAGTAGTCCGGTTGAGACAGCAATGTTGTCCAACAACTACTCCCTGGACAGTGCCTGTATCAGAAGATTGTCCAGTTACGGAATCATGTTCACTTGCGGAGTAGTAACATCATCTCTGACATCACTTTGTTGAACACCCTCAGTGCCGTGGAGAGACCAAATGGCAGGGCCTGGAACTGGTACAGACAGTCCTGCAGTGCAAACCGTAGATAAGCCTGATGAGACGGCCAGATAGGAATATGAAGGTTTTTTTCTTGCTCAGAAATACCCCTTCCTTTCGAGCACCTGAATGATATCACTAAGCTAATTGAGCATTTACCAATCTATATGTCTGTTGTGAGAGGCAGAGAGGTTCCTGCATTGGGAGGAGGTGCAGGCCCTGACATGCCACATGGAGCATTATGGGGTTGCT
Source organism: Pseudophryne corroboree (assembly GCF_028390025.1). NCBI lineage: Eukaryota > Metazoa > Chordata > Amphibia > Anura > Myobatrachidae > Pseudophryne > Pseudophryne corroboree. The sequence goes on from NC_086447.1 coordinate 705,140,121, forward strand.
CCAAGGTAGGTAGCTCTTAGCTTAGACATATTTTAGTAAGGAGCCATTATCATGTGGCTCCTTGCTGGTTAATATTAGACCCAGATTGGGGTAATGGAGGTGTGAGGTGTGGTGCCTCTGGACTGGCTGAGCTGGATGGCTTTAGTGTGGCATACCTTTACATTCTTTTAACACTTTTCACTTATTGATTTTCTAACACTATTTCTCTATTTTAATTACATTTCATGTTTGTATCACCCTCTCTATAGCTTCGGCTTCCTAAATACTAATTTATTAACACTATAGTTTTTTACACTGGTATGCCACGCTGGGCTTTCTGGCTCATTCTGGTGTTTTGGGGTGCCACACCCTGCACCTAGATATAGCACTAGGGACCCCAAATATACAGAGAGGCCTTGATGCGGCTTTGGGGCTTAACCACACATTTGCGCAAATATGTGTAACGAAGATCTCTGAATTCTATTATAATGTGCGATTTATATCTGGTTACTGTTATCATTCAGGGTGCTGGGGAAACCAATTGCTTTTTTTCTTGCTCAGAAATACCCCTTCCTTTCGAGCACCTGAATGATATCCCTAAGCTAATTGAGCATTTACCAATCTATATGCAAACCGTAGATAAGCCTGATGAGACGGCCAGATAGGAATATGAAGGTACGCATCCTTGATATCCAGAGACACTAGGATTCCCCCTTCCCCAGACCTGAGATCACCGCTGCCAGAGACTCCATCTTGAATTTGAATACTCATAAGTATGAGTTCAACGACTTGATGTTCAGAATTGGTCTTACCGAACGGTCCGGCTTCGGTACTACAATAAAGCTGGAATAGTTTCCCTTGTTTTGTAGATGAGATGGCACTGGAACAATGACATGGGTCTGTAACAGTTTTTGAATGGCATCCTGTAAGGTTATTCCTGCCTCTTGTGAAACTGGTAAGCCTGATTTGAAGAATCCGTGAGGTGGGCGCTCCTGGAACTCCAGTCTGTAGCCCTAGGATATAAGGTCTATGACCCAGGGATCCTGGCACGATCTTGCCCAGATGTGACTGAAGAAATTTAGTCGATATTCCACTCGACAGTCTTCCAGGCATCGTGGTCCACCATCATGTGGAATGTTTTGAGGAAGCAGAGCCTGAACTCTGTTCCTGTGAACCGGCAATAGCTGGTTTCCGTGGTTTACCTCTAGTACCTCTGGCGGCGGCAGAGGAACCTCTGGCCTTACCCCTAAACTTAGCTGTCCAAAAGGACTGTAAGTTGGACCCTGAATAGGACTTCCTAGCTGGGGGAGTTGCAGAAGGTAGGTATGTGGACTTACCCGCTGTAGCTTTGGAGATCCATATATGTAGTTTATCTCCAAATAAGGTCTCGCCTGTGAAAGGTAGGCCTTCCATGCCTTTCCTGGAGTCAGCATCCGCAGTTCACTGGCGTAGCCATAAACCCCTGCGCGCAGACACTGCCATAGCTGTAGTGCGTGCATTAAGCAAGCCTCTTTTATGGCTTCCACCATAAAGTTCGCAGAGTCCTGTATATGTTGCAGGAGCAAAATAATCTCCCCTTGAAGCAAGGTATCTAACCCCTCAAGTAGGTTACCCGACCATTTAGCAATGGCTAGCGTAATCCACCCACATGCTATAGTGGGTCTCTGGGCCACCCCTTCAGCAGTATACAAATATTTGAGTGTAGTCTCAATCTTGCGATCAGCTGCATCCTTTATGGAGGCTGCACCAGGAACAGGTAACACTATTTTACGTGAGAGCCTGGAGACCGATGCATCTACTACCGGTGGATTCTCCCATTTTTTCCTATCCTCAGGAGGAAAAGGAAAAGATAACAACCGTTTAGGGATTTGAAATTTCTTATCAGGATTAACCCACGGTTCTTCCGCCTCTCTTCCCTGTGACAGAGTACCCTCCCCCACCTCTGAGTCCACCTCACCCTCCTCCATTTCTGACCCCTCATCATCAGAGTCAGATTGCAGGATATGGGCCAAAGCACGTTTTTGCGGACATATGGCAGGGGACTGAGACGCTGGTTTGGGGACCGAGTCTTTTTTCATAAACTCAGTCATAGATTGTCTTAAGTATTGTGTCTCTTTCTGATTCCGAGATAACTTAATAGAAATTGTGGAAATCATTCCCCTAATGGAGTTCAGCCAAGCTGGTTCTGCCCCACTAGCCTGGGAAGGAATAATACACTGAGTACACACTAGTGAACCCACTGGAGAAGAGGAACACTGTGCCTTACATGAAACACACACTGCCTGACATACTGTAACAGCACACACACACACACACAGGAAAAAGGTTAAATGCACAATTAACCCACAAAGAACCCTTCCAGGGAGAGACAGAGAGAGTATGGAACCAGCACACGGCACCCTTATTGCTAATGCCAAGCTTAGCTGGGTCGCAGACTAAGTACCTAGATTAGAGACTTAGTACACTAATAATTGCTCCCCCACCCCCCGCTATGACTCCCTGGTGCCACTGAGGTAATCTGGAGTCTCTCCGGAGGAGCTGCGCGTCCCTGTCAGCCAGCGTCTGTGTCAGTTGCAGTAGGGAAAATGGCGCTTGTGAGAAGCTGGATCTGCTCATAGTGAGGCCCCGACCCTTCGATGGCGCGCGGCCTTCTCGGTCTTCTTTATACTGGCTGTATGTCTCTAAGTGCATAAAATGAAGACAGACTCATTTTATGACTTTGTTGCCAGTCTGGGAACTGTGTCTGCTGTTCAGCGTTTGTGTCTGTACACAGTTGGGAGACACAGTCCGCCCCGTTTAGAAGCAGTGCGTCTCTGTACCCTTGTGCCGCCATTATGGCCGGCAACCCGCTAACCAGGACGCCGGTTTAGTACTCACCACTCTTCATTCTTCTGGCTCTGTTAGGGGTGGCGGTGTGCTGCGGGAATGTATGCTTGCCATGGTGGGGCTTGCGAATAGTTCCCTCAGGAGCTAGCGTCCTGTTAGCGGGGAACGGGACCATTAACCCTGAGAGAGGTTGGGCCGTTACCCCTACCAAGTCCCACGAAGCAGGCAGGCTGGCGCCAACCAGTCCTGCCTCAAAATAACAAACTCAGAAAACACATGCAGAAAACTCTTCAGGAGCTTCCAGAGATGTGACCGCCTCCTCCGGGCACATTTTCTAAACAGAGTCTGGTAGGAGGGGCATAGAGGGAGGAGCCAGCACACCTAATCAAACTTCTATAGTGCCCATGGCTCCTAGTGGACCCGTCTATACCCCATGGTACTAAATGTATTCCCAGTATCCCCTAGGACATAACAGAAAAAGGTTTTAGAGGTCACATTAGGAAGGAATTAGTTGTTCATTCAGCTGCAAGGTAGTCACTGCTGGATATGCTAAGCATTTACGAATTTAATATAATAATTGAAATTCTATGTATGGTGTGTGTTTATATCCATCTACTCAAACTCCGTCTTCAGTGCATGTTTTCTAGGTCTCCTCACAGAATCACAAGTGACACAATTAGTTCCACCTGTGGACCTTTTTAAATGTGTCAGTGAGTAATAAAGACACCTGTGCACTGGCTGGGTTACCTGGAAAACATTCACTATTTGGGATCCTGGGAAACGAGCTTGTAAACCTACTGTATGATCTATATCCTTAAATAGGATTTGTTTTCATTGTAAATCTAGGTTTCAAAGAAGATAAACAATGTTAGAGCATATAATCATGTGCTCTAAAAGTACTGGGACAGATGCTCTTTTTCCATGCAGGAAATCTTCAGGCAGTGGTTTCATTCTGGCCCCTAAATACATTGCGAGTTATGGGGATATCTCTCTTCATGAGCCTATATCTCCCACTGGTGTAAGTGGCATTTGGCTATAAAGACAACACTCAAACATTACTGACACAAAGTCTTCACAGCCCACTGACATTACAAAATGTGTCCAACAGTGGGTGAACAAGACTAATTTCCAATATGTATCCTATTTTTGTCTGCAGCACCACTTTTCATCCATGTACAACGTGAGCATAAAAGATTGAACTCACCCAATGAGATGGCCCCAAAGTCTTGCTCAGGAGAGGTTTTCCCATATGATTAGGAGGCACTTTTGCTAAAGTTTCCTTTATCTAAAATAATAAAATAAAAAATTATTAAATATTAATATATAAACTTCTATACAAGCAATAAGAAGATACCCTGTATTCATTTTCACCAAATTAATTTTCACTACATTTTTACCTGTTCATATTAGTGTTACGTTGTACATGCCTTAGAGGACAATGCTTTCTGAGCATTATTTTACAAATAGCCCTCTGACACCCCTAAGGGCTGACCAGCCTGGGAGGTTTGTGATTCAACATATATGCTGCCATATTCTGAATATATGTGAATGTAATTTGAACAAGGTGGTTCTACTCAAGTTTTGCTACTGGCTTAACATATAAAAAAAAAATTATATGTTGGCATTAAGAGGACAGTGTTCCCAGTTTACAGACAGCAGTGTGATGGGTGCTGAATCATGCAAACTGTACAACACGTATTTACTCCATTTGTAACCTTTATGGGGATTGAATAACTGGGCTGCCCATTGTTACAGGAACATGTTGTTTGACCACAGGAGGAGAAAGAGCTGTCAAAGCATGACTGAAGCTACCGCAGGAATACAACTGGCTAAAAAGAGCTGAAATAATTGGGGTACCTGACTTGACGGCTGTGCATTCCAGTCCCATTATATGCCATATTCACTACATATCTCCAGTCCATACACAATAAAGATTATTTTAAATGTCAAGGTGTTGCAGTCATTTATACAAGTGCAATTTCTAGATTCTATATAAAAATAAGATTTTACTTACCGATAAATCTATTTCTCGTAGTCCGTAGTGGATGCTGGGGACTCCGTCAGGACCATGGGGATTAGCGGCTCCGCAGGAGACAGGGCACAAAAATAAAGCTTTAGGATCAGGTGGTGTGCACTGGCTCCTCCCCCTATGACCCTCCTCCAAGCCTCAGTTAGGATACTGTGCCCGGACGAGCGTACACAATAAGGAAGGATTTTGAATCCCGGGTAAGACTCATACCAGCCACACCAATCACACCGTACAACTTGTGATCTGAACCCAGTTAACAGTATGACAACGTAGGAGCCTCTGAACAGACGGCTCACAACAAGAACAACCCGATTTTTTTGTAACAATAACTATGTACAAGTATTGCAGACAATCCGCACTTGGGATGGGCGCCCAGCATCCACTACGGACTACGAGAAATAGATTTATCGGTAAGTAAAATCTTATTTTCTCTAACGTCCTAGTGGATGCTGGGGACTCCGTCAGGACCATGGGGATTATACCAAAGCTCCCAAACGGGCGGGAGAGTGCGGATAACTCTGCAGCACCGAATGAGAGAACTCCAGGTCCTCTTTAGCCAGGGTATCAAATTAGTAGAATTTTACAAACGTGTTCTCCCCCGACCACGTAGCTGCTCGGCAGAGTTGTAATGCCGAGACCCCTCGGGCAGCCGCCCAAGATGAGCCCACCTTCCTTGTGGAATGGGCCTTGACAGATTTAGGCTGTGGCAGGCCTGCCACAGAATGTGCAAGTTGAATTGTGCTACAAATCCAACGAGCAATCGTCTGCTTAGAAGCAGGAGCACCCAGCTTGTTGGGTGCATACAGTATAAACAGCGAGTCAGATTTTCTGACTCCAGCCGTCCTTGAAATATATATTTTCAATGCCCTGACAACGTCCAGCAACTTGGAATCCTCCAAAGCGCTAGTAGCCGCAGGCACCACAATAGGCTGGTTCAGGTGAAACGCTGACACCACCTTAGGCAGAAAATGAGGACGCGTCCGCAGTTCTGCCCTGTCCGAATGGAAAATCAGATATGGGCTTTTATACGATAAAGCCGCCAATTCTGACACTCTCCTGGCTGAAGCCAGAGCCAGTAGCATGGTTACTTTCCATGTAAGATATTTCAAATCCGCCGATTTGAGTGGCTCAAACCAATGGGATTTGAGCAAATCCAAAACTACATTAAGGTCCCACGGAGCCACTGGGGGCACAACCGGGGGCTGTATATGTAGTACTCCTTTTACAAAAGTCTGGACTTCAGGAACTGAAGCCAATTCTTTCTGGAAGAAAATCGACAGGGCCGAAATTTGAACCTTAATGGACCCCAACTTGAGGCCCATAGACAATCCCGTTTGCAGGAAATGTAGGAATCGACCCAATTGAAATTCCTCCGTGGGGGCCTTCCTGGCCTCACACCACGCAACATATTTTCTCCAAATGCGGTGATAATGTTGTGCAGTCACCTCCTTCCTGGCTTTAACCAGTGTAGGAATGACCTCTTCTGGAATGCCTTTTTCCCTTAGAATTCGGCGTTCAACCGCCACGCCGTCAAACGCAGCCGCGGTAAGTCTTGGAATAGACACGGTCCCTGCTGAATCAGGTCCCGTCTTAGAGGTAGAGGCCACGGATTTTCCGTGAGCATCTCCTGAAGTTCCGGGTACCAAGTTCTTCTTGGCCAATCCGGAGCCACGAGTATCGTTCTTACTCCCCTTTGCCGTATAATTCTCAGTACTTTGGGTATGAGAGGCAGAGGAGGAAACACATACACTGACTGGAACACCCACGGTGTTACCAGAGCGTCCACAGCTATTGCCTGAGGGTCTCTTGACCTGGCGCAATACCTGTCCAGTTTTTTGTTGAGGCGAGACGCCATCATATCCACCTTTGGTTTTTCCCAACGGTTCACAATCATGTGGAAGACTTCTGGATGAAGTCCCCACTCTCCCGGGTGTAGATCGTGTCTGCTGAGGAAGTCTGCTTCCCAGTTGTCCACTCCCGGAATGAACACTGCTGACAGTGCTATCACATGATCTTCCGCCCAGCGAAGAATCCTTGCAGCTTCTGCCATTGCTCTCCTGCTTCTTGTGCCGCCCTGTCTGTTTACGTGGGCGACTGCCGTGATGTTGTCTGACTGGATCAACACCGGCTGACCCCGAAGCAGGGGTTTTGCCAGGCTTAGAGCATTGTAAATCGCTCTTAGCTCCAGTATATTTATGTGAAGAGACATCTCCAGGCTTGACCATACTCCCTGGAAGTTTCTTCCCTGTGTGACTGCTCCCCAGCCTCTCAGACTGGCATCCGTGGTCACCAGGACCCAGTCCTGTATGCCGAATCTGCGGCCTTCTAACAGATGAGCACTCTGCAACCACCACAGAAGAGACACCCTTGTCCGTGGCGATAAGGTTATCCGCTGATGCATCTGCAGATGCGATCCGGACCATTTGTCCAGCAGATCCCACTGAAAAGTTCGTGCGTGGAATCTGCCGAATGGGATTGCTTCGTAAGAAGCCACCATCTTTCCCAGGACTCTTGTGCATTGATGCACAGACACTTTTCCTGGTTTTAGGAGGTTCCTGACAAGTTCGGATAACTCCTTGGCTTTCTCCTCCGGAAGAAACACCTTTTTCTGAACCGTGTCCAGAATCATTCCCAGGAACAGCAGACGTGTTGTCGGGGTCAACTGAGATTTTGGGAAATTCAGAATCCACCCGTGTTGTTGCAGCACTACTTGGGTTAGTGCTACTCCGTCCTCCAGCTGTTCTCTGGACCTTGCCCTTATCAGGAGATCGTCCAAGTAAGGGATAATTAATACGCCTCTTCTTCGCAGAAGAATCATCATTTCGGCCATTACCTTGGTAAAGACCCGAGGTGCCGTGGACAATCCAAACGGCAGCGTCTGAAACTGATAATGACAGTTTTGCACCACGAACCTGAGGTACCCTTGATGTGAAGGGCAAATTGGGACATGCAGGTAAGCATCTTTTATGTCCAGGGACACCATAAAGTCCCCTTCTTCCAGATTCGCTATCACTGCTCTGAGTGATTCCATCTTGAACTTGAATTTTTGTATGTACAGGTTCAAAGATTTCAGATTTAGAATAGGTCTTACCGAGCCGTCCGGCTTCGGTACCACAAATAGTGTGGAATAATACCCCTTTCCCTGTTGTAGGAGGGGTAACTTGACTATCACCTGCTGAGAAAACAGCTTGTGAATGGCTTCCAATACCGTCGCCCTGTCTGAGGGAGACGTTGGCAAAGCAGACTTTAGGAACCGGCGAGGGGGAGACTTCTCGAATTCCAACCTGTAACCCTGAGATACTACCTGCAGGATCCAGGGGTCCACCTGTGAGCAAGCCCACTGCGCGCTGAAATTCTTGAGTCGACCCCCCACCGCTCCTGAGTCCGCTTGTAAAGCCCCAGCGTCATGCTGAGGGCTTTGCAGAACCCGCGGTCGGCTTCTGTTCCTGGGAAGGGGCTGCTTGCTGCCCTCTCTTACCCTTTCCTCTGCCTCGGGGCAGATATGACTGTCCTTTTGCCCGCTTGTTCTTATAGGACCGAAAGGACTGCGGTTGAAAAGACGGTGTCTTTTTCTGTTGGGAGGGGGTCTGAGGTAAAAAGGTGGATTTCCCGGCAGTTGCCGTGGCCACCAAATCCGATAGACCGACGCCAAATAATTCCTCCCCTTTATACGGCAATACTTCCATATGCCGTTTGGAATCCGCATCACCTGACCACTGTCGTGTCCATAAACTTCTTCTGGCAGATATGGACATCGCACTTACTCTCGATGCCAGAGTGCAAATATCCCTCTGAGCATCTCGCATATAAAGAAAAGCATCCTTTAATTGCTCTAAAGTCTGTAAAATACTGTCCCTATCCAGGGTATCAATATTTTCAGTCAGGGAATCCGACCAGACCACTCCAGCACTGCACATCCAGGCTGAGGCGATGGCTGGTCGCAGTATAACACCAGTATGTGTGTATATACTTTTTAGAGTAGTTTCCAGCCTCCTATCAGCTGGATCCTTGAGGGCGGCCGTATCAGGAGACGGTAACGCCACTTGTTTTGATAAGCGTGTGAGCGCCTTATCCACCTTAGGGGGTGTTTCCCAGCGCACCCTAACCTCTGGCGGGAAAGGGTATAATGCCAATAACTTTTTAGAAATTAGCCCTTTTCTATCTGGGTTAACCCACGCTTCATCACATACATCACTCAATTCCTCTGATTCAGGAAAAACTACAGGTAGTTTTTTCACCCCCCACATAATACCCCTTTTTGTGGTACTTGTAGTATCAGAGATATGCAAAGTCTCCTTCATTGCCGTGATCATATAACGTGTGGCCCTACTGGAAAATACGTTTGTTTCTTCACCGTCGACACTAGATTCAGTGTCCGTGTCTGGGTCTGTATCGACCGACTGAGGTAAAGGGCGTTTTACAGCCCCTGACGGTGTCTGAGACGCCTGGGCAGGTACCAACTGGTTTGACGGCCGTCTCATGTCAACTGATTTTTGTAATGTGCTGACATTATCACGTAATTCCATAAACAAAGCCATCCATTCCGGTGTCGACTCCCTAGGGGGTGACATCACCATTACCGGCAATTGCTCTGCCTCCACACCAACATCGTCCTCATACATGTCGACACACACGTACCGACACACAGCAGACACACAGGGAATGCTCTATTGAAGACAGGACCCCACTAGCCCTTTGGGGAGACAGAGGGAGCGTTTGCCAGCACACACCCAAGCGCTATAATATATATGGGAACAACCCTATATAAGTGTTGTATCCTTATAGCAGCTTAAATATATTAATATCGCCAAAAAAAGTGCCCCCCCTCTCTGTTTTACCCTGTTTCTGTAGTGCAGTGCGGGGGAGAGTCCTGGGAGCCTTCCTCACAGCGGAGCTGAGCAGAAAAATGGCGCTGTGTGCTGAGGAGAATAAGCCCCGGCCCCTATTTCGGCGGGCTCTTCTCCGGAATCTGTGAGATATGGCAGGGGTTAAATACATCCATATAGCCTCAAAGGGCTATATGTGATGTATTTTTAGCCATAAAAAGGTATTATATATTGCTGCCCAGGGCGCCCCCCCAACGCCCTGCACCCTCCGTGACCGCTGTGTGAAGTGTGCTGACAACAATGGCGCACAGCTGCAGTGCTGTGCGCTACCTCAGGAAGACTGAAGAGTCTTCTGCCGCCTGCTTCTGGACCTCTTCCATCTTCGGCATCTGCAAGGGGGGTCGGCGGCGCGGCTCCGGGACGAACCCCAGGGTGAGACCTGTGTTCCGACTCCCTCTGGAGCTAATGGTGTCCAGTAGCCTAAGAAGCCAATCCATCCTGCACGCAGGTGAGTTCACTTCTCTCCCCTAAGTCCCTCGATGCAGTGAGCCTGTTGCCAGCAGGACTCACTGAAAATAAAAAACCTAAAAACTTTTTCTAAGCAGCTCTTTAGGAGAGCCACCTAGATTGCACCCTGCTCGGACGGGCACAAAAACCTAACTGAGGCTTGGAGGAGGGTCATAGGGGGAGGAGCCAGTGCACACCACCTGATCCTAAAGCTTTATTTTTGTGCCCTGTCTCCTGCGGAGCCGCTAATCCCCATGGTCCTGACGGAGTCCCCAGCATCCACTAGGACGTTAGAGAAATAATGTTTTATTTGAAAGCAATAAACCGGTGGTATGATCATTACGAAAGTTTGGACATTTTGTCATCTAGCTATTGAGAGAAATAGGTCAAAGTGAAAAGTACAATGACAAGCGGCTCTATCCCCAACTGTGCAACAGGACTGTTACATTGGCGTGCTAAAGGAACGAATTCCACAGCCCATTGGTTCCTGATGACTGAGGACTGCGCAATCAAAATATGTGATCAGTCAAGAGAATTTCACATAATCTCAACAGTTTGGTGGCCACAGCTGCCAATATTAATCAAAACTGTGCAGGCATAGAATTTCCTTTCAGCTTTCTTAAAAAAACAATTGCTCTCCAAAATGTAACACAAACTAACCTTTTTCTCGATTCCACTAAAAAACTGGAACATAGTTATATTAGCTGGAGGCTTGGACATTCCCAGAGTCATGCATACTGCCTTCAGTTCCTTAAACACATCACTGCCGCCGCCATCTTGTTCCTTCTTTGCAGGTATATTTACACATAGCATTCTAGCAGCTTCAAGTTCGGATATCAAAAATGCTGCAAAGAGTGAGAAAGCACAAGGACTACTAACTTTAAGAAATCGTGTACCTCTAAAATGTAAAGTGATCTGATAAATACAACAATTATTGTTGCTTCCTTTTCTCAAGAACTTCAATACTAAACACATGATGAGGGTCACTTTTTGAGCATCATGAAGTAACGTATTGTTACTAATCGTCTTTCATCTTCCCCACTGGGCAATATGAACAAAAATCATATACAGTGGCTTGCAAAAGTATTCAACTCCCTAAAACATCAACAGATTTGTCTGTTACAGTTGACACTTACAGATCGTTCAACACTGTTCTATATTGTGAATCAGAAAACTCAGTCATTTTTAAAACTCATTCATTAGTAGGCTACTTATTTTTTATTTTAAATACAAGTGCTCTAAAGTGCCAAAATTACACAACTGAAAGATATTGCCCTAACAATTGGATTTCAATTAGTTCTACCTTTGAATCATTAAAAAAGTCCAGCATCTACATTATGTATAAAATACCGTACCCCCTAATTCACTGTGAATATGAAGGAAAGATGTGCCAAAAAATTGAAGATAAAATGGCAGTTTTAACTAATGTGATATTCTTGTTATCACTCGTTACGAATGATAAATGGAGCTCCAGCCAATCGGCTTCTGTCATGTATTTGAAAATTTAAATCTGCCCCAAAGTTATAGAAATGAATAGAATTTGAAAAGGCTACAAAAATAAGAATTTACTCACCGGTAATTCTATTTCTCGTAGTCCGTAGTGGATGCTGGGAACTCCGTAAGGACCATGGGGAATAGACGGCTCCGCAGGAGACTGGGCACATCTAAAGAAAGATTTAGGACTATCTGGTGTGCACTGGCTCCTCCCCCTATGACCCTCCTCCAAGCCTCAGTTAGGACACCGTGCCCGGAAGAGCTGACACAATAAGGAAGGATTTTGAATCCCGGGTAAGACTCATACCAGCCACACCAATCACACGTATAACTCGTGATAGGAACCCCGGTTAACAGTATGATAACAAAAGCAGCCTCTGAACAGATGGCTCGCAATAATAACCCGATTTGTGTAACAATAACTATTTACAAGTATTGCAGACAATCCGCACTTGGGATGGGCGCCCAGCATCCACTACGGACTACGAGAAATAGAATTACCGGTGAGTAAATTCTTATTTTCTCTGACGTCCTAGTGGATGCTGGGAACTCCGTAAGAACCATGGGGATTATACCAAAGCTCCCAAACGGGCGGGAGAGTGCGGACGACTCTGCAACACCGAATGAGAGAACTCCAGGTCCTCCTCAGCCAGGGTATCAAATTTGTAGAATTTTGCAAACGTGTTTGCCCCTGACCAAGTAGCAGCTCGGCAAAGTTGTAAAGCCGAGACCCCTCAGGCAGCCGCCCAAGATGAGCCCACCTTCCTTGTGGAATGGGCTTTTACAGATTTAGGCTGCGGTAGTCCCACCGCAGAATGCGCCAGCTGAATAGTGCTACAAATCCAGCGCGCAATAGACTGCTTAGAAGCAGGAGCACCCAGCTTAGTGGGTGCATACAGGATAAACAGCGATTCAGTTTTTCTGACTCCAGCCGTCCTGGAAACATAAATTTTCAGGGCCCTGACTACGTCCAGCAACTTGGAATCCTCCAAGTCCCTAGTAGCCGCAGGCACCACAATAGGTTGGTTCAAGTGAAAAGCTGAGACCACCTTTGGGAGAAACTGAGGACGAGTCCTCAATTCTGCCCTATCCATATGGAAAATCAGATAAGGGCTTTTACAAGACAAAGCCGCCAATTCTGAAACCCGCCTGGCCGACGCCAGGGCCAACAGCATGACCACTTTCCACGTGAGATATTTTAAATCCACAGTCTTAAGTGGTTCGAACCAATGTGATTTTAGGAATGCCAAAACCACATTGAGATCCCAAGGTGCCACTGGGGGCACAAAAGGAGGCTGAATATGCAGAACTCCTTTGACAAAAGTCTGAACTTCAGGCAGTGAAGCCAGTTCTTTCTGGAAGAAAATCGACAGAGCCGAAATCTGGACCTTTATGGACCCCAATTTGAGGCCCAACGACACCCCTGCTTGCAGGAAGTGCAGGAATCGACCCAGTTGAAATTCCTCCGTCGGGGCCTTCATGGCCTCATACCAAGCAACATATTTCCGCCAAATGCGGTGATAATGTTTTGCGGTGACATCCTTCCTGGCTTTGATCAGGGTAGGGATGACTTCCTCCGGAATACCCTTTTCCTTCAGGATCCGGTGTTCAACCGCCATGCCGTCAAACGCAGCCGCGGTAAGTCTTGGAACAGACAGGGTCCCTGCTGCAGCAGGTCTTGTCTGAGCGGCAGAGGCCAAGGGTCCTCTGCCAGCATCTCTTGAAGTTCCGGGTACCAAGCTCTTCTTGGCCAATCCGGAACCACGAGTATGGTTTTCACTCCTTGCCTTCTTATTATTCTCAGTACCTTTGGTATGAGAGGTAGAGGAGGAAACACATAAACCGACTGGTACACCCAAGGTGTCACTAGAGCGTCCACCGCTATCGCCTGAGGGTCTCTTGACCGGGCGCAATATCTTTTCAACTTCTTGTTGAGGCGGGACGCCATCATGTCTACCTGTGGTTTTTCCCACCGGTTGACCAGCATTTGGAAGACTTCTGGATGAAGTCCCCATTCTCCCAGGTGGAGGTCGTGCCTGCTGAGGAAGTCTGCTTCCCAGTTGTCCACTCCCGGAATGAACACTGCTGTCAGTGCTAACACATGATTCTCTGCCCATCTGAGAATCCTTGTGGCTTCTGCCATAGCCATCCTGCTTCTCGTGCCGCCCTGTCTGTTTACATGGGCGACCGCCGTGATGTTGTCTGACTGGATCAGTACCGGCTGGTTTTGAAGCAGGGGTCTTGCCTGGCTTAGGGCATTGTAAATGGCCCTTAGCTCCAGGATATTTATGTGAAGAGAAATCTCCTGATTTGACTACAGTCCTTGGAAATTTCTTCCCTTTGTGACTGCCCCCCAGCCCCGAAGGCTGGCATCCGTGGTCACCAGGACCCAGTCCTGTATTCCGAATCTGCGGCCCTCTAGTAGATGAGCCCTCTGCAGCCACCACAGCAGCGACACCCTGGTTCTGGACGATAGGGTTATCCGCTGTTGCATCTGGAGATGGGACCCGGACCATTTGTCCAACAGGTCCCACTGGAACGTCCTTGCGTGGAACCTTCCGAATGGAATTTCTTCGTATGAAGCTACCATTTTTCCCAGGACTCGTGTGCATTGATGTACCGACACTTTTCCTGGTTTTAGGATGTCTCTGACCAGAGATGACAATTCCTCGGCTTTTTCCAGTGGAAGAAACACTCTTTTCTGGTCTGTGTCCAGAATCATTCCCAGGAACAGAAGACGTGTCGTCGGGACCAGCTGTGACTTTGGAATATTGAGAATCCAGCCGTGCTGTTGTAGCACTTCCCGAGAAAGTGCCACCCCCACTATCAACTGTTCTTTGGACCTCGCCTTTATCAGGAGATCGTCCAAGTACGGGATAATTAAAACTCCCTTCTTGCGAAGGAGTATCATCATTTCGGCCATTACCTTGGTAAAGACCCTCGGTGCCGTGGATAACCCAAACGGCAGCGTCTGGAACTGATAATGACAGTCTTGTACCACAAATCTGAGGTACTCCTGGTGCGGAGGGTAAATGGGGACATGCAGGTACGCATCCTTTATGTCCAGGGAGACCATGTAATCCCCCTCCTCCAGGCTCGCAATAACCGCCCTGAGCGATTCCATCTTGAACTTGAACCTTTTGATATAAGTGTTCAAGTCTTTTAAATTTAAGATGGGTCTCACCGAACCGTCCGGTTTCGGTACCACAAACATTGTGGAGTAGTAACCCTTTCCTTGCTGAAGGAGGGGTACCTTGACAATCACTTTCTGTGAATACAGTTTTTGAATAGCCACCAACACTGCCTCCCTGGCAGAGGGAGTTGCCGGCAAGGCAGATTTTAGGAAACGGCGGGGGGGAGACGTCTCGAATTCCAGCCTGTACCCCTGAGATACTACTTGAAGGACCCAGGGATCCACTTGTGAGAAAGCCCACTGTGTGCTGAAAAACCTGAGACGTGCCCCCACCGTTCCCGGTTCCGCCTGAGCAGCCCCAGCGTCATGCTGTGGACTTACCGGACGAAGGGGAGGACTTCTGCTCCTGGGAACTAGCTGTGTGCTGCAGCTTTTTCCCCCTTCCTCTGCCCCTCGGCAGAAAGGATGAGCCTCTAGCCCTCTTATTTTTCTGGGGCCGAAAGGACTGTACCTGATAATACGGTGCTTTCTTTTGCTGTGGGGTAGCCTGTGGCAAAAAAGTCGATTTCCCAGCAGTAGCTGTGGAAACGAGGTCTGAAAGACCTTCCCCAAAAAGTTCCACCCCTTTATAGGGTAAAACTTCCATGTGCCGCTTGGAGTCGGCATCACCTGACCATTGCCTAGTCCATAACCCCCGTCTGGCGGCAATGGACATAGCGCTTATTTTTGATGCCAGCCGGCAGATATCCCTCTGTGCATCACGCATGTATAAGACCGCGTCTTTTATATGGTCAATCGTTAGCAAAATATTGTCCCTATCCATGGTATCAATGTTTTCCGACAGGGAGTCTGACCACGCAGCTGCACATCCAAGCTGATGCAATAGCGGGTCTCAATATAATGCCAGTGTGTGTGTATATAGCTTTAAGGGTACTTTCCTGCTTTCTATCAGCAGGTTCTTTTAGGGCGGCCGTATCCGGAGATGGTAGTGCCACCTTCTTTGATAAGCGTGTCAGCGCTTTATCTACCCTAGGGGGTGTCTCCCAGCGCGACCTATCCTCTGGCGGGAATTTCTTATCTGGGGAAGTCCACGCTTCCACACACACCTCATTTAATTCGTCCGATGCAGGAAAAACTACTGGTAGTTTTTTCTCACCAAACATAATACCCTTTTTTGTGGTACCAGGGGTATCATCAGAAATGTGTAAAACATTTTTCAATGCCTCAATCATGTAACGGGTGGATCAATTGGAGGGTACACTCGTCTCATCATCGTCGACACTGGAGTCGGTATCCGTGTCGACATCTGTATCTGTCATCTGAGGTAGCGGGTGTTTTATAGCAACTGATGACATTTGAGACGCTTGGACAGGCACAAGCTGAGTAGCCGGCTGTCCTATGTCGTCAAACCTTTTATGTAAGGAGCTGACACTGCCACGTAATTCCTTCCATAAGTCCATCCACACTGGTGTCGACCCAGCAGGGGGTGACATCACATTCACAGGCATTTGCTCCGCCTCCACATCATTATCCTCATCATACATGTCGACACAGCAGTACCGACACCCAGCAGACACACAGGGAATGCTCTTACAGAGGACAGGACCCCACAAAGCCCTTTGGGGAGACAGAGGGAGAGTATGCCAGCACACACCAGGGCGCTATATAACACAGGGATATCACCTATACAGAGTGTTTTCCCTTATAGCTGCCTATATAATATATATACTGCGCCTAAATTGTGCCCCCCCTCTCTTTTCTACCCTTTCTGTAGTGCAGGACTGCAGGGGAGAGCCAGGGAGCTCCCTTCCAGCGGAGCTGTGAGGGAAAAATGGCGCCAGTGTGCCGAGGGAGATGGCTCCGCCCCTTTTTCGGCGGGCTTTCTCCCGCTATTTTATCGTTTCTGGCAGGGGTTAATATACACCTATATAGCCCCTGAGGCTATATATGGTGTTAGTTTTGCCAGCCAAGGTGTTAATATTGCTGCTCAGGGCGCCCCCCCCCCAGCGCCCTGCACCCATCAGTGACCGCAGTGTGTGGTGTGCATGAGGAGCAATGGCGCACAGCTGCAGTGCTGTGCGCTACCTTGGGGAAGACCGAAGTCTTCAGCCGCCGATTTTCCGGACCACCTTCTTGCTTCTGGCTCTGTAAGGGGGACGGCGGCGCGGCACCGGGAACGGACGACGAGGTCGGGTCCTGTGTTCGATCCCTCTGGAGCTAATGGTGTCCAGTAGCCGAAGAAGCCCAAGCTACCACCAGTTAGGTAGGTTCGCTTCTTCTCCCCTTAGTCCCTCGCTGCAGTGAGCCTGTTGCCAGCAGGTCTCACTGTAAAATAAAAAACCTAAACTATACTTTCTTCTAGGAGCTCAGGAGAGCCCCTAGTGTGCATCCAGCTCAGCCGGGCACAGAAATCTAACTGAGGCTTGGAGGAGGGTCATAGGGGGAGGAGCCAGTGCACACCAGATAGTCCTAAATCTTTCTTTAGATGTGCCCAGTCTCCTGCGGAGCCGTCTATTCCCCATGGTCCTTACGGAGTTCCCAGCATCCACTAGGACGTCAGAGAAATAATATCCAAGTGCTTTGAGCAGGTTGGGGCCAGATCCCAGCGGTCAGCATCCCGACGCCGGGATCACGGACGCAGAATGCCGGTGGGGAACGAAGACCCTTGCGGGCTCACTGCGCTCACCACACTGCAGGCTCGGTGATGGGTGTTATGGACACCCACAAGTGGGAATAGTCCCTTCTATTCGGCATGCAGACGACGGTATATTGAGAGGCCGGGATGCAGGGGGAGTTATTGTGACCGTCATCATACCACCCAGGCACTATCTAGACAAGGCTGTCTTTCCAAACTTGGCATCACAGCAAGAAGGAGACTTGAGAGGGAAGCCTCAGAAAGACCATCACCATGAAGGAGAGTCCAGAGGCTGAGCTGGAGTGAAGGTGCACCATCCCGATTCAGTCTGCAAGAAATCTCAAGCCTGGGAGAAAGGTCACTTTTCAGCAGAACAATGATCCCAAGCACAAGGCAGAAGCAACACTGGAATAGTTGAACAACATAAAGGTTCTACAATGGCTAAATCAAAGTTTAGATTTTATTCCAGTTTATCTGTGGCACTATTGCAATTGCAGTTCACACTTGTCGTTCAATGAACCTGAAGCAAATTTTCAAGTAACAATGGGCAAAAATCACTTCCAGTGTGCAAACCTGGAAAAAACGTACCCCAACAGACTTAATGCTGTTATTACAGCTAAAGCACTAGTCTACAGGGGCTGAATAGCAAACTGCGCATTTTCTGTTTTCATTTTAAATCTGCAAATAAATGATGAGTTTTAAAATTTACTATAGGAAACTACTGGTCCCCAATAAAAATACTGCAGGAACAATCCGTGTGTCCTTGTAATTCAACAAATCTGACTCCTTAGGGGGTTGAATACATGTGCAAGCCACTAACTATACACTGTTAAGTAGAGGACAGAAGCGGCTGGTTTGTCTAATAAGTCATATATGCCACCAGTGTGCTATTGTTTATCTAATGTGTGGCAGTATATGGTTTATTTTGTTGTCAAACATCACAAGATAGTTAGGAATGGAAATTCTGAAAAACCTCAATCGTTACTAAACCTGGGATTGTTATAACTTTAGCATTTTGCCAATAAACAAATGGGTCGTTCCATGCTAAATCATCACAAAAAAGTAACTTTTTCATATATTCAAGGTCACATCATGTGACCCTAAAACGTAGAAGTCAATATTTAAATATAAAACTATTTTTTATTTTTGAATACTAAGATCCCTTAGCTTCAAAACAAAAATAAGATTTTACTTACCGGTAAATCTATTTCTCGTAGTCCGTAGAGGATGCTGGGGACTCCGTAAGGACCATGGGGAATAGAAGGGCTCCGCAGGAGATAGGGCACTTTAAGAAAGACTTTAGAATTCTGGGTGTGCACTGGCTCCTCCCTGTATGCCCCTCCTCCAGACCTCAGTTAGGGAAACTGTGCCCAGAGGAGACGGACAGTACGAGGAAAGGATTTTTGTTAATCCAAGGGCAAGATTCATACCAGCCACACCAATCACACCGTATAACTTGTGATAAACTACCCAGTTAACAGTATGAAAAAACAACATAGCATCAGTACATGACCGATGCAACCATAACATAACCCTTATTGAAGCAATAACTATATACAAGCATTGCAGAAGTAGTCCGCACTTGGGACGGGCGCCCAGCATCCTTTACGGACTACGAGAAATAGATTTACCGGTAAGTAAAATCTTATTTTCTCTAACGTCCTAGAGGATGCTGGGGACTCCGTAAGGACCATGGGGATTATACCAAAGCTCCCAAACGGGCGGGAGAGTGCGGATGACTCTGCAGCACCGATTGAGCAAACAGGAGGTCCTCCTCAGCCAGGGTACCAAACTTATAGAACTTTGCAAAGGTGTTTGACCCCGACCAAGTAGCTGCTCGGCACAACTGTAATGCCGAGACCCCTCGGGCAGCCGCCCAAGAAGGGCCCACCTTCCTAGTGGAATGGGCCTTAACCGATTTAGGCAATGGTAATCCTGCCGTAGAATGCGCCTGCTGAATCGTGTTACAGATCCAGCGAGCAATAGTCTGCTTTGAAGCAGGAGCGCCAACCTTGTTGGCCGCATACAGAACAAACAGAGCTTCAGTCTTCCTGATCCTAGCTGTTCTGGGCACATAAATCTTCAAAGCCCTGACCACATCCAGGGACTCGGAATCCCCCAAGTCCCGCGTAGCCACAGGCACGACAATAGGTTGGTTCATATGAAAAGATGAGACCACCTTTGGCAAAAATTGAGGATGAGTCCTCAATTCTGCCCTATCCACATGAAAAACCAGGTAGGGGCTTTTATACGACAAAGCCGCCAATTCCGAAACACGCCTTGCAGAAGCCAAGGCCAATAACATAACCACTTTCCAAATGAGATATTTCAATTCCACCGTCTTGAGTGGTTCAAACCAAGGTGACTTGAGGAAACTTAATACCACGTTAAGATCCCAAGGTGCCACCGGAGGTACAAAGGGAGGCTGAATATGCAGTACCCCCTTCACAAATGTCTGTACTTCAGGAAGAGAAGCCAATTCTTTTTGGAAGAAAATGGATAAGGCGGAAATTTGGACCTTTATGGACCCTAATTTTAGGCCCAAATTCACTCCCGTTTGCAGGAAGTGAAGCAGATGGCCCAAATGGAACTCCTCCGCAGGAGCAGTTCTGGCCTCACACCAAGACACATATTTTCGCCATATATGGAGATAATGTTTCAATGTCACGTCCTTCCTAGCCTTGATCAGGGTAGGAATGACCTCCTCCGGAATACCTTTTTCCGCTAGGATCCGGCGTTCAACCGCCATGCCGTCAAACGCAGCCGCGGTAAGTCTTGGAACAGACAGGGCCCCAGCTGCAGCAGATCCTGCCTTAGGGGAAGAGGCCACGGATCTTCTGTGAGCAACTCTTGCAGATCCGCATACCAAGTCCTTCGTGGCCAATCCGGAACAATGAGGATCGTTCTGACTCCTCTTAGCCTTATTATTCTCAACACCTTGGGTATGAGAGGTAGAGGAGGGAACACATAGACCAATCTGAACACCCAAGGTGTCACTAGAGCGTCTACTGCTACTGCCTGAGGGTCCCTGGACCTGGCGCAATACCGCTTTAGCTTTTTGTTGAGACGGGACACCATCATGTCTATCTGAGGCAGTCCCCACCGACCCACGATCTGTGCGAAGACTTCTGGATGAAGTCCCCACTCTCCCGGGTGCAGGTCGTGTCTGCCGAGGAAGTCCGCTTCCCAGTTGTCCACCCCCGGGATGAATACTGCTGATAGGGCGCTTACATGGCCTTCCGCCCAGCGAAGAATCTTGGTCGCTTCTGCCATGGCCACTCTGCTCCTTGTGCCGCCTTGGCGGTTTACATGAGCCACTGCCGTGACACTGTCTGACTGAATCAGAACCGGTTTGTCCCGAAGCAATGCCTCCGCTTGGCGTAGGGCGTTGTATATGGCCCTCAACTCCAGGACGTTGTTGTGGAGACCAGTCTCCAGATTTGACCAGAGACCTTGGAAATTTCTTCCCAGTGTGACCGCTCCCCAACCTCGGAGGCTTGCGTCCGTGGTCACCAGTATCCAGTCCTGAATTCCGAACCTGCGGCCTTCTAGGAGGTGAGCACTATGCAGCCACCACAGGAGAGATACCCTGGCTCTGGGAGACAGGGTGATCCTTTGATGCATTTGTAAATGGGACCCGGACCATTTGTCCAGTAGATCCCATTGAAAGGTCCTCGCATGGAACCTGCCGAAGGGGATGGCCTCGTACGATGCCACCATCTTCCCCAGGACACGTGTGCAATGATGCACTGAAACCGTTTTTAGCTTTAATAGGTTCCTGACCAGGGCCATGAGCTCCTGAGCCTTTTCCATCGGAAGAAAAACCTTTTTCTGGTCTGTGTCTAGAATCAGGCCCAAAAAGGTCAGACGCGTTGTAGGGACTAGCTGGGACTTCGGTATATTGAGAATCCAGCCGTGCCCCTGCAACATCCTCACCGACAGCGACACGCTGTCCAGCAACTTCTCCCGAGATCTCGCCTTTATGAGGAGATCGTCCAAGTATGGGATAATTGTGACCCCCTGCTTGCGCAGGAGCACCATCATTTCCGCCATTACCTTGGAGAAAATTCTCGGGGCTGTGGGAAGCCCAAACGGCAACGTCTGAAATTGGTAATGACAGTCCTGTACTGCAAATCTCAGGAATGCCTGATGAGGAGGGAAAATCGGAACATGAAGGTATGCATCCTTTATGACCAGGGACACCATCCAATCCCCCCCTCCAGGCTGGCGATGACCGCTCTGAGCGATTCCATCTTGAACTTGAACTTTTTCAAGTACAAGTTCAGGGATTTTAGATTCAAAATGGACCTTACCGAACCGTCCGGTTTCGGGACCACAAACAGGGTTGAGTAATACCCCTTTCCTTGCTGGAGAAAAGGAACTTTGACTATCACCTGTTGAAGATACAATTTTTGAATCGCAGTCAACACTAACTCCCTCTCTGACGGGGAAGCTGGCAGAGCCGATTTGAAAAACCGGCGAGGAGGCACGTCTTCGAATTCCAGCCTGTATCCCTGAGAAACAATCTCTATAGCCCAGGGATCCACCTGTGAGTGAACCCAGACCTGGCTGAAAAATCGAAGACGCGCCCCCACTTGAGCTGACTCCCCCCGGGAAGCCCCAGCGTCATGCGGTGGACTTTGCAGATGTAGGGGAGGACTTCTGCTCCTGGGAACTAGCTGCATGCAGCTTTTTTCCCTTGCCTTTTCCTCTGGCAAGGAAGGACGATCCCCGTACCTTCTTGCTTCTATTGGAACGAAAGGACTGCATTTGATAATGAGGTGCCTTTTTAGTATGCTGCGGGGGGACATAAGGTAAGAAATTCGATTTACCGGCCGTAGCAGTAGAGACAAGGTCCGAGAGGCCTTCTCCAAACAACTCCTCCCCCTTGTAAGGCAGCGACTCCATGTGACGCTTTGAGTCGGCATCCCCCGTCCACTGTCGGGTCCACAGGAGTCGCCTAGCAGAAATAGACATAGCATTTATTCTGGAGCTTAGTAAACAAATGTCTCTTTGAGCATCCCTCATATACAAAGCAGCATCTTTGATATGCTCTAGGGTCATTAGAATGGAATCCTTATCTAGGGTTTCAAGTTCCGTAGATAAGGAATCTGTCCATGCTGCGATAGCACTACACACCCAGGCCGATGCCATAGCCGGTCTAATGATAGTACCGGAATGTGTGTAAATGTGTTTTATGGTAACCTCCTGCTTACGATCAGCAGGATCCTTGAGGGAAGCTGTATCCCGAGAAGGCAGTGCCACCTTCTTGGATAAGCGTGTCAGCGCCTTGTCTACCTTCGGCGAAGATTCCCATCGTATCTTGTCCTTTTGTGGAAAGGGATACGCCATAAGAATCCTTTTGGGAACTTGTAGTCTCCTATCTGGAGATTCCCAAGCCTTTTCGCACAAGTCGCTTAGTTCAAATGAGGACGGAAAAGTGACCTCAGGCTTTTTCCCTTTATACATGTGTACCCTCGTGTCAGGGACAGGGGGTTCCTCAGTGATATGCAAAGCCTCTTTAATGGCCATAATCATGTAACGAATACCTTTCGCCACCTTTGGCTGTAATTTTGCATCCTCATAGTCGACACTAGAGTCAGTCTCTGTGTCGGTATCTGTGTCAGTGATCTGGGATATGGTGTGTTTTTGAAACCCCGAAGGACCTGGTGCCACAGGGACAGGCATGGTCTGACTACATGACTGATCCCTAGCTTCAGCCTTGTCTAATCGTTTATGCAGTAAGTTTACATTTGCATTCAAGACATTCCACATATCCACCCAGTCCGGTGTCGGCGTTGCCGACGGCGACCTGACCATCATGCACTACCCCTCCTCCTTAGGTGAGCCTTCCTCGTCAAACATGTCGACACACACGTACCGACACACTTTACACACACAGGGAATCTCTTTTCTGAAGACAGGTTCCCCCTGAGGCCCTTTGGAGAGACAGAGAGAGAGTATGCCAGCACACACCCCAGCGCTGTATGTCCCTGGAGAAAAACACAGAATGTTTACCCAGTAGCGCTGCTGTAGTGTATAAACGCCAATAATGTGCCCCCCCTCTACTTTAAAACCCCCTTTCACCGTGTGTCAAGCAGGGGAGAGTCCGGGGAGCTTCCTCCCAGCGGTGCTGTGTAGAGAAAATGGCGCTGGTGAGTGCTGAGGGTGAAGCCCCGCCCCCTCGGCGGCGGGCTTCTATCCCGCTCAAACTTATTAAAAAATGGCGGGGGCTCTTTTATATACATGTACAGTGCCCACCTGTACATGTATATACACTTTTGCCATAGGAGAGATGTTTTATTGCTGCTCAGGGCGCACCCCCTGCGCCCTGCACCCTTACAGTGACCGGAGTGTGTGAGGTGTAGCGGAGCAATGACGCACAGCTGCAGTGCTGTGCGTTACCTCTGTGAAGCACTGAAGGCTTCTGCCGCCTGAGACGTCTTGTGTCTTCGTTTCTTCTGGCTCTGTGAGAACGGCGGCGCGGCTCTGGGGTGAACGCCCAGGACGAACCTGTGTTCATTCCCTCTGGAGCTAATGGTGTCCAGTAGCCGAGGAAGCAGAGCCTAACATTTAAGTAGGTCTGCCCCTCTCTCCTCAGTCCCTCGATGCAGGGAGCCTGTTGCCAGCAGTGCTCCCTGAAAAAGAGAAAAAATCCTAACAAAAAAGCTTTCTAAGCAGGAAACTCTGGAGAGCTCCCTGCAGTGCACCCATTCTCCTCTGGGCACAGTCTAAAACTGAGGTCTGGAGGAGGGGCATAGAGGGAGGAGCCAGTGCACACACAGAATCCTAAAGTCTTTCTTAAAGTGCCCTATCTCCTGCGGAGCCAGTCTATTCCCCATGGTCCTTACGGAGTCCCCAGCATCCTCTAGGACGTTAGAGAAACATGAACGTTCTACCACAATTAGAAGCTAGACGCGAAGCTATGATTTGTTTTAGTTGACAACCCTGTTACATGAACACTGTGTATCACGGAGGGCTAAAATTTTACATATGAACGTTCTGTTATGCCGTCTATCATCCTACCATATTGCATGGAAATCTGAGCTGGTCAGGTTGGAAGCTGTGATGTTTTGGCATGGAATGACCTGCATGTCAAAGCACACAGAAATACAGCACTTACTTAACAGCAGTAGACAGTTCTTCTTGTCCAGAAGACGTTTAGACAGGTCTCCAGACGTCAAAGATGTATATGGGCAGTTCATCTCCATCAATAGACCGCTCATTTCTAACTGAAACCCTTCTGCCTCACTAGGGCCTATAAAATAAAGACACTTGGGTAACACAAGGAATCTGTACAATGAGAGCTGCAACACTGAGGGGAATGTAATAGGGTGTGAGAATCAGGAAGTGAGAGATTTTGTGACAGTTCTTCTGTTCTCTTAAAGTGGCAATCATTTACATGGCAAAATAAACCTGATTGTCACTTAACAAAAAACCCAGAAGAACTCTCACAAAGTGGTATATTCGATAAAAATCGTATCCATTCCGAAACGCAGTTGTCGGAATGGATCCGACAACCCCTATTCAATGGACGGCCACTGCTGTCAGCAACTGCGCTCAGAGCAGCGGCCAGGAGTACAGATGGCAGTGGGCGTGAGCGGGACGGCGGCGGGGGTTAGCTGGGCCGCGGGGGGAGCAGAGATCGGCAGCCGGCGATGGGAGCTGGCTGCGGGGTGGACATGTCTGCGGCGGGAGGAGCTGCAGGGAGCTCCCTGCAGTGCCATCCCCCGCCGCCGCAGACATGTCCCCCCCCCCCCCCGCCGGCCACCGATCTTTGCTCCCCCCGCAGCCCGCAGCACCGCTTGTCTCCTCATCTCAATTCGACTTGTTTTCAAGTCGGATTGAGTTTGTCGGAAAGGGGGCCAAAACCTGTCGGATTTGGCCCTATTTTTAACAGAAGCACGCGGATTGGCGGCTATTCCGCCGATCCATGTGTTTTCCGACAAGTCCGGAATTCCCGACTTGTCGGAAAAAAATCAGCCCGTTGAATAGGTCGGAACCCTTTCCGTCCTATTTCTGTTGAAAGCTGCCGTCTTTCCGACAAGACGGCTGCTTCCGACAGTTATTGAATACAGCCCAAAATATCTCACTTACTGATTCTTACACCCTATTACATTCCCCCGTATCTTCAGCCAGACTTGTTTTCCCTCCAAAAATATTTTGAAAATGAGTGGATTTGAACAAAAACAGCTAAGAAAATTAGCTTAAACTTTTTATTAACAGGGGGAAAAATATATGCAGTATTGCTTCTTAATTGGAGAACCCTTTTAACATAATCGGTCTAAAATCATAACACAAAACATGCTATTGCTTTATATCCAGGCCCTGCACACTGATGTGTTAAATATTAAGAAGAGAACATCTTCCTTATTTAGGGCCTAATTCAGACCTGATCGTAGCAGCAAAATTGTTCTCTAATGGGCAAAACCATGTACACTGCAGGGGGGGGCCAGATAGGGTAAGATTTGGGTGGGGTGTGTTCAAACTGAAATCTAAATTGCAGTGTAAAAATAGAGCCACCCAAATCTAACTTTCTGCACATGGTACATCTGCCCCACCTACAGTGCACATGGTTTTGCCCACTGGAGAAAGATTTTGCTTTTGCAATCAGGTCTGAATTAGGCCCTTAGACCTACAGAAACTGCTAAACACTGCACTGGCCTCAGTGCAATATATACATCCTTGCATACTTACAGCACATGGGGAAAACACAAGCTAAGGCTGGGCCCACATTAGGCAATATATTGGACAATATATCGTTCTGACGCATAGTGGAACAATAAAACGTGCTTATCTCACAGTGCGTCCGCTCAGTCGCACATGCATCGTCAGCAGGGTCGTCCCTTCTGATATGCTGCACGTCAGGTGGGATGGCCCTGCTGACAACCGCATGCAGGTGAATGAGGGTTGTACCGATATTTCATACACTCTTAAACAGGATCGCGCAGTGTGTACGGCTGCGCGATATATCGGTACATCAGCTAAAAAATATTATGCACCCCACCTAAGGTACAAGGGAATAATCCTGGTACAGAACAGGGTCGAGGACCCCGGATATCCGACTCGAGCCGGGTCTGTTCACACATAGCAGACACCCGTATCGAGCCGCAAGCCCTGGCAAAAACTAAGGTCGAAAAGCTATGGTCGGTATCCTATTGGGTGCAATCCTTTTTCCGAACGACAAAAATGGATTGTCATCCGAAAAAGGATGACCTGGAAGACCTGGGTGCTATCCAATTAGAGGCCATTTTTATCGGCAGAAAGAGCACTCACGATCGTGTGATAACACATGGGGGTCTAGGATAACTTCCTGATACCATGTATTAGGGCTATTACACACGCTCCGGGCCGCGCCGGCCGGCAAAATACCGGACGGCTTTTTTCCGCAGCCGTGCTGCTGAGACACATGCAGAGCAATGTGTCAACTCACATGGCATGGCCCCGGCATGGCTGCTGGGTTGCAGCCGGAAATATCCACTGAAAGGTCCGGCTGCCGTGCCGCCCTTACGGGCAGCCGGAAAATAGGATTTTGGTACTTACCAGGTAAATCCTTTTCTTTGAATCCATAGGGGGCACTGGAGTACTCTTGGGATATGGACGGCTTAGCAGAAACAAAGGCACTGAATATTTAAATTTAGAACTCTCCACCCCTCCATATCCCCGAGTACCTCAGTGTTTTTTACTGAGCCGAACAGGAACTATAGAGAGGTTGACAATGGAGAATTACCTATAACATAACGGACAACAACAAAGTTGACACATAACGTTACTGACAACTAAACAGTTGACACCATAACCGATAGAACATTATAATTTGAACCAGTCGGTGAAAATGTGTTACCATAAGATCCCCTGAGCTTAATACAACCCAGGTAAAACTGCTCTGGGTGGGCGTCCAGTGCCCCCTATGGATTCAAAGAAAAGGATTTACCTGGTAAGTACCAAAATCCTATTTTCTTTTTCATCCACTAGGGGTCACTGGAGTACTCTTGGGACGTACCAAAGCTTCCCCTGTGGGCGGGAGAGCTGTTTGACACCTGTAACACTAGGCGGCCAAAGCTAGATGCTGATGCCGCAAACGTATCAAACTTGTAAAAGCGCACAAACGTGTGCACTGAAGACCATGTAGCCGCACGGTCAAGCTGCGTCGTAGAAGCTCCACAACCAGCTGCCCATGACGTTCCCACAGAACCTGTGGGATGAGCTATTACTGATGTAGGCAACTGTAACCTAGCCTTAAGGTAGGCCTGACGTATAGTCAGTTGTATCCATCTGGTTAAGGTCTGCTGAGAAGCTGGCCTCCACTTGGCAGCATCATAGAGAACAAACAACGTATCCGTATTACGAACTGTAGACGTTCGGGACACAAACGCGTAATGCGCGTACCACATTCAGAGTTCCAGAATGTGCTGTCAACACAGGAACTACTATTGGTTGATTGATGTGAAAAAGATGACAATAGCTTTGGTAAGAAATCGGGATTAGTCCGAAGTTGCGCTCTGTCATCATGAAACACCAAATACGGTGGCTTGCATGACAAGGCACCCAAATCTGAAACACGCCTTGCCGAAGCTAAGGCTAGAAGAAAAATTGTTTTCCAAGTGAGAAACTTTATATCCACTTGCTGTAAGGGTTCAAAATATGAAGACTGTAAGAAATCTAAAACCAGATTCAAGTCCTATGGCGCTGTAAGTGGAATGAATGGAGGCTGAACTCTGAGGACACCTTGGAGAAAAGTGTGTATAGACGGCAATAGAGCCCATCGTCTTTGAAAGTAAATTGACAAAGCAGAGACCTGCACCTTTAGTGTAGATAAACGCAGTCCTCCATCTAAACCCGTCTGTAGAAATAACAGAAGACGGGATAACTTGAAAGATGATGTTGGAAACTTCAGAGCTTCACACCAACCTATATAGGCACGCCAAATTCTGTAATAATGAGCTGCCGTAACCGGCTTCCTAGCTCGTAACATGGTTGGTATAACCGATACTGTAATGCCCTCTCTTCTTAAGAGGGCGGTCTCAACAACCACCCCGTCAAACGCAGCCGCGCTAAATAGGGGTAAAGGAACGGACCCTGTTGTAACAGGTCTGAACGTAGTAGGAGCGGGCAAGGATCGTCTGCGAGTAGACCGCGGAGATCCGAGAACCAAGCTCTCCGAGACCACTGAGGCATCACTAGTATGACTGTGACGGACTCTCTTGTGATCCGTTTTAGCGACTGAGAGAGCAGCGGAAAACGGTGGTAACAGATACACGAGGCTGTACGGGCCCGCGATTGTGAGAGCATCCACCGCCACTGCCCTTGGATCTCTCGTTCCGGACACATACTGGGGCGTTTGTAATTGTTGCGAGATGCCATCAGGTCCACCTGAGGATATCCCACCTGTGGACCAACTTTTGAAATACCTCTGGATTTAATGCCCCTCCTTCTGGATGAAAATCCCGACGGCTGAGATAATCCGCCTCCCAGTTGTTCACTCCCGGAATGAACCCTGCTGACAATATCACCTGGTGGTATTTTGGTCAATTGAGGATTCGAGCTACTTCCCGCATGGCCATGCGGCTTCTCGTTCCTCCTTTTGATGTATGCGACTGCAGTCGCGTTGTCTGACTGCACTTGGACAGTCTGAGAGGGAAGCATGTGTAATGCTTGTCGTAGTGCATTGTAAATTGCGCGGAGTTCCAGGACATTTTTAGACAGCAATTTGTCGTGATCCGCCCAGAGACCCTGTCGCTGACAATTTTGAACTACAGCTCCCCAACCTCTGAGACTCACGGTCGCCGTTAGAATTATTTAATTCCAGCCGCTGATAGAGTAGAGATACCTTCGCCCTTGCGGACAACCTCACCCTGTGGGAAATCTGCAGAATGCGAGGCCGACCACTATTGTTGAAATGGACGGGAGGGAAAACTTCCGAACTGAAGCGCTTTGAAAGCCACCACCATTGTTCCTAATAGGGGGATACACAAACGTACCGAGAGTGTGCGTGGCTTGAGCACTTATTGTACCAGATGCATAATCTGTACTTCCTGTTGTAGTAGGGAAATTCTTTGATTTACCGTATGGAGAATCATACCTAGAAATTGAAGTCGTTGAGACGGAAATAGATGCGATTTCTTGAAATTGACACTCCAACCGGGGTGTATGTTAGCAGCGCAAGTTGAAGGAGCATCTGTTGAGACGGAGTTTTCATGAGCAGATCGTCTAAGTACGGAACGATAGTCACTGGCAGGGATCTGAGATGAGCTATTATCACAGACATCACTCTGGCGAATACCCGAGGCGCTGACAAGAGGCCAAACGGTAGGGCCTGTGTGGCGTATTGCAAAACGCAAGAACCTCTGATGAGGTGACCAAATGGAAATGTGTAAGTACGCATTCTTGACATCAAGCGCAATCATGCAATCTTGTGGCTTGAAATCTGCAAATACTGACCGCAGAAATTCCATATTCAATCTGTAGTAAGTGACTTACTGATTGAGACAGACGGAGCCCTCCGAAATCGGTACCACAAACAGATGGGAATAATAACCCTGACCTTGTTGGTGTACCAGGCTGGAATTAAAAACTGCTGAATCCAGCAGAGACTGAATGACAATCTGCCAAAACGCCTTCTTGTCGTCCGACAGAGACAGACCAGTTTTGAAGAAAAAAAAACGCAGTGACGGAAGACAGTCAGTGGATGTCTGGAATCCAGGCAAATGTAACATCTGAAGGCGCGCTCCCACAATTGGAAATCCAAAATGGCCTGGGAGCCCGTCAAGCCACTGGCTTGTTGATGACTTTAGCGCCCTGGTGTTACAAGGCGTGGCTGTACCACAGCCTTGAGAGGACTGAAGTCTAAAGTGAACGCCGGACCAGAGTATTTCCGTCTTGGTACCAGTGGAGGCAATAGCAGTAAACTAGACTCTCTCCCCTCCGCCTTGGCCTGAGAAATGCATTTGTCAATTTTAGGACCAAACAACTTCTGGCCACCGTATTCTTTTGACCTCTGACTCCGCTTGTCAAGAACGCAGCCAGAGAACCTGTCGTGCTGTAACTAGCGACGATGAAAGGCGAGAAGCGAGCTAACAGCCGGCAGCAGAAGCTGTACATAGCTACTTAGCAGCTTCTCCGATTTGATTAATGATAAGTATAACGTGATCGTCATTGTTTCCATACAAAAAGCGCCTTAGTGACCCAAATCTATGTTACATCTGAAGGGTCTTTATAAGGTTTGACACAGACGAATCCACCAATGTCGGATTCTCCAATGTAGATGTCACTGTCTTACATTTGAAGGGTCTTTATAAGTTTTGACACAGACGAATCCACCAATGGCGGATTCTCCAATGTAGATGTCACTGTGTGGAAACGGGTAAATAGAATTAAATCTGGGAGGTATAGAACCGGTTATTCGGTTATTTTGCGTTTCTACTAACATCTTATTAAGATATCCTAAATAAGAGCCCGATTGCTCCTTAGTCTCTGTAAACTTCAGAGACTGACGCACTGGTCATTATCAATGTCTGGGCTGTCAAAAAAAAAACCGCACTTGTGACTGCTGGTCTAATGTGCCCTCCTCACCCTTATGTAGCGTCGTGAGGTTTGGCATAGAATTGTCAGACCGCAACACAGCAGAAACGGTTAAAGTATAAGACCAATTAATTAATATCCGTTAGATTTGACGGTCTTCTCCGAGACTCGGATCTAACCGCTCGTGTCGAACGGTGGCCAATTGTAATTGCAGCCCAGCCATTACATTTGCGTAGCATAGGAATGAAAACTGGTTCCGGAGTGGAAACCACACAATAAACAAAGACCGACACTTGCACGCTCAGTAAAAGCGTTACTTAAGGTGTGTAATATACATATATATATATATATATATATATATATATATATATATATGGCCGAAATGCATTCACTTGGCCAGCCTATATAAAAGCTGAAGTAAAAATTCCCACTAACACCCCTGCGCCTCCGGTGGAGTAGTGTTGTAGGACAGGAACGTTCTGGAATTAGAAACAGGAAGAAACAGGAAGCATGCCATGCTTACACTGATAATCCCAGATCAGGTTACAATACATTCTGTGTGAATATAGGCTCAATAGTCTATTATACAGGGAGAATCACAGGTTAGGTTATTAATATAACCTATATGAATGTGGCAGCCTGTCATATTTTACTAACATATCTTTCCCTGCAGCAGCGCTGCCTGTGGCTTGTCCCCCCCACCTCCCCCTGTGTTCCGTGTCGCAGCGGGGAGCGGGTGCCGGGAAGCTGACCTTGCAGGGAGGCAGGGAACGTTGTGAGGAGAGCGGCCGAGTGTTCGGCTGGCTGGAGCGGCGTGTAGCGGCTTCCGGCGGTGCTAGTGAGAGCGCTGTGCTGCGGCGGTCTCCCTGGCTTTGAAGTCCGTACAGCGCGGACGGAGCGGCTGGGGCGGGCGCTGGTATTAGCGGCGGGTGCGGGCGGCGGTAAAGAAAACGGACCCCACACAGCGGGGCGGCAGCGCGCGCTGACCGCCCCGTTCCCCCCAGCATACCTTGTCTCGTAGGGAGGGCTGCGACGGGGCTTCTATCTGTAAGCTCCGTCCAGCTCTTGTTCCTGGCTGCGATGGGGCTTCTATGTGTAAGCTCTGTGCAGCTCTCGTTCATGGCTGCGACGGGGCTTCTATGTGTAAGCTCTGTGCAGCTCTCGTTCATGGCTGCGACGGGGCTTCTATGTGTAAGCTCCGTCCAGCTGATCACTTCTTCATGGCTGCGACGGGGCTTCTTTCTGTAAGCTCCGTCCAGCTCTGGTTCCTGCCAGTTGATCACTCCTTCATGGCTGCGACGGGGCTTCTATCTGTAAGCTCCGTCCAGCTGTTGCAGGAGGCAGTGAGCTGCCTGTGGCTGTGAGGGTGCTCTTTGTGAGGACCGACACGCCATGCGCTGCTTGCAGCGGCACTATCCCGGACCCATGTTTTTCCAGAAACTGGGAAGGGATGTAAAAAAGTAAAAATGTAAAAGTAAAAATGAAAAATTAATAAAATCTTCAACTAAGTGTGGGAACTCCACACAAGCCTTGTTAGTGCTGTGAGCACAGAAAAAACACTGAGGTACTCGGGGATATGGAGGGGTGGAGAGTTCTAAATTTAAATATTCAGTGCCTTTGTTTCTGCTAAGCCGTCCATATCCCAAGAGTACTCCAGTGACCCCTAGTGGATGAAAAAGAAATATCCACTGAAAGGTCCGGCTGCCGTGCCGCCCTTACGGGCAGTGAGTTAATGTGTGAATGGGCGCTTTCACACACAGCCGTGCTGCTGCTGCGGCACATGCGCACAGCCTTAAACATGGCACAAAACAGTTGTGTGTGTAAGGCACTGACGGATGGTAAAAAGCCGGACAAAGTTTGTCCGGCTTTTTGCCATCCGGTGAAAACCGGGTAGTGTGAAACAGCCCATAGTGTGGCTCTAACTGCTGCTGATCACGGATTATGCTTCAAGTGCCTGAGGTACCCAAAGCATAATCCCCAATAAATTCACTAGTGGTGAATTACTGCCGCCGGAATCCCGTCACCACAGGCTTTTCTCCCTCAATGGGTGTCCACGACATCCACAGAGGGAGTATATACCAGCATGGTGAGCGCAGCGAACCCGCAAGGGTCTTTCTAGTGCTCGCCCCGCTGTCGATATAACAGTGGCCGGGATCCCGCTGTCTGTATACTGATCCCTTGCATACCAGGGTAAATACTGGCTGCCTTTGCATGTAACCCACAAATACTGGACAGCTTCAATATAACACTGCAATTTAGATCTGAGTTTGCAGAAGCAAATTACTTACTATTTGTGGCTTCTACATTTTCTTCCAGTTTACAGAACAATCTTAGCTCGGTGACCAACCACGCACAGAGTTTGGTGTATTCTGGAGAAAGGGCTCCTTGACAGGCAGCTTCAATCAAGGCTCCCTCATCCATCAGGGATCCTTTGTACCTGAAGAAAGAGACAATTATGTGATTCACATAAGAAAGGTCTGTATAGCGACACAACTGAGAATAGGCAGTATGTATGGTAGTCTGTAGCTATTGTGAGAACACTAACACTGTCGTTAAACAAGTCAACAGTTCAATAACAGATCAAGAGCCACAAAATAACTATCCATGATATAACAAAGTAGGGAGCACATACTGTACATAGGAAAAAATTATAGGTAAGCTATATGATAAACACACAGATTAAGTAGGTTTCTTTCTTCAACAGTAAGAACAAATTGCATAGCTCCAGGCACTTAGCCCAGGAGCTAAAAGCCTATGGTAAGTGCCTGGAGCTATTAGGCCAGTGGTTAACGCAAAGATTCCAGGTTAAGTGCCTATAGCTATGCAGTTACTGCACACAGTAACCCCCAAGGGTGCAAATCATTACGTAGTCACATTGTTCTACCCTGCATTAGTCTGGAAACTCCACACTCTACTGCAGCATTTTTCAACCGCTGTGCTGCGGCACACTGCAATTCTTAAATGTGCCGCTAAATATGTCCAGAAGCCGCCGCTGTCATCACTTCAATGTATAATTTTGGCCTCAGGCAGTGCTAGGCTCTTCCGGGACGCGGCCTAGGCCGTGACCTATGGAGACCTAGCGTGCCCTCTTAGGTCACACAAGCCACATCCACCCAGTTCTGCGACAGAGACAGGCTCTATATAGACACTCCCATTGCTGAGGGAGGAACAGGGAAAGCGGATCTCCTTTCACAGCTATTGTACTCAGAAGTAGGGGCCAGTGTATTTGTATGTTTTACTGCTGTGGCGGCCAATTTGTGTAATTACTGTGGGGGCAATGTGTTTTATTACTGTGGTGGCAAATGTTTAAAAAAGTTGAAAATGAGTGCTCTGTTGTATGATGCAATTTGTCTGAAAATGGATGTGCTCCATATTACCAAATAATATTCTTCATACTAAATGCTACATGCCTAAAAATTAATGCATCTCAATCCTCCACCATCTCTACAGTATATTCAGTATTTTGGTAGAGTCAGAGAGGAGTAATTGTTGCCTTAACTCCAGCCACGCCCTTTTTGTAGGTAGTAAGTACTTCCTACTGCGGGGCGACGTCATCTGTAATAGTCTGCAGCCCTGCTACACTGCATCCAGTCACTGCTGGCACTGCTCTCTGCCATAGCTCACATGTCTGCTCCAGCTCTTGCACCCACCTACTGTTTGCCGTCTGCAGCAACTAGGGACAGTCTCTTGCTCCGGTATTCCTGCATGCCCAGAGACCGCCAACAGACGTGAAGTGACCCAACTGTAGGCCATTCAAAAGCACAAGTCATAGGTAAAGAGGAAGGAAAAAGAGAAAACAGGTGCAGGCGCAAAAAGAAATTATACTCCAAATGCCGACCTACTCCTTAAACACTTAATTTAAAACTGAGGAAAGGGTTGAAGGGGAGGAGCTTTTATACTAGAACAAGTTAACCAGTTAAGTGCCTGCTCCTGAATCCTGAA
The DNA here is from genome assembly GCF_028390025.1 of Pseudophryne corroboree. Lineage (NCBI taxonomy): Eukaryota > Metazoa > Chordata > Amphibia > Anura > Myobatrachidae > Pseudophryne > Pseudophryne corroboree. Next base: position 705,175,013 of record NC_086447.1, read on the forward strand.
GGAGAAAATTACTTTTCTCAAGAATTCCAGTAACAAAAATGCATTTGCTAACATTAGCAAGAAAATGACTGCCAGGCAGAGTGAGCATTGCTAACTTTAAGGGTGCAGAAATGCAGGCACTAGATTCACTATACATCTGTCTAGTGATATTACAGCAGATGAAGTCCATATATCAGAGCCTTCCACGCATCTGTGGTACCTTACATCCCAGTTGCACCTTATGAATGGAAAATCGCTCACTTTCACAAAAGCATATGGCATTCAGAAACCCTGCATTTTGGGGGTAATTCTGAGTTGATCGCAGCAGAAAGTTTGTTAGCAATTGGGCAAAACCATGTGCACTGCAGGGGGGACAGATATAACATTTGCAGAGGAGAGTTAGATTTGGGTGGGTTATTTTGTTTCTGTGCAGGGTAAATACTGGCTGCTTTATTTTTACACTGCAATTTAGAATTCGGTTTGAACACACCCCACCCAAATCTAACTCTCTCTGCACGTTATATCTGCCCCTCCTGCAGTGTACATGGTTTTGCCCAACTGCTAAGAAAATTGCTGTTGCGATCAACTCAGAATTACCCCCAAAATGCAGAGTTTCTGAATGCCATATGCTTTTGTGAAAGTGAGCGATTTTTCATTCATAAGGTGCAACTGGGATGTAAGGTACCACAGATGCGTGGAAGGCTCTGATATATGGACTTCATCTGCAGAATTATTCAGTTTCTGACGCCTAATCCATGTGAATGACCCATGGTACAGGGGGTAAATAAATCCACCAGCTCGTTGGTCACATTATAAGGGAACAGTAATAATAGATTTATTCACATAGGTAGTCCACAGATGTTATGTATTAAACAGTTAAAACAGCACCAAAGCAGCTCACCGGGTAATATCACTGGGCAATAGACAATCTCTGCTGCAATGGCAAGAGCTGTTAAGGCCCATACACATTAGACGATGTCGCTCTGTGAGCGACATCGTCTAACGTTTCCCCCTCCCGGGCCGGCCGGTCGGCGGCCGCCTGTACGCACTGAGCGATATGACCGCTCATATCGCTCAGTGACGTCACGCCCCCGCCAGCCCTGCATGAAGGTCGTGGACGACAGTCCACATCCTTCATGCATGCCCTACCGACAGCGACGATCGTTGCCGACCTGCAGGGCCGCGCATCGGTCGTCGCTGGCGGCATACACACTTAACGATATAATGAGCGACGTCGCTCAAGGAGGGGGAAAATGAGCGACGTCGCTCATTATACCGTTAAGTGTGTATGGACCTTTAGATTCATCCACTCACTGTGCAGGCAGTAGGTACGGCAGTGTTAAGGGCCGCTGAGCATAGCTCCTGGTAACTGAACTAACGCAAGGAGTCGCTGCGTGTAGCCGAGTGCCAGGCGGCAGGTGTATTAGTGCAGGGAGCCGCTGACTTTACAACTATTGCGCCACTACCACCTCCGCTTTAAAGTCAGCGGCATTACACAGCGGCTCCCTGCACTAATACACCTGCCGCCCGGCACTCAGCGGCTACACAGTGCTTCCCTACACGAGAATCACTGTGCCGACATAAACAGGATTGTGTGGAGACTGCTGGAGTAGATACGATGGAGGAGATTCAATTAAAGTGCAAATTGACCGTCACTTTACTTTAACGTGGCTAAAGTGCCACATATGAGCATCGCACCTACTGTATACTAGGGGCTTCACATCCCCAATTGTTTCTTATACCATCCGGAAGTGCAAGAAAAATGAGGGACATACATTAAAAGCGCTATTCTACAAAACAGAAAGTATATTTTCTAACACAGTGGGTCCCAAACTTTTTTGAATCACGGCGCCCTAGAGTATTCAATTTTTTTTCATGTCACCCCTAGGCCAAAAACTTAATTTAATATTTTTTTTCCCAAAAAAATCTCAATAAGTAATTTGTGTTTATATGTCATCTTTAGGTTCAATTATGTGGCGAGGGACAAAATCTGCTTCTGTTCGTCCATATATTTTATGATTGGCAGCCACAAGCACTAGTTTTACCTATTGCATTGACAATGTGCTTCATAGTTTAAATTGGTCCTGGACCATCAATCTGAGGCACACCTGGCAAATGTCCCGTGGCATCCCAGGTTGCCACGGCAGTTTGAGAACCACTGTTCTAACAGCAATGTCTTCCTTATAATGGTTTTGCTAAATTCTTTAATACAGGATTACTACAGAAGACTGATAAACAGATAAAGCATACTAGGGTCTATTCATGAATCAGTGAAAAGAGTGGAGTAAAGGACCAGTGGAGAAGTTTCCCATGGCAACCAATCAGCTTTGAAGGAAGCCTTTATCAAGTACATTTTGTAAAATGTAAGGGAGATGCTGATTGGTTGCCATGGGCAACTTCTCAACTCATCTGTTTCTCCACTGTTTTCACTGCTTCATAAATAGACCCCAAAATCAAATAAGCATTGTGAACACATCACTGTAACAAGCCGGACTTCTTGGGTGTGGATCATAGGGTCGACCACACTTAGATCAACAGTGTCTAGGTCGACCAATATTGGTCGACAGTAAGTATGTCGACATGGTTTCTAGGTCGACATGACAGAAGGTCGACTTGAGTTTTTGTTGTTTTTTTTAAATTGGTGTCGTTTTCTCCGTAGAGTGACCGGGAACCCCAATTAGTGCACCGTGTCCCCTTGCATGGTTCGCTTCGCTCGCCATACTTCGTGCAAGGTACCTCGCTCCACTACCGCTGCACTATGCACAGGTTACCGTTCCCAACTGTAGTCCACGTGGATCGTAAAGCATGAAAAAGTTAAAAAAAATGAAAAGAAAAAAAGTGAAAAACTCATGTCGACCTAAAGAACCTTTCGACCTACTTGCTGTCGACCAATAGTGGTCGACCTAGACATCGTTGACCTAAGTGTGGTTGACCTAGAGACCGGATAACGGGCTTCTTATAGACTTTAGGCCACAAATGCATGCTATGGCTCAGAATAGAAGCTGCTTTATGGTCTTTCAGCAGTACATGGTAAATGCCAGCACACGTGTATAGCAAGCAACTCCTATATTGCAGAAGTCAGGCAGTAAAGCACAGATATCATGCAAATGCAAATCAACTTCATCCACAAACTGAAGTCGTTGTCAGATATCCTTTCATGCTGTTTATTTTAAACTTGAATGTACGTGAGCATGTTTTAAAGTAAAGTTTGTGCTTATTAATTACTGACAAGTACGCTCTCCATTTTGTTCTTCAGTTTATTTCTATACTCCAGTGGCTTGGAGTGGATTGAAGCGGCATTTGGACATTTTAACTCAGGAGTTCTAAGGATTTTATGCGCAAGGACTGATTTGTGTTTATAATAAAGATTATAGGTTAAGTATTGAGGGTCTAGTTATAAGACTCCTAAATCAAATATTTCAGGAAGGCACTGTATAAAGAAACAAGGTCTATATATTCTGTCAGCAACCTCTGACATGCACCATCAGATGGGATGACTCCACTGAAGTCCAGAAGCGTGTAGTCGTGGGTAAACACTGAGCGATATGAACGATGTATCATTCTGACCCATGTCAGAACACATCATCTGATGTGTACCAAGCCTAATATCCATAGCTTACTCTCCACTGATAGTATAATATTAGCTAGAAGAGTCAAAAACGTATTAGAAAAACAAGTATTGACGGAGACTTCAACAGTGCTGACTCATAGGGGTCAATTTAATGAGCTCACCCCTGCGAGTCTTTGCGGCTATATGCCATGCTTACGGTAGCTTCAGACTCGCTGAGTTTTGTTGGCAGCCCCATAGGGGTGAGAGCGGGCCACGAGGGAGAAAGAGAAGAGGCTCAGCTGCATTGGCAATTTCCCCCCCTTACAGCTAATTGAATTGACCCCTAAGATTGTCATGCTATCTTGCAACATGGTTTTGAATACTAGAAGTGTCTTCCAAAATATTTAATTTGTAGTCTTCTTCGCAGCACAGATAGAACATTTTACAATTATGATCAATGGCACAGAACAATTTTATCACAGGCATATAGGACATTGTGTAAAACTATGAAGTAATACAAAAGATCAGCAAGCAAACTCATGGTGGGATGCTATAAGGAATCAGACTCTGCACCTCACTCCAAAGCTTCAAACAGGCTCTCGGAACTCACTTCTTTATTAAAGCCTTCCAGTTCTCATCCTATCCCACTGCATGTCCCTTCCTTTAGAGTGTAAGCTCTTCTGGGCAGTGCCTCTACCATCACACACTTTATCTTCCCTCACCTATACCATTATCTCTTCCACACTGCTAGCATCAGCACCAGACTTTAGGGTTGAGCCAGCAATGATATTGTGAGTACTGGAACTGAATATGTAGCAGAGCTTATATAGCTCATATCCCATGTTCTGCAGTGTTTTGTACTGTCTTTTGCACTTTTTTCCTATGCTAGCATTTCTTTAGTTTGTAAGGTGTGCACCCCTTGTGGTGCCATATAAAGCATAACATTTTATTAAACTTTACATAAATATTTATTTAGTAGCAGTACAAAAATGCAATTTCTTTATTAGTGGATCGCAGTATTCGAATAACACTTGTAAGTTATAATAACATGAATAGTTTACGCTATAATTCAAATTAGCTCAGTATAAAGAGGCAATCCTATTAAGGGGTAGAGGATTGCCGCTGTACCTCGCCCAATCACTCACTGGACTTACTGATTTTTGTACACTACACTATTACCCCTTTCACATAGCAAACTCGGGTCCAACCCAGGTCAGAGCTTTTCACATCGCACTACTGACCAGGGTTATTCCCGGGTTACTGCACAGTTGGTGCCCTCTTACTCAACCCAGGTCGCCCATGTTAAAACAGTGTGATGTCATTTTAAAAGGACTTTCTTGGCTCACAATGATGAGGTTACTATACAGTAAAGAAAAGGATGGGGCTGGGGAATGAAAACAGCCAATCAGCACTATTTTCTCACACCCTGATTGAATATCCCGGGTCTGCAGCTTTTACATGCACAATAAAGTGAGTCCGACCCAAGAATAACCCTTCTTTTAACACGGGTAGAAATATCGGGTCGGTTGACCTGGGTTGTTGACTTTGGTGCTTTCACACCGCACCTCGACCCGCAAATAATTTTGGTGATGTGAAAGGGGTATATGTGGCTGCGAACAATCTTCAGTAATCCAGAAGTAGAGCACCAAAAACTTAAAGAACAAAATGGATGTTGCCCTTTTAATTAATGTCGCTTCAAAAACATAGGCAGACCCACTAGCATTGCACCCATGCCTGCATCTTGCAAGCTATTACATAAAACCCATGGCTTGGACTGGATCATGATCTTCTGCAGCAACGCTGATTATTAGAGACACACAGAGACCACTGACCCTTTGCCAGAACACCTTGCATGGCACTCTATTACAGCGCATGGGGCATACTGTATGCTATCTGATCATGCACCAAGGCGCAGAGGCCCTGTAGCACTCCTCGTATAGAACACCCATACCCCAGGTCTTCCAGGGCCTCCAGAATGTCATTCTCCATGATGTCACACTCCATGATGTCGGCAGAAACACCGCTGCGCCTGCGGGCGTCCAGGCTGACAGCTGCTGTAGGACGACGACAAGCGGGGACAGCTGCTGCTGGTCTATACGGGCGTTCAGGGAAGCTGTGGTGACGGAGTGCTGGGGGAGACCGGGACCTGCCTCTCTCTCTCTGTATCACCGTCCACCTCCCCTGCCTCCCGCAGCAGCAGCAACTGACAGCAGCCTGGAGAGAGAGCGACTGCCGGGCTGGCAGAGGCAAGGACCCCTCCCGCTCGCCTTTCCGTCCATATGCCGTCATTGGTGCGCTCGCAGAGCTGCCTGTTTATCGACATTAGAGCATTATAGAAATAAAGCATTCTACCTTATAAATAAGCATTGTAAGAAAAGTCTGGTGAGTTTAAATATGTTTCATAGCTGTTTATTAATGTTAGAAGTAAGAGAAGTGACTAAAACTAAATAATCAAAAACAGGCAATAACGGGGCAGACCTTACATGGCAAGCTTCCAGTTCCCGTGTGGAACACGTGGAGAGGAAGTAGAGGTCTGTCACGTGGGAGCAGCAGGAGGAGGAGATGGAGGGGTTATGTCTATGTTGCCTTCGTGCAAAGGACCTGGACGTGACATAACGAGTGGGCAGGAGAGAACTTCCGCCCTTACAGCTCCTAAATGTTTTTTTCGTTCTCCGATCCAGTGGCAAATGCAGGATTTGCGTGGGGGGGGGTCCAGAACTGGGTGGAGCCAATCACGGGGGAGAGGACTAAGGTGACCCAGTATATGCTGGGTCCGTAAAACTAGTGTGTCTGTGTGTGTGTGTGTGTGTGTGTGTGTATATATATATATATATATATATATATATATATACACACCGTGTATGTATGTATGTATATATATATACACACACACACACACATATGTATATATACCGTGTATATATATATATATATATATACATATTAAACATGCATACATATATATATATATATATATATATATATATATATATATATATATATTAGAGATGAGCGGGTTCGGTTCCTCGGAATCCGAACCCGCCCGAACTTCAGCTTTTTTTACACGGATCCGAGCGACTCGGATCTTCCCGCCTTGCTCGGTTAACCCGAGCGCGCCCGAACGTCATCATGACGCTGTCGGATTCTCGCGAGGCTCGGATTCTATCGCGAGACACGGATTCTATATAAGGAGCCGCGCGTCGCCGCCATTTTCACACGTGCATTGAGATTGATAGGGAGAGGACGTGGCTGGCGTCCTCTCCATTTAGATTAGAAGAGAGAGAGTGAGATTGAGACAGAGACACTTGATTTAGTGGAGCTTAGGAGTACTAGAGAGTGCAGAGTTTACTAGTGACTGACCACTGACCAGTGACCACCAGTGCAGTTTTATTTAATATAATCCGTTCTCTGCCTGAAAAAAACGATACACAGTGACTCAGTCACATACCATATCTGTGCTCAGCCCAGTGTGCTGCATCATCTATGTATAATATCTGACTGTGCTCACACAGCTTAATTGTGGGGGAGACTGGGGAGCAGTTATAGGTTATAGCAGGAGCCAGGAGTACATATTATTAAAATTAAACAGTGCACACTTTTGCTGCAGGAGTGCCACTGCCAGTGTGACTGACCAGTGACCTGACCACACTGACCACCAGTATAGTATACTATATTGTGATTGCCTGAAAAAGTTAAACACTCGTCGTGTGACTTGTGTGGTGTTTTTTTATTCTATAAAAAACTCATTCTGCTGACAGACAGTGTCCAGCAGGTCCGTCATTATATAATATATACCTGTCCGGCTGCAGTAGTGATATATATATATTTTTTATATCATTATTTATCATCCAGTCGCAGCAGACACAGTACGGTAGTTCACGGCTGTAGCTACCTCTGTGTCGGCACTCGGCAGTCCATCCATAATTGTATACCACCTACCCGTGGTTTTTTTTTCTTTCTTCTTTATACATACTACATCTCATTATCATCCAGTCTATATTAGCAGCAGACACAGTACAGTACGGTAGTCCACGGCTGTAGCTACCTCTGTGTCGGCACTCGGCAGTCCATCCATAATTGTATACCACCTACCCGTGGTTTTTTTTTTTTCTTCTTTATACATACTACATCTCATTATCAACCAGTCTATATTAGCAGCAGACACAGTACAGTACGGTAGTCCACGGCTGTAGCTACCTCTGTGTCGGCACTCGGCAGTCCGTCCATAATTGTATACCACCTACCCGTGGTTTTTTTTTCTTCTTTATACATACTACATCTCATTATCATCCAGTCTATATTAGCAGCAGACACAGTACAGTACGGTAGTCCGCTGTAGCTACCTCTGTGTCGGCACTCGGCAGTCCATCCATAATTGTATACCACCTACCCGTGTTTTTTTTTTTTCTTCTTTATACATACTACATCTCATTATCATCCAGTCTATATTAGCAGCAGACACAGTACAGTATGGTAGTCCACGGCTGTAGCTACCTCTGTGTCGGCACTCGGCAGTCCATCCATAATTGTATACCACCTACCCGTGGTTTTTTTTTCTTTCTTCTTTATACATACTACATCTCATTATCATCCAGTCTATATTAGCAGCAGACACAGTACAGTACGGTAGTCCACGGCTGTAGCTACCTCTGTGTCGGCACTCGGCAGTCCGTCCATAATTGTATACCACCTACCCGTGGTTTTTTTTTCTTTCTTTATACATACATACTACATCTCATTATCAACCAGTCTATATTAGCAGCAGACACAGTACAGTACGGTAGACCACGGCTGTAGCTACCTCTGTGTCGGCACTCGGCAGTCCATCCATAATTGTATACCACCTACCCGTGGTTTTTTTTTTCTTCTTTATACATACTACATCTCATTATCATCCAGTCTATATTAGCAGCAGACACAGTACAGTACGGTAGTCCACGGCTGTAGCTACCTCTGTGTCGGCACTCGGCAGTCCATCCATAATTGTATACCACCTACCCGTGGTTTTTTTTTCTTTCTTCTTTATACATACATACTACATCTCTTTATCAACCAGTCTATATTAGCAGCAGACACAGTACAGTACGGTAGTCCACGGCTGTAGCTACCTCTGTGTCGGCACTCGGCAGTCCATCCATAATTGTATACCACCTACCCGTGGTTTTTTTTTTCTTCTTCTTTATACATACTACATCTCATTATCAACCAGTCTATATTAGCAGCAGACACAGTACAGTACGGTAGTCCACGGCTGTAGCTACCTCTGTGTCGGCACACGGCAGTCCGTCCATAATTGTATACCACCTACCCGTGGTTTTTTTTTCTTTCTTCTTTATACATACTACATCTCATTATCATCCAGTCTATATTAGCAGCAGACACAGTACAGTACGGTAGTCCGCTGTAGCTACCTCTGTGTCGGCACTCGGCAGTCCATCCATAATTGTATACCACCTACCCGTGGTTTTTTTTTCTTCTTTATACATACTACATCTCATTATCATCCAGTCTATATTAGCAGCAGACACAGTACAGTATGGTAGTCCACGGCTGTAGCTACCTCTGTGTCGGCACTCGGCAGTCCATCCATAATTGTATACCACCTACCCGTGGTTTTTTTTTCTTTCTTCTTTATACATACTACATCTCATTATCATCCAGTCTATATTAGCAGCAGACACAGTACAGTACGGTAGTCCACGGCTGTAGCTACCTCTGTGTCGGCACTCGGCAGTCCGTCCATAATTGTATACCACCTACCCGTGGTTTTTTTTTCTTTCTTCTTTATACATACATACTACATCTCATTATCAACCAGTCTATATTAGCAGCAGACACAGTACAGTACGGTAGTCCACGGCTGTAGCTACCTCTGTGTCGGCACTCGGCAGTCCATCCATAATTGTATACCACCTACCCGTGGTTTTTTTTTCTTCTTTATACATACTACATCTCATTATCATCCAGTCTATATTAGCAGCAGACACAGTACAGTACGGTAGTCCACGGCTGTAGCTACCTCTGTGTCGGCACTCGGCAGTCCATCCATAATTGTATACCACCTACCCGTGGTTTTTTTTTCTTTCTTCTTTATACATACATACTACATCTCTTTATCAACCAGTCTATATTAGCAGCAGACACAGTACGGTAGTCCACGGCTGTAGCTACCTCTGTGTCGGCACTCGGCAGTCCGTCCATAATTGTATACCACCTACCCGTGGTTTTTTTTTCTTTCTTCTTTATACATACATACTACATCTCTTTATCAACCAGTCTATATTAGCAGCAGACACAGTACAGTACGGTAGTCCACGGCTGTAGCTACCTCTGTGTCGGCACTCGGCAGTCCATCCATAATTGTATACCACCTACCCGTGGTTTTTTTTTTCTTCTTTATACATACTACATCTCATTATCATCCAGTCTATATTAGCAGCAGACACAGTACAGTACGGTAGTCCGGTGTAGCTACCTCTGTGTCGGCACTCGGCAGTCCATCCATAATTGTATACCACCTACCCGTGTTTTTTTTTTTCTTCTTTATACATACTACATCTCATTATCATCCAGTCTATATTAGCAGCAGACACAGTACAGTATGGTAGTCCACGGCTGTAGCTACCTCTGTGTCGGCACTCGGCAGTCCATCCATAATTGTATACCACCTACCCGTGGTTTTTTTTTCTTTCTTCTTTATACATACTACATCTCATTATCATCCAGTCTATATTAGCAGCAGACACAGTACAGTACGGTAGTCCACGGCTGTAGCTACCTCTGTGTCGGCACTCGGCAGTCCGTCCATAATTGTATACCACCTACCCGTGGTTTTTTTTTCTTTCTTCTTTATACATACATACTACATCTCATTATCAACCAGTCTATATTAGCAGCAGACACAGTACAGTACGGTAGTCCACGGCTGTAGCTACCTCTGTGTCGGCACTCGGCAGTCCATCCATAATTGTATACCACCTACCCGTGGTTTTTTTTTCTTCTTTATACATACTACATCTCATTATCATCCAGTCTATATTAGCAGCAGACACAGTACAGTACGGTAGTCCACGGCTGTAGCTACCTCTGTGTCGGCACTCGGCAGTCCATCCATAATTGTATACCACCTACCCGTGGTTTTTTTTTCTTTCTTCTTTATACATACATACTACATCTCTTTATCAACCAGTCTATATTAGCAGCAGACACAGTACGGTAGTCCACGGCTGTAGCTACCTCTGTGTCGGCACTCGGCAGTCCGTCCATAATTGTATACCACCTACCCGTGGTTTTTTTTTCTTTCTTCTTTATACATACATACTACATCTCTTTATCAACCAGTCTATGTTAGCAGCAGACACAGTACAGTACGGTAGTCCACGGCTGTAGCTACCTCTGTGTCGGCACTCGGCAGTCCATCCATAATTGTATACCACCTACCCGTGTTTTTTTTTTCTTCTTTATACATACTACATCTCATTATCATCCAGTCTATATTAGCAGCAGACACAGTACAGTACGGTAGTCCACGGCTGTAGCTACCTCTGTGTCGGCACTCGGCAGTCCATCCATAATTGTATACCACCTACCCGTGGTTTTTTTTTCTTTCTTCTTTATGCATACATACTACATCTCTTTATCAACCAGTCTATATTAGCAGCAGACACAGTACGGTAGTCCACGGCTGTAGCTACCTCTGTGTCGGCACTCGGCAGTCCGTCCATAATTGTATACCACCTACCCGTGTTTTTTTTTTCTTTCTTCTTTATACATACATACTACATCTCTTTATCAACCAGTCTATATTAGCAGCAGACACAGTACAGTACGGTAGTCCACGGCTGTAGCTACCTCTGTGTCGGCACTCGGCAGTCCATCCATAATTGTATACTAGTATCCATCCATCTCCATTGTTTACCTGAGGTGCCTTTTAGTTGTGCCTATTAAAATATGGAGAACAAAAATGTTGAGGTTCCAAAATTAGGGAAAGATCAAGATCCACTTCCACCTCGTGCTGAAGCTGCTGCCACTAGTCATGGCCGAGATGATGAAATGCCAGCAACGTCGTCTGCCAAGGCCGATGCCCAATGTCATAGTACAGAGCATGTCAAATCCAAAACACCAAATATCAGTAAAAAAAGGACTCCAAAACCTAAAATAAAATTGTCGGAGGAGAAGCGTAAACTTGCCAATATGCCATTTACCACACGGAGTGGCAAGGAACGGCTGAGGCCCTGGACTATGTTCATGGCTAGTGGTTCAGCTTCACATGAGGATGGAAGCACTCAGCCTCTCGCTAGAAAAATGAAAAGACTCAAGCTGGAAAAAGCACAGCAAAGAACTGTGCGTTCTTCGAAATCCCAAATCCACAAGGAGAGTCCAATTGTGTCGGTTGCGATGCCTGACCTTCCCAACACTGGACGTGAAGAGCATGCGCCTTCCACCATTTGCACGCCCCCTGCAAGTGCTGGAAGGAGCACCCGCAGTCCAGTTCCTGATAGTCAGATTGAAGATGTCAGTGTTGAAGTACACCAGGATGAGGAGGATATGGGTGTTGCTGGCGCTGGGGAGGAAATTGACCAGGAGGATTCTGATGGTGAGGTGGTTTGTTTAAGTCAGGCACCCGGGGAGACACCTGTTGTCCGTGGGAGGAATATGGCCGTTGACATGCCTGGTGAAAATACCAAAAAAATCAGCTCTTCGGTGTGGAACTATTTCACCAGAAATGCGGACAACATTTGTCAAGCCGTGTGTTCCCTTTGTCAAGCTGTAATAAGTAGGGGTAAGGACGTTAACCACCTCGGAACATCCTCCCTTATACGTCACCTGCAGCGCATTCATAATAAGTCAGTGACAAGTTCAAAAACTTTGGCCGACAGCGGAAGCAGTCCACTGACCAGTAAATCCCTTCCTCTTGTAACCAAGCTCACGCAAACCACCCCACCAACTCCCTCAGTGTCAATTTCCTCCTTCCCCAGGAATGCCAATAGTCCTGCAGGCCATGTCACTGGCAATTCTGATGATTCCTCTCCTGCCTGGGATTCCTCCGATGCATCCTTGCGTGTAACGCCTACTGCTGCTGGCGCTGCTGTTGTTGCTGCTGGGAGTCGATGGTCATCCCAGAGGGGAAGTCGTAAGACCACTTTTACTACTTCCACCAAGCAATTGACTGTCCAACAGTCCTTTGCGAGGAAGATGAAATATCACAGCAGTCATCCTACTGCAAAGCGGATAACTGAGGCCTTGGCATCCTGGGTGGTGAGAAACGTGGTTCCGGTATCCATCATTACTGCAGAGCCAACTAGAGACTTGTTGGAGGTACTGTGTCCCCGGTACCAAATACCATCTAGGTTCCATTTCTCTAGGCAGGCGATACCGAAAATGTACACAGACCTCAGAAAAAGAGTCACCAGTGTCCTAAAAAATGCAGCTGTACCCAATGTCCACTTAACCACGGACATGTGGACAAGTGGAGCAGGGCAGGGTCAGGACTATATGACTGTGACAGCCCACTGGGTAGATGTATGGACTCCCGCCGCAAGAACAGCAGCGGCGGCACCAGTAGCAGCATCTCGCAAACGCCAACTCTTTCCTAGGCAGGCTACGCTTTGTATCACCGGTTTCCAGAATACGCACACAGCTGAAAACCTCTTACGGCAACTGAGGAAGATCATCGCGGAATGGCTTACCCCAATTGGACTCTCCTGTGGATTTGTGGCATCGGACAACGCCAGCAATATTGTGTGTGCATTAAATATGGGCAAATTCCAGCACGTCCCATGTTTTGCACATACCTTGAATTTGGTGGTGCAGAATTTTTTAAAAAACGACAGGGGCGTGCAAGAGATGCTGTCGGTGGCCAGAAGAATTGCGGGACACTTTCGGCGTACAGGCACCACGTACAGAAGACTGGACTGGAGCACCACCAAAAACTACTGAACCTGCCCTGCCATCATCTGAAGCAAGAAGTGGTAACGAGGTGGAATTCAACCCTCTATATGCTTCAGAGGTTGGAGGAGCAGCAAAAGGCCATTCAAGCCTATACAATTGAGCACGATATAGGAGGTGGAATGCACCTGTCTCAAGCGCAGTGGAGAATGATTTCAACGTTGTGCAAGGTTCTGATGCCCTTTGAACTTGCCACACGTGAAGTCAGTTCAGACACTGCCAGCCTGAGTCAGGTCATTCCCCTCATCAGGCTTTTGCAGAAGAAGCTGGAGACATTGAAGGAGGAGCTAACACGGAGCGATTCCGCTAGGCATGTGGGACTTGTGGATGGAGCCCTTAATTCGCTTAACAAGGATTCACGGGTGGTCAATCTGTTGAAATCAGAGCACTACATTTTGGCCACCATGCTCGATCCTAGATTTAAAGCCTACCTTGGATCTCTCTTTCCGGCAGACACAAGTCTGCTGGGGTTGAAAGACCTGCTGGTGAGAAAATTGTCAAGTCAAGCGGAACGCGACCTGTCAACATCTCCTCCTTCACATTCTCCCGCAACTGGGGGTGCGAGGAAAAGGCTCAGAATTCCGAGCCCACCCGCTGGCGGTGATGCAGGGCAGTCTGGAGCGACTGCTGATGCTGACATCTGGTCCGGACTGAAGGACCTGACAACGATTACGGACATGTCGTCTACTGTCACTGCATATGATTCTCTCAACATTGAAAGAATGGTGGAGGATTATATGAGTGACCGCATCCAAGTAGGCACGTCACACAGTCCGTACTTATACTGGCAGGAAAAAGAGGCAATTTGGAGGCCCTTGCACAAACTGGCTTTATTCTACCTAAGTTGCCCTCCCACAAGTGTGTACTCCGAAAGAGTGTTTAGTGCCGCCGCTCACCTTGTCAGCAATCGGCGTACGAGGTTACATCCAGAAAATGTGGAGAAGATGATGTTCATTAAAATTAATTATAATCAATTCCTCCGCGGAGACATTGACCAGCAGCAATTGCCTCCACAAAGTACACAGGGAGCTGAGATGGTGGATTCCAGTGGGGACGAATTGATAATCTGTGAGGAGGGGGATGTACACGGTGATATATCGGAGGATGATGATGAGGTGGACATCTTGCCTCTGTAGAGCCAGTTTGTGCAAGGAGAGATTAATTGCTTCTTTTTTGGGGGGGGTCCAAACCAACCCGTCATATCAGTCACAGTCGTGTGGCAGACCCTGTCACTGAAATGATGGGTTGGTTAAAGTGTGCATGTCCTGTTTTGTTTATACAACATAAGGGTGGGTGGGAGGGCCCAAGGACAATTCCATCTTGCACCTCTTTTTTCTTTTATTTTTCTTTGCGTCATGTGCTGTTTGGGGAGGGTTTTTTGGAAGGGCCATCCTGCGTGACACTGCAGTGCCACTCCTAGATGGGCCCGGTGTTTGTGTCGGCCACTAGGGTCGCTTATCTTACTCACACAGTCAGCTACCTCATTGCGCCTCTTTTTTTCTTTGCGTCATGTGCTGTTTGGGGAGGGTTTTTTGGAAGGGACATCCTGCGTGACACTGCAGTGCCACTCCTAGATGGGCCCGGTGTTTGTGTCGGCCACTAGGGTCGCTTATCTTACTCACACAGTCAGCTACCTCATTGCGCCTCTTTTTTTCTTTGCGTCATGTGCTGTTTGGGGAGGGTTTTTTGGAAGGGACATCCTGCGTGACACTGCAGTGCCACTCCTAGATGGGCCCGGTGTTTGTGTCGGCCACTAGGGTCGCTTATCTTACTCACACAGTCAGCTACCTCATTGCGCCTCTTTTTTTCTTTGCGTCATGTGCTGTTTGGGGAGGGTTTTTTGGAAGGGACATCCTGCGTGACACTGCAGTGCCACTCCTAGATGGGCCCGGTGTTTGTGTCGGCCACTAGGGTCGCTTATCTTACTCACACAGCGACCTCGGTGCAAATTTTAGGACTAAAAATAATATTGTGAGGTGTGAGGTATTCAGAATAGACTGAAAATGGGTGGAAATTATGGTTTTTGAGGTTAATAATACTTTGGGATCAAAATGACCCCCAAATTCTATGATTTAAGCTGTTTTTTAGGGTTTTTTGAAAAAAACACCCGAATCCAAAACACACCCGAATCCGACAAAAAAAATTCGGTGAGGTTTTGTCAAAACGCGGTCGAACCCAAAACACGGCCGCGGAACCGAACCCAAAACCAAAACACAAAACCCGAAAAATTTCCGGCGCTCATCTCTAATATATATATGGAAAAGAAAAAGAAATGGAGGGCGCAAGGTGAGTATTCGGTCAATAAACTTTACTACCAATTCTTACACTCACATACATATCAGTTTAAAGTCACCGGCGCAATGAAGAGAACCAGTGCAGCTTCTGGACGGCTAGCACTGTTAGTCACCACGGCTCCCCAGATGACACAGGCGCTGTCATTTCCAGCTCCACGGACTCCAGCACGAGAAACACCACTCTCCGGTCAGAAGGTCTCGCCTCACACGTCCTGCTGGCCACGCCCAACGCGTTTCGTCATGGGACTTCATCAGGGATTGTGGCTACCAGCTGTCAAAGTCAAAAATATTACATAGAGAGAACATACAAACCACACACACATTTAAGTCGCTATACTTGCAAATATGCGCAGCGAGCACAGCAATATATGGAAACACACGCATTTGCTCGGACATGGCACGGAGATGGATTCGGCGCTTGTTTCATACAGTACATGGTTATAATAATGTCAAGCACCAGACATCATGGAGATTTAGAATTGGCTGATGAATTGATGTCATGAATATGTATTATCTGAACAGAACCAGATGCGCCCATCATGTTTGGTATTGAAGCAAGCAGAATGATGTGTGGGTTAGTTTGATGCTGGTTGTGAAGTTGTGGGACATTGCAGCGGATAGATATGATTATATGTATAAAAGCTAAGATCACTTTGTTGAGAACAATGGATGATCAAGCCAACCTTTTACTAAGATTTTCAGGGCTGAACCTGATTAACATATACAAAGGAGAGAGAGAGACCCCTCCCCTAGGAACAGACACACAGGAGGATAGTTCCTGTCTGGGGGGGTTGGGGGTCAGTTTTGCTGGTGGCCTCAGAGAACAGATGTAATGAAGCTACACTCAGAACAAAGCTCTCAGAAGCATGGCTGGATCATCACCAGGCACCAAAGGCTAAGTATTGAATTCACATGGCTAGATAAGGAAATATAGACAGATTGCTTTCTGGTTTAAATAGGATATGGTAACTTGGTTGTGTGATTGTTGGGTGTTTGTGTGATAGATCTGGGAATCTGTGATGGTAGCTGGGACATTAGACAACCTGTAGCATAGCATTTGTGGTATTTGTTTGCCTATGGTGATTTAAAATAGATTGTACTGGTTAGTTATAATATATATCTTGTTAATCATAAATACCACCATGCAGTTGTGTTTAGGCATGTGCTTGTGGCAGTGGCGGGCTGAGATGTGTGGTTACATTGTGATCTGGTCTTGTGATGAATATGCTCTGGTTATTGAGATAAGGAAGTTGTTTGGAATGTGAAAGTGAATAAGATGGTTCTAGGAAGTTGTTTGGAATGTGAAAGTGAATAAGATGGTTCTAGGAAGTTGTTTGGAATGTGAAAGTGAATAAGATGGTTCTAGGAAGTTGGATTGAAATTGTGAAAGGTGATTTAGATGGTTTGGAATTGTAAAATCAGAACATATGCATTGTTCTGAGGCTTGGACATTTTGGAATAAAATGGAGTCTTGTGTCTTCTGCTATGTGATTGTGGTGTAGCAGAGAGTGCCATGTGTTTGGACCTGCAAATCTAAAATGGCTGCTGCCGGGTATTTTCCCCTCCCCCTTTCAACCATGTGGTGCAGTCTTTGGAATCATGGGAGCTTTAATAAAATGGAGTCTAGCTTCTGTCCCATGCGGTATTGTAGGGTTGTGTATATAGGGACTGCCAGTATGGGTAAGGTCAAGTATTTTCTCCACAAAGATTCTCAGCATTGAATAACTGCGCAGCGATTGTTCCTCACATGTGTAAGCTTCGCTGCAATCATATTGTCTGTATTGTTATGGTGAGCCATTTCTCTCTCTCTCTTTCTCTCTTCTCTTTCTCTCTTATTTTCCCTTAAACGTAATTGTATTGTATTGTATTTCCTGTGTAGTTATCTGGTTAGTTAGTCTATGTTATATTGGTAGTGTATAATTGTATTGTATTATTCTTTTGCAAGCATACCATCCATAATATATATATAAGGCGTTAGACCCTAAGCCCAGGTATCTGTGTATTTCTTATAGTGTTAAGTACTCTCAGAGCGTCGGTGATGCTCAAACAGCTTTGAAGTTAATAAGGTTACACTGTGTTGCATTTACACTCTATCATTACACTAAGGTTTTACTGCATAATACACCGTTTATGGTTTAGATATAAAGGTTTAACATTGTGAGCGTCAGCGCCGCTGGTGATCTCCTCGTGGTCCCGAGCGTCCGCTACGCTATAGCGAATCATTACGTTAGTCGGCAGCCAATAGCGTGCCTGCCTGTAATCTCTTGGCCGTGAGCGAACGTGACGCTTGAGCGTCTCGACTACGGCTAAGCGATTGTTACGCAAAGTGCGTACCCTTACGGTACTCCATACATAAATAGCGTACAGTGTTCTTAGACCTCATAAAGGGTTTTATATACGATAAATATTTAGCTTTATCAATTGCGGGCTCGTCCTGTCCTTCACATATCTGCACTAGGTAATTTCAGCAGACATTATCCAGCAGCAAAGGGCGGGAGATCATATTCCTCGTAGTACTGTTTGGATAAGCGTCTGCTTCTCTTAGTAAAGGGTGCTGAAGGAATCCGGGAACCGGAGGTAAGAACAACACGCTAGTCTCTTTTAAAACTGTTTATTTTTCTGTCTTGCGTACACACGCACGCACACATATATATCTGCATTTCTTTTTTTTTCATTTGTGTATTTTCGTATATCACTCTCCTGTTTGCCAGTTTTATAGTTGATAAACGTGCTAAGAGAGATTTGCTGCTATTTCATAGTTTAAGAGTAAAAAGGTAATATAGTTAAAGTATAGACAAATACAGCTGTGCCTGAGAGACAAGGCGAAGTCAGTGTGGTGCGCGGTAGATGATAAAGGATCATCTACATTGATAAACATATAAATTGTGTTACGGTGGATCTTTGCTTTGCGTACACGTGTCTCTAACAAAGGACTGAGACTTGCGTACGCAACCCAAGGGCCGACGCACGCAGCGTATATTACGCAACGGAGCGTACGGGTACGCCCACGTAACTCAAATCACAAGTGTTAATTTTTTTTTCAACGCGATAAATAGCGCAACGCGGTAAATAACGCAAGGCGATAAATCGCGCAAATCTATTTTAACATTCGAAATTTAAATTAATAGATCCTTCTCCTAATTTGTAACACATCTGGTCTAAAGAAAATTTCTGCGCAGAAATAGAAATAGAAACAAAAGTGTATATGTGGTGAGTGAGTGTTTGTTTTTACAATTTTTGAGGTTGAACCACAAGAAAAGTCGAGTTCTCGTGAGGTACATGCGTGTAAGTGACGTACATGGTGGCTAGGGAGGCATCCCTGGTTAAAACATACAATTTGAGCATTAGAGTGTAGCAGACCAGGAGGTCATACTGTAACAGACCAGGAGGTCATAGCAGACCAGCAGGTTCAGGTACAGCAGACAAGGAAGTCCGCTATACAGTCCACAGGCACAACACCAAGAAAGGGTTGGTGCAACACCCATATAGGCCAAACAAGCTCTGGCTGAAGGAATTCGCAGCCGTAATTTTCGATTCCGTTGGTCGCTCAGTACATAAGATTAGTTGCTTATGTGCTGAACGATTGTACCGCACGTAATTGTGTGCATTAGTAAACCTGACCGGTACTATTTGTGTACGAAGGTCATAAACGCTATTTGTACATTCTAACGTGATTTGTGTAATTTTTTTTATTTTAAGGGAGGTTCGCTGCTCACTCAGGAACTATCCAACAACCAATAGTTACTGGAAAGAGTAAGTGTTCTTCGGATCACCCTCACAGGTTCCAGTAAATAGAGGTTCAGGTCGCAGGGGCCCTGGGTCGAGTACGCCAGCACCATATCGGTGTGATCAGGTCGTATTGGTCGGCGTGGGCGAGTGAGTGGGGTACTCGGTAAACCGCCACCGTCAGCCTATTTTGAACATTTTGGTTTGCGTAAGGGTTGGCTGAATAAAGCAACACCTTCGAACTATGGGGGCCACTTGTTCAGGTAGGGGGCGATCAACCTCGGTTCGGGTTGATTCAGTGAACCGACCAGTCGGGTCGGCAAGGTACGTAATGTGTGAGAAATACGGAAGTCACACAGAAGCTTTATGTGATGAATGGGAGAGAATGACAGTACATGACGGGGAGAAATTCCCAAGAGTAGGTAGCTTCAGCACAGAAGTGTTAACGAATTTAAGGAGAAGGATATGTCTCATTAAATCAGCCAAGAGACGAATCAAGCATTATGATTATTTACAGTTGTGGCAACAGGAGGGTGACATACAGAGAGGATTGGCTCAGGCGGCGGGATCTGGCTCGATCAGAAAACTGATAGCCACGGCCCCACCGCCACCATATATATCGGGAGAAAAATTGGTTGCGGAGAATGACGCATTAAGGTGTAACAAACAAACACTTAGCAACTGTGTAAATGTTAAAACATGATGATTGTTTGCAGTTATGGCAACAGGAAAGTGAAATGCAAAGAAATGTAACTTACATACCTAACTTTCATCTTGAGAGGAGAGACATGGCAATGGAGAGGATTATGGTTGCAGAGAAATGGCACAATGTTGTACGATAAAAATGCACTTAGTAACTGTATTAAGAATGAAAGTGTTAAATGTAATAATGTTTATGAAAATGAAAGTGTAAAAAATTACAAATGTTAACCTGTGCAAGTCGCACCCCATGTTAAACTTCCCTCAGGATTACCAACAAGAAAGTGAGCCCAGAACGATGTCGGCACCTCTTCCAGAAGCCATCCTACAAGACATCCAGGTGGACGCGACCAAATTGGTAAAGGCAATAATCAAACCCCCTAACGGAGGGTCAGGTGAGGTCGTGTCCACAGGTACGTACAATGTTTTATATCACGCACAAACAAATGTACCCCATATTGTAAGACCAAAACAAGGTGATGTAATTGAGTTTAGTCCTGTCAGGGTGATCACAGTCCCCAATGGGAAGACTGACGATCAGGGAACCATTCTCGTCAAGGACAGTGCAATGCGCCATCCCTGGTCCCGGACAGAATTGAGATCAATCATGTCTGATTACCCAGATCCTAGGAAAGATCTAACTGTATGATCAAAGATTCACAGAAGGTATATCAACTCCCTAGACAACGACATAATCATGGTATCCAAGGAATCAGGTAGGTACAGGGAAAGCGGTTGATGGTGATGAGCATCCAAGCGTTTGAGGAGGCATCAAATCAACCAAAACCCCAGGCCATTGGCACATGGAGGAACTCAAGGATTTGTGATCTTTGCAAAAGAGAAGGGCATTATGCCAGCAACTGTAATAGCCCACATAAAGTCAGACCCCCTAGACCAAGAAATGAGAAAAGTTAGGACACACCAAATTATAATCAGGGATCATATAGGAAGAATTTTGGGCCACACCCATGATATGTGGTCAGGAAAGGTGATCATTAGAACTGATGGTAAGCCTGAGGTAACGGTTAATAAATTGGGAGGTCATTCCCTGAAGACACAGGAATGACCAGGTGAAACATTGTAAATGTATCTGTGAAATGTTTTTTTTTTCTCTCTCTCTCTATCTCCCCATCTCTGACGATTATTAGTAAGGACTCAAACATTGCATATCCGCTTGGTCTTTGCAGAAGTCTACCAAACCCCAGCATGACCTATCCGCATCAATGTATCCTGGCCAGATACAGAAAGTGGAGTATGGTGCTGGGGGGAGGGACGGCGCAAAGAAACCATTGGACATGTAGATATGACAGCCTGACGATCTGACAATGTTTTAAAATGTTTGAAAAATGTTTTTTTTCTCTTTTCCTATTGATGGCTATTGTTGATTTAAGTAATATACACATGCATATAAATTGTTCTCTCTCTTTTGTTTTTTTTTTTGCTGTTGTTGTTTTCTCTCTCTTCTCACTCATGCTTTCATGTTTTAAAGATGGTATGTCACCCATCAGTTAGACAAATGGTAATGCAAGATTTTTGCTCCTTACAGAAAGATCGCTGGTTTGGAGGGAATATTGCATCACCAGAATGTTCATTTGGAAGACTGAGAGACAGCACCTTTGAGAAGACAGCAGAACAAGAAGAACAACAAGACGAGAGAACTAATTATCGTAACAAGTTTCTCTCCCCCTCAAACTGATTTTCTGTACCCCATTACAAATTTCTTCTTTTTTTTTTCCTCCTGTAAGATGGACTTGCCCCAAGAGACTGTGATATGGATTTTCCTGTTGACCATGACGTTGACCCGAGCAGTCTGTTTCGGTGAGAGTACCAGTGAGGTCGAGAAAGGATCCAGAAAGGTTCCAATGACTAAGACGGAGGTGTAAATTTCCAATAGCAACACAAGCACCGAGCAAAGGCGAGTACCGGAAACGATCTAACAGCCATGTTATTTGTAAACATTGTTAGCTGAAAAGAAAACTGTATCTGTAGGCTCTGTAACAATGTAGTTGAGGATGGGTGCATTAAGAAATGCCAATCCAGTTTTAATATCCACATGGACCGGCATCCATTGAGTGACTATCACTCCTTAGTGGGTAGTGTGTTAAATAAGACAGATTGTTGGGTATGCTCTTAAGTACCTCAAGGTCATAGCAAATCAGGGCTAGTACCATTTCCTTTAACGTTAGGGGAGGTACTTGAGTTAAGTGGTGGGAGACCGGTGGACAGGAGGTTTAATATCTCCAGCCCTCCTAGTTTGAAGCTCCACCAATATCATGTGGATAGGTCCCTATTATGTTTTAACATCTCCAATCCCCGAAAGCCGGGAAATTGGGAAGTGTCATGGAGTAACCAAACCATGACCTTTTCATATAGAACCGATAGAATGCCTACAGATACAGAGCTCATACGCCACATAGCCGATAGTGGAAAATATTTCCGATATAGGTATACCCTAGGAAGTAGGATTACGAGAGTTGGAGAGGTATCACTAGGATACAGTGCACAGATCGTACAAACTGATAGGTGTACTAAACAGATGGGAGAATTAGGGTTAGGAGAGTTCACATGGAAAATGTGTAACATGGTAATGACATATTCCGTCCCATATGTTCTCCCCGATGATGCATATTTCATATGCGGGAGAAAGGCGTATGAGCGGCTTGCCCCAAACTCTGAAGGATTGTGTTATATTGGAAAAGTACTACCTGAGGTAATGAGTCTAAGGAGTGAGGAAACTGTAATTTCAATGGATTTGATTTATGACCCAACTGTAGAAACAATAGTGTGATGAAAATGCGATTATACGGTCCGTTTCTTTCACCTGTTTTTCCGTTTTCCTCCAAGGTAAAAAGACCCACTTGGACGAGGAATTTGATGAGCCGATATACAGACAACAGATGGATTAAAGAAGAAGTTTTGACAACCTTATACACAGATTTTTGATGAACAATGCCATAGATCCCCAGTTTCCCTAGAAATTTTAAAATTACGCCAGCCCAACACTTTTGTAAATCTATGGACATTGACATAAGCTTTTGCTCGCACCTTATGGGCAAAAGCACAAAGAAGACTGCAACCAACAGACACCGAACAAGACTTCAACCGACAAATGTACATTAACCTGACATAGAATACCACTGCATTTACCATAAGTGTTCTTTATCTTCATTTCTACAACCCTCAGGTTGTGACACACATAGTCGATAGGGAATACAGGCACAGATATCAGCAATCACATATTCCCCCATTCATGTATCATCAACTAAAATGTGCTCCCCCATTTTGTTGCAACCAAAAGCCGAAACGAGCTCGGTAAAGTTTGACAGCCCATCCACAGACCCTTAGTACGGGATAAGAAGGAATTCAAATGTATACTTCGCAATACCTCGAAGCTTGATTTAAAACACGTACGGCACGATGATACATGACCCCCCAAACATGGATTCATACATACATACTTCTGCTATCTCACTAGGTCATACCTTTTTCCCACCTTCTTCTCTCCTCCCTTACCCAATCATAGAAATGTATTTACATATGACATATATTTTTCTCTTTTTGAAATGTTTTAGGAAGTGGCAGTTATTGGTGACTGCCAAAGGGTGGACTGTCAAAGTCAAAAATATTACATAGAGAGAACATACAAACCACACACACATTTAAGTCGCTATACTTGCAAATATGCGCAGCGAGCACAGCAATATATGGAAACACACGCATTTGCTCGGACATGGCACGGAGATGGATTCGGCGCTTGTTTCATACAGTACATGGTTATAATAATGTCAAGCACCAGACATCATGGAGATTTAGAATTGGCTGATGAATTGATGTCATGAATATGTATTATCTGAACAGAACCAGATGCGCCCATCATGTTTGGTATTGAAGCAAGCAGAATGATGTGTGGGTTAGTTTGATGCTGGTTGTGAAGTTGTGGGACATTGCAGCGGATAGATATGATTATATGTATAAAAGCTAAGATCACTTTGTTGAGAACAATGGATGATCAAGCCAACCTTTTACTAAGATTTTCAGGGCTGAACCTGATTAACATATACAAAGGAGAGAGAGAGACCCCTCCCCTAGGAACAGACACACAGGAGGATAGTTCCTGTCTGGGGGGGTTGGGGGTCAGTTTTGCTGGTGGCCTCAGAGAACAGATGTAATGAAGCTACACTCAGAACAAAGCTCTCAGAAGCATGGCTGGATCATCACCAGGCACCAAAGGCTAAGTATTGAATTCACATGGCTAGATAAGGAAATATAGACAGATTGCTTTCTGGTTTAAATAGGATATGGTAACTTGGTTGTGTGATTGTTGGGTGTTTGTGTGATAGATCTGGGAATCTGTGATGGTAGCTGGGACATTAGACAACCTGTAGCATAGCATTTGTGGTATTTGTTTGCCTATGGTGATTTAAAATAGATTGTACTGGTTAGTTATAATATATATCTTGTTAATCATAAATACCACCATGCAGTTGTGTTTGGGCATGTGCTTGTGGCAGTGGCGGGCTGAGATGTGTGGTTACATTGTGATCTGGTCTTGTGATGAATATGCTCTGGTTATTGAGATAAGGAAGTTGTTTGGAATGTGAAAGTGAATAAGATGGTTCTAGGAAGTTGTTTGGAATGTGAAAGTGAATAAGATGGTTCTAGGAAGTTGTTTGGAATGTGAAAGTGAATAAGATGGTTCTAGGAAGTTGGATTGAAATTGTGAAAGGTGATTTAGATGGTTTGGAATTGTAAAATCAGAACATATGCATTGTTCTGAGGCTTGGACATTTTGGAATAAAATGGAGTCTTGTGTCTTCTGCTATGTGATTGTGGTGTAGCAGAGAGTGCCATGTGTTTGGACCTGCAAATCTAAAATGGCTGCTGCCGGGTATTTTCCCCTCCCCCTTTCAACCATGTGGTGCAGTCTTTGGAATCATGGGAGCTTTAATAAAATGGAGTCTAGCTTCTGTCCCATGCGGTATTGTAGGGTTGTGTATATAGGGACTGCCAGTATGGGTAAGGTCAAGTATTTTCTCCACAAAGATTCTCAGCATTGAATAACTGCGCAGCGATTGTTCCTCACATGTGTAAGCTTCGCTGCAATCATATTGTCTGTATTGTTATGGTGAGCCATTTCTCTCTCTCTCTCTCTCTCTCTCTCTTCTCTTTCTCTCTTATTTTCCCTTAAACGTAATTGTATTGTATTGTATTTCCTGTGTAGTTATCTAGTTAGTTAGTCTATGTTATATTGGTAGTGTATAATTGTATTGTATTATTCTTTTGCAAGCATACCATCCATAATATATATATAAGGCGTTAGACCCTAAGCCCAGGTATCTGTGTATTTCTTATAGTGTTAAGTACTCTCAGAGCGTCGGTGATGCTCAAACAGCTTTGAAGTTAATAAGGTTACACTGTGTTGCATTTACACTCTATCATTACACTAAGGTTTTACTGCATAATACACCGTTTATGGTTTAGATATAAAGGTTTAACATTGTGAGCGTCAGCGCCGCTGGTGATCTCCTCGTGGTCCCGAGCGTCCGCTACGCTATAGCGAATCATTACGTTAGTCGGCAGCCAATAGCGTGCCTGCCTGTAATCTCTTGGCCGTGAGCGAACGTGACGCTTGAGCGTCTCGACTACGGCTAAGCGATTGTTACGCAAAGTGCGTACCCTTACGGTACTCCATACATAAATAGCGTACAGTGTTCTTAGACCTCATAAAGGGTTTTATATACGATAAATATTTAGCTTTATCACAGCATTGTGTCCACTTATTTATACCAATGCAACAAGATTACAATCATCTGTTCTCAAGATTTGCAATAAAGTTTCATCACTCACAATTAGCCATATAGTTACAACAATACCCAATACATAAATACATAACACAAAATACATATAACACTTGTTTAAAAACGCACCGAGATAACGACACACAACAACATTATAAAAATAGACCATATGAACTCATCCACTCTATGATCAAAACCATTTAAGACAATTTTATCAATTTTTGAAGTGGTTGTTCCGTTGATGTTCCTGCAACCCATGCAAGAGCCGCATCTATAAAAGCCTTTAGATCTATTATAGCTAATACGTTCCTCTTTCTTTTGTCTAGATCCAATATGGATCAAACTCTGCAGGATTTCCTTATTGAGGGGATAATGTTCATTTTGGATCATAATTATTTTCTTTTTAATGGAAATTTTTACATTCAGAGCACAGGCACGGCCATGGGCACCAGGTTCGTCCCCAGTTATGCAAACATATTTATGGGGCTCTGGGAAAAGACATATGTTTGGCAGAATGAGAGCCTGGAGGCGAACCTGGTGTCATGGTCGCGTTATAATGATGATATTTTGTTCATCTGGAGGGGTTCGAGGGAAAGTCTAGAGACTTTCTGTTCATTTTTAAATACTAATACCCAAAATATTAAACTTACTTTTGATATTAGTGACTCCTGCTTAAATTTTCTAGATATCACCATCTATATTAAAGAAGGGAAATTGGAAACAAAAACATATCACAAGCCCACAGACTCTGCTACATATATTCATATGGACAGTTGTCATCACAAGAGTTGTCTTGACTCAATCCCTAGCGGACAATTTAAACGCTTGTGACGAAACTGTACGAATGATATATTTAAAGATCAAGCACAAAATATGAAACAGTCCTCTTTGGTTTGTGGTTATGATAAAGAAAGAATAGAAGGTGACATCATAAAAGCACAAAATATATATAAAAAAAAGCACAAAATATAGATAGGAAGGACCTTCTACAGAGTACGGGAAGTAAGCATAAAGAGGATAAATACCAATGGGCATTCATCACTGATTTTAATTCACAACATAGGGATATTGAGAGAGTTTTTAAGAAAAATTGGTGCATTTTACAAAGGGATCCAGTAATAGGAAAATTGCTTCCAGATAGACCAGTACATATATATAGGAAAGCAAGAAACATTAAGACCCAATTAGTGAGAAGTATACACCCAAAGAAAGAGGAACGTATTAGCTATAATAGATCGAAAGGCTTTTATAGATGCGGCTCTTGCATGGGTTGCAGGAACATCAACGGAACAACCACTTCAAAAATTGATTAAATTGTCTTAAATGGTTTTGAACATAGGGGTATATTTACTAAAATTCGTATTTTCCCGATTGAGGTTAAAGTTCAATCACGAATGACATCGAAAGTGTAAAGTTGCAACTTTTTGAATTTATTACGACTAATTTACTAAGCTGTCGTATTCTGCATTTTCGTATTTACCGATGTCGATGTCATTCGTATTTTTTTGCAGTGTTTTACGTGAGTGACTTGTAAAACACTGCCGACTTTAACACAATGAATCTCGGCCGGATCTGTGAGATCCGTGCTGGGCTTCATTGTGCACCTTTATCAAAAAATAAATAATTGTTAAAATCTTGAAAAAAAATGTGTGGGGTCCCCCCTCCTAAGCAAAACCAGCCTCGGGCTCTTTGAGCCGGTCCTGGTTGTAAAAATATGGGGGGAAAAGTGACATGGGGTTCCCCCATATTTAAACAACCAGCATCGGGCTCTGCGCCTGGTCCTGGTTCCAAAAATACGGGGGACAAAAAGCGTAGGGGTCCCCCGTATTTCTGAAACCAGCACCGGGCTCCACTAGCCAGATACATAATGCCACAGCCGGGGGACACTTTTATATTGGTCCCTGCGGCCCTGGCATTACATACCCAACTAGTCACCCCTGGCCGGGGTACCCTGGAGGAGTGGGGACACCTTCAATCAAGGGGTCCCCCCCCTCCAGCCACCCAAGGGCCAGGGGTGAAGCCCGAGGCTGTCCCCCCCCCCCATCCAAGGGCTGCGGATGGGGGGCTGATAGCCTTTTTGTCAAAAATTGAATATTGTTTTTAGTAGCAGTACTACAAGTCCCAGCAAGCCTCCCCGCAAGCTGGTACTTGGAGAACCACAATTACCAGCATGCGGTGGAAAACCGGGCCCGCTGGTACCTGTAGTACTACTACTAAAAAAATACCCCAATAAAAACAGAAGACACACACCTTGAAAGTAAAAGTTTAATACATACATCCACACCTCCATACACACATACTTACCTATGTTCACACAAGGGTCGGTCCTCTTCTCCATGCAGAATCCATGGGGTACCTGTTGGAAAAATTATACTCACATAATCCAGTGTAGTTCGGTCCTCTTCTTTTCTATTTGTAATCCACGTACTTTGCAAAATAAAAAAACGGATACACGACCACGCACTGAAAGGGGCCCCATGTTTTCACATGGGACCCCTTTCCCCGACTGCCAGGAACCCCCCCTGACCTCTGTCTAAGAGGGTT
This sequence comes from Pseudophryne corroboree, assembly GCF_028390025.1. NCBI lineage: Eukaryota > Metazoa > Chordata > Amphibia > Anura > Myobatrachidae > Pseudophryne > Pseudophryne corroboree. The sequence goes on from NC_086447.1 coordinate 705,203,551, forward strand.
CCTTCAGCCAATCAGGGAGCGCCACGTTGTGGCACCCTCCTGATTGGCTGTGTGCTCCTGTAGTGTATGTCAGGCAGCACACGGCAGTGATACAATGTAGCGCCTATGCGCTCCGTTGTAACCAATGGTGGGAACTTTGTGGTCAGCGGTGAGGTTACTTTCGCTCAACCGCTGACCACAAAGTTCCCACCATTGGTTACAATGGAGCGCATAGGCGCTACATTGTAACACTGCCGTGTGCTGCCTGACATACACTACAGGAGCACACAGCCAATCAGGAGGGTGCCACAACGTGGCGCTCCCTGATTGGCTGAAGAAACCCTCTTAGACAGAGGTCAGGGGGGGTTCCTGGCAGTCGGGGAAAGGGGTCCTATGTGAAAACATGGGGCCCCTTTCAGTGCGTGGTCGTGTATCCGTTTTTTTATTTTGCAAAGTACGTGGATTACAAATAGAAAAGAAGAGGACCGAACTACACTGGATTATGTGAGTATAATTTTTCCAACTGGTACCCCATGGATTCTACATGGAGAAGAGGACTGACCCTCGTGTGAACATAGGTAAGTATGTGTGTATGGAGGTGTGGATGTATGTATTAAACTTTTACTTTCAAGGTGTGTGTCTTCTGTTTTTATTGGGGTATTTTTTTCGTAGTAGTACTACAGGTACCAGCGGGCCCAGTTTTCCACCGCATGCTGGTACTTGTGGTTCTCCAAGTACCGGCTTGCGGAGGAGGCTTGCTGGGACTTGTAGTACTGCTACTAAAAACAATATTCAATTTTTGACAAAAAGGCTATCAGCCCCCCATCCGCAGCCCTTGGATGGGGGGGGACAGCCTCGGGCTTCACCCCTGGCCCTTGGGTGGCTGGAGGGGGGGGACCCCTTGATTGAAGGTGTCCCCACTCCTCCAAGGTACCCCGACCAGGGGTGACTAGTTGGGTATATAATGCCAGGGCCGCAGGGACCAATATAAAAGTGTCCCCCGGCTGTGGCATTATGTATCTGGCTAGTGGAGCCCGGTGCTGGTTTCAGAAATACGGGGGGCCCCTACGCTTTTTGTCCCCTGTATTTTTGGAACCAGGACCAGGCGCAGAGCCCGGTGCTGGTTGTTTAAATATGGGGGAACCCCTGTCACTTTTTTCCCCATATTTTTACAACCAGGGCCGGCTCAAAGAGCCCGAGGCTGGTTTTGCTTAGGAGGGGGGACCCGTCACCCCACGCATATTTTTTGGGAAAAATTAACACTTTCCCACCCCTTACCACTGAAAAACATGCACGGATCTCATGGATCCGTGCATGCCTATCCGAACACGGTAAAAAAAAAAGCAGGTCTGTTTTTTTTAGCACTTTTTCACGATTTGTATTTTATCACGGCAGTGTTTGGCTATTGTCGGCAGTGTTTGTGATTTGCACTTTTTAGTAAATGACCGATTTCTACCAAATTCCAGGCGTATTTGACCGATGGTGTATTCATTTGTAATTTTTTCCTAGGACTTCCAAAAAAATACGAATGCCCTCATCACTGCCGTGATTTGAGTTTAGTAAATTCCCGAGATGACACTTTGAAGAAAAAACACCATCTCGGTCAAAATCGGGACCTTAGTAAATATACCCCATAGAGTGGATGAGTTCATAACATGCAATACAGCAAATGTGGTTTATGCAATAGAATGCACATGTGACAGATTTTACATTGGTCGTACTACAAGACCGTTAAAAGTACGGATAGCTGAACATTGCAGAAACATTAAAAAAGGCCTTGACTCTCATGCTCTGTCAAGTCATTTTAAAGAAAGGCACAACTGTTCTCTACATGAGGTGAACATTTTTTATGGTTTAAAACTAGTAAAAACGACAGAGAGATCAAAAGACATTATGAGCACTTTAGCCAAAATGGAGATGACCTATATTTATAAGTATAAAACTCTGTTACCCCTGGGCCTTAACAGCGATTTTGAGCTCCAGTGGTTTTAGTAAAAAACAGGTCTTATTTTGGGTATTCCACATATTTTATTGCATAAAATCAATTTTTATAATATGGGATTAGTTAGGCTAGGAAACGTAAAAGCATGTACAGTATTTTTTAATGTATCCCTTATCGTTTTTACAAATGCTACATGTATGTCTTATTCCTTTTTTGCACCTAAGGCACTTTAAAGACCGCGGTCATAATGATTACTATGACAACGTATAACAGGAAGTTCTCATAAGAGTGGTTGAATCCAAAGCGCACACTATGTGGAACTAGAGATCCGGGCTGAAGGAGGTGGAAGATCGCGGGACGCATTTCTGGTGGGAGCGGAACTGACTTCGCCCATAGAGACACTGTGGAGTAGCGCATAGGGAGATACGGAGGACTATGCGTTACGCCGGCGGCGGAAGTGGGGCAGACGCCATATTGGATTGGACGGAAGTGACCCAGCGGCCATATTGGGATGGGCATTGAACGGGTCTGGAACCGGGACTATGGATTTTTCATAAAATTACAACTAACGGAGACATATTATCATAGTCATGCAGAGGGAGGGGTGTATTTGCTAATTATGCACATCTGTATTGTATTACTCATTATACTGGGTATAAATTGCACACGACTCAGGTTACCCCATACACCTTGAAAAAGATCCTTGAAGGATTGAAACGCGTTGGTGGGGGCACCTGTGTCAACAAGAGGGACGTTACCTGGCGAGGAGAGGACTCTGGGATTGCTGAAACGGGGCCCCGTTTTCATGCATACACCACCATATTCCTGGACATTTCTCCAACCCGGGTATGCCCTCTAAAGTTTTTAAGAAAATTTTAATAAAGTGTTTTATATTGTCCAAAACCAGTATATTCTATTACTTTACATTGAAGATTTACCCTGGAAGCTGAATGTGAATTTCAAAAGGAAATAAAGACCTACCTGTTTTGCATTATATACAAGGCTCAGACTGTGAGTGTTTTGGTGAAGGGGATATCCCCTGCCTCTCATTTTCTCTTTGTGATGGAGTTATGAGGATGAAGTGTTTACCACGCTTTACACAAATTATCTTTTTGTGAGTTCTTTGCTGAAGGGGGCATCCCCTGAGATTTATGGTGATGGTGTCTCATCAATGAATGATTATTTATGCCTCTCCTTTTCCTCACAATTGTGAGTGGTTTGATTTATGGGGTCAAAACCCCGACACAAATTTATATATCACTATTGGTGTGGTGATTTGCTAACCATCTCTGAATGTGCATTTATACCTAAACAATACTACACAAGGATTTCTACATTTTCTATTCCTTTTTATGTTATAAACATCGCTCTTGAAGGAAAATGGAGTTTTGAAGAGGAGTGTGTTAAATCAGGGGAGTATATCTCATTCTTATTATTTGTCATTTGTTTTATTGGGGCGCACATATGAACTAGAGATAAGATTGTCTTTGATGTATTAGTGTTGGGGATCTTGGGTGTGATCCCATATCTTCTAGTTCATTAGAGCTGCCCGTTTGTGCGCAAGAAAACAGCACCAATTTCCATTTGTAAACCACATAGGTGTCCGGAGTCCACCCGCAAAAATGGGGGGGGGGGGGGTACTTTCAGCGTCTGTAGTCTTACCGGTACGCTGGGGCCGTGGGGCTGGCTTCCTTGGCGATGTGCGGGCAGCGGCGGAGGTGGGCTGCTGCGCCGGATCCGTGGGCAGCAGTAGCGGCGGTGAGGGGGTCTGCTTGTGGCGGCGGGACGCCGCTACAGCGGGTTGCTGAGCCGTTGCTAGGAGACCAGGGGCAGTGAGCAATGTGGCTTTGCAAAAAGGTCTGCATTACTGGGCGCCGCCATGTTGGAGACCAAGTTTTAAGCATAGTTCCTTTCTCTGACGTCCTAGTGGATGCTGGGACTCCGTCAGGACCATGGGGAATAGCGGCTCCGCAGGAGACAGGGCACAAAATTTAAAAGTTTGACCACTAGGTGGTGTGTACTGGCTCCTCCCCCTATGACCCTCCTCCAAGCCTCAGTTAGGTTTTTGTGCCCGTCCGAGCAGGGTGCAATCTAGGTGGCTCTCCTAAAGAGCTGCTTAGAAAAAGTTTGTTAGGTTTTTTATTTTCAGTGAGTCCTGCTGGCAACAGGCTCACTGCAACGAGGGACTTAGGGGAGAAGAAGTGAACTCACCTGCGTGCAGGATGGATTTGCTTTTTAGGCTACTGGACACTAGCTCCAGAGGGACGATCACAGGTACAGCCTGGATGGGTCACCGGAGCCGCGCCGCCGACCCCCTTGCAGATGCCGAATAGAGAAGAGGTCCAGAAACCGGCGGCAGAAGACGTCTCAGTCTTCATGAGGTAGCGCACAGCACTGCAGCTGTGCGCCATTGCTCTCCGCACACTTCACACCAGCGGTCACTGAGGGTGCAGGGCGCTGGGGGGGGCGCCCTGGGCAGCAATGTAATATACCTATTCTGGCTAAAATATATCACATATAGCCCCTGGGGCTATATGGATGTATTTAACCCCTGCCAGGTTCCAAAAAAACCGGGAGAAGAAGCCCGCCGAAAAGGGGGCGGGGCCTATTCTCCTCAGCACACAGCGCCATTTTCCTGCCCAGCTCCGCTGCGAGGAAGGCTCCCAGGACTCTCCCCTGCACTGCACTACAGAAACAGGGTAAAAACAGAGAGGGGGGGCACTTATTGGCGATATTTATAATATTTGAGCTGCTATAAAGGGAACACACTTATTAAGGTTGTCCCTATATATATTTATAGCGCTTGGGTGTGTGCTGGCAAACTCTCCCTCTGTCTCCCCAAAGGGCTAGTGGGGTCCTGTCTTCTATCAGAGCATTCCCTGTGTGTCTGCTGTGTGTCGGTACGTGTGTGTCGACATGTATGAGGACGATGTTGGCGTGGAGGCGGAGCAATTGTCTGTAATGGTGATGTCACCCCCTAGGGAGTCGACACCAGAATGGATGGCTTTGTTTATGGAATTACGGGATAGTGTCAGCACGCTACAAAAGTCGGTTGACGACATGAGACAGCCGGCAAACCAGTTAGTACCTGTCCAGGCGTCTCAGACACCGTCAGGGGCTGTAAAACGCCCTTTACCTCAGTCGGTCGACACAGACCCAGACACTGACACTGAATCCAGTGTCGACGGTGAAGAAACAAACGTATTTTCCAGTAGGGCCACACGTTATATGATCACGGCAATGAAGGAGGCTTTGCATATCTCTGATACTGCAAGTACCACAAAAAGGGGTATTATGTGGGGTGTGAAAAAACTACCGATAGTTTTTCCTGAATCAGAGGAACTGAATGAAGTGTGTGATGAAGCGTGGGTTACCCCAGATAGAAAACTGCTAATTTCAAAGAAGTTATTGGCATTATACCCTTTCCCGCCAGAGGTTAGGGCGCGCTGGGAAACACCTCCTAGGGTGGATAAGGCGCTCACACGCTTATCAAAGCAAGTGGCGTTACCGTCTCCTGATACGGCCGCCCTCAAGGATCCAGCTGATAGGAGGCTGGAGAATACATTAAAAAGTATATACACACATACGGGTGTTATACTGAGACCAGCAATCGCCTCAGCCTGGATGTGCAGTGCTGGCGTGGCTTGGTCGGAGTCACTGTCTGAAAATATTGATACCCTGGATAGGGACAGTATTTTACTGACTATAGAGCAGTTAAAGGATGCATTTCTTTATATGCGAGATGCACAGAGAGATATTTGCACTCTGGCATCAAGAGTAAGTGCGATGTCCATATCTGCCAGAAGAAGTTTATGGACGCGCCAGTGGTCAGGTGATGCGGATTCCAAACGACATATGGAAGTATTGCCGTATAAGGGGGAGGAATTATTTGGGGTCGGTCTATCGGATCTGGTGGCCACGGCAACGGCCGGAAAATCCACCTTTTTACCCCAGGTCACCTCCCAGCAGAAAAAGCCGCAGGCTTTTCAGCCGCAGTCCTTTCGTTCCTATAAGAACAAACGAGCAAAAGGACATTCCTATTTGCCCCGAGGCAAAGGAAAGGGTAAGAGACTGCAACAAGCAGCTCCTTCCCAGGAGCAGAAGCCCTCCCCGGCTTCTACAAAGGCGTCAGCATGACGCTGGGACCTTACAAGCAGACTCAGGGGCGGTGGGGGGTCGCCTCAAACATTTCAGCGCACAGTGGGCTCACTCGCAGGTGGACCCCTGGATCCTGCAGGTAGTATCTCAGGGTTACAGGTTGGAATTCGAGAAGTCCCCTCCTCGCCGTTTCCTAAAGTCTGCTTTGCCAACGTCTCCCTCCGACAGGGCGACGGTATTGGAGGCCATTCACAAGCTGTATTCTCAGCAGGTGATAGTCAAGGTACCCCTCCTACAACAGGGACAGGGGTATTACTCCACGCTATTTGTGGTACCGAAGCCGGACGGCTCGGTAAGACCGATTCTAAATCTAAAATCTCTGAACCTGTACATACAAAAATTCAAGTTCAAGATGGAGTCACTCAGAGCAGTGATAGCGAATCTGGAAGAAGGGGATTTTATGGTGTCCTTGGACATCAAGGATGCTTACCTTCATGTTCCAATTTGTCCTTCACACCAAGGGTACCTCAGGTTCGTGGTCCAAAACTGTCATTATCAGTTTCAGACGCTGCCGTTTGGATTGTCCACGGCACCCCGGGTCTTTACCAAGGTAATGGACGAAATGATGATCCTTCTTCGAAGAGAAGGCGTCTTAATTATCCCTTACTTGGACGATCTCCTGATAAGGGCAAGATCCAGAGAACAGCTGGAGGTCGGAGTAGCACTAACCCAAGTAGTGCTTCAACAACACGGGTGGATTCTGAATTTTCCAAAATCCCAACTGATCCCGACGACACGTCTGTTGTTCCTAGGGATGATTCTGGACACTGTTCAGAAAAAGGTATTTCTTCCGGAGGAGAAAGCCAGGGAGTTATCCGATCTAGTCAGGAACCTCCTAAAACCAGGAAAAGTATCTGTGCATCAATGCACAAGAGTCCTGGGAAAAATGGTAGCTTCTTACGAAGCGATTCCATTCGGCAGATTCCATGCACGAACTTTTCAGTGGGATCTGCTGGACAAATGGTCCGGATCGCATCTGCAGATGCATCAGCGGATAAAATTGTCCACAAGGACAAGAGTGTCTCTGCTATGGTGGTTGCAGAGTGCTCATCTGTTAGAGGGCCGCAGATTCGGCATACAGAACTGGGTCCTAGTGACCACGGATGCCAGCCTGAGAGGCTGGGGAGCGGTCACACAGGGAAGAAACTTCCAGGGCGTGTGGTCAAGCCTGGAGATGTCTCTTCACATAAATATACTGGAGCTAAGAGCAATCTACAATGCTCTAAGCCTGGCAAAACCTCTGCTTCAGGGTCAGCCGGTGTTGATTCAGTCGGACAACATCACGGCAGTCGCCCACATAAACAGACAGGGCGGCACAAGAAGCAGGAGGGCAATGGCAGAAGCTGCAAGGATTCGCCGCTGGGCAGAAAATCATGTGTTAGCACTGTCAGCTGTGTTCATCCCGGGAGTGGACAACTGGGAAGCAGACTTCCTCAGCAGACACGATCTGCACCCGGGAGAGTGGGGACTTCATCCAGAAGTCTTCCACATGATTGTGGTCCATTGGGAAAGACCAATGGTGGACATGATGGCGTCCCGCCTCAACAAAAAACTGGACAGGTATTGCGCCAGGTCAAGAGACCCTCAGGCAATAGCTGTAGACGCTCTGGTAACACCATGGGTGTACCAGTCAGTGTATGTGTTTCCTCCTCTGCCTCTCATACCAAAAGTACTGAGAATTATACGGCAAAGGGGAGTAAGAACGATACTCGTGGCTCCGGATTGGCCAAGAAGAACTTGGTACCCGGAACTTCAGGAGATGCTCACGGAAGATCCGTGGCCTCTACCTCTAAGACGGGACCTGCTTCAGCAGGGACCGTGTCTATTCCAAGACTTACCGCGGCTGCGTTTGACGGCATGGCGGTTGAACGCCGAATCCTAAGGGAAAAAGGCATTCCGGAAGAGGTCATCCCTACCCTGGTAAAAGCCAGGAAGGAGGTGACTGCACAACATTATCACCGCATTTGGAGAAAATATGTTGCGTGGTGTGAGGCCAGGAAGGCCCCGATGGAGGAATTTCAACTGGGTCGATTCCTACATTTCCTGCAAACAGGATTGTCTATGGGCCTCAAATTAGGGTCCATTAAGGTTCAAATTTCGGCCCTGTCGATTTTCTTCCAGAAAGAATTGGCTTCAGTTCCTGAAGTCCAGACTTTTGTAAAAGGAGCTACTAGCGATTTGGAGGATTCCAAGTTGCTGGACGTTGTCAGAGCATTGAAAATATATATTTCAAGGACGGCTGGAGTCAGAAAATCTGACTCGCTGTTTATACTGTATGCACCCAACAAGCTGGGTGCTCCTGCTTCTAAGCAGACGATTGCTCGTTGGATTTGTAGCACAATTCAACTTGCACATTCTGTGGCAGGCCTGCCACAGCCTAAATCTGTCAAGGCCCATTCCACAAGGAAGGTGGGCTCATCTTGGGCGGCTGCCCGAGGGGTCTCGGCATTACAACTCTGCCGAGCAGCTACGTGGTCAGGGGAGAACACGTTTGTAAAATTCTACAAATTTGATACCCTGGCTAAGGAGGACCTGGAGTTCTCTCATTCGGTGCTGCAGAGTCATCCGCACTCTCCCGCCCGTTTGGGAGCTTTGGTATAATCCCCATGGTCCTGACGGAGTCCCAGCATCCACTAGGACGTCAGAGAAAATAAGATTTTACTTACCGATAAATCTATTTCTCGTAGTCCGTAGTGGATGCTGGGCGCCCATCCCAAGTGCGGATTGTCTGCAATACTTGTACATAGTTATTGTTACAAAAAAATCGGGTTGTTATTGTTGTGAGCCGTCTGTTCAGAGGCTCCTACGTTTGTCATACTGTTAACTGGGTTCAGATCACAAGTTGTACGGTGTGATTGGTGTGGCTGGTATGAGTCTTACCCGGGATTCAAAATCCTTCCTTATTGTGTACGCTCGTCCGGGCACAGTATCCTAACTGAGGCTTGGAGGAGGGTCATAGGGGGAGGAGCCAGTACACACCACCTAGTGGTCAAACTTTTAAATTTTGTGCCCTGTCTCCTGCGGAGCCGCTATTCCCCATGGTCCTGACGGAGTCCCAGCATCCACTACGGACTACGAGAAATAGATTTATCGGTAAGTAAAATCTTATTTTTTCCTGTTTCTTCCAGCCAATCCAGGGGAAGCTCTCCCTATAAAAGGGGGCTGGTTTAGGACAGGGACGCCAGTGCTTCAAGTTACAACCCTGTTGTAGGTGCTTTAGCCTGTGCTCCAAGGATTCCTGCTGTATTCTGGTTCCTCCTGATTCTGCTTGGTCGGTTCTCTGTTGCTGCTGCAGCCCTGCCGTTTCTAGCCTGCTACTGCCTGTGGAAGCGCTCCTGGAAAACCCGGTCCAGTTAGACTTTTTGGGCACAGTCGGCCTCGGGTCTTCTTCCTCGTCTTTCAAGCCACACTCCACAGATCTCCTTCACCAGCCACGCCTTTGTACCACCGACCACAGCCTGCAGATTATTACCTTCAGCCTCGTTTTCCAAACCACAGTCCACAGTCTTTGTCTCCAGCCACGTCTTCAACCACCATCCACAGTTCCACAGTTCATCATCTACAGTCTCGTCTTTCAAATCACAGTCCACAGTTCTTCGTGCTCCAGCCTCGGTTCTCTACCTCAGCCCTGTACATAATAAATACTTTCCATTGACTCTCAAACCCAACCTACATTCTTCATTGCTCCGTGCCCCATGCAAAGGAACTATATCCAGCCCCCTCATTTTGATCATTCACAGCCTGCTACCTCCTCGGGCAAATCTCAGCTGCTGGATCCTCAAACTTTGCTAGACGTGACAGGAAGAGGAAGAGGATGGTGAAAACACTTTATCTTCTCTCTAAAGGTGTAAGAATTGCATACCTCCCAACTTTTCAAAGTTGGAATTGGTACCCTCGTGCGGCTCCTCCGCGCGTGAGTCGGCGGCTGGGGGTGTGGCTTCTGATGGGTGGGCATGGACACGTGGCACAACCTGCTTTTCTTAATTTTGGGGGCATGCCCAGAGCTCCCTGAGCAGCTGGGCAGCCCCCTTCTCCCCTCCTAGCAGTGAATACAAGCCGTGCGCACAGTATGTATTCAGAGATCACTCGCTGCATGGCGGTGCAGAGCAATGGGTGATCAATTGCTATCCCAACTGCCCCCATCCGCGGGACACTGCGACCCGCGGGTGGGACAGTGTCCGAATAGTGGGACTGTCCCACTGGAATCGGGACAGTTGGGAGGTATGGAATTGCAACAGGAACCTCACTTGCATGGTGGTGGCTGTTCACATAAAGGTTTCTTTTGATGTTGTAGAATGGTGTAATACATTCACAAATCCCTGTTCTCTCCAGTGGCGTGCGGTGAGGTCAGTGGCTGGTGAGGCACTACAGCCATAGTGTCCGCCGAATCCTGCCGATGACCCCCTACCGCCACCGAGCCAATGCCAGCTACTGCCTCTGAGCCGATGCCCGCTGTCACCACCAATGGCTTACAAACTCGCCCACCATCAACTGACCCAACCCTCCACCACTAATTTGCATCTCAGTCCAATGCCGCCAATGCCCGCTGCCTGCCTGCTCATCATACTTGTGATATATTGTACATTTTTATAGAATAAAAAAATGTGTTTGGGTCTGCGAAGGGAGTGGGAGGAGGACATGAGTACAATTTAGTTGTCCAGGGCTCCCATTAACTTAATGGAGAAGGGTCTGAATGGGTTAAAAAATGTAAAAAAAAATGTGTGAGGTCCCCCCTCCTAAGTATAACCAGCCTCGGGCTCTTTGAGCCGGTCCTGGTTGCTTAAATACTGGAAAAAATTGGACAGGGGATCCCCGTATTCAGACAACCAGCACCGGGCTCTTAGTCCGGTCCTGGTTCCAAAAATACGGGGGACAAAAGATGTAGGGGTCCCCCGTATTTTTAAAACCAGCACCGGGCTCCACTAGCCATGGACATAATGCCACAGCCGGGGACACATTTATGTAGGTCCCTGCAGCCGTGGCATTACCCCCCCAACTAGTCACCCCTGGCCGGGGTTCCCTGGAGAAGTGGGGACCCCTTAAATCAAGGGGTCACCCCCCTCCAGGCACCCAAGGGCCAGGGGTGAAGCCTGAGGCTGGGGACTCCTTAAATCAAGGGGTCACCCCCCTCCAGGCACCCAAGGGCCAGGGGTGAAGCCCGAGGCTGTCCCCCCCATACGTGGGCGATGGATGGGAGGCTGATAGCCATGTGTGTAAAAAAATAGGATTTTAATACCTACCGGTAAATCCTTTTCTCCTAGTCCATAGAAGATGCTGGGGTCCACTTCAGTACCATGGTGTATAGACGGTTCCGCAGGAGCCATGGGCACTTTAAGACTTTTCAAGGGTGTGAACTGGTTCCTCCCTCTATGCCCCTCCTCTAGACCTCAGTTATAGGAACTGTGCCCAGGGAGACGGACATTTCGAGGAAAGGATTTACTTTTATACTAATGGGGAGATTCATACCAGCTCACACCTCAACCATGCCGCACAACATGGCATTGAACATGACACACACCAACAGGCATGAACCATTTACAGCAACATGCTGAAAACAAATGAAACACAACTTGTGTAACTATAAAGAACAAACTGCAGGTAAAGTACGCACTGGGTCGGGTGCCCAGCATCCTCTACGGACTAGGAGAAAAGGATTTACCGGTAGGTATTAAAATCCTATTTTCTCATACGTTCTAGAGGATGCTGGAGTCCACTTCAGTACCATGGGGTTATACCAAAGCTCCAGTACGGGCAGGAGAGTGCGGATGACCCTGCAGTACCGATTGACCGAACTTGAGGTCCTCATCGGCCAAGGTGTCAAACTTATAAAATTTAGCAAATGTGTTTGACCCTGACCAAGTAGCTGCTCGGCAAAGTTGTAAAGCCGAGACGCCCCGGGCAGCCGCCCAGGATGAGCCCACTATCCTAGTAGAATGGGCCTTCACCAACTTCGGTACCGGCAAGCCTGCCGTAGAATGAGCGTGCTGAATTGTCCCTCTGATCCAGCGCGCAATAGTCTACTTAGAAGCAGGACACCCAATCTTGTTGGGAGCATACAGGACAAACAGAGCCTCTGTTTTCTGTAATTGAGCTGTTCTTGCGACATAAATCTTCAAAGCTCTAACCACATCTAGAGACTTTGACTCAGTGAAAGTGTCAGTAGCTACTGGCACCACAGTAGGTTGGTTTATGTGGAAGGATGAAACCACCTTTGGAAGAAATTGTTGACGAGTTCTTAACCCTGCCCTATCTTCATGGAAGATCAGGTAAGGGCTCTTGTGAGACAAGGCCCCCAACTCAGACACCCGCCTTGCGGATGCCAAGACCAAAAGCATCACCACTTTCCAAGTGAGAAACTTCAATTCTATCTCCTGCAGAGGTTCAAACCAATCTGATTGAAGGAACTGCAACACCACATTAAGGTCCCATGGTGCCACTGGAGGCACAAATGGAGGCTGGATTTGCAGAACCCCTTTCACGAACGTCTGAACTTCTGGAAAGGAGGCCAATTGTTTTTGAAAGAAAACTGATAAGGCCGAAATCTGGACCTTGATTGACCCCAATCTAAGGCCCGCATCCACACCAGCCTGCAGAAAATGGAGAAAACGTCCCAACTCAAACTCTTCCGTAGGAGCCTTCTTGGATTCACACCAAGACACATATTTTCTCCAAATACGGTGGTAATGTTTAGACGTTACTCCTTTCCTGGCCTGAATAAGAGTGGGATTGATACCAACAAGCCCTCCTTGGCCAGTCTGGGGCAATGAAGATTGCTCAAACGCTTGTTCTTCTTATTATTTTGAGAACTTTTGGAATCAGTGGAAGTAGAGGGAAAACATATACCGACCGAAACACCCACTGGGTCACCAGTGCATCCACTGCTATTGCTTGATGGTCTCTCGACCTGGAACAATATCTCTGAAGCTTCTTGTTTAGACGAGATGCCATCATGTCTACTTGAGGAACTCCCCAAAGACTTGTCACCTCTACGAAGACTTCTTGGTGGAGGCCCCACTCTCCGGGATGGAGATCGTGTCTGCTGAGGAAGTCTGCTTCCCAGTTGTCCACTCCCGGAATGAAAATTGCTGACAGAGCTACAACATGTCTTTCTGCCCAGAGGAGTATCCTTGTCACCTCTGCCATTGCCGCTCTGCTTTTCGTTCCGCCTTGCCTGTTTATGTACGCGACTGCTGTTACATTGTCTGACTGGATCTCTGCACGGGATCTTGAAGAAGATGTACCGCTTGCAGAAGGCCGTTGTAAATGGCTCTCAATTCCAGAACGTTTATGTGAAGGCAGGCTTCCTGACTTGACCATTTTCCTTGGAAGCTTTCCCCCTGTGTGACAGCTCCCCAGCCTCAGAGACTTGCATCCGTAGTTATTAGGACCCAGTCGTGAATCCCAAACCTGTGTAGGTGAGAACTGTGTAGCCACCACAGGAGCAAAATCCTGGATTGGGGGACAGGATTATTTTCCGGTTCATGTGTAGGTGGGATCCGGACCTCTTGTCCAACAGGTCCCACTGGAATACTCTGGCATGAAATCGGCCAAACTGTATGGCCTCGTAGGCCGCTACCATTTTCCCCAACAACCGAATGCATTGATGGATCGACACGCTTGTTGGTTTCAATATTTGTTGGACCATTTTCTGGATTTCCAGAGCCTTTTCCACTTGAAGAAATAATCTCCGTACTTCTGTGTCCAGAATCATCCCTAAAAAGGACAATCTTGTCGTCGGTTCCAACTGCGACTTTGGAAAATTCATGATCCAACCGTGTTGTTGGAGTATTGACAGGGAGAGTGCGATGTTCTGCACCAACTGTTCCCTGGATCTCTCTTTTATCAGGAGATCGTCCAGATAAGGAATTATATTGGCTCCTTTTTAACGAAGGAGGACCATCATCTCCGCCATCACCTTGATGAATACCCTCGGTGCCGTGGAGAGTCCGAACGGCAACGTCTGAAACTGGTAATGGCAATCCTGTACTGCGAATCTCAGATAAGCTTGATGAGGAGGATAAATGGGAACATGCAAGTAAGCATCTTTTATGTCTACTGACACCATGAAGTCCCCCTCTTCCAGACTGGAAATCACTACCCTCAGGGATTCCATCTTGAACTTGAACCTTTTCAGGTAGAGATTCAGATTTTTCAGGTTTAAAATCGGTCTGACCGAGCCGTCCGGCTTCGGAACTACGAAGAGGCTTGAATAAAAAACCTTCTCCTTACTGTGCCAAGGGTACCAGGACAATGACCTGATCCTGACATCATTTTTGAATTGCCGTTGTTACTGCCTCTCTTCCCGGAAGAGAAGGTGGCAAGGTCGATTTGAAAAATCGGCATGGGGGACGTCTTGAAACTCTAGTTTGTACCCATGGGACACTATTTGTAAGACCCATTGGTCCAGGCCAGATAGAATCCAGATTTGGCTGAAAAGTTTCAGACGTGCTCCCACCTGAGTGGACTCCCGCAAGGGAGCCCCAGCGTTATGCTGCACATTTGGCAGAAGCAGGGGTGGACTTCTGCTCCTGCGATCCGGGATACGCTGCAGATTTCTTTCCTTTTCCCCTTCCCCTACCTGCAAAAAAGGGGGAACCTTTGGCCTTTTTGTATTTGTTGGGCTGAAAGGACTGTATGTGAGAGTGATGTGTCTTTTTTGCCGGTGTAGGATCATAAGGCAAGAATGTCGACTTACCTGCGGTAGCCGCCGAGACTAACGCATCCAGCCCATCACCACACAAGGCCTCACCTTTATACGGGAGAGCCTCCATATTTCTTTTGGAATCTGCATCAGCATTCCACTTGCGAATCCACAACGCCCTCCGAGCCTATACTGCCATGGTAGCAGTTCTTGATCCCAAGAAACCAATATATTTCATGATTTCTAGTACGTACGCAGCAGCATCTTTGATATGACCTAACGTTAGGAGTATCTCGTCTCCATCTATTGTGTCAATGTCTAATGACAAGTTTTCTGACCACTTTTCAATAGCCCTACTCACCCACGCACAGACAATGGTAGGCCTGAGTAGTGTCCCATTGGCCACATCAATAGATCATCACACTCACTTGCGGTCTGTCGACTCCTTAAGTGAAGCCATTCCAGGCGCAGGGAGAAACACCTTTTCTCTTTTATGACAGGGCCCTGTCTAAAATGCGGGGTGACTCCCACCTTTTGGAAAAAGGTAAACTGCCTGAATTCCTTTTGGGAATTTGAAATTTCTTTTCAGATTAAATCAGACTCCCTCCAAGAGACTGTTCAACTCCTAATGTGGAGGGAAAATTACATTACTTCTTTACAAAAGTAAACCCTCTCCTTGTGGTAAAAGAGGGGGCTTCGTAACTTCTAACACCTCCTTTATAGCTAAAACATGTTTTGAATGCTTTTTGCTAACTTAGGACCTATTCCGCTGGAATCACTAGTGTCAACACAGGAATCAGAGTCCGTGTCAGTGTCACACACCAGAGGCGGCGTTCGCCGCGCTTACCCCTGCGTGTCTGCTGGTCGGTGTTGTGGCCTCTGCCTTTGGTGGGCCACGGGCTCCGGCGTCTGGTTGGCGCGGCTACCGGCGGTTCTTCGGGGCATGGGCGCCGCCATGACACCAGGCATCACATGAACGGGGAGCAGGTGACGTCATCAGACTGCTCCGCCAATCCAGTGCTGGCGGGAGATTCAAAGTCAGACGCCGGACAGAGCTTCAGTGCCTGAGTATCGTCTTTCCCTGACGTAGATGCCAGTGCTCTTGTTCCCGGCAAGGATCTCTGCAGTTGTACTCCAGTGTCTCCGGCATTTCCAGCTGCCAGTTCGCTACACCGGCTCCAGTGTATTCAGCAGCCAATAATCTCTCTGAGTACCAGTCATCCGTGTTCCAAGTAATCAGCGTCTCAAGTTTCTGTTCTCAAATTCCACAAATCCAACAGCGTCTCAGTCTCCGTTTTCAAGTTCTACAAATCCAACAGCGTCTCAAGTCTCCGTTCTCAAATTCCACAAATCCAACAGCGTCTCAGTCTCCGTTTTCAAGTTCTACAAATCCACAGCGTCTAAAACCCCTGCACTTCAGTTTCTCACGTCATCAGCGACTCAGTCTCCGTTCCCAAGCCCTACAAATCCACAGCGTCTAAAACCCCTGCACTTCAAATCATCAGCGTCTCAATCTCCATTCTCAAGTTCTATAAATCCACAGCATCTAAAACCCCTGCACTTCAATTTCTCACGTCATCAGCGTCTCTGTCTCCGTTCCCAAGCTCTACAAATTCACAGCGTCAAAAACCCCTGCACTTCAGTTTCTCACGTCATCAGCGTCTCTGTCACCACTCACAAGTTCTTCAACCATCAGTGCTAATAATCATCATTCATAAGCTCCATAAGTTATCAGTGACTTTCTAACATCACCTGCAGTTTCTTCTATTACCTGCATTCCCAATACTGCTCACTAAACCCTTCAGTGGGTCTGGACATTTCCTCATTTATTCCTTTTTGGCATTTGACTTTAAGTTGTTTTCCTTTGCAAATAAAGCTCTTTAATATTTCATCAAACTCCACTGTCAGCGTCCTGTATGAGGAAGTCCTATATCAGGCCTTCCCTTTTCAGTTGTGGTTCCTCTTCCCAACCATCGGAAGAATCCCAGAGTTCACAACACCCTCAGTCTAGGCCAGTGACAGTCTGTATCAGTTTGTACTACTTGTTTGTATGTGACCCAGAGGGGTCCCTGTGGATGAAAGGTAGAACTATTAAAAATCACATCTTCAACAGATTATATTCAGTTTTCTGTATGAGATTCAGTCCAACCTCTTACTGATATGATTCACACTATCATGTAACCTTTCACCCAGTCAGGCTCTTGGTGTCATATTACACCTCTGTGTCCCTAACATGTCTCCACAGAGTTCCCTGCCACAGACATGTCACACACGTGCACAACCACACCACAGACACTCCGGGACTTATAGGGGACAGACCCACAGTAAAATCTGTCAGAGGGACACAGATAGGATTTGTCAATTCACAACCCAGCGCCAGTAACACAATTTCTGTGAACACAAAATGCCCACTGACATGCAGCGCTTTTATAATGCTAATCACACAATTATATAGCACCAAATTCACTGTGGCCCCCCTGTTTTGCATCCTGATACTTGTTCAGTAGTGGAGTAGGACCAGTGTTGTCTCTGCAGCCTGAGCAGAAAGAGAAAATGGCACTGGGCAGTTTGCTGGCTGACTGAGGAGGACGCTCCACTCTTCAATGGTGTGTTTCTCCTGTTTTTATGAGGTAATTTTTTATACTGGCAGGGGTAGGACTGTGCCTCAGCAACTTATGCCCCTTATTTATGCCAGTGTCGATAGGTTTCATGCTGCCCAGGGCGCCCACCCCCGCGCCCTGCACCCTGCAGTGCCTGTGTATGTGTGGGCAACTTGGTGCGATGCGCTCCCGCCATCGCACGGTATGTTTAGCCGTCAATTTCTTGATTGAATATCTGTCTTATAACACTCACCTGTCTTCTGACTTCTGGCTCTGTGACGGGGGTGACGGCATGCTGTGGGAGTGAGCATCTAGGCACGGCTAGTGTTCAGTTTCCTTCAGGAGCTAATGGTGTCCTGTCAGCCAGAAGCAGAGCCATGAAACTCTTTAGGAAGTTGGTTCCTACTTCAGCCCCCTCAGTCCCATGAAGCAGGGAGACTGTTGCCAGCAGTTCTCCCTGAAAATAAAAAACCTAACACATACCTCCCAACTGTCCCGATTTTCGCGGGACAGTCCCGTTTTTTGGGGACTGTCCCGCTGTCCCACCCGCGGTCCGCAGTGTCCCACGGTGAGGGGGGCAGTTGGGAGTCTCTGTGTCTCGCTGCCCTGCTTAGAAGAGCAGTGGTGAATAGACGCTGTGCGCATGCGCACAGTGTCTATTCACTGGATTCAGAGGGAGAGGGGGCATGCCAGTGGCTCACAGAGCGCAGGGCATGCCCCCTCAGTGACAAAAACGGGGGCGTGGCTCGCGATCGCGGGTTCTCCCGCGAAGCCACGCCCCATTTATGAGGTCACGCCCCCTTTTCGGTCCCTCTTTAGGGAACTGTCAAGTTGGGAGGTATGCCTAACATAAGTCTTTTCAGAGAAACTCAGTAGAGCTCCTCTGGAGTGCATCCAGTCTGCCTGGGCATATTTCTAAAACTGATGTCTGGAGGAGGGGCATAGAAGGAGGAGCCAGTACACACCCTTGAAAAGTCTTAAAGTGCCCATGGCTCCTGCGGAACCGTCTATACCCCATGGTACTGAAGTGGACCCCAGCATCCTCTAGGACGTATGAGAAAAAGAATATAGGTTTTTGTTGTGGAACTACAAGGCCCAGCAAGCCTCCCCCGCTTGTTGGTACTTGGAGAACCTCAAGTACCAGCATGCAGGGAAATAACGGGCCCGCTGGTACCTGTAGTTCTACAACAACAAAAATACTCAAATAAAAACACAACTCACACATGGTGACAGTAAAAATTTATTAAAACACACTTACACACTCACACATACTTACCTACATCCCACGCCGGTCACGTCCACTTGTCCAGTAGAATCCAATAGGGGTACCTGTAAAAATGAAAATTATACTTACAAACTTCAATCCACAGGAGGAGAGAGAGAGAGAGAGAGAGAGAGAGAGAGAGAGAGAGGGGGGGGGGAGGGGGGAGAGAGAGAGCGGGGGGGAGAGATAGAGAGAGACTAACCTGCTGCTGCTGCTGGGGAGAGCCGCGAGAGCCGCGTGGGGGAGAGCCGCACAACACCGCTCCTGTCAGAGGCGGAGGAGGATGGGGGACAGGGGGGCCGTACACTGCAGACGCCACTCATCGCCGGGACCCACCGCCTCCAGCGCTGTGGGTGATTGGACAAGCGGATCCAGCACTGGATCCGCTGTCCAATCACAGGTGCCTCGTTGACATGGGGGTGGTGTCCCTGTCAGCGAGGCACTTGTTTCAGTGCCGCTTTCCCCCCTCTGTTTTAATGGGCTTTTACAGCCCAGTGCTTGGCCCCGCCCCCCGCTCTGTCCCGTTTCCATTATGTATGGGAGGCACTGCACATTTAAGGCAGAAAAATTATTAGAATTAAGGGGGTCATTCTGAGTTGTTCGTTCGTTATTTTTTTTCGCTACGGAGCGATTAGTCGCAAACTGCGCATGCACAATGTTCGCAGTGCGCCTGCGCCAAGTAAATCAGCACAAAAGTTTGGTATTTTACTCACAGCGTAACAAAGTTTTTTCATCGTTCTGGTGATCGTAGTGTGATTGACAGGAAGTGGGTGTTTCTGGGCGGAAACTGTCCGTTTTCTGGGAGTGTGCGGAAAAACGCAGGCGTGTCAGGGAAAAACGCGGGAGTGTCTGGAGAAACGGGGGAGTGGCTGGACAAACGCTGGGTGTGTTTGTGATGTCAAACCAGGAACGAAACTGACTGAACTGATCGCTATTTGTGAGTAGGTCTAGAGCTACTCAGAAACTGCTAAGAAATTTCTATTCGCAATTCTGCTAATCTTTTGTTCGCTATTCTGCTATGCTAAGATACACTCCCAGGGGGCGGCGGCTTAGCGTGTGCAATGCTGCTAAAAGCAGCTAGCGAGCGAACAACTCGGAATCACCCCCTAAATAAAGAAGATAATTATGACACAGAATATGTGTCATAAGTATCTTCTTTATATTATTTTAATAATTCATCACAGGGGAGGCACTGCCTCCCCCACCTCTCCTGACTGCACGTCCCTGGTTCTCTCTGTCATCTTTGCAGACACTTTATGTCCGAAATGCATACCTCCCAACTGTCCTGTTTATGGGACTGTCCCACCCGCAGAGCAGCGTTGAATAGACACTGTGCACATGCGCACAGTGTCTATTCACGAGAGACAGAGGGTATGGGGGCATGCCAGCAGCTCACAGAGTGCTGGGCATGCCCCCACAGTAACAAAAAACTGGTGTAACTCGCGATAGCAGCACTCCCACTAAGCCACACCCCTTTTCTATAGGCCACATCCTTTTTGGCAGAGGCACGGCTTTGACTCGCCTGGGAGTCCCAATTCCTAATATTGGGAGGTATGCATATGGGGCCTAATTCTGAGTTGATCGCAACAGCAACTTTGTTAGCAGTTGGGCAAAACCATGGGGGTCATTCCGAGTTGTTCGCTCGTTGCCGATTTTCGCTATGCGGCGATTTGTTGCTAATTGCGCATGCGCAATGCATGCAGGGCGCATGCGCTTAGTTATTTACCGAAAAACTTAGCAGTTTTGCTGTGGATTCTGCTGCGCTTTTCAGTCGCTCTGCTGATCGGTAATTGATTGACAGGAAAGGAGCATTTCTGGGAGGTAACTGAGCGTTTTCCGGGAGTGTGCTAAAAAATGCAGGTGTGTCAGGGAAAAACGCGGGAGTGTCTGGAGAAACAGAGGAGTGGCTGGCCGAACGCAGGGCGTGTTTGTGATGTCAAACCAGGAACTAAACAGACTGAGTTGATCGCAATCTGTGAGTAGGTCTGGAGCTACTCAGAAACTGCAAATAATTATTTATTAGCAGTTCTGCTAATCTTTCGTTTGCTATTCTGCTAAGCTAAGATACACTCCCAGAGGGCGGCGGCCTAGCGTGTGCAATGCTGCTTAAAGCAGCTAGAGAGCGAACAACTCGGAATGAGTGCCCATGTGCACTGCAGTAGGGACAGATATAACATGTGCAGAGAGAGTTAGATTTGGGTGGCAAACTGAAATCTAAATTGCAGTGTAAAAAAAAGCAGCCAGTATTTACCCTACACCAGCCTGCCTGCTTCGTGGGACTTAGGTAGGTGGGCGGCCCAACCTCTTAAAGGGTTAATGGTCCCGTTCCCCGCTGACAGGACACTGAGCTCCTGAGGGAACTATTCGCAAGCACCACCACGGCGAGCGTACATTCCCGCAGCACGCCACCACCCCTAACAGAGCCAGAACAAAGAAGAGTGGTGAGTACTAAGCTGGCGTCCCGGTTAGCGGGGCTTCGGCCATTATGGCAGCACGAGGGTACAGAGACACACGGCTTCTAAACGGGGTGGAATGCATCTCCAGACACAAAAAAGTAGTTTTGTGGACTAGATGGCGCTAACGTTCATGCAAGAGTGGAAAATGTGAGGGAATAGGAATACTTAGCTATGCTCTGTATATCCCAGTGGTTGACCGGCAAGGCTCTACGTTCGGGTCCTCGATGGAACGCTCGACCACGGGCAAAGGGATAGAAATAAAAAAAATGCACAATGTGTAGTATTGTTATGTAAGAAATGATGAAAACTTCACCAATCTCATCCTGCGTACCTCACTTACAATGTGAGTCGTCAGATGATAAATGTAAAGGTATCTTTTAGCTTAAATGGTAATGGTTTCTTCACATGAACACACCTCACTTACATGAAGGCAGGTGTCTGTACTCATATAAAGGTATCTTTTTGGACATAGCCAATTTTTCACAAAGGAATGGTGACAAATTTCTTTCAAAATGTTGGTACGTGATCAGCGTACCTAACACTCACTCTGACAGCTGCATGTCTCCTCGCATCATGGTTTATTTAAAAAGGCTCCGTCCAAAGAAGGTGAAAGAATATAAATTTATTCAAAGGTATAAAACAAAATATATAAAGGCTTGAGTCAGCGTAAAAGTCAGATTCCGAGGGAGGTGAATACCGTCTTGGAACATAGAAGTGGCCAACTTATGTAGGTCCCAAAAAAACAAATAAGACAAGGTCTTACCTTCCCTCAGAGTCAATTGACAGGTCCGCTGACGCAATGCCCCCTCTTATCCAACGCGTTTCGAGTCAGGGGACTCTTTTTCAAGGCATGAGGGTCCATAGCAATAAGTTTCCCTATTTATAGTGAATAAGATTAAGTCACTTCTGGTCATATGACCGGAACCGGAAGTGATAGAAAGTAAAAAATTAGACAAACATATAAAGGATAAAAAGGCTTGCTGCCGTATACAAGGATAACATATCTGAAGACTCATCCATATACATATTTTAAACATGTTTTTTTAAGTGTTCTAATCGTAACAATTCTTAAAATAAGGACAAATATCGGAAGAAACAGAAAGTTTTATCCCGCTCGGGATTGTGGGTGATGTAGTCCTCAATAGGACGAAAAGAATGACGGCGAGTGCGGATGTTGTATCCCGCTTGGGATTATTGGAAGTGTAGTCTCCGGCTGCAGTTCTTTGGACGCTAAGCGCGGCGGAAACGGAAGACAGAGACGTTGTGTCTCGCTCAGGATTATGGGAAATGTAGTCTCCGGCTGTAGTTCTTTTACTGCTGGACGCAGCAGAGATGAAAGTTTGATCCCGCCGGGGTTTCTGAGTAATGTGGATCGCTTGAATGTCGACGAGCCGCATCATAAAGGATTATGGTCTATGTGGTCCGCAACGAGGCCATTTTAGTAGTTCTGAATGGTCATTCATGGCTTACAATAAATGAAATGAACAGCCGTGGTCCCGTTCTTTATTCCTAATTAGATTATCCCCCATTTCTCAGGCTCATGCTGCTGAAACAAACAGGGGTATAGAATTACTGTACTGACATAATTCAGAAATAAACAAAATATAATTTCTAATCTAAATGTGCGTTCGCAGTGAGTCTATTGGTGAATGACAGATAATATAATGAGGTGATGACGTGATTTCATAGGTTTATTTATTCTTTAATAAAAGATAAACCCTGACTTTCAATAAATATCCGATAGAGAGGGATGAAAAATGAAAAAAATATATGTATAATCTGTTTTACTTCTCTAATATTGATTAGAGAAACCATTTAAGTTCAAAATCATGGTTTAATCCACCAGGGGTGAGAGTGTTGAGTGAGAATATAGTTTTCATCTCAGAGATAGCCAGGTTCTTATCAATATTCTTATCTCTCCAAGTAGATTTAATGTATTTAATTCCAATAAATTTCTTTATGTGCTAAATGGAACAAACATGTTTCATCCTAAAATGATTAGAGAGATGGTGGGTCTCTATTCCTTTTTTGACATTTTCGCAGGTGCTCTCCTATTCTTATCTTGAGCGGTCTTGTAGTTCTGCCGATGTAATTGAGGCCACAGGAGCATTCAATAAGGTAGATCACATTAGCAGTGTGACAGGTGATAAAGTCCCTGATTTTGAAGGTGACATCATTAACTGTTACTTCGGAGTGTTTGCTGGTAGGGTCTTTAATATTTCTACATCAGATGCAGAGCCCACACCTGTGGAAGCCTTTGGTTCTAATTAAGTTCCGAGTGGGCATAGGCAATGCACTCCTTACTAGATGGTTCTTTATGTTTCTTGATTTCCTGTACACAAAATTTGTTTTTTTTTTGGTATTATATTGGTAAGGATAGGGTCTTTGGTTAGAAGATACCAGTTCTTCCTGATGATTTTCTCAATTTGTTTATACTGGGCGTCATATTGAGATATGAAGGCCCACATGAGTTTATTGGCTTGGTTTCCTTTCTTTTTAGTTGGATTGGATGACAATAGAGATGTGCGGTCTACTTGCTCCACTTCACTGATAACTTGATTTAGGTCTTCTTCATTATATCCTTTCCCAATGAAATTCTCCTTCATTTGTAGTGACTGTTGTTTGAAGACCTGATGATTACTGCAGTTCCTGCGTACTCGTAAAAATTGGCTCTTTGGAACCCCTTTTAGCCATAAGGCGTGATGTTGACTGTCTATGGGAATATAAGTATTAACATCTGTTGGTTTTTGATAGATTTTGGTGTTTAGAATGTTGTTTTCCTGATATATGGTCAAATCCAGGAAGTTGATTTGCTCCCGACTACTGGTGAACGTAAATTTTAAGTTGACATTATTCTCATTTAGTAGTTCAAAAATGTTTTCCAGTTCTTCTTGAGAGGAATTCCAAAAAAGGAGCACATCATCAATATACCGAAACCAATATAGGAGCGGTCCGCCCCAAGCTACGCCATCATAAATGGCTCCATTTTCCCAATAACTCATAAATAGGTTGGCGTAGCTTGGGGCGAATTTAGTCCCCATCGCAGTCCCGTTCTTTTGGAGGAAAAATTCGCCGTTAAAGAAAAAATAGTTATTTTTAAGAATGAAATCAATGGACTCCAGCATAAAGTCCTTTCTCTCCTTTGTCATTTCTGTCTTGTTGAGGAACCAAGTGATAGCCTCTATACCCTGTACGTGTCTGATACAGGTATAGAGTGACGTTACATTGGCGGAGGCCATGCTCATGCCTTCTTCCCACGTTATGTTCTGAAGTTTGTTAATGGCATCACCTGTGTCTTTTAGATAGGAGGGGTTAGGGGTAACAAGGGGCTGTTAGATGGAGTCCACCAAAGCGGAGAGGTTGGATGTGAGACTTCCAGTTCCGGCTATGATGGGCCTTCCGGGAGGGTTTGTCAGACTATTGTGGACTTTAGGAAGTATGTATATAGTAGGAGTTACTGGATCCTCTATATTCACAAAGTCGTGCTCTTCTTTGGTTATGCCTTTGCTCTGCTGATGGTTGTCAATGTGCACAAGGAATTTATCCTTTATTGCATTGAACGGATCCCCTTTCAGCTTGGTATAAGTTTTACTGTCAGCCAGTTGTCTAATGACTTCTTTGCTGTAATCCTCGCGGTTTAATATAGCTATGCCTCCACCCTTATCACAAGGTTTTATAATGATGTCATCATCTTTGCTAAGATCTTCTATGATTTCCCTCTCACGTTTGTTGAGGTTGAATTTCATCTTGGGTTTCTTTAGGTTTTTCATTTCCTCTAACACTAATTTGGTGAAGGTTTCGATGAAAGGCCCTTTAACATGGGTTGGATAAAATTTGGATTTTTTATTTTTCCTCTTGTTGGGGGTTTCTTCTTCCATTGGTCTTATAGTCTCCGTAGTTCTCTCCGATTGTTCTTCTCTGGTGTTGTCCTCTGACTCCTTCAGTGCAAAGAATTTCCTCAAAGTGATTTTTCTAATAAACTTTTGAATATCGATGTATTTATCAAAGTCATTCATATATGATGTTGGGGCGTATTTGAGGCCTTTATTCAGCACTTTAATTTCTTGATTGGTCAGTTCTCTTTTGCTGAGATTAAACACCAAGTTAGTCTGTACCTGTTCTTTAGGAGTGTTGATGTTCTTCTTTTTACTTCTTTTTCTGTTGATCCCTCCTCTACAGCCTCGTTTTGTCGGTTTAGTTGAATTCTTTGTCTTTTTCTTTTTCTTTTTTTCTTGTTTATTTGATGCTTCAGTCTCATTGATGTTTTGTTGACGGGCGGTCTTAGCTTCGCAATGATTTGCTACTGGGGTAATGGTCTTGTCAATGGGGGGATCTAGAGACGGACCCTCCTTGGGGACCTTTCTTCTAAAAAAGGTTGTCTCCTAGTTTGTATCTCCTCACTCACATGACGAGTTGTCCTCCCTGTGTTCCTCCTAGTTAATCCTCTGTCGTGTCTATAAGTGGTGGATTCTGGATTTTCATTTTGGGGGCCATAGTTCCTCCTTATTTCCTGATCTCTGTTCCTGGAAGGCTGATCTCTTAACCTCGGACTAGGCTCCTTGTGTCGTCTATAGGGATAGCTCCTATATTCATCTTTTGAATTTGCATATCTGTGAGGACGATATATGTGTGTATCATCCCTTCGATAATGTCTGTGGTATTCTGATGTTTCTCGCCAGTCATAGGGGTTTCCTCTCCATTCCCTTCTTTGATTGCGGGTGTCTTGATTTCTATTGTTTCTCCCATTATTCGCATAATGATGTGGCCTTTTGTTGTAATCATGAAAATAATTCTGTCGACCGTACGTCGTCGTCATGGTAGGTCTTGATCTGTATGGACTATAGGTCCTAGTTCCAAAGTCTCTTTCTTTCGTGTTGTACTCCCCTTTGTTCCGTTGCATCTGGTCCTTGGCTTTATTTTTTCTAATGATTCCGAATTTGTAGAAATCATAGTCTCTCTGTAACTTTCCTTGTTTTTTTTTAATTAGGAATTCTGTGTTCATTTCGATTTTCTCTGTGATGTTCTTTTCCAAATCAGAAAAAGTTGGTAATTGATTGAATGGTTGTATGAGGGTTTGCAATATTTCTATCCTTTCATTTGTTTCTTTAAGTTTAATCTTCCTTTCATTTAGTATGATGGACATGAGTGATAATGAACATTTTTCCAAGATGGTGTTCCACTCATTTTGAAATTCCTCTGATCCATCTTGAAAAGTGGGTGGTTTGATGATTCTTAAGCCCTTTGGTATTATTTGTTCTGCCTGATATTTTTCGAGGGTGGCAACTTCCCACCATAATTTGTTCTCCTTTAATAGCCAATCACATAAGCGGCTCATAGCAGTCTCAAGGTTGTCATCGGTCATTTCAATTTCATCATCTTTAAAATTAATTTTGAGTGCTTCTTCTATTCTTGCTGTTCTTCCCTCACGGTGCTTGAACATGATGCTGCCTAAAGGATTTCAAGGGATATTGGACAACAATGCTACAGAAAAGGTGAAAATCCTTTTGGGCGCTTCTTGTCTATCGTTGGCTGCCTTCTAAATCCAAAATTGGACCTATCCCAAAAAAGATCCACGAATTTGGACATAAAAAAGTAGTTTTGTGGACTAGATGGCGCTAACGTTCATGCAAGAGTGGAAAATGTGAGGGAATAGGAATACTTAGCTATGCTCTGTATATCCCAGTGGTTGACCGGCAAGGCTCTACGTTCGGGTCCTCGATGGAACGCTCGACCACGGGCAAAGGGATAGAAATAAAAAAAATGCACAATGTGTAGTATTGTTATGTAAGAAATGATGAAAACTTCACCAATCTCATCCGGCGTACCTCACTTACAATGTGAGCCGTCAGATGATAAATGTAAAGGTATCTTTAAGCTTAAATGGTAATGGTTTCTTCACATGAACACACCTCACTTACATGAAGGCAGGTGTCTGTACTCATATAAAGATATCTTTTTATACATACAAGGGTAACTTATCTAAAGACTCATCCATATACATATTTTAAACATGTTTTTTTTTAAGTGTTCTAATCGTAACAATTCTTAAAATAAGGACAAATATCGGAAGAAACAGGAAGTTTTATCCCGCTCGGGATTGTGGGTGATGTAGTCCTCAATAGGACGAAAAGAATGACGGCGAGTGCGGATGTTGTATCCCGCTTGGGATTATGGGAAGTGTAGTCTCCGGCTGTAGTTCTTTGGACGCTAAGCGCGGCGGAAACGGAAGACGGAGACGTTGTGTCCCGCTCAGGATTATGAGAAATGTAGTCTCCGGCTGTAGTTCTTTTACTGCTGGACGCAGCAGAGATGAAAGTTTGATCCCGCCGGGGTCAACTGCGTCTCAGTACACTGTACACGGTACCCATACTAGCAACAAAGCCTTAAAACGGTTTCTGTCAATTTTAAGCACCAAATTCCTCAGCCAGTATAAAAAAGTGGGAAGCCGCGCGCCATTGAAGGGGCGGGGCTTCACTATGAGAGGATCCAGCAGCTCACCAGCGCCATTTTCCCTCTGCAGTGAACACAGACGCTGACTGACAGGGACGCGCAGCTCCTCCAGTGTGACTCCAAATTACCTCGGCAGTACCGGGGGTCATAGCAGGGGGGGGCAATTACTAGTGTACTAGGTCCCCTATTAGGGTACATAGTCTGCGAGCCAGCTAAGCTAGACATTAGCAATAAGGGTGCGGTGGGGGCTGGCTCCAAACAACTCTGTGTCTCCCTGAAGGGCTCTTTGTGGGTTAATTGTGCGTAACCTTTTCCAGTGTGTGTGTATGTTCTGTCACATTTACATTATGCCAGGCAAAGAGTGTGTTTCTTGTACAGCAGAGTGTTCCTCTTCACCAGGGGGCTCACTACTGGGTATTCAGGGTTCACAGAATAGCGGGGCTGATCCAGAGTGGGATAATTCTCTGAAAGGAATGATCTCCACTTTTTCTACAAAATTGTCCCGCAATGAGAAAGAGATGCAATACTTAAAACAGACTGTGGATGAGTTTATGAGCAGAGACTCAGTCCCCAAAACAGCGTCTCAATCCCCTCCCATTTGTCCGCAAAAGCGATCACTGGCCCATATCCTGCGGTCTGACTCTGATGCTGAAGGGTCAGACTTGGAGGAGGGTGAGGTAGACTTGGAGGGGGATGGGGTGGGGGATGCGGTTCTGTCACAGGGAATAGAGGCTCTTATAGAAGCTATCAGAGATGTTCTGCATATTCCTGATAAGGTATCAGAGGAGTGTGAGGAATCTTATTTTAATGTAAAAAAGATGTCCTCAGTCACTTTTCCTGTGTCAGAGGAATTGAATACCCTGTTTTAAGAACCGTGGGTTAATCCTGATAAGAAATTTCAGATCCCTAAAAGGTTGCTCTCATCTTTTCCCTCTCCTCTGGAGGATAGGAAAAAATGTGAAAATCCACCGATAGTGGACGCATCAGTCTCTAGGCTGTCACGAAAAATTGTATTGCCTGTTCCTGGTGCAGCCTCCCTTTAAGACACGGCTGATCGTAAAATTGAGACTACACTCAAATCATTGTACACAGCTGCTGGGGTGGCCCAAAGACCTACTATTGCATGTGCGTGGATCACAAAAGCCATTGCAAAATGGTCAGGTAACCTAACTGAGGGGTTAGATTCTTTGTCTAGGGGGGGGTGTTGTTTTACTCCTGCAGCATATACAGGACTCTGCAAACTTTATGGCAGAAGCCATAAAAGAGATAGGCTTGCTTAACAAACGCACCACCGCTATGACGGTGTCAGCATGCAGGGGCTTGTGGCTACGCCAGTGGACTGCTGATGCGGACTCCAGGAAAGCGTGGAAGGTCTACTATTCACAGGAGAGGCCTTGTTTGGAGATTAACTAGACAAATTGATCTACACAGCTACTGCGGGTAAGTCTACGTATCTTCCTTCCGCAGCCCCCCCAACCAAGAACACTTATTCAGCTTCTAAGTTACAGTCCTTTCGGACGGCCACGTTCAAGGGCAAATCCAGAGGTGCTTCTATGTCCTACAGTGGGTCAAGAGGTAAACCACGCAAGCCAGCAACTGCAGGTGCTCAGGAACAGAGCCCTGGCTCTGATTCCTCAAAGACTTCAGCATGATGGTGGACCGCAATGCCTGGAAGGCTGTCAGGTGGGAGCCCGACTACAATTCTTCAATCAGATCTGGTCAAGTTCGTGACAGGATCCCTGGGTCATAGATCTTATTTACCAGGGCTACAGACTGGAGTTCAAAGAGCTCCCACCTCACAGATTCTTCAAATCAGGCTTGCCACTTTCACAAAAGGCAAGTATAACTTTACAGTATGCCATCCAAAAACTGGTACAGACTTTGGTCATTGTTCCAGTTCCACCTCATCTGCTCAACAAGGGGTACTCTTCCTACTTGTTCATAGTACCGAAACCAGACGGTTCGGTAAGACCGATTCTGAACCTCAAGTCTTTGAAACCATACTTATGAATGTTCAAATTCCAGATGGAGTCTCTGCGAGCAGTAATCTCAGGTCTGGAGGAGGGGAAATTCTTACTGTCTCTGGATATCAAAGATGCGTACCTTCACATTCCGGCCTGGCCGCCTCATCAGCCTTATCTACCGTTTGCACTGCAGGACTGTCACTACCAGTTCCAGGCCCTGCTCTTTGGTCTCTCCATGTCACCGAGGGTGTTCACCTAGGTGATGGCAGAGATGATGTTTCTACTCCGCAAACAGGGAGGAACATTATTCCGTACCTGGATGATCTCCTGACAAAAGCACCGTCCAGGGAAAGGTTGCTGGACAGCATTGGTCTCTCAACCAAACTCCTCCAGGATCATGGGTGGATTCTGAACCTTCTGAAATCTCACCTAGAGCCAACACGGAGGCTCCCATTCCTGGGAATAATACTGGACACGGAGTCGCAGAAAGTGTTCTTTCCGTTGGAAAAGGCTTTGGTGATCCAGTCGATGGTTCGTGACTTCCTGAAGCCAACCCGGGTGTCGATGCATCTGTGCAATCAACATGTTGGCCTCTTATGAGTCTCTTCAATATGGAAATTTTCACACAAGACCCTTCCAGCTAGATCTGTTGGACACATGGTCCAGATCGCATCTTCATATGCACCAGAGGATCTGTCTGTCGCCAAAAGTCAGGATCTACCTTCCGTCGTGGCTACAGACTTCTCACCTCGTTGAAGGTCGGAGGTTCGGAATTCAGAACTGGATTCTGTTAATCACAGACACAAACCTCAGAGGTTGGGGAGCAGTCACTCAGGGGGTGCAGTTTCAAGAAAGATAGTCAAGTCAGGAAGTCGTTCTTCCAATCAGCATTCTGGAATTCAGGGCCATATACAACTCCCTTCTGCAGGCCTCCCATCTTCTTCAAGATCAGGCCATTCAGGTGCAGTCAGACAATGTGATGGCAGTGACGTACATAAACTGACGGGGGGGAACGAAGAGCACAGCAGCAGTGTCAGAGGTGTCAAGAATTCTCAGGGCAGAAAGAAACGCTGTGGCGTTGTCAGCAGTCTTCATTCCAGGAGTAGACAACTGGGAAGCAGACTTCCTCAGCAGGCAGGACCTGCATCCTGGGGAGTGGGGCCTTCACCCGGAGGTGTTCAGGTGCTTGACAAGTCTATGGGGATATCCACAGATTGACATGATGACCTCTTGGCTCAACAAGAAGCTCAATCCTGACTATGATCCAAGCCGGGAAGGGGGTAACATCTAAGCGTTACCATCGTATTTGGAAGAAATACGTCTCTTGGTGTGAGAGCAGAAATGATTCTGCGGTGGAATTTCATCTGGGACATTTCCTGCTTTTTCTGCAGGCAGGTGTGAATGTTGGCCTGCATCTGGGCTCCTTAAAAATCCAGATTTCGGCCTTGTCCATTTTCTTTCAGAAAAAATGGCATCTCTCCTGGAGGTCCAGACGTTCTTGAAAGGTGTTCTGCACATCCAACCTCCCTTTGTGCCTCCCACTGCACCTTGGGATCTCAATTTGGTGCTGCAGTTCCTCCAATCGGACTGGTTTAAACCGCTACAGGAGGTAGACGTAAAATATCTTACATGGAAAACCGTGACACTGTTGGTCTTGGCTTCAGCAAGACGTGTGTCGGAATTGGGGGCTTTGTCTCATAAAAGTCCCTATTTAATTTTCCATGAGGGCAGAACTGAACTTGGAACTCGTCAGCAATTTCTTCCTAAATTGGTGTCTGCGTTTCACAAACCTATTGTGATTCTGGTTGTCACCGACACTTCTGCTACTTAAAAGTCTTTGGATGTTGTGAGGGCTGTGAAGGTGTATGTGAAGAGAACAGCTCATAACAGAAAACGGACTCACTGTTTGTTCTTTATGATCCCAATAAGATTGGGTGTTCTGCTTCAAAGCAGTCTATTACATGCTGGATCAGGCTTACTATCCAGTATGCTTATTCCATGGCAGATTTGCCATGTCCAAAATCTGTACAGGACCACTCTACTAGGTCGGTGGGGGCGGCTGCCCAGGGTGTCTCGGCTTTACAGCTCTGCCGAGCGTCTACTTGGTCAGGTTCGAACACGTTGCTAAGTTCTACAAGTTCGATACTTTCGGCCTCTGAGAACCTTCAGTTTGGTCAGTCAGTTCTGCAGGAACCTCAGCACTCTCCCACCCGGTTTGGGAGCTTTGGTACATCCCCATGGTATCCAGTATCCTCTAGGACGTAAGAGAAAATAGGATTTTAATTACCTACCAGTAAATTATTTTCTTGTAGTCCGTAGAGGATACCGGGTGCCCGCCCAGTGCTTCGTTCTTCCTGCAATGTTACTTGGTTAAGTAATGTTGGTTCAGCTGTTGCTGTTCCTGTTTCAAGTTTGGTTAGCTTGGCTTTCCTCTTGTTGTGTGTGCTGGTTCGGAATCTCACCACTGTCCTTATCTATCCTTTTCTCAAAGTATGTCCGTCTCCCCGGGCACAGTTTCCTAGACTGAGTCTGGTAGGACGGGCATAGAGGGAGGAGCCAGCCCACACTATCAAATTCTTAAAGTGTCCATGGCTCCTAGTGGACCCGTCGTACTAAATGGACCCCAGTATCCTCTACGGACTACGAGAAAAGGATTTACCGCTAGGTAATTGAAATCCTATTTTTTTGTCTGTGTGGGGCAATGTGTGTGTCTTTTCCTTTGAGGGCCAATGTGTTTTATTTTTTTATTGTGTGCAATTTTTTTTGTCTGTGCATGCGTCTGAGTTGCATCACACATGCATCCCGATGGTGCTCCTACAGACTTGCAGTACAGATTAAGGCGCATGCACTAAGAAGTGTATTAGAAATGTGGTGCACATTCCTGGGTAGTTACAGGGGGTTGGTTAATCAGACGCAGATGTAATATAGTATGAACATGTTATTGGAGTGACACCGGCGTGTTGGTGGTAGTGGTTGCATTTAGAGAAGCTGAATCACATTGGAGGCCATGCTCAGACAGATAATCTGCACCTAGCATAGGGCTGGTGAAAGTTTCAGTGGTGCGACTAATGGTGGCGTCTAAATATGTACAAAGCATAGATTGCAGGGTCTGTAGGCACTGACAGTGGGCATTTCAGTGCGTGAATATTCTAACACATGAATGTACCCAGGGTAGGGCATTGTAGTGAAAAACATTGCAGACGCAACTGCAGCAAAAAAGCAAGGAAGGCTGCTACTGTGTACCAACTTAGAATCGGGCCCTATAAAGATGGATCCACCCACCTCGACAAACCGCACACCATCAGCAGATCCCGCCCCCATTAGGGCTGCTTCCATAAATTTCCGGGCTTGTTTTACATCCAATCCATCCTTGGTGGCCGCAAACGATGTGACCAGGCCAGGCAACTGGTTTAGAAGAAATCTTAATGCTGTACTATACCAGCAAAAGGAAAATAAGGAAAATGTGGTCTCAACCTGTCCTAGTCAAACCCGAGATGCAGCAGGAACAGGGAGTCCAGCTTCCTATTGGTGTTAAAAAGTCCACCCAGGTAATGGGGGGGGGGGGGGGGGGGGGGGTGTCTAAACAGCAACAATGCAACGCATTTCGGATCAATATCCTATTTCAAGTGTGAGGAACAAGCCTAAGGGAGCCTTATTTATACCCCCAGTACAATGTCACATGATCTGGGTAGTATAGGATACATACTATAGAGTGACATTTCTGTTTGCATTGGCGTAGTACTGTTTGTTTGAGCCCAGGCCACTTTGCTTTGGCACGCCTGCCTTTAGTAGTGTTAGCTTACTACTTACAACCCACACAGGGATTAACCAGGGTCAGACCGAGAAACATTACAACCATTCATGGCAGAAAATGATAAAACAAAGTACCACACATATAAATACATGTGTAAGCATAATGAGCAGTTCTGTATAATTTTATTGTATGCAAATTATAGATGTTACTTCAGTGCTGATTGGTTGCCATGGGCAACTTCTCCACTGGCTCACTTCTCCGCTCTTATCACTGCTTAGTAAATGTCCCCCTTAGGGCCTAATTCAGGGTTAATCGCAAAAGCATAATCTTTCTCTAATGGACAAAACCATGTGCACTGCAGGTGGGGCAAGTATAACATATGCAGAGAGAGTTAGATTTGGGTGGGTTATATTGTTTCTGTGCAGGGTAAATACTGGCTGCTTTATTTTTACACTGCAATTTAGATTTCAGTTTGAACACACCCCACCCAACTCTAACTCTCTCTGCACATGTTATATCTGCCCCACCTGCAGATATACCTGAATTAGGCCCTTAATGAGGAGGAAGGGCCCTACTCATGAGAGCTTACATTATAAAGGGGAGGAGTATGAGTGGGACATACTTGCCAACATCTGAATTCTTCTCTCCGGGAGAAGCCCGCAGAGGAGTGGAAGGTAGGCGGTGATGGGGGAGGAGCTGGGCTAATCGTGTCATTAGTTTCTACCTCTGCATGGTAAAATCCTGCGATTTGTATAGGGGGTGTGGCTATAAAGACGCGATTACAATAAAATTGTGTCATTAGGCTCTGCCTCCTCTGACGGAAAGGGTATACAAGGTATTTATCTCCCCCATTCTGCCCACTTCAATAAGAAGTGGGGATGCAGGAGGATTGCCCATTCTTCCAGGGGTGCGAGGGACTACCGAAAAATTTGTGTGTCTCCCGCAGGATCCGGGAGAGTAGGCAAGTATGGAGTGGGAGCAGGCCCGGCGACAAGGGGGGACAAAGGGGACTGCTGTATGGGGCCCCAAGGTTCAAGGGGGCTCCAATGATCAGTGGCAATAAAAAAGGTTTGCAGCACCTAATAATGCTTTTCTAAGTGTTTCTCTGTGGCGGCTCAGATGTTCTCTATGCAGCAGCCACCGCGGAGCTCAGTGCCCTCCCAGTGCTTCTTCCGATTTTAGAGAGCCAGGTGATAGTGAAGAGAGCGACCAGCAGCAGCACAATCTCATTCGTCCTTACTGCTGCTGCTGTAGTGATGAGAGACAGTGGGGTCAGAGGAGCATGTGCTGAGCCTGTATTGGTGGAGTCCAGCACATGCTTCTCTGACCCTAGCAGTGGGCGGGGCTACAGTGGCAAGTTTATCATTGTCTGTGAGTGTCCTGTGACTGTCTGGCCTCAAGAGGAGGGAGCTGCAGGAGTCTACTCATCAAGATGTGAGGTACAGTACTTTATTCTGTATAGACGTGTGTGTATGTGTATGTATGTACAGTATATGTGTCTTTGTGTGTAAGTATGTATATGTGTGTTATGTATGTGTGTATGTATGTATGTATGCATGTATGTATGTATGTATGTATGTGATAGGGACCCCCACATTTTTGTTATCTAGGAGCCCCACAAACCTTAATCTGGCTGTGTGTGTGTGTGTGTGTGTGTGTGTGTATGTGTATACATCTGTATGTATATACGTGTGTGAGGATGTATATATATATATATATACAAATACACACACACACACGTAATTATATATATATGTATGCATGTATATGTATGTACTGTATATGTGTGTGTGTATTATATATATATGTGTGTGTGTGTGTGTGTGTGTGCGCGTGCGTGTGTGTGTGTGTGTGTGTGTGTGTGTGTGTGTGTGTATATATATATATATATGGATCCTTTGGCAGCACTCCCAATCTCAGAACACAGCTGTCCGGTGCCCTCCTAGTCCCGTATGGCAGCGGGACGACAATAAAGTACAAACGGCGGCACTCCGATCATACAACAAATGCAGATGCAGGTGTAATATAACAACGTTTCGAAGTTTAATCACCTCGTCCTCAGGTTAGCAAATACAAAATAAGCACATACCTTATATCCCAACCCCATGTGCGGTGAACTCCCGCGTGGACCCAGCGTTCAGACGCCCATGAATGACGTCATTCTGCCGTCCATCCCACAGCAGGTATCACCAATTGTCAGTCTGCCATGGCTGAATCGAGCTTGACGACAGGCACAGATACGGTGGAGCATGTTAACCTATCATTGCTTACACAAGGAACGACTTTGACCTTTTCTGAAGCAGAGGCTGATGCTATTTTACGGGACAGAGGGCTCAAAGATGAGACAGACATACAATCGGCTGATATCCTATATAGGGACTGGCTCAAATTAAAACAGAAGGAAATTGATTATCTGTATCACGGTATCACTTTGAGTGATTATTATAAGGACAAACGCATACCACGTGGATTTAGAATTCGTAATGCCCCGACCATCGGGCGTTATAATACCACCTTCTGTAAACGTTGGATTGCAATTCTAAACAAATGCAGCTTCGATCTCCTTTTATTGGTGATCGAGGAATCCACACGAGAATTGGCAATTGCAAAAGAGAAAATCGCTGCGTTTGAGCTAAAGTATAAAGAGGTGATTGTCAGCGATTCACGGTGTAATTGGATGGAGAAGCTTGAAAATCAAATTTCTGCATATCGCAAAGATCTCATCCAATTTAAACGTCAGAAACTGGCCAAAGTGAATGCGGACTACGAGCAAAATCGTGTCTATTTGTGGGCATGTGGGACTCGCAATGACCGACAACGATTTATCAGACCACGCAATTACAAACAACTTTGGCAATCTGACTCGTCTGCAGACAAAAACACCAATAGTGATTCGGATGTCCCCTCTGACACAACCAACTCTGCCACCAGGTCCCCTTTAGGGGTGCGGACCAAGGACGATGGCGCCGACAGAGGCGGTGGACGCGCCGAGGCGGTCAGTGGAAGAGGACGGGGTCGGGGCAGAGTGGGTCGGCCCCAGCTATATCGGAAGAAATAGTGTTCAACTTATCCTCACACAGTCTTACTCCCTCTGAATTACAGGTACTGCAAAAAGGACTTTCATTCGTCCCTACAGTGAAATTCAACTCCTTTCAGTGGGAAATAGAGAGATACAAACTGAATCGTCAGCTCAAGCTACATGAACACTTCAAAGGCGTCAAGAGTTCAACGTCAATTGTTACAGATGAACTGTTACCTCCTAAGCTAGCCAAGTTACAGAACCGCAGCAAATTTGACC
The DNA here is from genome assembly GCF_028390025.1 of Pseudophryne corroboree. Lineage (NCBI taxonomy): Eukaryota > Metazoa > Chordata > Amphibia > Anura > Myobatrachidae > Pseudophryne > Pseudophryne corroboree. The sequence goes on from NC_086447.1 coordinate 705,240,057, forward strand.
CCATTTCGAACAATGCTACAATCAAGACTTATGGATGCTTATTAAACCATACGGTGACTGTTGGTAATGTATCAGACATGGATTCTAAGTGTTTTAATAACCTGAGCAAGATTGAGTATGAAGCACTTAGAGATTTATCTTTGTATACTGATATCACGATACGCCCTGCTGACAAAGGTGGGGGTATCGTGATTCAGGATTTGAGTGCATATAAAGATGAGTTGTATCGTCAGTTATGTGATGATAAGGTATATCGGGTCCTGAAGGGTGATCCGACGGCCCGTTTTGCTCAGTTGTTGTGCGATAAATTACAGGCGGCTGTTGAGACTGGGATCATTTCTAGTACACTGATGAAAGCGTTAATTGTGGAACATCCAGTGGTCCCAGTCTTATACTCGCTTCCAAAAATACATAAGTCCCTGGTGAATCCACCAGGGCGCCCTATTATTGCGGCCCGTAATGGTTTATTTCAGAAAGTAGCTACATATCTGGATTCATTATTGCAACCGTGCATTGTTAATAACAATAGATATTTGCTGGATACAACCTCATTTATCAACCAGTTACAAAGGTTGGGGAACATTCCCAAGAATAGCATCTTATGTAGCATAGATATTGCTAGTTTATACACAGTCATTCCCAACGAGGCTGGGTTGCTTGCGGTACGCAAGTTAATTGAGGGCAACCCTTTATATACTGGGCCTGAGGTGGATTTTGTGGTTGATCTGTTAGCTATGACTCTGACCCATAATTATTTTATTTTTGACGGCAGATTTTACCTGCAAACCTCTGGGTGTGCGATGGGGTCCCCTGTGGCCCCGTCGTACGCAAACTCATATATGTTTGTTGCAGAACAGGAAATCTTCTTTGAAAACAGTGTAATCTCTGATGCCATCATTTTATATTTAAGATATATTGATGACGTGTTTGTCATCTGGTCAGGGACGGAGGAGTCATTGATTAATTTCATTGAGACACACAATCAGTCAAATCACCCCATTAAATTCACCTTTAATATGAGTAGGGACAGTATTAATTTTTTGGATGTCTCTGTACAGTGTATCAATGGCACTCTCTCTACTGATCTATATCATAAAATTACTGATCGCAATACCTTACTACACTTTTCTAGTTTTCATCCCGTTCCATCTAAATATGGTCTTCCTTATTCACAGTTCCTACGAGCGGTTAGGATTTGTAGTGAGAGAGATAAAGCTGTGATTCAGATAGATGACATGATCAGTAAGTTCAGGCAGAAGGGTTATCCCCTTGGAAAATTGCTGCAGGCCAAGGACAAAGCTCTCAGCTTGGATCGTCAATCCTTATTATCTCAGAAAGTCATTAAATCGACTAAAACTAGATTACCTTGGATTAACCATTATAACACCAGGAGTAGGGAGATTTCAAAGGTAGCTAAATCCCTTTGGCCCATGATTCAGTCTGATAAGGATTTGAATATGTCTGATACCACCATTATGCCCGCATACACTAGAGGGAGAAACCTTAGGGATTGGTTGGTTAAAACAGATGTTTCGGATTTAGCCACCAAGCAAAGTGAACAAAATTCGTTTTTAACCCTCCGTAAAGGTTGCTTTAGATGTCTCAACTGCACGACCTGTAGATCCCTTCTCACGGGGAATATATTTCATCATCCCTTTAGTGGTAAAAAATATACCATCAATTTCAGACTCACTTGCACGACCAAATTCATCATCTATTTAATCAGTTGCCCATGTGGCTTACATTATGTCGGCAAGACTGACTGTACATTGAGGGAGCGCATGGCCAATCATAAACTTGCCATCAGGAAAGCCATCATGAATGGCACCAGTGACCAGCCAGTGGCACGGCATTTTGCCGTGGCACGACACAGCATTGCGTGTCTGAAATATATGATTATTGACCATGTGCCAGCTAAAGTAAGAGGGGGTAACAGGTCGCTATTACTTTTACAAAAAGAATCCAAATGGATTCATGAATTGCAAACACTGGCCCAAAGGGGTCTTAATGAAACACTTGGATTGCATTGCTTCTTGTAGGGAGAGCACTGCATACCTCCCTCGTACTAAGGTGGGGTGGTGAAGTTCAAATGTATGTTCCACAATCATTATACAGAGTAGATTTTGATATGGTAATGAATGTGTAGGTCTGCTTGTTCTGTATCTGTATCTGTGCTTGTTTTGTTTTTAATTCACATGTTTTAGGTGTGGAGTTTTTATGTATTTTTGTATCATGTTCAAATTGATTAATTGGTGATACCTGCTGTGGGATGGACGGCAGAATGACGTCATTCATGGGCGTCTGAATGCTGGGTCCACGCGGGAGTTCACCGCACATGGGGTTGGGATATAAGGTATGTGCTTATTTTGTATTTGCTAACCTGAGGACGAGGTGATTAAACTTCGAAACGTTGTTATATTACACCTGCATCTGCATTTGTTGTATGATCGGAGTGCCGCCGTTTGTACTCTATATATATATATATATATATGGAAAAAAGGAATTCAGGAGAATGTGCCCATAGTGTAAATCAAATTTATTTCTTAAAACATTTCATTAAAAACGAATCACAGGTATAGGTGTACTAATACCTTTTTTGACCCACTCTTTGGGCCAGTTTGTGCGCATGAACAAGAATCCACAAGGCTATTACACCAACCACTGTGTCCAGAAGCCGGGACCGTGCACCGCGCTGCAGCCAGAAGCCCCTGAGGACGAGGTGATTAAACTTCGAAACGTTGTTATATTACACCTGCATCTGCATTTGTTGTATGATCGGAGTGCCGCCGTTTGTACTCTATATATATATATATATATATGGAAAAAAGGAATTCAGGAGAATGTGCCCATAGTGTAAATCAAATTTATTTCTTAAAACATTTCATTAAAAACGAATCACAGGTACAGGTGTACTAATACCTTTTTTGACCCACTCTTTGGGCCAGTTTGTGCGCATGAACAAGAATCCACAAGGCTATTACACCAACCACTGTGTCCAGAAGCCGGGACCGTGCACCGCGCTACAGCCAGAAGCCCATCCGGCCACCCGCAGCGGTCACAGCGAGATGCATACACCGAGTGAAGCAGACGTCTAGCAAGCTCCGCCCCAACGCGTTTCATAAGCACTTCGTCAGGAGCTGCACTCGCCCGTCCCCGCCGGGATCCCGGCGTCAGTATGCTGCCGGGATCCCGGCGTCGGTAAGGTGACCGGCGGTCAGGAGACCGCCGGTCACCCGTACTACACCCATGAAAATCTCCTCAGTGCAACTCACAGAATGGATCCTGAGAGATTCTGGCTGTGAATGGAAGTGGCAGAATCTCTCAGGAGGGGTGTCCGTTACAGGTTCCCAGATACAAATTTTCTCCAGTATTCAATTTTGACTCATGGAAACAACACTGGAAGAATCATTGTAGATACAGTCTTATTTTAGCGCACTTGGGAAACTGTTTTATTTTATATATATATATATATATATATACAGATAAAGGAGATATTCGGCACTCCTACTAATAATATAAATCAACTTGCCGGGTGCCTTCCAAACGGGAACAGACATGCAGAGGAGAGGTAGGCGGCACTCACGGACTCTTCATAAAACAAAACTCGAGCTGACTCAAGAAATGTGTCTTAACGTTTCGGTTTTAATCTAACCGTCATCAGAAGTACATATATAACAATACAAAAACTCTTACCTTTATACATTCTAAAGAACACCACAAGTGCCATGTCCTCGGCGTCCACGCCGGGACCCATTTCCGGCTACGTCATCATCCACGGACTCAGTTGTCCTGACAACAGTATACATCCGGCTATCGTGACTAACCCATCACCATGACAACTTTAAAAACAAATATACAAAATGGAGACTCAGTGACCGTGAAGCCATCGCCATCATAAAAATGCAAAAAGCTATGACAATTCATAATGTTATGCACATGCTTAAATCATATCTAATGAAGGTCAGACGTCTTGATTGAATCTGTGCTATAAAAAGCATGTTAATGATAAAGTCTCATTTAAGCCATTAGGTGATACCGTATTTAAACGGTGTATCCACCTGGCTTCTTTTTGTAAGAGTATCCTATGCCTGTCTCCCCCTCTTTTAGACAACAAAACCTGTTCTAGCATTTTGTAGCGTAAAGTAGCTAGTCCATGCTGGTGTGCTTTGAAATGTTTAGCCACTGGCTGGTCAACATTTTTACCTTCCAAGATTTGCTTGATAGCACTTCTATGTTGGGACATGCGCTCTTTAAATTGACAACTAGTCTTGCCTATATAAAATAGGCCACATGGACACCTAATACAGTACACTACGAACTTGCTGGTGCAAGTGAGAACCTGTTTGATTTTAATTCTCTTCCCTGTGTGTGGATGAACCACATAATCTCCTGTCTCTAAATATAGACAGGTAGTGCACCCTGTGCACTTGTAATTCCCTGGTTTCCTCGATAGAAAAGTACTTGTGTCAATAGTGGACAATTGTGAGATGTCATTATGTACTATCATGTCCCTGATATTATTGCCTCTCCTATAACTAGGCATGAATCTGGTGGATTTCAGACTATTCAAGTCTGCGTCTGATTGAATTACCGGCCAGATCCTCTTAGCTGTTTTAGTAAGGAGATGACTAGCGGTGGTGACCTAATGGCTTAAATGAGACTTTATCATTAACATGCTTTTTATAGCACAGATTCAATCAAGACGTCTGACCTTCATTAGATATGATTTAAGCATGTGCATAACATTATGAATTGTCATAGCTTTTTGCATTTTTATGATGGCGATGGCTTCACGGTCACTGAGTCTCCGTTTTGTATATTTGTTTTTAAAGTTGTCATGGTGATGGGTTAGTCACGATAGCCGGATGTATACTGTTGTCAGGACAACTGAGTCCGTGGATGATGACGTAGCCGGAAATGGGTCCCGGCGTGGACGCCGAGGACATGGCACTTGTGGTGTTCTTTAGAATGTATAAAGGTAAGAGTTTTTGTATTGTTATATATGTACTTCTGATGACGATTAGATTAAAACCGAAACGTTAAGACACATTTCTTGAGTCAGCTCGAGTTTTGTTTTATGAAGAGTCCGTGAGTGCCGCCTACCTCTCCTCTGCATGTCTGTTCCCGTTTGGAAGGCACCCGGCAAGTTGATTTATATTATTAGTAGGAGTGCCGAATATCTCCTTTATCTGCATCTATTGGCGCGTTTGCAGTAACGTTAGCCTAAGCATTAAGGCACCCAGCAGTTTTGTTCCACACTGCCAACATTATTGCAAGTCATTTGCACTATCCATCCCTGAAAGGGTATATCAGCATGGAGACATTGCAAGAAGGAGTCTCGGGGTTCCGTATAGCCAACATGCCTCAAGGTGAATTGTTGTCACTCTCTGATGTAGATGCCGACAGAATACTCATCAAGGAGAAATTATCCTCCACCATGGCAGCAGACTCACCTGAGCAATTATACTTGCATTTGCTAAAAATGAAAAACAAAGAAACTGATTTCTATCTCCATGGGGTCTGTTTGTCGGATTATTACCGGGAGCGGCTGTTGCCTAGGGGTTTTCGTATCCGGAACACTCCTACCATAGGCCGCTATAACCCCGAGTTTTGCCGCAAATGGGCCGCGGTGCTCAATAAAGCATCCTTCGATTTAATCCTTCTAGTGATAGAGGAAGCGACGAGGGAATTAGGGGCGATACGGACAAAGATTCAAGACCTGGAACTTACCACACTGCCAGTTCTCACTGAAGACAGCAGTGGAGATTGGATTACAAAATTGGCGACACAAGTTGAGAAATATAAATCTGATCTGGTGAAATTTAAAGCTAAGAAATTTGCCACGGTCAGGAAAGACTATGCGGAGAATAAGGTGTACATTTGGGTCAATAACACTACTAAACCCAATTCTTTTCGGCCAAGGTCTAATAGAAGAACGCGCCGCTTACAATTTGAGACGGACACTTCTAGCGGCACCTCGAATAGTGAAACAGACCGTGCCAATTCGAGACGACGTCCTACCGCACCATCAGTCCCTTTAGGGGTCCAAACCAGGGCCCAGAGGGATTTACCCGCAGAGCCAGAACCAGACGCGGCGGGCAGTGTGAAAGGGAAGGGCTCAAAAGGCGCAAAACCAAAGAAGTGATTTACAACTTATCTTCAAGATCTTTCACAGAGGATGAGATAAGCGTGCTGTCTAAAGGCTTAAATTTTGTTCGTACTAATGAACATAATGATCTGGACAGTAGAATTGACCTCAGCAGGTTTAATAGACAGCTACGCTTAAAAGAGTTCTTCAATTCCAAACCCGATATGACCCTTAATCCTGCAGATTGCCCTATTAGATCCAGGTCTTCTTTTGACCCATACTCTAGCAATCCGGCTATTAAAGTCTTCACAAGGACTTTATCACATTGTATTGATGAATGTGGCAATTTATCAAATTTAAGTGTTAAAAATCTCACCAAAGCACAGCGTCTGGCTTTACGTGATCTGTCATCTTATCCTGATATCACGGTGCGTCCTGCCGACAAGGGTGGAGGCATCGTGATCCAGGATTTGGCGGATTACAAGACAGAGGCTTATCGTCAACTTGATGATGAATCCGTGTACAGCAGATTAAAGGTAGACCCTACTTCAGAATATACTGGTGAATTAAGTTTGATTTTATCACAGGCTGAGACTAAAGGTATTATTTCCAGCACCACTAAAAAGGCTCTGGTAGTCTCTTGTCCATATGTGCCTGTTTTTTATACGATCCCGAAGCTACATAAAAACCCTGTTCGTCCACCAGGGCGCCCAATAATAGCGGCGAGGGGATCGCTTTATTCCAACATTGCAAAATATGTGGATTATTACTTACAACCAGTTATTCAGAACCAGGGGTCTTACCTTAAGGATACCACTACTTTTCTTGAAAAAGTTACGTGAAGTAAATTTAACCACAGGTGAATGCTGGTTGTGCACGGCTGACGTAGTTAGCCTGTACACCAGCATTCCTCATGTACGGGGTTTAGCTGCGGTTAAATCCTTGATAGATGGTAATCCTCATTATTCCGGTCCAGAAATTGATTTCTTTATGTCATTGTTGTATTTAACTCTACACAGGAATTATTTTCTGTTCAATAATGAGTTTTTCAGACAAGTGCGTGGCTGTGCTATGGGTTCTTGTGCCGCACCGGCATATGCGAATTCGTTTATGTTCGGAGTGGAACAGACGCTTTTCTTTTCTAGTAATGAGTTTAAATCTTGCATAGCTATGTACACACGTTACATAGATGATATATTCATTTTATGGACAGGCACACGTGAGAGCTTCATTCATATGATGAGAGAAGCGAATTTAAAGGATGAGTCCATCAAATTCACCTATGACATTCAGCCAGTTAGCATTAATTTTTTGGATGTTAACATCACTTTGTCAGAGGGTCGATTCAAGACGTCGATTTACAGTAAACCTACTGATGTAAATAGTCTTTTAATGTCCTCTAGCCATCATCCCCAGTCTTTGAGAAATGGATTGCCATATTCTCAATTTTTACGTGTTCATCGCATTTGCAGCGATCTGAGCGAAGAAAAGATACAGATGGACCTCATGACCAAGAAATTCTTGGAAAGAGGTTATAAAAGTAAATTACTTCAATCAGCTAGGGCCAGAGCGTTGCTACAGCCCAAGATTCCGATACCTAAAACTACTGACACTGATGGTTCATCCAAAGTGGTAGCATGTGTCACAAATTTCACCACCGCTAGCCATCTCCTTACTAAAACAGCTAAGAGGATCTGGCCGGTAATTCAATCAGACGCAGACTTGAATAGTCTGAAATCCACCAGATTCATGCCTAGTTATAGGAGAGGCAATAATATCAGGGACATGATAGTACATAATGACATCTCACAATTGTCCACTATTGACACAAGTACTTTTCTATCGAGGAAACCAGGGAATTACAAGTGCACAGGGTGCACTACCTGTCTATATTTAGAGACAGGAGATTATGTGGTTCATCCACACACAGGGAAGAGAATTAAAATCAAACAGGTTCTCACTTGCACCAGCAAGTTCGTAGTGTACTGTATTAGGTGTCCATGTGGCCTATTTTATATAGGCAAGACTAGTTGTCAATTTAAAGAGCGCATGTCCCAACATAGAAGTGCTATCAAGCAAATCTTGGAAGGTAAAAATGTTGACCAGCCAGTGGCTAAACATTTCAAAGCACACCAGCATGGACTAGCTACTTTACGCTACAAAATGCTAGAACAGGTTTTGTTGTCTAAAAGAGGGGGAGACAGGCATAGGATACTCTTACAAAAAGAAGCCAGGTGGATACACCGTTTAAATACGGTATCACCTAATGGCTTAAATGAGACTTTATCATTAACATGCTTTTTATAGCACAGATTCAATCAAGACGTCTGACCTTCATTAGATATGATTTAAGCATGTGCATAACATTATGAATTGTCATAGCTTTTTGCATTTTTATGATGGCGATGGCTTCACGGTCACTGAGTCTCCGTTTTGTATATTTGTTTTTAAAGTTGTCATGGTGATGGGTTAGTCACGATAGCCGGATGTATACTGTTGTCAGGACAACTGAGTCCGTGGATGATGACGTAGCCGGAAATGGGTCCCGGCGTGGACGCCGAGGACATGGCACTTGTGGTGTTCTTTAGAATGTATAAAGGTAAGAGTTTTTGTATTGTTATATATGTACTTCTGATGACGGTTAGATTAAAACCGAAACGTTAAGACACATTTCTTGAGTCAGCTCGAGTTTTGTTTTATGAAGAGTCCGTGAGTGCCGCCTACCTCTCCTCTGCATATATATATATATACACACACACACACACACACACACACACACACACACACACACACACACACACACACACACACACATTATGTTTTTTATACCACTGCCTGCTTTAAAAGGGGTGGGGTCGAGATGGTTTGTGGGGTCCCCAGAGATATATTTGTACAGGATCCCAAGATTTCTGTTGCCGGCCCCTGAGTGGTAGTACTGGTTAGGACAGGTACAAGGGGAGGGGTAAGAAGTAGAGTGGAAAGGGATGAGGCAGAGGTCCAGTATGCTTAAATTGGTGATATTAGACGAGGAAGCATGTGAAGCAATGGTGTGCCAACAATGGTACCAGAGCAGCAACTAGAATTCCTCGCAGCTTCAGTACTCTGATGTTTTGTAAATTTTGTTACTCTTAAGATTAAGTAATAAAGCACCAGTTTATCAGTAGTATGACCCAGAGCTGCATTATCCCTTAACACCAGCAGAGAGCGCCAAAGGGCCATTAATAAAACTCTGAATTGACGTGTTATTTTGTTGTTTATTATTATACAACAAAAGGAAAAAGAACATCGGACAACTGAAATACTGTAACTGTAACAATGCTCTGCAAGTCCATCTGTATCTTCTGCAATTTCTTCAAGCTTTATGTTTGATAAACAATCCCTTACAGTGGTATCAGGTTAACATTTTTTAGATTTTGTGAAATTTCCTTTGTTATTCTACTTTACCTACAGTACATAAAGCTGACATTCAAACTGATCGTCCATGTCCCCCCAGATTAAAGCATAAACACAAAAAGTATTCTTAAGGAAAAGGAGTAGACCACAGCACCCAGAACGGAATTCTCAGTCTCTGACCCAGAAACATCACAACCAACATGACAGAAATTATGAAATAATTTTTCATAATTTACAAACTGAAGTTTCAGCTATTATAGAGGTATCTACTCTACTATAGACACAAGAAGCAAGAACTTATAAGCATATGGTCAAACTGGACACTTAAAGATCGGATGAAAGACCAAGAAAACCAGTTGAAGTGGAACCACATTAGGGGGTTATTCATATTTGGTCGCGGATTTTGCTATTTTAGCGAAATCTGCGACCACTAAAATCGCATGCTGGGGGCCAACCAGCATGTCTAGCGCTTCCCAGTGATGCGATCTCAATTGAATTGCAATCGCATTGCAAAAACCTCAAATAGAGGGTTACCCCTGCCTACGTAGCATAGCTGCGTAGGCAGGCATACCACCGCCATGTTTCTGATCGCAGGAAGCGCAGGCGATGTCATTGGCCGGTCCATAATATGGACATGACACACCTGCATTTCCTGGTCCCCCCCCCCCCTCCCCGATCGCTCATCGCCTGTCAATCATGATGCAAATGCATCCTTCTGGGATGCGATCGCATCATGATAGCCTGCGCACTGTGGCCACTGCGTGCGCAGTGTTCCAAAAGTTGTCCATTTGCGATTTTCGGAACACTGCGACCAGGTCTGAATAGCCCCCTAGATTCAAAAACATTCCTGAAAGCATCTCCTTGGACAATTTATAACATAACTAAGAAGCTTTGTCACAGACTACACTAGTGATTACCTATTGTTTGACTGACTTACTGTGTCCTTAGTAAAGCCCTCATCTAGTCACTGTGAGTTATGATTCACATCCAGAAACATCATTTATCCTGGGACAAACCTCATAATTTTTCAAGACCTCACAACAACAATAAAAAAAAAAAGGAAGGGATCCTGCGGAAGAAAACACAATTATTAAGCTGGGTACACACTAGACCAGGCATGTCAAACTCAAAATCCCAACTGGACCACATTATCAAGGTCCAAGGGGTCTATTTGAGAGAGAGAGGTCGAGTATCCATTATTCAAAATACTCCTGACTTCTCTTCCCTCCACTATGTGCTCTTGGCTACTTCTATAAGCTGCAGAAACCAGGTAAGTGGATTGTGGGGGGAGGTATAGGTTATAAGAAAAAAAAGAAAAAATCTATTTTCTATTTTTGTACCTTAAAGTGGTTAGTGTTTATGTGTGTGTGTATATCCAACAGTGTGGAACGCATTACATCAGTATGTTTGGCCCATGTTGCAGTGGTTTGCCACGCACTGTGCACGATTGAGAGTGCTGCCGCTACTTCCGTTGTCTGGATTTCCAGTGGATTTCCGATCTGATGATGCCCCGGCAATTGAAGATGAGGTGACATTTGGTGATGAGGTAACTCATAGGTAAAGGTGACCTACTGAGTGGAGCAAGTGGATTTATGTTAATATGATGGTGTACAAGCAAGATGTATAGTTAAACTTTATACTATACAGAATGACTGTAATAGTGCTATGTTGTCACTTCCTGTCATGTTTAAATTCAGATATAAGCAGATCCCCAACTGCACTGGACACTGGGGGTGATTCAGACCTTATTGCTGGGCTCAGTGTCGGACTGGGGCAAGTAGTGCCCACCGGGGGAATGCAGTGGTAGGGGCCCATGTTAGGGGTGTGGCCAGTCTGCAGATGGGGTGTGGCCTGCCACCTCATTGGTTTGACTAACCATCAGAAAGTGCAACATCTGGGCTCCTTCATAAATATATACAGTAAATTAAGCTGCTGCATGCATGATAATGTGCCAGATTAATAACAGCAATGCACTGTAGAAAATACACCATAGTCCAGTATAAGGTAACATACAGTATGTATAATTCAAGTGCACAGACTGGAACCTGATCCTTAGAGCAGCACGTGGGGCCCCGGGTAGTGGGGCCCACCGGTGGTTTCCTCTATACCCCTGTGGGCCAGTAACTTTGCTGTCCTGTGTTCAGATAGTTGCCGCCTCCAGGGTAAATTCGCTGTGCAAGTGTGCGATCGCAGGTGTATGCCGAGCTGCAAAAATCCACTGTGCGCAGTCTGTGCGCAGCCCAGGACTCACTTCTTCAGTGCGATGAGAACAGGCTGATCGGGGCCGGAGTTGACGTAAGACACCCTCCCTGAAAACAATTGGGAACACCTGCGTTTTTACGGACAGTTACAGTCAGTTAACACCCACAAACGGCCTCCTCCTGTTAATCATTTTGCGAACGCCCGTGAGATCGTAATTTCCGCACCAACCTGACGCTGACTGGCGATGCCCGTTGTTGGCCGATGTACCTGTGCATTGCAGTGCATACGCCTGCGCAGTCTATTACTGATCGCCCGGTCAATCCCCCCCCCCCCATTTGTCCTGTTGGTTGCTTGAAAGCTATTATTTGGTCTTGACAAAGGACCCCCAATTGACCAAAACATCACATGTATATATTTCCCATTGATGGATTAATAAATACATTTTTTATAACTTTTTGCACTAACAAGCCTGGTGAGTGCTCTTATAATACACAAAGAATAGTGAAGGTGCTCATATACTTATGTGAATGTTCAAGTCCAGCAATGACAACAGGAGCACCTGAAGTCTGAGTACACCAGTGTCCTAATAGATTATACAGGATTGCTTCTCCCCTTTCCAAGCAACAACTCCCCAGGATCCTTGGGTACAAATCCTAATAAAAACAAAGAGAAAGGGGGCGCTCTATAGTGCATAAAAGTTTTATTTAGAGAAACAGGTAAAAAACCCATTTCCAGTAATATGGAACTCATACCAGAGTGATATACACTGTGGGCTGGCTAGCACATGACATTATATGTAACCATACAGGCAAAGACTCGACCTGCAGACCAGCATTTCACAGACTGCAAGTCACATGTAGTGCCCGCCGCTGATGGATATCCGACACACTCGGTCCCGACGGGTGTTCTTGTGGCATCATGCTGAGTTCCGTTGGTGCGGTCGGAGGACACCGGAGGTAGCTGGGAGTGCATCACTAGACCACACCAACACGTCTGTTGTGTCCTTCAAATACAACAGTATTTTTTCCATCCACTTAGCAGTGTCAGATCAGATAATTGATAGAGGTATATATACTAGAGATGAGCGCCTGAAATTTTTCGGGTTTTGTGTTTTGGTTTTGGGTTCGGTTCCGCGGCCGTGTTTTGGGTTCGAACGCGTTTTGGCAAAACCTCACCGAATTTTTTTTGTCGGAGTCGGGTGTGTTTTGGATTCGGGTGTTTTTTTCAAAAAACACTAAAAAACAGCTTAAATCATAGAATTTGGGGGTCATTTTGATCCCAAAGTATTATTAACCTCAAAAACCATAATTTACACTCATTTTCAGTCTATTCTGAATACCTCACACCTCACAATATTATTTTTAGTCCTAAAATTTGCACCGAGGTCGCTGTGTGAGTAAGATAAGCGACCCTAGTGGCCGACACAAACACCGGGCCCATCTAGGAGTGGCACTGCAGTGTCACGCAGGATGTCCCTTCCAAAAAACCCTCCCCAAACAGCACATGACGCAAAGAAAAAAAGAGGCGCAATGAGGTAGCTGTGTGAGTAAGATTAGCGACCCTAGTGGCCGACACAAACACCGGGCCCATCTAGGAGTGGCACTGCAGTGTCACGCAGGATGGCCCTTCCAAAAAACCCTCCCCAAACAGCACATGACGCAAAGAAAAAAAGAGGCGCAATGAGGTAGCTGTGTGAGTAAGATTAGCGACCCTAGTGGCCGACACAAACACCGGGCCCATCTAGGAGTGGCACTGCAGTGTCACGCAGGATGTCCCTTCCAAAAAACCCTCCCCAAACAGCACATGACGCAAAGAAAAAAAGAGGCGCAATGAGGTAGCTGTGTGAGTAAGATTAGCGACCCTAGTGGCCGACACAAACACCGGGCCCATCTAGGAGTGGCACTGCAGTGTCACGCAGGATGTCCCTTCCAAAAAACCCTCCCCAAACAGCACATGACGCAAAGAAAAAAAGAGGCGCAATGAGGTAGCTGACTGTGTGAGTAAGATTAGCGACCCTAGTGGCCGACACAAACACCGGGCCCATCTAGGAGTGGCACTGCAGTGTCACGCAGGATGTCCCTTCCAAAAAACCCTCCCCAATCAGCACATGATGCAAAGAAAAAGAAAAGAAAAAAGAGGTGCAAGATGGAATTGTCCTTGGGCCCTCCCACCCACCCTTATGTTGTATAAACAAAACAGGACATGCACACTTTAACCAACCCATCATTTCAGTGACAGGGTCTGCCACACGACTGTGACTGATATGACGGGTTGGTTTGGACCCCCCCCAAAAAAGAAGCAATTAATCTCTCCTTGCACAAACTGGCTCTACAGAGGCAAGATGTCCACCTCATCTTCACCCTCCGATATATCACCGTGTACATCCCCCTCCTCACAGATTATCAATTCGTCCCCACTGGAATCCACCATCTCAGCTCCCTGTGTACTTTGTGGAGGCAATTGCTGCTGGTCAATGTCTCCGCGGAGGAATTGATTATAATTCATTTTAATGAACATCATCTTCTCCACATTTTCTGGATGTAACCTCGTACGCCGATTGCTGACAAGGTGAGCGGCGGCACTAAACACTCTTTCGGAGTACACACTTGTGGGAGGGCAACTTAGGTAGAATAAAGCCAGTTTGTGCAAGGGCCTCCAAATTGCCTCTTTTTCCTGCCAGTATAAGTACGGACTGTGTGACGTGCCTACTTGGATGCGGTCACTCATATAATCCTCCACCATTCTATCAATGTTGAGAGAATCATATGCAGTGACAGTAGACGACATGTCCGTAATCGTTGTCAGGTCCTTCAGTCCGGACCAGATGTCAGCATCAGCAGTCGCTCCAGACTGCCCTGCATCACCGCCAGCGGGTGGGCTCGGAATTCTGAGCCTTTTCCTCGCACCCCCAGTTGCGGGAGAATGTGAAGGAGGAGATGTTGACAGGTCGCGTTCCGCTTGACTTGACAATTTTGTCACCAGCAGGTCTTTCAACCCCAGCAGACTTGTGTCTGCCGGAAAGAGAGATCCAAGGTAGGCTTTAAATCTAGGATCGAGCACGGTGGCCAAAATGTAGTGCTCTGATTTCAACAGATTGACCACCCGTGAATCCTTGTTAAGCGAATTAAGGGCTGCATCCACAAGTCCCACATGCCTAGCGGAATCGCTCCCTTTTAGCTCCTTCTTCAATGCCTCCAGCTTCTTCTGCAAAAGCCTGATGAGGGGAATGACCTGACTCAGGCTGGCAGTGTCTGAACTGACTTCACGTGTGGCAAGTTCAAAAGGCATCAGAACCTTGCACAACGTTGAAATCATTCTCCACTGCACTTGAGACAGGTGCATTCCACCTCCTATATCGTGCTCAATTGTATAGGCTTGAATGGCCTTTTGCTGCTCCTCCAACCTCTGAAGCATATAGAGGGTTGAATTCCACCTCGTTACCACTTCTTGCTTCAGATGATGGCAGGGCAGGTTCAGTAGTTTTTGGTGGTGCTCCAGTCTTCTGTACGTGGTGCCTGTACGCCGAAAGTGTCCCACAATTCTTCTGGCCACCGACAGCATCTCTTGCACGCCCCTGTCGTTTTTTAAAAAATTCTGCACCACCAAATTCAAGGTATGTGCAAAACATGGGACGTGCTGGAATTTGCCCATATTTAATGCACACACAATATTGCTGGCGTTGTCCGATGCCACAAATCCACAGGAGAGTCCAATTGGGGTAAGCCATTCCGCGATGATCTTCCTCAGTTGCCGTAAGAGGTTTTCAGCTGTGTGCGTATTCTGGAAAGCGGTGATACAAAGCGATGCCTGCCTAGGAAAGAGTTGGCGTTTGCGAGATGCTGCTACTGGTGCCGCCGCTGCTGTTCTTGCGGCGGGAGTCCATACATCTACCCAGTGGGCTGTCACAGTCATATAGTCCTGACCCTGCCCTGCTCCACTTGTCCACATGTCCGTGGTTAAGTGGACATTGGGTACAACTGCATTTTTTAGGACACTGGTGAGTCTTTTTCTGACGTCCGTGTACATTCTCGGTATCGCCTGCCTAGAGAAGTGGAACCTAGATGGTATTTGGTAACGGGGGCACACTGCCTCAATAAATTGTCTAGTTCCCTGTGAACTAACGGCGGATACCGGACGCACGTCTAACACCAACATAGTTGTCAAGGCCTCAGTTATCCGCTTTGCAGTAGGATGACTGCTGTGATATTTCATCTTCCTCGCAAAGGACTGTTGAACAGTCAATTGCTTACTGGAAGTAGTACAAGTGGGCTTACGACTTCCCCTCTGGGATGACCATCGACTCCCAGCGGCAACAACAGCAGCGCCAGCAGCAGTAGGCGTTACACGCAAGGATGCATCGGAGGAATCCCAGGCAGGAGAGGACTCGTCAGAATTGCCAGTGACATGGCCTGCAGGACTATTGGCATTCCTGGGGAAGGAGGAAATTGACACTGAGGGAGTTGGTGGGGTGGTTTGCGTGAGCTTGGTTACAAGAGGAAGGGATTTACTGGTCAGTGGACTGCTTCCGCTGTCACC
Source organism: Pseudophryne corroboree (assembly GCF_028390025.1). Taxonomy (NCBI): domain Eukaryota; kingdom Metazoa; phylum Chordata; class Amphibia; order Anura; family Myobatrachidae; genus Pseudophryne; species Pseudophryne corroboree. The sequence goes on from NC_086447.1 coordinate 705,256,276, forward strand.
CAAAGTTTTTGAACTTGTCACTGACTTATTATGAATGCGCTGCAGGTGACGTATAAGGGAGGATGTTCCGACTCCGAGGTGGTTAACGTCCTTACCCCTACTTATTACAGCTTGACAAAGGGAACACACGGCTTGACACCTGTTGTCCGCATTTCTGGTGAAATACCTCCACACCGAAGAGCTGATTTTTTTGGTATTTTCACCTGGCATGTCAACGGCCATATTCCTCCCACGGACAACAGGTGTCTCCCCGGGTGCCTGACTTAAACAAACCACCTCACCATCAGAATCCTCCTGGTCAATTTCCTCCCCAGCGCCAGCAACACCCATATCCTCCTCATCCTGGTGTACTTCAACACTGACATCTTCAATCTGACTATCAGGAACTGGACTGCGGGTGCTCCTTCCAGCACTTGCAGGGGGCGTGCAAATGGTGGAAGGCGCATGCTCTTCACGTCCAGTGTTGGGAAGGTCAGGCATCGCAACCGACACAATTGGACTCTCCTTGTGGATTTGGGATTTCGAAGAATGCACAGTTCTTTGCTGTGCTGCTTTTGCCAGCTTGAGTCTTTTCATTTTTCTAGCGAGAGGCTGAGTGCTTCCATCCTCATGTGAAGCTGAACCACTAGCCATGAACATAGGCCAGGGCCTCAGCCGTTCCTTGCCACTCCGTGTGGTAAATGGCATATTGGCAAGTTTACGCTTCTCCTCCGACAATTTTATTTTAGGTTTTGGAGTCCTTTTTTTTCTGATATTTGGTGTTTTGGATTTGACATGCTCTGTACTATGACATTGGGCATCGGCCTTGGCAGACGACGTTGCTGGCATTTCATCGTCTCGGCCATGACTAGTGGCAGCAGCTTCAGCACGAGGTGGAAGTGGATCTTGATCTTTCCCTAATTTTGGAACCTCAACATTTTTGTTCTCCATATTTTAATAGGCACAACTAAAAGGCACCTCAGGTAAACAATGGAGATGGATACTAGTATACAATTATGGACTGCCTGCCGACTGCAGACACAGAGGTAGCCACAGCCGTGAACTACCGTACTGTACTGTGTCTGCAGCTAATATAGACTGGTTGATAAAGAGAAGATGTCTATGTAACTATGTATGTATAAAGAAGAATGAAAAAAAACCACGGTTAGGTGGTATACAATTATGGACGGACTGCCTGCCGAGTGCAGACACAGAGGTAGCCACAGCCGTGAACTACCGTACTGTACTGTGTCTGCAGCTAATATAGACTGGTTGATAAAGAGAAGATGTCTATGTAACTATGTATGTATAAAGAAGAATGAAAAAAATCCACGGTTAGGTGGTATTACAATTATGGACGGACTGCCTGCCGAGTGCAGAGACACAGAGGTAGCCACAGCCGTGAACTACCGTACTGTGTCTGCTGCGACTGGATGATAAATGATATAAAAAATATATATATATCACTACTGCAGCCGGACAGGTATATATTATATATTATATAATGACGGACCTGCTGGACACTGTCTGTCAGCAGAATGAGTTTTATTTTTATAGAATAAAAAAAAAAAAAACACACAAGTGAAGTCACACGACGAGTGTTTAACTTTTTCAGGCAATCACAATATAAGTATACTACTAACTATACTGGTGGTCAGTGTGGTCAGGTCACTGGTCAGTCACACTGGCAGTGGCACTCCTGCAGCAAAAGTGTGCACTGTTTAATTTTAATATAATATGTACTCCTGGCTCCTGCTATAACCTATAACTGGCACTGCAGTAGTGCTCCCCAGTCTCCCCCACAATTATAAGCTGTGTGAGCTGAGCAGTCAGACAGATATATAATATATATAGATGATGCAGCACACTGGCCTGAGCCTGAGCAGTGCACACAGATATGGTATGTGACTGACTGAGTCACTGTGTGTATCGCTTTTTTCAGGCAGAGAACGGATATATTAAATAAACTGCACTGTGTGTCTGGTGGTCACTCACTATATAATATATTATGTACTCCTGGCTCCTGCTATAACCTATAACTGGCACTGCAGTAGTGCTCCCCAGTCTCCCCCACAATTATAAGCTGTGTGAGCTGAGCAGTCAGACAGATATATATAATATTATATATAGATAATAGATGATGCAGCACACTGGCCTGAGCCTGAGCAGTGCACACAGATATGGTATGTGACTGAGTCACTGTGTGCTGTGTATCGCTTTTTTCAGGCAGAGAACGGATTATAAAGTAAACTGCACTGTCCTCACTAGTAAACTCTCTCCACTCAGTCTCTACACTTCTACAGTAACAGTACTCCTCCTAGTCAGCTCCAGTAAATCTCTCTCAGTCTCTTATAATCTAAATGGAGAGGACGCCAGCCACGTCCTCTCCCTATCAATCTCAATGCACGTGTGAAAATGGCGGCGACGCGCGGCTCCTTATATAGAATCCGAGTCTCGCGATAGAATCCGAGCCTCGCGAGAATCCGACAGCGTCATGATGACGTTCGGGCGCGCTCGGGTTAACCGAGCAAGGCGGGAATATCCGAGTCGCTCGGACCCGTGAAAAAAAACATGAAGTTCTGGCGGGTTCGGATTCAGAGAAACCGAACCCGCTCATCTCTAATATATACCCCAAACATAATGAGTAAGCTATACCCTTGATAAAGCCTCTACAGGGGGCACAACACGTTGGGACTACTTACCTATCCTCCAAGTACCTACCCTATTAGTACACCAGAGGGAACATTCAATCTCTCTGTATTCTTTCCCCTCCTTTCCTGTTACCCCACTTTCACTCACGTCTGCCCCATGGTCCTGCTACCCCACAACTCAGCCCTGCTCCATCCCTCCCTTCCCTGTCACCTCCCCACACCCCCATCCACATCACACTGACCTCCCTCCCTGCTCACCTCCTGCAGTTTCCCCTCCTAGCTCAGCCACCCGCACCATCACTACTCTCTCATCATCCCTGCCCTCAAAGTTAATCTCTCCTCATCGCTACAGCAACCCTGATAATCTCATTCACATCTCTCCCACAAACTCATACACCCTATCCTGTGCCCTCTGGAATGCCAGATCTGTTTGTAACAAACTGGCCCCCACTCATGACCTTTTCATTTCCAACTCCCTACACCTACTAGCCATTACTGAAACTTGGATTACGCCCTCTGACACTACCTCTCCTGCTGCTCTCTCTGCTGGGGGCCTCGCATTCACACACACACCCCGACCTGGGGGTCGCCATGGGGGTGGTGTTGGGGTCCTTTTACCTTCTAGTTGCTCCTACCAACTCATACCACCAGAATCATCCCTTACATTCTCTACATTTGAGGTCCATACTATACGCCTCTTCCAACCAGTCCATTTTAGAGTAGCTGTCATTTACCGCCCTCCTGGTGTTGCTTCCAAATTCATCGACAACTTTGCTTCCTGGCTTCCTCACTTCCTCTGTTCTGACATTCCCTCCATTATCCTAGGCGATTTCAACATCCCTATTGACATCCCCACACAATCCCCTGCCTCTAAATTCCTTAACCTCACCTCTTCACTTGGTCTCTCCCAGTGGACCTCCTCACCCTCCCATGTGAATGGGAGCTCACTGGATCTGGTCTTCACTCACCGCTGTGATATTTCTGATTTTTCCAATTCCCCATTTCCCCTCTCTGACCACCACCTGCTCTCCTTTAACCTCTCGCTCTCTCTCTCGACTTCCCCATCTCTACCTCCCAAGGCTACCATCACTAAGCGTAACATTGAGGCTATTGACACCACATTCCTTTCCTCCCTGTTTGACTCACTTCTCTTTCCTATTCTCTCTCTCTCTCTCTCTCTCTCTCTCTCTCATGCCCTGAACAAGCCACTTCCATATAGAATGCATCCCTCACTTCTGCTCTTGACTCTGTTGCTCCACCAACCACTATTCACCGTCGTAAATTAACACCTAAACCCTGGCACACCAAATGCACCAGATATCTGCAAAAATGATCACGTACTGCTGAGCGACACTGTAGGAAATCACGCTCTAAGGCAGACTTCCTCCATTTCAAACTTATGCTCTCATCCTTCAGTGCTGCCCTTTCTCTTGCTAAACAGTCATACTTCAATAACCTCATCTCCTCCCAGTCTGCCAACCCCTGGCGCCTTTTTGACACTCTCAACTCACTCCTCTGCCCACCTCCACCTCGTCTCCCTTCCTCACTCTCTGCTCTTGACTTTGCCACTGACTTCACATCCAAAATTGACTCCTTACGTAAGGACATCACATCACACCAGACCATCAGTAACCAGCTTTCTCCCATCCCTTACCACCCCTCCCCATCCCTCCCACCAACTCTGACATCTTTCTCCCATGCATCTGGAGAGGAAGTCATGGCCCTCATTCGTTCCTGCCCCCTCACCACCTTCCCACTTGACCCTATCTCCTCCCGCCTCCTCCGCTACCTCTCTCCTTCTGCTTGTTCCATCTTTCCCACCTTCTCAATCTCTCCCTCTCATCAGGCACTGTCCCCTCTGCCTTCAAGCATGCACTCATCTCTCCTATTCTTAAAAAAACCTACCCTTGATCCAAACACTCTCTCTAACTACCAACCAATCTCTCTACTCCCTTTTGCCTCCAAACTCCTTGAGCGTATTGTCTACAACCGCCTTACTTCCTTTCTTTCCTCACACTCACTAATTGACCCATTCCAGTCTGGCTTCCGTCCTCTCCACTCCACTGAAACTGCCCTTACAAAAGTATGCAATGACCTCCTTGCTGCTAAATCTAAGGGACACTACTCTCTACTTATTGTACTTGATCTCTATGCTGCTTTTGACACTGTGGACCATCCTCTCCTACTGCAAATCGCTCACTCCATTGGTCTGCGTGACACTGCCCTCTCTTGGCTGTCTTCCTACCTCTCTGACTGTTCATTCTCTGTCTCCTCTCATGACTCCACCTCCCCCTCTTTTCCACTAACTGTAGGTGTACCCCAAGGTTCTGTCCTTGGTCCTCTTCTCTTCTCTCTCTATACATCCTCACTAGGTAAGCTTATTAGTTCTTTTGATTTCCAATATCATCTCTATGCTGATGACACCCAAATTTATCTTTCCTCTCCAGACCTCTCCCCTGCTCTCCTCACTTGTATCTCCAACAGTCTCTCTGCTACCTCTTCCTGGATGTCCCAGTGCTTTCTTAAACTTAACATGTCTAAGACCGAACTGATCATCTTCCCTCCCTCCCGCATAACCTCACCTCCTACAATCTCATTATCTATTGATGGCACTACTATCTCCTCTAGCCCCCAAGTGCTCTGTCTTGGAGTAATCCTTGACTCCTCCCTCTTCTTCAAACCACACATTCAGCACCTCTCGCAAACCTGCCGTTTTCATCTAAAAAATATTTCCAGGATCAGACCCTTTCTGACCCAGGATGCTACTAAGATTCTTATCCACTCACTGGTCATCTCCAGACTGGACTACTGTAATCTCCTCCTGACTGGCATTCCTGACAAACACCTCTCTCCACTCCAATCTATCCTCAATGCTGCTGCCCGGCTCATTTTCCTCACCAAACGCACTACGTCTACCTCTCCTCTCTTACTAGACCTTCACTGGCTCCCCTTCCCTTTCAAAATCCATTTCAAGCTTCTCACACTCGCTTACAAAGCCCTCACCCACTCCTCTCCCATCTACATCTCTGATCTTATCTCCCTTTACACTCCCACCCGTCCTCTTCGCTCTGCTCATGCACGACAAATCTCCTGCCTACGGATTACTTCCTCCCACTCCTACCTCCAAGATTTTTCAGAATCTGAAAAAAAAAAAATAGGAAATCACATTGTATGATTTTTAAACAATTTATTTGTATATTCTTGCGGAAAATAAATATTTGGACAATCAAAAAGTTTAACTCAATACTTTGTAATATAACCTCAGTTGACAATTACAGAGGTCAAACATTTCCTGTAGTTCTTGACCAGGTTTGCACACACTGTAGCAGGTATTTTGGTCCACTCTTCCATGCAGATCTTCTCTAGATCTGTCATGTTTTGGGGCTGTCGCTGGGCAACATGGACTTTCAACTCCCTCCACAGATTTTCTATTGGTTTGAGGTCTGGAGACTGGCTAGGCCACTCCAGGACCTTGAAATGCTTCTTACGGATCCACTCCTTAGTTGCCCAGGCTGTGTGTTTGGGGTCATTGTCATGCTGGAAGACCCAACCACATTCCATCTTCAATGCTTTTACTGAGGGAAGGAGGTTTTTGCCCATAATCTCATGATACATGGCCCCATTCATCCTCTCCTTAATACGGATCAGTCATCCTGTCCCCTTTGCAGAAAAGCTGCCCCAAAGCATGATGTTTACACCCCCATGCTTCACAGTGGGTATGGTGTTCTTGGGATGCCATTCATCATTCTTCTCCCTCCAAACACGGTGAGTGGAGTTTATACCAAAAGTTCAATTTTGCTCTCATCTGATCACATTACATTCTCCCAATCCTCCTCTGGATCATCCTGATGTCACTGGCAAACTTTAGATGGGCCTGGACATGTGCTGGCTTAAGCAGGGGGACCTTTCAGGCGCTGCAGGATTTCAATCCATGACAATGTAGTGTGTTACTAATGGTAACCTTTGTGACTGTGGTCCCAGCTCTCTTGAGGTCATTGACCAGGTCCCCCCATGTAGTTCTGGGCTGATTCCTTACCGTTCTCAAGATCATTGATACCTCATGAGGTGAGATCTTGCACGGAGCCCCAGGAGATTGTCAGTGATCTTGTTCTTCTTCCATTTTTTTATAATTGCGCCACCAAGCTGCTTGCCTATTGTCGAGTAGCTCATCCCAACCTTTTGCAGCTCTACAATTTTGTCCCTGGTGTCCTTAGACAGCTCTCTGGTCTTGGATACTTCTGGAGAAGACAACCCGTCCAAGGGGACAATGCACAGGTCTGTTCAATAATGTAAATAAATTATTCATATAGAAACCAACCTATATATACAAATTAGTCTTAATATAGACCAAAAATTACAAGTGGTTGGAGGTGCGCCACTAAGTTATGTATAATGTATAGAGGAAGTTGGTGAAAACCACTAGTGGGTTATACACCTGCAAAGACTTACTGTGTGGCGCACTCTTTTGTTAAATGTTCTGATGAAATATTTAAAACTTAACTTTTATTAATATATTCATAAAAAAATTATAAAAATCTATAATAGAGTAAATCTATAATAGAGTAATTGCCAAACTGATACAAGAGTTTGAACTGAGGTAAAATAGTTACTGTTTAACAAGAACAAACAACGGTAAGATGGTTAAGTTGGATAGCACTATACAGATACAAATGTTGCCATTTGATGGAAACCACTGCACAGATACAAATGTTGCCAATGGACATAGTTGATAGCTGAACTGGTACAACAGTTAAAGCTGAGATGATACAGTGTTTATTTATTACTGTTTGACAAAGAAATAGATGATAGCTGTGCTGCTCCATGACATGCATTGATAAAGACCTGTGTCTTTATCAAATGGCAACATTCATATTTGTACAGTGATCTCCAGCTTAATTATTCCACTATTGTCAATGTGACTAGTAATTGATGCTGCAAATAAGAAGAATACCACTCAGGGAGCAGCAGGCAATATTTTACTTCAGGAGATTAAGATTTTTATAGAAATATCTCCAGACTTTATTGAATTTAAAGTATTGCCACAACCTACATGTATGTACCAATTTGTTAATTCTATTATATTTCGCTATATCTACATGGTTCTCACCCTCACTTCATATATAATGAAGACTAATTATGGTCAAGAAGTGTTCTAAATTCTGAAACTATAAAAGGGTGATAGCATATTGTTATATAGAGTCTCTCTATCACATATTTTTCCAATATTTACTATATAGAGATTTCTCTATTATAGATTTTTATAATTTTCAGGAAAACAGATTTATTGTTTTACCACCAATTTCTTATGAATATATTAATTAAAGTTAAGTTTAAATATTTCATCAGAACATTTAACAAAAGAGTGCACCACACACTAAGTCTTTGCAGGTGTATAACCCACTAATGGTTTTCACCAACTTCCTCTATAGCTCTCTGGTCTTGGCCATGGTGGAGAGGTAGCAGCAGTGCCAGATTAAGGTCTTAATGGGCCTGGAGCTGACATTTTTGAAGGGCCTGTTGTGTGTTTCCGCAGGGGGTGTGGGGCTGTGATGGGGGCTACGGATATGGGTGCGTGACCAGTGCTGTATTTAAATATATATATGCGTGGGTGTATGCGTGTTTGAAAAATGCAAAACTTTATCTACATATCTTTCTCTCTATATATATCTATTTATCTATCCAGCAAGAGAGAGAGAGAGAGAGAGAGAGAGAGAGAGAGAGAGAAAGGAGAGAGTCACTGGGGGAATTTATTTTTTGGGTGTCCATAAGTAATGGGCGCCCAACAGAACTATTCAATTGTTTTGCCATGACTGCATGATTTCTGCTCGCAGTCTCTTGAGGTGGTGAGCAGAAATCTGTGAACAATTGGCTGTTGGAGCACCCAAACTGCTATTTTGGCAGCATGGCCAATAGTTTAGACTGGTTTAGCCACTTTACACAGTTTAACCAAGTGCTTTTGAGTGATAAGCAATAGGCGCCTGCGGAACTCACTTCCATTTGCATTACAATTGAATAGCTCTGTCGAGCTGCCATTACTTATGGGCATGCAAGAAACAATTGGATTCAACTCACTACAGTATGTCAAAGGACACAGTATGTCTCATCCAAAATATATATGTAAATATGTATGTATGTATGTATGTGTGTGTGTACTGTATGTGTGTATATATACAGTGATCGCGCTGAGCGGAAAAAAATTGTGGGTCCCAGGGACCCATTACTTTAAAAAATTGGGGTCCTAGTCCACTGATTCTGGGTCCCATCACATATCATGGGGGGAGAGTCAGGGAGAAGTTGGAAGAGCTGGGGGTAAGGGCAGGCAGTGCTGGGGGTAGTGAGGGGTAAGTGCAGACAGGAGCTGGGGCAGTACTGGGGGTGACTGGCAGTGGGTGACTAGGGAGACAGTGGGTGACAGTTGATAGAAGGAATTGAATGAGATCAGACAGGAAGGGCAGGGTGGTACCCTCTGTGGGGTACCTTGTTCTAAAGCTATTCAGTCCTGCTTAGCATCCAGGAGCTGTTCCCGGATCCAGTCCCGCAAGCTAAATCTAACATCACCCCTTAGTGCCTGACCCTAACCACCCCCCAGAGGTGCAGCTGGTAAGCGTGCATGCAGCAAGATTGAGGCTGCCATGTGGTCCCTGCAATCTCCCCCCTCACAGCACCACTCACCCTGATGGGCAAGTCCTCTGGTCCTCGCTCAGTGGCATGGGTCATGGTCCCGAAGATCTCCTCAGCAGTGCAGGGGTCTCCAGAAGCTCAGAGGATCAAGCCAGGCCACAGCGCAGGATCTCCAGGCCAGTAAGCATCCGGTAACATAGCGGCAGCTTAGCACACTGCGGGTGGAAAGTCAGCCGCCGGAATGAGGACACCAAGAGGATGAGACCAGCGAGCGGGAGTGTGCAGGCAATGTCAGGGCCGGTGAGCGTTGGAAGGTGGCGGGGGCCGCAGCTCAGCTCCCGGACCTAGAAAGCAGCAAGACACATGGGAGGGAGGGGGGACAGTACACTGACACATTGGAGGGGGGCAGTACACTGACACATTGGAGGGAGAGGGGGGGACAGTGCACTGACACATTGGAGGGGGGGCAGTACACTGACATTGGAGGGAGAGGTGGAGGGACAGTACACTGACACATTGGAGGGAGAGGTGGGGGGACAGTACACTGACACATTGGAAGGGGGCAGTACACTGACACATTGGAGGGAGAGGTGGGGGGACAGTACACTGACACATTGGAAGGGGGCAGTACACTGACACATTGGAGGGAGAGGTGGAGGGACAGTACACTGACACATTGGAGGGAGAGGTGGGGGGACAGTACACTGACACATTGGAAGGGGGCAGTACACTGACACATTGGAGGGAGAGGTGGGGGGACAGTACACTGACACATTGGAAGGGGGCAGTACACTGACACATTGGAGGTTGAGGTGGAGGGACAGTACTCTGACACATTGGCGTGTGGGGGGGGGCAATACATTGACACATTGGAGGGAGAGGTGGGGGGGCAGTACACTGACACATTGGAGGGAGAGGTGGAGGGACAGTACACTGACACATTGGAGGGAGAGGTGGAGGGACAGTACACTGAGACATTGGAGTGGGGGGCAGTACGCTGACATTGGAGGGAGAGGTGGAGGGACAGTACACTGACACACTGGAGTGGGGGGAGCAGTACACTGACATTGGAGGGAGAGGTGGAGGGACAGTACTCTGACACATTGGTGTGGGGGGGGCAATACATTGACACATTGGAGGGAGAGGTGGGGGGGCAGTACACTGACACATGGGAGGGAGAGGGGGGGGGCAGTACACTGACATACTGCGGGTGAAAAGCCAGCCGCCCAGACGCTGGAAAGAGGCTCTCAAGAGGAGGAGACCAGCGGGCAGGAGTGTGCAGGTGATGCGGGGCTGGTGAGCGCTGGGAGCTGGCAGGGGCTGCAGTGCAGCTCCTGGACCCTGAAGCAGCTAGACACATTGCTGCAGCCGGCCCCCCATTCACCCCACCACGGCACTAAACCTGCCTTTCCTTGCCAGTATCGATGTGAGGCTCCTCGGGTCGAATGGGGTCGAAGCGGACCCGGGGGCGGAGCCTCACATCGATACTGGCAAGGAAAGGCAGGTTTAGTGCCGTGGTGGGGTGAATGGGCAGCTGGAGGTGAGTGCACTGCTGTGTGTGATGACAGGAAATATATTTTTTCCTGTCAGTACTAGCCACACTGCAGGGAACTCTCTGGGCCTATTTTCAACGGGGGCTTGGAGCTGCAGCTCCATCCGCCCCATTGTTAATCCGGCCCTGGGTAGCAGTCTGACTGTTTGAGGGTGTGGACAGGTGTCCTTAATACAGATAACCAGTTCAAACAGGTGCCATTAATACAGGTAACGAGTGGAGGATAGAAGAGCTTCTCAAAGAAGAAGTAACAGGTCTGTGAGAGCCAGAAATCTTGCTGCTTGGTAGGTGTCCAAATATTTATTTTCAACAAGAATATACAAGTAAATTGTTTAAAAATCATACATTCTGATTTCCTGTTTATTTTTTTCAGATTCTGTCTCTCACAGTTGAAGTGTACCTATGATGGAAATTACAGACATCTCTCATCTTTTTAAGTGGGTCAACTTGCACAATCAGTGGCTATCCAAATACTTTTTTGCCCCACTGTATATTGTTAATGACTATACTATCAGGCGCTTGTCTTGTCTCCACCTTTACCTATATTACTACACTGTTTATTGAAGGACTGAGCTGCCATCCACTAAAGAATTTTTGGGAGTGGCCAGGACGCAATCTTCTATTGAAGAGGAACCATTGTGCCTTATGGGTCATTATATCCTATATATACATTATATCCTATAAATGAGGATCCATTTGTCATGGTTGTTTGTAAAAATTGTTTTTTGTTGTGTGTTAGAATATGCTAGAGTAAGAAAGGGTTGCGCCATAAGTCCTCTGCTAGCTACATATATATATATATATATATATATATATATATATATATATATGTATATAGCCCCACCCAATGTATATGTTTTTAGTCACAATCCATTTCCACTGACGTCAGATACACTCCCCGAAAATGGCCATGATCCGCCTGCATTTTTCCAACCACTCCCCACAAACGCCATGTTAACACCCACGAATGGTCAATTCCAGTCAATCAAATTGCGATCACATTTCACTAAATTACGATCTCAATTTAGCCCAATGCGTTTGCAGTGCTTGCACAGTCTTCCGTCAATCACCCAAGTTGTGATTTGGAAGTTTGTACCTGAAGCTGAATTAGGCCCTAAGCGCATCGGTATCGCAAGCTGTATACCCACGGTGAGATATTTGCTTTATAGTCAAAATCGTAAGCACACACCGCACCGTGTGTATGTACCTTTATTGTTATTCTTATCATCCAGATTATAGCCTGATGAAGTCTTCAGATGAAACTCGTAGTGTGCGAACTAATGTTCCCAGTACACAAGATTTAAAACACCTCAATCTACGGAATTGCTTCTTAAGAATTAACATTGTCAAGTACTGGAATTTATCTCCAATATACCTGTGTACTGTTATATGTGGATTTACGGTTCTTAAGATTGTGAAAGTTTTAACTTGTGAATAAATGTTATGCAAAGAAGCTTTTAAGCTGCTATTGGTAGCCTGAAAGGGCAATTAATTACTTTATTTGGGTGATAAGATCTATTTATAATAGACTAGTAAACTAATTAATTTAGTTTTCCTAATAGAGACATTTTAGCGCACTCTAATATTGTATTATGTTTGCTATATTTCTGTAAGCTCACTAACAGGGGGTATAATTAGAGGTGCTGCTCGATATAAAACTATAGTGCAAGATAAGGGCAAATTTATATTCTTTTAATTTTTTTATTGATTTATATACAGTACACAAAGTGAGGAGGTATACACCGCGATGTACAGCAGTATAGTACAGCACCAAGCAGTGCCAGGATCTGGGTGCTAATACAATACAGCGCCAAGGCGGCAGCAGTGCACCTGCCGCCCACAGGCAGATGGTGACAGCAGTACCACTAGCAGCTGCCACATCCCACACCTGCATCGGGGGCAGCCGGACCTCTGCGTGTGGGGTAGCATGAGAGAAAGCATACACTGCATGCTCGGAGCATACCGCCGTCACTCACGCACAGTCCCCGGGCTGTAGTAAGCATCTGCTCCTGGGGCATGGACATACTGTTGCGGCTGTATGTGTGTCACCAGAGCCCGGGCACCAGCCATACCATTCCCCATAGCTGCAGCGAATCTTTCCGCCGGGGAGGACGGTGTGGCGGCAACTGTGGTTGATGCAGGGGAGGGAGGCATCTGACTCATGGGCATGTAATGTACAGTAATTATGTATGTGGCAGGACTGACTCACATATAATGTGATTACGAGTGTGGCAAGACTGATGGGTGTATAATATAATTACACATGTGGCAGGACTGATGGGCGTGTAATGTAATTATGTGTGTTGCAGGACTGATGGGCGTGTAATCTGAGGAAATGTGTGGCGGGACCGAGGAGCATGTAATCTGAGAGAGTGTGTGGCAGGACCGATGGGCATGTAATGTGAAGACGCATGCACAGGTACAAAAGCATCGCCATGTGCTGGGCGTCCCCTCGCATGTCTGTGAAACTAATCGTAGATGTGCTAAATTTAGCACATCTACAATCAGGTCTGAATTAAGGGGGTCATTCCGAGTTGATCGCTCGCTAGCTAGTTTTAGCAGCCATGCAAACGCTATGCCGCCGCCCACTGGGGAGTGTATTTTAGCTTAGCAGAAGTGCGAACGCATGTGCAGCCGAGCTCTGCAAAAACAGTTTGTTTAGTTTCTGAGTAGCTCTGAACCTACTCAGTGCTTGCGATCACTTCAGCCTATTCGTGTCCGGATTTGACGTCATACACCCGCCCAGCGAACGCCCAGCCATGCCTGTGTTTTTTCAGACACGCCTGCATTTTTGCAAACACTCCCTCAAACGGTCAGTTGACACCCAGAAACGCCCCCTTCCTGTCAATCTTCTTGCGGCCCTCAGTGCGACTGAAAACTTCGCTAGAACCTGTGCACAACCACAACGGGCTTTGTACCCGTACGTTGCGCGTGCGCATTGCGGAGCATAGCGCATGCGCAGAAATGGTAATTTTTAGCCTGATCACTGCACTGGAACAACGACAGCTAGCGATCAACTCGGAATGACCCCCTAGGCCCCTTGTTCTTGGAAGCTGTATATCTCCATCAACATAATCCCAAAACAAAGTGAAAAACAAAAACACAATAGTGTAATATTGCAACCCCAACAGGTAATGGGGGTCATTCAGATCTGAGCGCTAGGCAGTGATTTTTGCTGTCCTGCGATCAGATAGTCACTGCCTACAGGGGGAGTGTATTTTTGCTGTGCAAGTGTGCGAACACGTGTAGCAAAGCTGCACAAACTGATTTTGTGCAGTCTCTGCGAAGCCCAGGACTTATTCAGCCGCTGCGATCACATCAGGTTGTTCAGGACCGGACTTGATGTCAAACACCCTCCCTTCAAATGCTTGGTCCCGTCTGCGTTTTTCCGGACACTCCCTGAAAACGGTCAGTTGCTACCCACAAACACCGTCTTCCTGTCAATCTCCTTGCGAATGCCTGTGCAAATGGATCCTTCGCATAATCCTATCGCTGACCGGCGAACCCCGTTGCAGCTGTCCGTCGAGCCGGCGCAGTGCGGTGCATATGTATGCGCAGTTTGGATCTGATCGCCCGCTGTGTGAAAACACACAGCAGTGATCATATCTGAATGACCCCCAATATGTATATAGCATTCTGTGGGGAAAAAAATGTACCAGAACACACAGTTTCCTTGGGGCATACTTGCCTACTTTTGGAAAGCAGTTTCAGGGAGATTCTGGGGGTCATTCCGACCTGTTCGCATGCAGCGGTTCTTCGCTGTGGTGCAAACTGGTCGGAAATGCACATTCGCGTTGCCCAACGACAGCAACCACCAGAAGAGAGAAGAAAGCGATCGCTAGTGCGATCGCAAGAAGATTGACAGCGGGGTGGTGTTCCGGGGCGGATAGTTTACGTTTTCTGGGCGTGGAGATCCGAACGCAGGCGTGTCCAGGCGTTTGGAGGGCAGATGTCTGTTGTCAATCTCGGGACCTTTGTCGCTGGATCTGTCACATAGGGTAAGTAAGTCTGACCCTGGTCTTGTTTTGCAGGAAACTTTTTTAGCATAGCAGGGCAACACAAGCCCTGCTATGCTAAAATACACTCCCCTATAGTTGGCGTCAAGTTGATCGCACGAGCAGCAAAAAGTTGCTACGTGCGATCAACTCGGAATGAGGGCCTCTATACGTTATGAGAGTTCGCACAGCCCGCCGCAGAGGAGGCTGTGCCTATAGTGTGGGTCCGGCTCCACCTATAGGCGTGTCTATTGCCACTCACCCTTCCTGCGCAGCCTAACTCTCCCTCCCACGCAGCCTAAAGTTAACCTTTCACACCCACAGCATAACGCTAACCTCCCCCCTGTCCTTACCTCTTCCGCCCCCTCCCGCCACTTCAGTTGGTCCTTTGGAGTCCAAGGAGCAGTGGCCTCACCTGTACTGACACCCACTGCCACCACAGCAGTTCCTAGGTGTTTTAATGAGTGCGGACAGTGGCTGTTGCATGTGACAGGTAGGAATCCCTTTGATGCAGATGGAGCGGTGGGCAGGCCATTTGTAACTCCATCTGGTTGCAAGAGGCCTCATCAGAGTGTGGGTCAGGATCATAAACAGTAAAAAAAAAAAAAAATATGTAAAGTGGTAAAACATACAATAAATCAATAAAATCATATAAAATGTCAGTATAGGGTGTTTCACTATGTGCTCTAGTAATATGCTAATTAGCAATGTTTCCTTTAGTAGTCCACATGCAGAACAAGTGTATCATCCAAATAAATGCTTATTTACAGTAGGCACCTGCTTTTAAGTCTCCAGACTGGATGTAGTGTGTCTGAATCCTGGGTGGGTGTCTGCAGTTTTGTGGCCTGTAGTGAAAGACTCCTCCGTACTTCACTGGGAAGAACTATGGTCAGTGCAGGGTTAACCGGGGGAGGGTGTCTGCAGGCAGCGCTGTCTGGAGCCGAGTGTCAGGCTTCTGTGCTCAGGCTGTTCCCGTGCGATGTCTGCTGCACTGCTTCTCCCCCACCCATGCGTAGAACCACAGTCACTCACCTTGGAGGACCTGGCACTCTTTCTCCAGCTTCTCCGACGAGCTCCCAGCAGCCTCACTCTCCCTGCGACAGGTCACTTACCACCTCACTCCCCCTCCCGCCTGCCAGCGGCTCTCAAATGTGCTGGGAGAACCAGGGGAAGGATCCGTGGCTGCCACTGCCAATGCCCCCACAATGCACCACTAGCATGCTCTGCTCAGTGCAGCTATGCTCCGCCCCTAACGCATCCGGATTGGCGCACGCGCGCTCCAGATTTCACGTGGGGCTGGGAGAATCAGGGGTATTGGTTAGGCTTTCCGGGGGAGCGTGAGACTGGCCGGCGGAACGGGAGACTCCCGCAGAATGCGGGAGTGTCGGTAAGTATGCCTTGGGGCCTAATTCAGACCTGATCGCAGCAGCAAATTTGTTAGCTAATGGGCAAATGGGCATGGTGGTCATTCCGAGTTGATCGCTTGCTACAGTAGCTGTTTTTAGCAGCCGTGCAAACGCTAAGCCACCGCCCTCTGGGAGTGTATCTTAGCAGAAGTGCGAAAGAAAGTATCGCAGAGCGGCTACAAAAATAAATTGTGCAGTTTCAGAGTAGCTCTAAACCTACTCAGCGCTTGCGATCACTTGAGACTGTTCAGTTCCTGTTTTGACGTCACAAACACGCCCTGCGTTCTGCCATCCACGCCTGCGTTTTTCCTGTCAAGCCTGCGTTTTTCCTGCCACGCCTGCGTTTTTCAAACACTCCCTGAAAACGGTCAGATAACACCCAGAAACGCCCTCTTCCTGTCAATCACTCTGCGAACAGCAGTGCGACAGAAATGCTTCGCTAGACCTTGTGTAAAACTGCATCGGCCGTTGTAAAAGTACATTGCGCGTGCACATTGCGCTGCATACGCATGCACAGAAGTGCCGGTTTTTTGCTTCATCGCTGCGCAGCCATGTGCACTGCAGGTGGGGCAGATAAAACATGTGCAGAGAGTTAGATTTTGGTGTGTCATTTTGTTTCTGTGCAGGGTAATTACTGGCTGCTTTATTTTTACACTGCAATTTAGATTTCAGTTTGAACAAGCCCCACCCAAATCTAACTCTCTCTGCACATGTTATCTGCCACACCTGCAGTGCACATTGGGCCTAATTCAGACCTGATCGCTAACAAGCAATTTTTGCACTGCTGCGATCAGATAGTCACCGCCTACAGGGGGAGTGTATATTAGCTATGCAAGTGTGTGAACGCATGTGTAAACAGATCTTGTGCTGTCTCTGCACAGCCCAGGACTTACTCAGCCGCTGTGTTCACATCAGCTTGTCCGGGACTGGAATTGTCATCAGGAACCCTCCCTGCAAATAGGAAGAAGGCATTTGTGGGTGGCAACTGACCGTTTTCAGGGAGTTGTTGGAAAAATGCAGGCGTGTCCAAGCGTTTGCAGGGCGGTGGTCTGACGTCAATTCCGGCCCCGGACAGGCTGAAGTGATTGCAGTGGCTGAGTAAGTTCTGGGCAACTCAAAAACTGCACAAAGTGTTTTTGTACCGCTCGGTCACTTGTACAGCTAAAACACACTCCCCGGTGGGCGGCGACTATGCAAACGCAGGCCTGCAAAAACCAGCTAGTGAGCGATCAGGTCTGAATGACCCCCTTAGTTCAGTAGACAGTATTCGCATAAGCGAGAGACAGCCGTGTCTTTTTTTTTTTAAATCAGATGTATTTTATTGATTTTCACATTAATAGACAAACAATAATTCACAAATTACAACATGAACAATGAACATCAAAAAAGAAAGAAACATATACATTTCCAGTAACAGCATAAATCAGAGCCATTCGTAAGTCATGAAATTACATGAGTCATCACAATATGAATCAAATGACAGACCTTTTGGAATAAGTCATTGTAAAATGCATGTACTAAGGATAAGAGGGATTTTTTATATGCAGAAAAAAAAGGAAGAGCAACAAGAACAGCTCCCAGGAACAATGAATGTAAACAAAAGAAGTCCAGGAGCACACATAAGCCAGTATTTACTAAAAATACGAGTTTGGCCGATTTGTGTTTTTTTTTCTAAGTCCCAATCCGGGAATTCACTAAGCACCAATCTCGGCAGTGTCTGGTCTATTCGTAATTGTTTGAATGACAACGTTCCGAAATACGAATGAATAGACCATCGGTCAAACGCGGCTGTTATTTCATAGAATACGGGCATTCACTATTCATTCGTATTTGGGTGTTAGTTTCTGAGTGCTCAAGTGCGGGTCTGTTTTTCTTCGATTCGTTAAAAAAAGCAGCAAAAAAATAGACCTGCTTTTTCCAGTCGAGTTTGGATAACCATGCACGGATCAGTGAGATCTGTGCATGGTTATCTATGGGAAAGGGTCTGTTTAGTGTGAAATCTTAAAAAAAAATTGCGTGGGGTCCCCCCTCTTAAGCATAACCAGCCTCGGGCTCTTTGAGCCGGTCCTCGTTGAAAAAATATGGGGAAAAAAATGACAGGGGTTCCCCCATATTTAATCAACCAGCACCGGGCTCTGCGCCTGGTCCTGGTTCCAAAAATACGGGGGACAAAAAGCGTAGGGGTCCCCCGTATTTTTGAAACTAGCACCGGGCTCCACTAGCTGGGGAGATAATGCCACAGCCGGGGGACACTTTGATATCGGTCCCTGCGGCCATGCCATTAAAACCCCAACTAGTCACCCCTGGCCGGGGTACCCTGGAGGAGTGGGGACCCCTTCAATCAAGAGGTCCCCCCCCCTCCAGCCACCCAAGGGCCAGGGGTGAAGCCTGAGGCTGTCCCCCCCATCCAAGGGCGGCGGATGGGGGGCTGATAGTCTTGTGTGAAATTGTGAATATTGTTTTTAGTAGCAGTACTACAAGTCCCAGCAAGCCTCCCCCGCAAGCTGGTACTTGGAGAACCACAAGTACAAGCATGCGGTGGAAAACCGGGCCCGCTGGTACCTGTAATACTACTACTAAAAAAATACCCCAATAAAAACAGGACACACACACACACCGTGACAGTACAACTTTATTACATACATGCACACCAACATACACACATACTTACCTACAGTATGTTCCCACGAGGCTCGGTCCTCTTCTCCATGTAGAATCCTAGGGGTACCTGTGAAAAAAATTATACTCACATAATCCAGTGAAGAATCCAACCTTTGAATAATCCACGTAATTGGCAAAAAAATTAAACGGAAACCCGACCACGCACTGAAAGGGGTCCCATGTTTACACATGGGACCCCTTTCCCCGACTGCCAGGACCCCCCTGACTCCTGTCAAAGAAGGTCCCTTCAGCCAATCAGGGAGCGCCACGTCGTGGCACCCTCCTGATTGGCTGTGTGCTCCTGTAGTGTCTGTCAGGCAGCGACAGTGATACAATGTAGCACCTATGCGCTCCATTGTAGCCAATGGTGGGAATTTTGCGGTCAGCGGTGAGGTTACTTTCGGTCAACCGCTGACCGCAAAGTTCCCACCAGGGGGGGTCCTGGCAGTCGGGGAAAGGGGTCCCATGTGTAAACATGGGACCCCTTTCAGTGCATGGTCGGGTTTCCATTTTATTTTTTTGCCAAGTACGTGGATTATTCAAAGGTCGGATTCTTCACTGGATTATGTGAGTATAATTTTTTCAGGATTCTACATGGAGAAGAGGACCGAGCCTCGTGGGAACATAGGTAAGTATGTGTGTATGTTGGTGTGCATGAATGTAATAAAGTTGTACTGTCACGGTGTGTGTCCTGTTTTTATTGTGGTATTTTTTTAGTAGTAGTACTACAGGTACCAGCGGGCCCGGTTTTCCACTGCATGCTTGTACTTGTGGTTCTCCAAGTACCAGCTTGCGGGGGAGGCTTGCTGGGACTTGTAGTACTGCTACTAAAAACAATATTCACATTTTTTCAAAAGGCTATCAGCCCCCCATCCGCCGCCCTTGGATTGGGGGGACAGCCTCGGGCTTCACCCCTGGCCCTTGGGTGGCTGGAGGGGGGACCCCTTGATTTAAAGGGTTCCCACTCCTCCAGGGTACCCCGGCCAGGGGTGACTAGTTGGGGTTTTAATGGCACGGCCGCAGGGACCGATATCAAAGTGTCCCCCGGCTGTGGCATTATCTCCCCAGCTAGTGGAGCCCGGTGCTGGTTTCAGAAATACGGGGGACCCCTACGCTTTTTGTCCCCTGTATTTTTGGAACCAGGACCAGGCGCAGAGCCCGATGCTGGTTGATTAAATATGGGGAAACCCCTGTCATTTTTTTCTCCATATTTTTTCAACCAGGATCGGCTCAAAGAGCCCGAGGCTGGTTGTTCTTAGGAGGGGGGACCCCACGCAATTTTTACCTGATTTATTAAGACTTTAATCAACTTTTTAAGGTACACAATGAAGCCCTGCACGGATCTCACAGATCCGGCCGGGATTCCTTGTGTTTTTTCAGGCAGTGTTTTACTCATCACTCCCGTAAAACACTGCCTGATATTACGAATCACATCGACATCGGAAAAAACGATTGTGCAAAATTCGGCAGCTTAGTGAATGATCGTATCAGGATTCAAAAAGTTGCAGTAAAATGCACCCGATACTATTCGAGTTCAAACACCCTTCAAAATGGCCAAAACACAAATCTTTGTAAATATACCCCATGGAGTCAGGTCAGCATCAGCGGGAAGCAAGCGGTTGCTCAACAGGTTATCGAATCCACAATATAGGTTAGGCGGAGGGATCAAGCAAGGAGCTTCAATTCTGCCGAGCCCCCAAATCTTATTGTACTGTATTTCCCAGGACATCTGCGTTTTGTAAACATAAAACGATCATGTGAAAGTGTGGTATTAACCAGCGCAACCCAGGAAGCATAAGAGGGTGGATCACCACCCATCCAAGTGTGAGCTATACAGACACGGGCCAGAGTGAGGAGATTATTAACATATACTCTGAGTTGTGCAGTAACCCAAAAACACATATACCTACTGCCGCAGTCGGTCATGTGACCACCAGCATCCTGACCACCTAGATATAGTATGTATTCCATCCTTCTTTCTCAAGCATCCATAGGGGATACTGGAGCTGTTCATCACAGTGAGGTATAGATGGGGTCCGAGAGCCATTGCACTTTACATTTAATGTGTGAGTGTGTGTGCTGGCTCCTCCCCTCTATGCACCTCCTTTCAGACTCAGTTTTAGAAAAAGTGCCCTCAGAGCTGGGCATGCTCTGCAAGAGCTCCAGTGGTTTTATTTTCTATTTTTTTTATTTAAGCTTTTTTCCACAGCAGATAAAACAGTTGCCCACTGTTTATCTACCACGAGGGACTCTTGGGGGGGGGGGGGGGGTAAGATCCGTTCCCACCTTCAGTGGTCGGCGCCCGGATTCCCTGGTTGCTGAGACTGCAAAGTCTGTCAGTCCTAAGTTGCCTCACACCACAGCTAACTGAGAGCTAGAGCTGGAGCCCCCTAGCAACCCGCCGCATACCCAGAGCGGGCTGAAGCCGGGTAAGTAGCTCCTGAGGATCCCTGGGGTTAGCGTCACGCATACCGCCCACTGTCCCGGCACCTAATCAGCATTAGAGGAGGGCTGTACAGGGCGCCCTGTAATAGACCCATCAGCGTGAGTACACTAGACGCTCGAGATGGTTACGATCTCTCTTTCTCAACACAGTGACTCGAATCATCAGGAAGTATGAATGATTTGAGTCACTCACAGTTTAATGAGTCGAGACAGTAGCCTCTCTCAGTCAGAGGGGGGAGACTCAGTGGGGGAAATTTTCTAAGCTCCCGATTTTGACCGAGATGCCGTTTTTTCATCAAAGTGTCATCTCGGTAATTTACTAAGCAATAATCACGGCAGTGATGAGGGCATTCGTAATTTTTTGCAAGTCCAAGAAAAAAATTACGAATGAATACACCATCGGTCAAAACGCGGCTGTTTAAGTATGAATCTCGGTAATTTACTAAGAAGTGCAAAGCAAAAAAAAAACAAACACTGCCGTGAAAAATTACAACTCGTAAAAAAGTGCTAAAAAAAAACAGACCTGCTTTTTTTCCCCGTGATTGGATAGGCATGCAGGGATCCATGAGATCCGTGCATGTATATCAGTGGGAAGGGGTGGGAAAGTTGTTATTTTATTAAAAAAAATTGCGTGGGGTCCCCCCTCCTAAGCATAACCAGCCTCGGGCTCTTTGAGCCGATCCTGGTTGCAGAAATATGGGGAAAAAATTGACAGGGGTTCCCCCATATTTAAGCAACCAGCATCGGGCTCTGCGCCTGGTCCTGGTTCCAAAAATACGGGGGACAAAAAGAGTAGGGGTCCCCCGTATTTTTAAAACCAGCACCGGGCTCCACTAGCTGGACAGATAATGCCACAGCCGGGGGTCACTTTGATATAGTGCCCTGCGGCCGTGGCATCAAAAATCCAACTAGTCACCCCTGGCCGGGGTACCCTGGGGGAGTGGGGACCCCTTCAATCAAGGGGTCCCCCCCCCAGCCACCCAAGGGCCAGGGGTGAAGCCCGAGGCTGTCCCCCCCCATCCAATGGGCTGCGGATGGGGAGGCTGATAGCCTTTTGTGATAATGAAAAGATATTGTTTTTAGTAGCAGTACTACAAGGCCCAGCAAGCCTCCCCCGCATGCTGGTACTTGGAGAACCACAAGTACCAGCATGCGACGGAAAAACGGGCCCGCTGGTACCTGTAGTACTACTACTAAAAAAATACCCAAAAAAAGACAAGACACACACACCGTGAAAGTAAAGATTTATTACATACATGCACACAAACATACATACATACTTACCTTATGTTCCCACGCAGGTCGGTCCTCTTCTCCAGTAGAATCCAAGGGGTACCTGTTGAAGAAATTATACTCACGAGATCCAGGGGTCCAGGGTCCTCGGGGAATCCAGGTGTAATCCACGTACTTGAAAAAAATAACAAAACGGACACCCGAGCCACGCACTAAAAGGGGACCCATGTTTGCACATGGATCCCCTTTTCCCGACTGCCAGAAACCCACTCTGACTGATGTCTAAGTGGGTTTCTTCAGCCAATCAGGGAGTGCCACGTTGTAGCACTCTCCTGATCGGCTGTGTGCTCCTGTACTGAGTGACAGGCGGCACACGGCAGTGTTACAATGTAGCGCCTATGCGCTCCATTGTAACCAATGGTGGGAACTTTCTACCCTGCGGTTGACCTAAAGTGACATCACCGCTGAGCAGAAAGTTCCCAGCATTGGTTACAATGGAGCGCATAGGCGCTACATTGTAACACTGCCGTGTGCCGCCTGTCACTCAGTACAGGAGCACACAGCCGATCAGGAGAGTGCTACAACGTGGCACTCCCTGATTGGCTGAAGAAACCCACTTAGACATCAGTCAGAGTGGGTTTCTGGCAGTCGGAAAAAAGGGGATCCATGTGCAAACATGGGTCCCCTTTTAGTGCGTGGCTCGGGTGTCCGTTTTGTTATTTTTTTCAAGTACGTGGATTACACCTGGATTCCCCGAGGACCCTGGACCCCTGGATCTCGTGAGTATAATTTCTTCAACAGGTACCCCTTGGATTCTACTGGAGAAGAGGACCGACCTGCGTGGGAACATAAGGTAAGTATGTATGTATGTGTGTATGTATGTAATAAAATTATACTTTCACGGTGTGTGTGTCTTGTGTTTTTTTGGGTATTTTTTTAGTAGTAGTACTACAGGTACCAGCGGGCCCGTTTTTCCGCCGCATGCTTGTACTTGTGGTTCTCCAAGTACCAGCATGCGGGGGAGGCTTGCTGGGACTTGTAGTACTGCTACTAAAAACAATATCTTTTCTTTTACAACAAAGGCTATCAGCCCCCCCATCCGCAGCCCATTGGATGGGGGGGACAGCCTCGGGCTTCACCCCTGGCCCTTGGGTGGCTGGGGGGGGACACCCCTTGATTGAAGGGGTCCCCACTCCCCCAGGGTACCCCGGCCAGGGGTGACTAGTTGGATTTTTGATGCCACGGCCGCAGGGCACTATATAAAAGTGACCCCCGGCTGTGGCATTATCTGTCCAGCTAGTGGAGCCCGGTGCTGGTTTTAAAAATACGGGGGACCCCTACTCTTTTTGTCCCCCGTATTTTTGGAACCAGGACCAGGCGCAGAGCCCGATGCTGGTTGCTTAAATATGGGGGAACCCCTGTCATTTTTTTCCCCATATTTCGGCAACCAGGATCGGCTCAAAGAGCCCGAGGCTGGTTATGCTTAGGAGGGGGGACCCCACGCAATTTTTTTTAAAATATTTGACAGTGTTTAATTTTAAAAAAACAAAAAAAATGAACCCCAGCACTGATCACACAGATCCGTCCGAGATTCATTGTAAAAAAGTCGGCAGTGTTTTGCTAATCACTGCCGTAAAAATAGAAAAAAAACCACGAATGACATCGACATCGGAACAAAAGAAAAACCCGAATACGACAGCTTAGTAAATTAGTCGTAATCAATTCAAAAAGTTGCAGTTTTACACTTTCGATGTCATTCGTGATTGAACTTTGACCTGAAACGGGAAAATACGAATCTTAGTAAATTTACCCCAGTGTGTTGTTGTAATTGGCCGGCGGCAATACCGGGTGACACCCAGTGGGAGGGACGAGGGAGCAGTCACGACTCACCAGTCAGTAAGTGCTGCGCTGCTGTGCCTGATTCATTCATCCTGAGTCTGCCTGTGAGTCGAGACAGTTGTACACTGTGTAGACTCAGTAACTCAGTGGACGGTCCGATTCAGGCAGCATTAGCCTGCAGGAGGTGGAGGCCCTGTGATACAGTGCGCTCAGCTCACTGCTCACTGTTCCTGCTCAATGTGATTGTGACTGAATCATCAGGATATAACAATGTATTTCATGGCTGTTAAGCTTTCTCTCCTCAGCCAGAAGTAATGTGCATATCCAGTAACTAGTATGTAATAATTGGTTATTAATAATATATCAACATAACACTGAATCTATGTAAATATATTATTAACAATCACTCAGGGTCGGACTGGCCCACAGGGGTAAAGGCAGTGGCGTAAGTTCATCCCAGTTGCCCGGAGGCAAGATAAATATTGGTGCCCCCCTATTTCCTATATTAAGATAAGTGTGTGTGTGTGTGTGTGTGTGTGTGTGTGTGTACGTGTGTGTGTGTGTGTATGGAGTGTTCTGAAAAAAATTATATACTGTATTTATACATTTAATTGTCTTTTATTTTAAAGCACACATTTCTTAGCAGTCATACTCAGGATTAGGACCCATGACCTGTTACAATGACAGCAGACACTTTACTGATGGAGTTATTTGCTCCTATACAGGAAGCATGAGAATTCTAACTATATGAAGTTATGTGTAATTGTCAGAGAAGTATCTTCATATAGTTAAAATTCACATATTTCCTATACAGGAGCAAATAGCTTCATCAGTAAGGTATCTGCTTCTAGTGTAATAGGTTGTGGTTTCTAATCCTGGCTTTGACACTTGTAAAATGTGTATATTCAGTATAATAAAGAGGGTGTGATTTGTAAGGTGCAGGGACCAGTGAGGAAGTCGGCCACTGAAAAGACAGCGGCAGCTATCAACCAACTTAATTCAATGGTGTAACAGAATGGGAGGAGAGGTGCCCCCTTCAGAGTAGGAGCCCGGCGGCAGATGACTCCGTTGCCTCCCAGAGTTCTGCCTCTGGGTACAGGGGAAACCACCGGAGGGCCCCACTGCCTGAGGGCCCACTCTCTTCTCTAGGGATCAGGTTTTAGACTGTGCACTTGAATTATATATTATGCATGTTGCTTCATACTGCACAGGACTATGGTGTATTTTCTACAGTGCATTGCTGTTATTAATCTAGTACATTATCATGCCTGCACTAGCAGTATTTACTATATTTATAAAGGGGGCCAAATTATACACTCTGTAATAGTTTGCTAAGCCTCTGTGGTGGATAGCCACACCCCTAAGCATGGACCCCTACCACTACATTCCCCCGGTGGGCCCTTCATTCCCCAGTCCGACACTGCAATCAATGCATAAGCCGCTGCCTCACTCAAATGCACTGCACAATCAGTGCAGCTGAATAACTGGGTTCACTACGATATGCTGGTGGTCGGGCTCCCGGCGACCAGCATACCGGCGCCGGGAGCCCGACCGCCGGCTTACCGACAGTGTGGCGAGCGCAAATGAGCCCCTTGCGGGCTCGCTGCGCTCGCCACGCTATGGGCACGGTGGCGCGCGTTATTCTCCCTCCAGGGGGGTCGTGGACCCCCACGAGGGAGAATAAGTGTCGGTATGCCGGCTGTCGGTATGCCGGCTGTCGGGCTCCCGGCGCCGGTATGCTGGTCGCCGGGAGCCCTACAGCCTTCATACTGAAGACCACCCGAATAACTAGCTGATCCAACTCCGAGAGGACTGAGCAACTCCCTCCATGAGTCACCAGCACTGGTCTGTCAGCACTGAGTCTCTGGCAACTCACTGAATCATGGCGGTAATTCTGAGTTGATCGCAGCAGGAACTTTGTTAGCAGTTGGGCAAAACCATGTGCACTGCAGGGGAGGCAGATATAACATGTGCAGAGAGAGTTAGATTTGGGTGGTTTTTTTTGTTTCTGTGCAGGGTAAATACTGGCTGCTTTATTTTTACACTGCAATTTAGATTGCAGATTGAACACACCCCACCCAATTCTAACTCTCTCTGCACATGTTATATCTGCCTCCCCTGCAGTGCACATCAGTGATGTGCGGTGAGGTCTTTGGCTGGGGAGGCACATATATATCTCCATCTGCCCCCTCTCTCACTTGAGATGTGTGTGCAGGCCAGAGTGTAGGCGCCGCTCAGGGCCGGTGTAAGGATGTTCGGTGCCCTCCTGCAAACTATAAAATTGTGCCCTCCCTCCCTTAACTCATAAAGGGACAGCGTGCATCACAAAAGAGGGGTGTGTTCACACAAGGAAGGCGTGTGGACACAATAGTACCTGAGAATAGTACCTCCAATTCAAATTACACCACACTGTAGCACAATCTTATTCACATTACACTGTATGTAGTCCCCATGATTCATATTACGCGACATAGTAGTGTCCCTTATACTTATGTCCAGCATTGCCTGGGTTTCTGATTATTTTTTTAAGCTGTTATCCCCAGCACTGCCTGAGGATATGTTTTCTTCTCTCTTTTTACTCTTCTCTCTCAGCTCCCTTTTTCCCCATCTATTTCCCTCCCCTCTTTCCCTTTCTTACTCCCACTACTTTGAGAGTCACAGGGAGGGTGAGGATGAGGGCAGGGATGCTGAGGGGGAGATACAGGGAGGGTGAGGGCAGGGATACTGAGGGGGAGGGTGAGAGCAGGGACGCTGAGGGGGAGATACAGGGAGGGTGAGGGCAGGGATGCTGAGGGGGAGGGGAAGGGCAGGGACACTGAGGGGGAGATACAGGGAGGGTGAGGGCAGGAAAGCTGATGGGGAGTGTGAGGACAGGGACACTGAGGGGGAGATACAGGGAGGGTGAGGATGAGGGCAGGGATGCTGAGGGGGAGATACAGGGAGGGTGAGGGCAGGGATACTGAGGGGGAGGGTGAGAGCAGGGACGCTGAGGGGGAGATACAGGGAGGGTGAGGGCAGGGATGCTGAGGGGGAGGGGAAGGGCAGGGACACTGAGGGGGAGATACAGGGAGGGTGAGGGCAGGAAAGCTGATGGGGAGTGTGAGGACAGGGACACTGAGGGGGAGATACAGGGAGGGTGAGGGCAGGAAAGCTGAGGGGGAGATACAGGGAGGGTGAGGGCAGGAAAGCTGACGGGGAGGGTGAGGGCAGGGACGCTGAGGGGGAGATACAGGGAGGATGAGGGCAGGAAAGCTGAGGGGGAGATACAGGGAGGGTGAGGGCAGGAAAGCTGACGGGGAGGGTGAGGGCAGGGACGCTGAGGGGGAGATACAGGGAGGGTGAGGGCAGGGACGCTGAGGGGGAGATACAGGAAGGGTGAGAGCTGGAAAGCTGATGGGGAGGGTGAGGGCAGGGATGCCGATGGAGAGTTAGAGGGCAAGTAAGGGTAGGGATGCTGATGGAGAGTTAGAGGGCAAGTAAGGGTAGGGATGCTGATGGAGAGTTAGAGGGCAAGTAAGGGTAGGGATGCTGAGAGGGAGTTACAGGGAGAGTGCGGGCATGGACACTCATGGGGTGTTATAGGGAGAGTAAGTGCATGGACGCTGACTGGGTGTTAGAGGAAGGGTGAGGGTAGGGACGCTGACAGGGAGTTAGAGGAATCACGAGGGGCGAGTTACAGGGAGGGTAAGGGCAGTAGTACTGAAGAGGGTCACAGGGAGGGAGGGAGGGAGTCACAGGGAGGGTGAGGACAGGGGCCTAAAAAATAGATTAGAATAAACAAATGCTCTAAATCCCCCCAACCGTCACTTACCAGATATGTGCAGCGCCTCCTCACTTCTTCAGGAAGAGGCAGCAGTCTGTCACACGTGGATCTCTATCAGTGATTGTGCGGGACAGGACTCGGAGCTGATAGTGTGGTTTCCGCTCACCACCGGCAAAGCTCTTGACTGTGGGCTGGGTCTGAATCCCATCTTTATGTGCCTGGGCGTCTCCTTCCAGATCAGTCCTGTGTCCCGCCACTCCACTCAAATGACCGTCGAGCTGTCACCGTCTTGGGGGGACATGGTGATATACACACAGGGGCCTGAAAGGGACATAGTGACACATACTGGGGCCTGGGACGGTACAAGAGGAGACACACACACTTTAGCTTGGAGGTTTAGGGGGGAGACATGGCATACACTTTAGCAAGGAGGGGGAGGGGGGACACGGCACACACTTTAGATAAAAGGGGGAGGGGGTACACGGCACACATTTTAGCTAGATGGAGGAGGGGGGGACACGGCACACACTTTAGTTAGAGGGGGGACACGGCACACACTTTAGTTAGGAGGGGGGGACATGGCACACACTTTAGTTAGTAGGGGGAGGGGGGACACAGCACACACGTTAGCTAGGAGGGGGAGGGGGGACACAGCACACATTTTAGCTAGGAGGGGGAGGGGGGGACACGGCACACACTTTAGCAAGGAGGGAGAGGGGGGGACATGGCACACACTTTAGTTAGAGGGGGGGACACGGCACACACTTTAGATAGAAGGAGGAGGGGGGACATGGCACACACTTTAGTTAGGGGGGGACATGGCACACACTTTAGTTAGTAGGGGGAGGGGGGACACAGCACACACGTTAGCTAGGAGGGGGAGGGGGGACACAGCACACATTTTAGCTAGGAGGGGGAGGGGGGGACACGGCACACACTTTAGCAAGGAGGGAGAGGGGGGGACATGGCACACACTTTAGTTAGAGGGGGGGACACGGCACACACTTTAGATAGAAGGAGGAGGGGGGACATGGTACACACTTTAGTTAGGAGGGGGAGGGGGGACATGGCACACACTTTAGTTAGGAGGGGGAGGGGGGACATGGCACACAAAGAGTTTGGAGGGGGAGGGGGGGACATGGCACACACTTTATTTAGGGGGGGAAACATGGCATACACTTTAGTTAGTAGGGGGAGGGGGAGACACAGTAGACAGATCTGCCGTTCCGCTCTCCCCCTCCTCCCTGTACCGCTGCTTCTGCGCTCCTGTCTTCCGCTCTCCCCCCATCTCCATGTACTGCTGCTGCACTGTGTCTTCCGGCTCTGCCTGTGTGTGACAGGCGCCGGACCGGCAGCGGCAGCAAGGACAGTGCTGTACCGTGAGTAAGGAGGCAGGGAGGGGGGAGCCGCTCTTAATCAAGTCAGTGCCGCATCCCGGCGTCGCCGCAGCAGTACCTGACGGGTCCCGCCGCCGCTTCTCCTGGCCACGTCTATGTGATTGGACCAGCGGATCCAGCACTGGATCCGCTGTCCAATCACTGGTGCCTCGCTAGCAGGGGCGTGCTTTCCCTGCCAGTGAGGCACTTGTATAAGTGCCGCATTCCCCTCCTTTTGTTACAGCCCAGCGCATGGCCCCGTCCCCCGCTTTGTCCCGTTCCCACTGGCTATGGGAGGCACTAGCTGTCAGTGCCTCCCAAACGTATTACATGGCCTACAATGATTATAATAATATAAAGTGGATACATATGACACAGAATATGTGTCTTATGTATTTGCTTTGTATTATTTTAATTATTAATGACAGGGGAGGCACTGCCTCCCCTGCCACCCCTGACTGCACGTCCCTGGTGCACATGGTTTTGCCCAACTGCTAACAAAGTTCCTGCTGCGATCAACTCAGAATTACTCCCCATGTGCACTGTCTCTGCAATACATTCCAATCCAAATGAGTCATGACTCATGTCCCGAGACACTCCACTGAACTGAGTCATGTGTCTCAACTCAGTTCAGTGAATCACTTTGCCCATGGCTACTAGACGCCCTGGGGAAGGAGACACAGAGCACATCATGCCTTTTTCTCAGATTAAGCGCGGCTAGGCGGGGAGGAGTTGACTGCTGGCGTCTACACAGCCTGTGTTAAGATGGTGCCATTTTACTTTGCACGCTGCTCCTGACTGAGGGGATATCAATACTCTGAGGTGCTGTACCAGAGGGGGCTAGTGTGGGGATCAGTTCCTGACAAATTTATATAACACTACTTAATAAGAGTGTTTATCTAGTGACTCTTTCCCTTAAAAGTGCTCTCCTTTAGACCATGCTTCAGTGGGCTGTATCTGATTCATATATACTTACATATATATATATATATATATATATATATATATTATTCCTTCTGTGGGGTGTATTACTAAGATTCATGTTTCTGCTGAATTTGTGGGAGTTAGAACTCGAATTTTATCCGTCGTATTTTTCTGCAACTTTTTGAAATCATTTTCGGGAATTTACTAAGCTGTCGAGTTTTAGTTTTTCGTATTTTTCGATGTCAATGTTATTCGTATTTTTTTCCTCACTTTGCGGCCAGATTAGTGTTTTCCGTCCGAAGATTTTTTCCCCCCCGGATTCGTTAGCAGTGTTTTTGTATTTTTCGGCCGCATTTCCACTTGTACTTTTGTTTTTGTCACTCGTACGTGATTGGTTGTGTTTCAGATGTAGGAGTGTTTGTGCGGCACCGTATAAATATGCCCCTAACCATCCGAACCTCGTAGGTTTAGTTAGTGGAGAGGGGAGAGGTTGTTTTGTGGAGTTCGTGAGTTGGTTTGTGGATTTATTGAGGTTTTTACGAGTTCTGAGTGCTGTATTGTGTTTGAAAGTAGTCTTGTCATTCTTGTTGTGTAGATTGTTTGGAGTTTGTCTTATTTTTTGTCCTTGTCTTTTATTCTTGTCTTAGTCTATTGTCAGTATTTTTTTGTGTGTGTGGTTGGTGTGTGGTGTGTAGTGGTAGTGGTAGTGGAGGAGTGTGTTATTTGTGGGGGGTTTTCTGAGTGTTAATTGTTGTTTGTCTTTAGTATGTCAGAGGTGGATGAGGTAGAGAATGTGAGTGAGGTGGAGGAGGTGAGTGAGGTGGAGGGGGTGAGAGGGAGAAGGTGAGTGAGGTGGAGGGGGTGAGTGAGAGGGAGGGGGTGAGTGAGGTGGAGGAGGTTAGTGTTAAGTTGAGATTATTTCTAATAATTATTTATAATGCCAGCGTTAATATATGTGCTGCGGACGAAAGGCACATCTTATTACCATATATGATAAAAGTGCACTGTACGTCACAAACACTACAGCCCTTGAGAGAAAACAAGCACTCGCACACATTGCCTGAGTTCCAATGCTCAGTGATGTATATATTTGATATTAAAAGGATATGTATACAATATATCACATGTACAGTATATATCATTCACTTATAATGTTACAATTACACAAGAAACAGATAGTTACAAAAGAATCCATTACAGCCAGCATATGTAACCCTGTCCCTCAATGCACACTCTGTTCCATAACAGCATACAACAGCAACTAACCCTCTAAGTCCTATAAACTGCCTATATCCTGTGTATTTTGGGGGAGTACATGTCTGGGACTGAGTCTTCTGTTATTGGTCCAGGGGAGGGAACTTTCTCATTCATGATGTGTTATTGGTCAGTTCATATGCAAGCAACGTCCAGCCTTGAAGATGACATCATAGGGGTTGGCCACTGGTTTCCTGCCCACATGCTGTCTTTGTTCTCATTTGAATTGTGGCTTCCTATTCATACATTCAATCATAACTAATTGTTGCAATGAGCTACAACTTAACCACAGCTATCAAATTAATCCACAAATTCCCCTTATTATTTTGACACCAAGCATGACATCTTTATCTTGTTCCATTCCATTAATACATATACATGATGTTATACTCTATTATATAATTTAATACATTATAATATCTGGTGCTTGACATGTTTAATTTATGTGTTATATGAAATATGTGTCGAATATATCTTTGTGGCTTGTCTGTGTGAATGCTTATGCTACCATATATTGCTGTGCACGCTGCATGTATTCGCACGCACAGTGACTCATCAGTGTGGAGTTTGTATGTTTTCTGTATGTAATATTTTTGACTTCGACATTAGTGAGGTGGAAGAGTGGGTGAGGTTGCTGCTGCAGCCTCTAGTGACAGTGATGTAGCTTCGCAGCCACGCGCCACTACTAAGCCACAATGTGAAATTTAGTTATGCAGAGAATTTGGCTTTGGTGTGTGAGTTGATGAAATATTATCGTCAGCTGTTTGGCCGTGAGTCAGCAAACGTCACATCACGCAAGAAGAGTGTCTTGTGGGACAAAGTGGTTGCGGCTGTCAACAGCGAGGGTGTGGTCAAGCGAACAGAGGACACGTGCTGCAAACGCTTTTATGATATAAAGCGGCGTGTGAAGGCGAAAATGGCCAAGGAGGCGAAGTCTGCTCGACAGACAGGTGGGGGCACATCCCTTTATCACCAAATATCTCGAGTACGAGGAGTCCATGAGGAGCCTAATTCCTCCTGAAGTTGTTCGGGCTACTTATGTCAGGGATTCGGATCGGTCTAGGCAGGATGGTGAGTTGTTGTTTTTTAACTCTATTTTGGCATTTCTAAGTGAGTTTGTAACTTTTAAAAACATAACATCTTCTATTTACTGTATTTGTTTGTTTAAGTTACTTTATGCATTTCTGTTTAGTATTTTTTGTTTTTTTTTCAAACAGATTGGAGTGTGCATATTTCATTTATGTGTTGGAAATCATAATCACCTTACTGCAGTTGCTTGTTTGTGTTGATTGGCTATGTTTTCATACTGTATACTTTTTGTGTGGCTCATGAGGCAGAGCCACTTACTCTTTGCATTGTAAATTTGTCTGCAAATGTAAAATGTATATCTTGCATTAAAAATGAGCGTACAGTGTTTTTTTTTGTGTGGATTGAGTGTGTTTTTGGTGTTTTTCTGTTGTTTCATTATTTGGTGGTGATGTTCACTTTGTTTGCCATGTGACAAAAGTACTCTTATTGTTTTTTTTTTGTTTGAGGACAATGGGGGTCATTCCGAGTTGATCGCTCGCTAGCAGTTTTTAGCAAGCGTGCAAACGCTATGCTGCCGCCCACTGGGGAGTGTATTTTAGCTTAGCAGAAGTGCGGACGCATGTGCAGCCGAGCTCTGCAAAAACAGTTTGTGCAGTTTCAGAGTAGCTCTGAACCTACTCAGCGCTTGCGATCACTTCAGCCTATTCGTGTCCGGATTTGACATCATACACCCGCCCAGCGAACGCCAAGCCACGCCTGCATATTTTCAGACACGCCTGCGTTTTTGCAAACACTCCCTGAAAACGGTCAGTTGACACCCAGAAACGCCCCCTTCCTGTCAATCTTCTTGCGGCCATCAGTGCGACTGAAAACTTCGCTAGAATCTGAGCACAACCACAAAGGGCTTTGTATCCGTACGTCGAGCGTGCGCATTGCGGTGCAAACGCATGCGCAGAAATGCCGTTTTTTCACCTGATCGCTGTGAAAATCGTCAGCGAGCGATCAACTTGGAATGACCCCCAATGTGTTCTGCATTTAGTGTTAAATTTTTTAAAAACATATTTTTATTTTATTTTTTTGGATGGTGTAATAGTTTTTGTGGACTTGAACACATCATACTGTTTTGTTTCGGCCTACATTAATTATTTTTCACTCCACATTCTTTTAAAACATAATTGACATTTGTAGTGTTGTGTGTTAATGTATGTATTTTTTGTGTGATACTATTAGTGCTTAAACATTAGGCTGGTTGGAAATGTGAACTAAGCACATGGCCCAATTATGTTTTTTTTTTTTTTTTTTTATGGTTTGGCTCCTGGACACATAATATACACTTTAACAAATGTTGCTGCGTTTTTATTTTCTAAAATGTGTATTTCTCTTACGTCCTATAGGATGCGGGTGTCCACATTAGTACCTTGGGGTATAGACGTGTCCACTAGGAGCCATAGTCACTTTAAGAGTTTGAGAGTGTGGGCTGGCTCCTCCCTCTATGCCCCTCCTACCAGACTCAGTTTAGAAAATGTACTTGGAGGAGCCGGTCACAGCTAGGGGAGCGCTACAGAGTTTCTTTGATAAAAGTTTATTTTAGAGTTTTTTATTTTACAGGGAGGCTGCTGGCAACAGCCTCCCTGCTTCGTGGGACTAAGGGGAGGAGTAGTGTCCACCCTGCGGGGTCTGAGCCACTATCTCCGCTGACAGGACACTGAGCTCCTGAGGGGATTGAATGTTCCCCGCCACAGGGGATTGCTCACCCCGGCAGCATGCCGCCACTCCCTTACAGAGCCAGAAGATCGGTGGTGAGTTAGTCATCAGCCCCCCTAGCAAGTGGGGAGCTGATGTGAAGATGGTGGCAACAGGGTATGGAGCGCAGTACTAACTGCGCTCCGGGGCTCAGCGGTACATAGTGCGGCGCTGTGAGGGGCGCCCTGAGCCAGCGCCTACACCCTACACTGGTCACACAGCCTGTCAGGGTCCCGGGATCTCTGCCAGCATAAATCCTCAGGCCAGTATAATCCTATGAAGGGCGGGAAGACAGCGCCATAAATGGGGGCGGAGCTTCTCCTCAGAGCGGACCCAGCAGCGTTCAGCGCCATATTCCTGCCTGCAGAAATGCTGTCAGTGATGTGCAGTCCCTCCAGAGCAACTCCAGCTATCTCTCACGGTACCAGGGGGTTGTAGAAGGGGGGGGGGGGAGGCTGTGTAAAGACTGTGTAACCTATTAAGGTACACAGTCAGCGCTGGTTTAGGGTCTCCCTATACCTGGAAAGTGCTGTGTGTGGGTTGGCTCCAATCTCTGTGTCTCTCTTGCCATTCTTGGGGGTGAAACTCTGTCTATACTCCCGTGTGTGTGTGTGTGTGTGTGTGTGTGTGTGTGTGTGTATCTGTGGTCTCCATTAGCTATGTCCAGGGACTCTGTGTCATATGCTGCAGAGGATATGTCCTATATCAGGATGATCCCATTCCATGTAATCAGGATTGCACAGAGACCAGCAAGGGAGCCTGAATGATTATCCTCTATCAAATCCATGATTTCTCAGATTTCTACTAGGTTTGCACAGAATGAATCTGGAACTCAGGTTTTACAGAACTCTATAGCAGTTTGGTCTGGTTCTGTTACCTCTAGGCCCCCCTCAGCAGTTTTCCATAAATGTGCTCTTGCACAGATTATGCAGGATGACACGGATACTGACTCTGACACGGCAGATGGTGATAGGGACATTCTGTGCGGGGGGGGGGGGGGGGGGTGCGCATCCCTGGCTAAAGGGGTGCAGTTGATTATAGAGGCTATAAGGGATGTGTTGAATATTGCAGATTCAACACCGGAGCAGGTTGAGGAGGCTTACTTCACTGACAATAAGAAAGCCTCATTAACCTTCCCTGCATCCAAAGAATTAAATGCTGTATTTGAGAAAGCATGGGAAGACCCAGAAAAAAAAATTCCATATCCCTAGAAGGGTTCTGGTTGCTTTTCCCTTCCCTGAGGAGGATAGGAAAAGATGTAAAACCCACCCATAGTGGATGCGTCTGTATCCAGACTCTCAAAAAAATGAGTTTTATGGTAAGAACTTACCCTTGTTAAAACTCTTTCTGCGAGGTACACTGGGCTCCACAAGTCTGGACAATGGGGTGTAGAGTAATATCCTGATCGAGGCACCAACAGGCTCAAAGCTTTGACTGTTCCCAGAATGCACAGCGCCACCTCCTCTATAACCCCGCCTCCCAGCACAGGAGCTCAGTTTAGTTAACCAGCCCAATGCAGTAGCAGGAAAAGAGACGACAACGGTTAGTAGCCACATACACCACACTCTCATGACAAGAGAAGTGTCAGCGGCTAATGCCATATCAACCCAAAGAAGCTAAGTGCGTCAGGGTGGGCGCCTTGTGGAGCCCAGTGTACCTCGCAGAAAGAGTTTTAACAAGGGTAAGTTCTTACCATAAAACTCGTTTTCTGCTGTGGGGTACACTGGGCTCCACAAGTCTGGACAATGGGGATGTCCTAAAGCAGTTCCTTATGGGAGGGGATGCACTGTAGCGGGCACAAGAACCCAGTGTCCAAAGGAAGCATCCTGGGAAGCGGCAGTATCGAAGGCATAGAACCTTATGAACATGTTCCCGGAGGACCACGTAGCCGCCTTGCACAATTGGTCAAGGGTCGCACCACGTTGGGCCGCCCAAGAAGGTCCAACAGACTGAGTAGAATGGGCCGTAATGTGAACAGGAGCTGACAGACCAGCCTTCACATAAGCATGCGCAATCACCATTCTAATCCACCTGGCCAGGGTCTGCTTGTGAGCAGGCCAGCCACGTTTGTGAAATCCAAACAAAACAAAGAGAGAATGAGACTTTCTAATAGAAGCAGTTCTCTTCACATAGATACGGAGAGCCCGTACCACATCCAAAGACCGCTCTCTGGGAGACAAATCAGGAGAGACAAAAGCTGGAACCACAATCTCCTGATTAAGGTGGAACGAAGAAACCACCTTAGGTAAATATCCGGGACGAGTCCTAAGAACCGCCCGGTCACGGTGAATAATCAGATATGGGGAACTACAAGACAAGGCACCGAAATCCGACACTCTTCTAGCAGAGGCAATAGCCAGCAAGAACACCACCTTAAGGGAAAGCCACTTAAGGTCAGCTTGAACCAAGAGGTTCAAATGGAGGCTCCTGCAACGCCTCCAAAACCACCGACAAGTCCCAAGGAGCCACAGGCGGGACATAGGGAGGTTGAATACGCCACACACCCTGAGTGAAAGTATGAATATCAGGTAAAGTCGCAATTTTTCTCTGAAACCACACCGACAAGGCAGAAATATGAACCTTGAGGGAGGCCAGACGCAGGCCTAAATCTAGGCCCTGCTGTAGAAAAGCCAAAAGTTTGGCTGTACTAAATTTGGAAGCGTCATAATGGTTAGATGCGCACCAAACAAAGTAGGAATGCCAGACCCGATGGTAAATCCGAGCAGAGGCCGGTTTCCGGGCCCGCAACATAGTTTTAATGACCTCTTCAGAAAAACCCTTAGCTCTTAAGAGGGAAGCTTCAAGAGCCATGCCGTCAAAGACAGCCGGGCTAGGTCCTAGTAGACACAGGGGCCCTGAACGAGGAGGTCTGGGCGTTGTGGAAGTAGAAGTGGACGCTCTGACGATAGGCCTTGCAGGTCTGAGAACCAGTGCCGTCTGGGCCACGCCGGAGCTATGAGAAGCAGATTTCCTTTTTCTTGCTTGAACTTTCGAATTACCCTGGGCAGGAGTGACACCGAAGGGAACACGTACGGCAGCCGAAACCTCCACGGCACTGCCAGCGCATCCACGAATGCTGCTTGAGGATCCCTTGTCCTTGCTCCGAAGACCGGAACCTTGTGATTGTGTCGAGACGCCATCAAATCCACATCTGGAAGACCCCACCTTTCCACGAGGAGTTAAAACACTTCTGGATGGAGGCCCCACTCACCGGCATGCACGTCCTGACGACTGAGAAAGTCTGCTTCCCAATTCAGGACTCCCGGAATGAATATTGCCGATATTGCCGGTAGATGGCGTTCTGCCCAACGTAGAATCCGTGAGGCTTCCTTCATTGCCAAACGGCTTTGAGTGCCGCCTTGATGATTTATGTAAGCCACTGTGGTGGCGTTGTACGACTGTACTTGAACAGGACGGTTCTGAATCAAATGCTGGGCTAGGTTCAACGCATTGAAGACCGCCCGCAATTCCAGAATGTTGTTCGAGAGGAGAGATTCCTCCTTGGTCCACCGACCCTGCAAGGAGTGCGGCTCCAGCACAGCGCCCCAACCTCTTAGACTGGCATCTGTCATCAACAGGACCCAGTTGGATATCCAGAAGGGATGGCCTCTGCACAATTGTCGGTCCAGGAGCCATCAGAGCAGTGACAGACGGACCTCCGGAGTTAAAGAGATCATGTGAGACCTGATCCGGTGAGTCAGGCCGTCCCACTTGGCTAGAATCAGCTTCTGGAAGGGGCGAGAATGGAATTGAGCAAACTCCACCATGTCGAATGCTGACACCATGAGGCCCAGCACCTTCATTGCCGAATGTATCGACACTTGCGGACGAGAAAGGAAGCAACAAATCCTGTCCTGAATCTTCAGGACTTTCTCCTGAGACAAGAACAACCTCTGGTTGTGAGTGTCCAACAGCGCTCCCAGATGCACCATCCTCTGAGCAGGGACAGGGAGGATTTCTTCCAGTTGATGAGCCACCCGTGGGCTTGTAGAAACCGGACCGTCATATCCAGATGACGCAGGAGAAGATCTGGGGAATTTGCCAGGATTAACAAGTCGTCCAGATACGGCAGTATCCTGACCCCTTGACGGCGGAGTACCACCGTCAGTGTATGTGCTGTCTTCATCAGACGAGGTGTCAGTGACAGCAGTGGATTGTGAGAAGACGAGCGCTCGCTTAGAGAACCTCTTGGACTTAGGCGAGCGTTGGTCAGACTTTTTAGTAGTTAGGGACTGGTTCAACTTCTTTAATTGAGCAGATAAATCGTCCGCCCACGGCGGGTTAGCTGCAGGGACCACATACAGTTGTACCGGCATTGGGGGTCCCATAGGGGGTGTTAGTTTATGAACTAGCGTATGCAGAAGCATGTAAAAAGCGGCCCACGGAGGGTCAGTATGTGCCTCCGTTGCCACAGTCCCACTGGGGAACAAGGAGCCCCCAGAATCAGAGCCCACAGTTGCTATATTCTCCCCATATGTGCCTGTGGCTTCAGCAACACCAGCAGTGTGTTCCGCCCCAGAACCGTTACCTTTATACAAAGGGGAGAGGACAGAAGGCTCTTGTGTGGGCGCACTCTTATAGAAAAGAAGTAAATTTGATAAGGTAATTGAGATAAATGGTTAAAACATAACTTTTATTGACTAATATTACAAACGAGGTTGTTACCGGAGATCTATCCTTTAGGAATGCAATATACCGAGCATCTTAGTGAGATAAAAAATGTTCTGGTCTCTTAATGATTAAAAGTGTGTGGAAGGGCGGTAGACATTAGTTGGTCATACCCCCATTCCCACTTGACCAGTACAGACTTGCTGTATTGATGGAACCACAGGGTAGTCAAGACACAAAAATAATGATAATAACTATGCTCTCTTGGCTTAAGTAGAATTAGAGAAATGATCAGAAGTCATTCCTCTGAGTATAATACAAGAAAAATGGACATGCTCCTATCTGGATTTGAGACAGTAATAACGGTAGAGGTAAATATGGCACCTCACGTAGATGGTGCCCGTGACCAAAGGTCTGGAGATTGCAGAGTAAAGAAAACAAGTGGTGATACTGCTGTTGGTGTTGCTACCACATAGGTGAGGAAAAGATCCCACTCTACAACACCAGGTATTCGCAGGTGGTCCCCCTTCCTGGTACTGACTTGGCCCAACGCTGTTTAGCTTCCAAGATCAGACGAGATCGGGCGTTGGCAGCGTGGTATGGTAGTAGAGAATTTTATGTGAACATCAATGAGAGTGCACCTATTTAAGAATATTGAAAATCAGAGCCGACAGGAAGAGGATTGAGGAAAGATGGAGTAAAAAGGTGGATCTGCTTTCCACGTTAGACCTGATCCAATATTCCCACTCATGTGGTGCAATGTACCAGGAATCGTAAATGAGAGTCCACGAAGGATAGTGATCTATAGACAGTTGAAGTTAATGAGAATCATGATCTATAGACAATTTGAAATTAATAAAAATACAGTCAGAAAAACACTATCACAGGTATATTACAGTATATCCCGACAGATAGTGCATGATAGGAGATGCTGATTGAAACAGATAAATGCGTAGTCACTCTGGTGATACGGTC
Organism: Pseudophryne corroboree; assembly: GCF_028390025.1. Taxonomy (NCBI): domain Eukaryota; kingdom Metazoa; phylum Chordata; class Amphibia; order Anura; family Myobatrachidae; genus Pseudophryne; species Pseudophryne corroboree. The sequence continues at coordinate 705,296,330 of NC_086447.1, forward strand.
TATTTCAAAACTGAGGGTAAGGTCTGGGATCTATAGGGTTAAGCACTGAGGTGACTGATTTATAGAAACTATACCAACATATATCTGTTAACCATGTGTGTCATACACTGTTTGCCACGTAGTCCCGGATAGAATATGGGATGCTAATATATACTAATTATCTGCATGCATAAATTGCTATGAGGAGGCAATAATAAAAATGGATAAATACCAGCACTTAAATAAGTATAACAAATATAATGGTCAAAAATTAATAACACCTAAACTAGGCGTTAGTTTCCAATAGGTTCACTCAATGCTAGGTGAGTGCTAATGAATAAAGGTCTCTAGATAATCACCCCTATGATACGTACTAGGTACGAGATAATTCAAGCGGTACTGCTAGGTTTTGTAAGTAGGAGTTGCTATCCGTGTCAGAGAGCCACAGGATAGTAATGCTTACAGTTTCACCAGAGATCAGGGTAAGCCGAGAGAGCAAGGCAGATAAATGAAGCTAAATGCCAGGATACGGTAGTGTCGACGGGACCCCTGTTCCTAAATGCGGAAGACGCGTTTCGCCCTAGGGCTTGTTCACTTCCGGGTTCCGTGCTGTACGGTGTAGAGAGAGGGCTTTTATGTCCGCCCCGGTTAAGGCTTAGCCAATCATGTGGTGTGGTGTGGTGGGTGTGATTTCCCCATATGTGTAGTTGCTAGGAGACCGCATGCATAAGGACGTCAGATAGGGAGGCGGGAGATACATAACTTATCGCGAGATCGCGGGCGCCATCTTGGATGTGGGAAGAAAATCTTGAAGGTTTGTGTGGGCAGTTACTAAGAGACTGAGAATAGCGGAGCGAAAAACGTCATTGCCGGAGGCTAGAAACATTGGGTGATGGTAAATCACCAATTAAGATATGTCGTATGATGAATGTGATCTCCCCGTATGTGTAGTTGCTGGGAGACCATATTTACTGGTGACGTCAGATCGAGAGACAGCAGATGCACCTCATATCGCGAGAGCACGGGCGCCATCTTAAAGGTGGGAGAAATGCCATAGAGAATAGGGTTTGTATAAGCGGTTGCTAAGATACTGATAATACAGAGCTGAGAAGTCATAACCGGAGGGCTGTGAACATTAGGTGGTAGTAAATCACCATTGTTAGATATAAGAATACTAAATAGTGGATAGGTGGCAAAAGCCCTTATTGCATTGCTGCTAATGTTGCCATTTGATATTAGGTGATACAAATAGATTAAATATTTAGGAAGAACTATACATGGGGGATGAGGGAATGTGATGAGATGGGGATGTAATAATGAGAGAAAATAAAATATGATATGAAAAATCTATAAGATATATAAAGAAATAAATAACCTAAAATTATGACTGGAAGTGGATAACAGATAAAGATAATAATTTATTAGTACCATACTTGATTATAGGGAAATATTAAAATGAAATTAAATTAAAATGAGAATAAAATTAAAAAATTTTTTTTGAAAAGTAAAATGATAAATAAATAAATGATAAATAATAAATGAATAAAAAATATATTGATAAATGAAAGGTGAAAAATGAAAAGTGAAAAGCAAACAGGATAGGCCTGGGGGAAATTGTAATGGAGGGGCTGGACGTGCCTAAGGGGCCATGATAAAAGGGAGGTAAATGTAGGAGTGGAGGGGTCGGATTGTGACAGTGATAATACTGTATGTACATAGGAAAGCAGGTGTCGGGGTGCAGTAACAAGTCAACAAATGAAAGGGGTGAGTGGAAGCTGAGGATGGGATGTGAGTGCAAGGGGGTGCAATGACCATGGGAATAGATAAAATAATTAGTCTTGCATTTGTGAGGATAGAAAAGAAGATGAGGGGTGGGTGTGAGTGGTTATGATTGATGGGGGAAAATCAGGGATAAATGTCTGGTGGGTGTGGGCTATTGGTGAAGAATGGAAATGGGAACTAGTTGTAAAGAGGAATGTTGGATGGGAAAGGGGGATGATGAAGTCAGGTGTTAAAAAGTGATGTAAATATGGAAGATGAGAGGTGCATGGAAATTGTGTGCAGTGAAAGGTGTAGGTGTATCCATGACCTGTGGAAAAAATGATAAAAGGAGGAATATAAATTCAGAACATATAAATGGTAAGTGAAAAGCTAAATTACAAGAAAGCTCCATAATTAATGGTTTCATTCAAGCCAAAGGGTTTCAGGCTGTTCAGGCGGAAAATCCACTCACTCTCCTTTTTGTATAGTTCTTTTGTTATGTCTCCTCCTCGTATTCCGAGATGTACTCGATCCAAGCAGAAAGTCTTGAACCCTTTGATGGATCCTTTATGCACAGAGTTGAAATGTCTTGCTACTGAAGTGAGCTGTTTCATTCTGTTTAAATCTCTGGAGGCATTACGGATGTTCCCAAGGTGTTCCAAAATTCTTTCTTTCCATTTGCGAGTGGTCATGCCCACATACTTAAGATTACACTCGCACGTTATGCAATATATCACCGCCTGCGTATTACAATTGAAGAAATATTGTAACTTAACAGGCTGGTCAAATTTATCGATGACCGTGTTGGTTTGCAAAATTTGGGGGCATGCTTTGCAGTGGCCGCAGGGGAAAGAGCCTGTGATGATAGGTTTTTTGATATTTGAAGAGATCAAATGGCTGTGCACTAGCTGGTCTCTCATATTTTTTGATCTGCGCCAGCTCATTTGCAATGGGGAGTCGAAGAGGGGTGCCAAATCTGGGTCCAATTGTAAGATTGGAAGATGTCTAGTTATTGCTCCCTTCAACTTCCTCCATTCAGGGCAGAAGGTCCCAATGAAGCGAACGGTGTCTTCCTGCTCCGTGCTCTTATTTTTCTTTCCAAAGATCAAACTCTCTCTTTTGGTTTTTGCTATGGCAGTGTATGCCCGCTTGAGTGAGCGTCTGCTGTAGCCTCTATCCAGTAGACGGTTGGTTAATTCCAAGCTTTTGGCCTTGAAAGTTGAATCTTCCGAGCAATTGCGTCTTAGGCGTAGATATTCCCCTTTAGGGATGTTCTCCACAGTGGGCGGAAAATGAGAGCTTGTTTGGTGTAGGAGGCTGTTAGTAGCCGTCTCCTTACGGAATAATTCCGTTTCCAAAAATCCTGCATTGGATTTATAAATACTAAGGTCTAAGAATGGTACTCTCGTTGGGCTGATAAAGTGTGTCAAGTTGATGTTGAGTTCATTGTGATTAAGAATCTGAATGAACTCCAGAAGTAAGTTCTTATCACCGTTCCAAATCACGAAGACATCGTCGATGTATCTTAGCCATAGTATTATATGTGTGGTGTATTTTTCATTGCAGATGTCAAACACGTGAAAGTGCTCCCACCACCCTAGGAAGAGATTCGCATATGTAGGTGCACATGCTGCCCCCATAGCGGTTCCCCTGATTTGTAAGAAAAACTGGTCTTGAAAAACAAAATAATTTTTTGAGAGGACAAAAGTAAGTAGCTGTAACAAAAAATCCGAGAAATCATTGGAACCAATTTGATCCAAAAAGAATTTGGTTGCAGCCAAACCTTGTTGGTGATTGATGCTCGAGTAGAGTGCCTCAACATCTAAGGTTGCTAGGAGGAAGTCATCCTCAAAATGAATATTGTGAATTTTTCGTAGTAAGTCAGCAGTGTCTTGCAGATAAGATGGTAAGTCAAGGACGAAATCGCGTAGGTGTAAATCTAAGAATCGACTCGGCTGCTCCAACAATCCTCCATTACCCGACATTATCGGTCTGCCTGGTGGCACTTGGATGTCTTTATGAATCTTCGGCAGAAGATAAAAAGTTGGAGTTCTCGGGTTTTGTACAGTCAAATATGCTACTTCTTGTTTAGTGATGGTTCCCTGAGTAGCAGCCTCTTGTATTAGAGAGGTATAAGCTTTTTGGAACCTTTTAGTGGGATCGTTAAGAAGTTTTTGATAGCAGAGGGGGTTAAGCAATTGTTTATGTGCTTCCGTGATATACATTTCTAACGGCCATAGCACAATATTACCACCCTTGTCTGAAGGTTTGATAATTACGTCTCGCCAGGTTTCCATCTCACGTAATGCTTTCCTTTCTTGATAATTGAGATTTCTTGATGGATATTGATGGGAAGTTTTAATTTGGACGTAAATATCGTCGAATTCTTTCGACACCCTGTTAAGAAAGACCCTGATTTCAGGGCTGGTATTATCGGGTGGGAAAAATGAGGACTTTGGTTTACATTTGGCTCGGCAAGGAGTGCTGTCTTGTATGTTTGATTCCCCTCATCTTCTTTTCTATCCTCACAAATGCAAGACTAATTATTTTATCTATTCCCATGGTCATTGCACCCCCTTGCACTCACATCCCATCCTCAGCTTCCACTCACCCCTTTCATTTGTTGACTTGTTACTGCACCCCGACACCTGCTTTCCTATGTACATACAGTATTATCACTGTCACAATCCGACCCCTCCACTCCTACATTTACCTCCCTTTTATCATGGCCCCTTAGGCACGTCCAGCCCCTCCATTACAATTTCCCCCAGGCCTATCCTGTTTGCTTTTCATTTTTCATTTTTCACCTTTCATTTATCAATATATTTTTTATTCATTTATTATTTATCATTTATTTATTTATCATTTTACTTTTCAAAAAAAATTTTTTAATTTTATTCTCATTTTAATTTAATTTCATTTTAATATTTCCCTATAATCAAGTATGGTACTAATAAATTATTATCTTTATCTGTTATCCACTTCCAGTCATAATTTTAGGTTATTTATTTCTTTATATATCTTATAGATTTTTCATATCATATTTTATTTTCTCTCATTATTACATCCCCATCTCATCACATTCCCTCATCCCCCATGTATAGTTCTTCCTAAATATTTAATCTATTTGTATCACCTAATATCAAATGGCAACATTAGCAGCAATGCAATAAGGGCTTTTGCCACCTATCCACTATTTAGTATTCTTATATCTAACAATGGTGATTTACTACCACCTAATGTTCACAGCCCTCCGGTTATGACTTCTCAGCTCTGTATTATCAGTATCTTAGCAACCGCTTATACAAACCCTATTCTCTATGGCATTTCTCCCACCTTTAAGATGGCGCCCGTGCTCTCGCGATATGAGGTGCATCTGCTGTCTCTCGATCTGACGTCACCAGTAAATATGGTCTCCCAGCAACTACACATACGGGGAGATCACATTCATCATACGACATATCTTAATTGGTGATTTACCATCACCCAATGTTTCTAGCCTCCGGCAATGACGTTTTTCGCTCCGCTATTCTCAGTCTCTTAGTAACTGCCCACACAAACCTTCAAGATTTTCTTCCCACATCCAAGATGGCGCCCGCGATCTCGCGATAAGTTATGTATCTCCCGCCTCCCTATCTGACGTCCTTATGCATGCGGTCTCCTAGCAACTACACATATGGGGAGATCACACCCACCACACCACACCACATGATTGGCTAAGCCTTAACCGGGGCGGACATAAAAGCCCTCTCCCTACACCGTACAGCACGGAACCCGGAAGTGAACAAGCCCTAGGGCGAAACGCGTCTTCCGCATTTAGGAACAGGGGTCCCGTCGACACTACCGTATCCTGGCATTTAGCTTCATTTATCTGCCTTGCTCTCTCGGCTTACCCTGATCTCTGGTGAAACTGTAAGCATTACTATCCTGTGGCTCTCTGACACGGATAGCAACTCCTACTTACAAAACCTAGCAGTACCGCTTGAATTATCTCGTACCTAGTACGTATCATAGGGGTGATTATCTAGAGACCTTTATTCATTAGCACTCACCTAGCATTGAGTGAACCTATTGGAAACTAACGCCTAGTTTAGGTGTTATTAATTTTTGACCATTATATTTGTTATACTTATTTAAGTGCTGGTATTTATCCATTTTTATTATTGCCTCCTCATAGCAATTTATGCATGCAGATAATTAGTATATATTAGCATCCCATATTCTATCCGGGACTACGTGGCAAACAGTGTATGACACACATGGTTAACAGATATATGTTGGTATAGTTTCTATAAATCAGTCACCTCAGTGCTTAACCCTATAGATCCCAGACCTTACCCTCAGTTTTGAAATAGACCGTATCACCAGAGTGACTACGCATTTATCTGTTTCAATCAGCATCTCCTATCATGCACTATCTGTCGGGATATACTGTAATATACCTGTGATAGTGTTTTTCTGACTGTATTTTTATTAATTTCAAATTGTCTATAGATCATGATTCTCATTAACTTCAACTGTCTATAGATCACTATCCTTCGTGGACTCTCATTTACGATTCCTGGTACATTGCACCACATGAGTGGGAATATTGGATCAGGTCTAACGTGGAAAGCAGATCCACCTTTTTACTCCATCTTTCCTCAATCCTCTTCCTGTCGGCTCTGATTTTCAATATTCTTAAATAGGTGCACTCTCATTGATGTTCACATAAAATTCTCTACTACCATACCACGCTGCCAACGCCCGATCTCGTCTGATCTTGGAAGCTAAACAGCGTTGGGCCAAGTCAGTACCAGGAAGGGGGACCACCTGCGAATACCTGGTGTTGTAGAGTGGGATCTTTTCCTCACCTATGTGGTAGCAACACCAACAGCAGTATCACCACTTGTTTTCTTTACTCTGCAATCTCCAGACCTTTGGTCACGGGCACCATCTACGTGAGGTGCCATATTTACCTCTACCGTTATTACTGTCTCAAATCCAGATAGGAGCATGTCCATTTTTCTTGTATTATACTCAGAGGAATGACTTCTGATCATTTCTCTAATTCTACTTAAGCCAAGAGAGCATAGTTATTATCATTATTTTTGTGTCTTGACTACCCTGTGGTTCCATCAATACAGCAAGTCTGTACTGGTCAAGTGGGAATGGGGGTATGACCAACTAATGTCTACCGCCCTTCCGCACACTTTTAATCATTAAGAGACCAGAACATTTTTTATCTCACTAAGATGCTCGGTATATTGCATTCCTAAAGGATAGATCTCCGGTAACAACCTCGTTTGTAATATTAGTCAATAAAAGTTATGTTTTAACCATTTATCTCAATTACCTTATCAAATTTACTTCTTTTCTATAAGAGTGCGCCCACACAAGAGCCTTCTGTCCTCTCCCCTTTGTATAAAAGTTTGCATACTTTCTGGCTCTGGGCGCACCACCAACTAGGACGATAATAACACCGATACGTATATAGTATACCATATGGAAAAGGCTAATTTTTGCCCTTTTTCTCCCCTACCAGTTTAGGGTAACTCACTGTCCTGTTTTGGTTTTTCTTCTTTAATTTTCAGTATCTATTCCTATTTAGCTTTACCGGTGCCGGATCGCCCTAGGTTTTTGTATAGTATTTTTCTACTGTTGCACAAACAGTCTCTGATCCTTGGCACGGTTTTCCGTATCGCACTTTATGACAACGTTTTCCTTACCGGATCTGTCCATTTTAGCAGTAACACCTTCACTTAAATAATTTTTGGAAGCAGTTTCTATAATGACCACCTTCTCATTAAAAGCGGAGCTAACAAAACGACAAAACCCGGAGACCTTTGGGGATTTCTTCACAGAAAATTTTGACGAATCCCCCACTGATTCTGACTGGAAAACTTCTTTTGCTAGATTACAAAAGAACTTGCAGAAAAGGACTCGCCTTTCGTGGGACATTACCACATTACAGAATTATATTAAACATAAGATTGTGCCTCGGGGGTTGAGACCCAAAATATTCCCCTCTTTCCCACTGGCCACGGAGAACTTGAAGACAGAGTGGGAGACAGCACTCCTGAAGTGTTCCCAAGAACTATTACATCTTTTGGTCAAACATGACACTTTACTCATAGATCAAGTGGAAAAAGAAATAGAGGAACTGGGCCATAACCTAGAAATTTGGGAAAAAGATCTGTCTTTTCAGACAGCTTTTGAGAAACATCAAAAAGAACTTAAGTCATATGAACAAACAATAGCTGATCGGAAGCGTAACAAATTCATTAGGGACAAACGAGACTTCTCGCGTGGGGATATCTTCAGGTGGAACTCCATACCCCAGAGCAGGAATCGAAGACAGAGGGACGACTCGACTTTCTCAGAATTTGAATCTTCAAACAGTGGAGATTCATCTAGTGAGACTTCAGACAACGCCAGATTCAATCAAGGTGAAGGAGAATTCTCTCCACGTTTTTTAGGCCAGGGCTTGAAACAAAGAGGCCGGGACAAAAACCAAGGAAAACCCGGCGGGGGGGAAAGAAGAGGCGACAGACGCAACCCCGATTGGGACCTATCAAGGACTGCCAGGTATCCGGCCCGACAGAGGAAGACGCTACGCTAATTCATCCGACTTCTTCCTCCTTACAGGTTATCAACCTATCGGGCAGACCCCTTTCACCTGCACATATGGCTGTTTTAGCCAAAGGCCTATCTTTCTCACCCTCCAGATCATTCAACAGATTTTGTTGGGAGAAGGATCTTAGATTATTTGGTAGAAAACTCCTGCTCAAAAAGTTCTTTACAAAACACCACGCAAGACGAGACAGCGATAACATCACAGATTTATCCCCTGAGGAGCTCCAAGCAGTCCAAACGCTCGAAGACCTACTAGTGGAATCAAACATACAAGACAGCACTCCTTGCCGAGCCAAATGTAAACCAAAGTCCTCATTTTTCCCACCCGATAATACCAGCCCTGAAATCAGGGTCTTTCTTAACAGGGTGTCGAAAGAATTCGACGATATTTACGTCCAAATTAAAACTTCCCATCAATATCCATCAAGAAATCTCAATTATCAAGAAAGGAAAGCATTACGTGAGATGGAAACCTGGCGAGACGTAATTATCAAACCTTCAGACAAGGGTGGTAATATTGTGCTATGGCCGTTAGAAATGTATATCACGGAAGCACATAAACAATTGCTTAACCCCCTCTGCTATCAAAAACTTCTTAACGATCCCACTAAAAGGTTCCAAAAAGCTTATACCTCTTTAATACAAGAGGCTGCTACTCAGGGAACCATCACTAAACAAGAAGTAGCATATTTGACTGTACAAAACCCGAGAACTCCAACTTTTTATCTTCTGCCGAAGATTCATAAAGACATCCAAGTGCCACCAGGCAGACCGATAATGTCGGGTAATGGAGGATTGTTGGAGCAGCCGAGTCGATTCTTAGATTTACACCTACGCGATTTCGTCCTTGACTTACCATCTTATCTGCAAGACACTGCTGACTTACTACGAAAAATTCACAATATTCATTTTGAGGATGACTTCCTCCTAGCAACCTTAGATGTTGAGGCACTCTACTCGAGCATCAATCACCAACAAGGTTTGGCTGCAACCAAATTCTTTTTGGATCAAATTGGTTCCAATGATTTCTCGGATTTTTTGTTACAGCTACTTACTTTTGTCCTCTCAAAAAATTATTTTGTTTTTCAAGACCAGTTTTTCTTACAAATCAGGGGAACCGCTATGGGGGCAGCATGTGCACCTACATATGCGAATCTCTTCCTAGGGTGGTGGGAGCACTTTCACGTGTTTGACATCTGCAATGAAAAATACACCACACATATAATACTATGGCTAAGATACATCGACGATGTCTTCGTGATTTGGAACGGTGATAAGAACTTACTTCTGGAGTTCATTCAGATTCTTAATCACAATGAACTCAACATCAACTTGACACACTTTATCAGCCCAACGAGAGTACCATTCTTAGACCTTAGTATTTATAAATCCAATGCAGGATTTTTGGAAACGGAATTATTCCGTAAGGAGACGGCTACTAACAGCCTCCTACACCAAACAAGCTCTCATTTTCCGCCCACTGTGGAGAACATCCCTAAAGGGGAATATCTACGCCTAAGACGCAATTGCTCGGAAGATTCAACTTTCAAGGCCAAAAGCTTGGAATTAACCAACCGTCTACTGGATAGAGGCTACAGCAGACGCTCACTCAAGCGGGCATACACTGCCATAGCAAAAACCAAAAGAGAGAGTTTGATCTTTGGAAAGAAAAATAAGAGCACGGAGCAGGAAGACACCGTTCGCTTCATTGGGACCTTCTGCCCTGAATGGAGGAAGTTGAAGGGAGCAATAACTAGACATCTTCCAATCTTACAATTGGACCCAGATTTGGCACCCCTCTTCGACTCCCCATTGCAAATGAGCTGGCGCAGATCAAAAAATATGAGAGACCAGCTAGTGCACAGCCATTTGATCTCTTCAAATATCAAAAAACCTATCATCACAGGCTCTTTCCCCTGCGGCCACTGCAAAGCATGCCCCCAAATTTTGCAAACCAACACGGTCATCGATAAATTTGACCAGCCTGTTAAGTTACAATATTTCTTCAATTGTAATACGCAGGCGGTGATATATTGCATAACGTGCGAGTGTAATCTTAAGTATGTGGGCATGACCACTCGCAAATGGAAAGAAAGAATTTTGGAACACCTTGGGAACATCCGTAATGCCTCCAGAGATTTAAACAGAATGAAACAGCTCACTTCAGTAGCAAGACATTTCAACTCTGTGCATAAAGGATCCATCAAAGGGTTCAAGACTTTCTGCTTGGATCGAGTACATCTCGGAATACGAGGAGGAGACATAACAAAAGAACTATACAAAAAGGAGAGTGAGTGGATTTTCCGCCTGAACAGCCTGAAACCCTTTGGCTTGAATGAAACCATTAATTATGGAGCTTTCTTGTAATTTAGCTTTTCACTTACCATTTATATGTTCTGAATTTATATTCCTCCTTTTATCATTTTTTCCACAGGTCATGGATACACCTACACCTTTCACTGCACACAATTTCCATGCACCTCTCATCTTCCATATTTACATCACTTTTTAACACCTGACTTCATCATCCCCCTTTCCCATCCAACATTCCTCTTTACAACTAGTTCCCATTTCCATTCTTCACCAATAGCCCACACCCACCAGACATTTATCCCTGATTTTCCCCCATCAATCATAACCACTCACACCCACCCCTCATCTTCTTTTCTATCCTCACAAATGCAAGACTAATTATTTTATCTATTCCCATGGTCATTGCACCCCCTTGCACTCACATCCCATCCTCAGCTTCCACTCACCCCTTTCATTTGTTGACTTGTTACTGCACCCCGACACCTGCTTTCCTATGTACATACAGTATTATCACTGTCACAATCCGACCCCTCCACTCCTACATTTACCTCCCTTTTATCATGGCCCCTTAGGCACGTCCAGCCCCTCCATTACAATTTCCCCCAGGCCTATCCTGTTTGCTTTTCATTTTTCATTTTTCACCTTTCATTTATCAATATATTTTTTATTCATTTATTATTTATCATTTATTTATTTATCATTTTACTTTTCAAAAATTTTTTTTAATTTTATTCTCATTTTAATTTAATTTCATTTTAATATTTCCCTATAATCAAGTATGGTACTAATAAATTATTATCTTTATCTGTTATCCACTTCCAGTCATAATTTTAGGTTATTTATTTCTTTATATATTTTATAGATTTTTCATATCATATTTTATTTTCTCTCATTATTACATCCCCATCTCATCACATTCCCTCATCCCCCATGTATAGTTCTTCCTAAATATTTAATCTATTTGTATCACCTAATATCAAATGGCAACATTAGCAGCAATGCAATAAGGGCTTTTGCCACCTATCCACTATTTAGTATTCTTATATCTAACAATGGTGATTTACTACCACCTAATGTTCACAGCCCTCCGGTTATGACTTCTCAGCTCTGTATTATCAGTATCTTAGCAACCGCTTATACAAACCCTATTCTCTATGGCATTTCTCCCACCTTTAAGATGGCGCCCGTGCTCTCGCGATATGAGGTGCATCTGCTGTCTCTCGATCTGACGTCACCAGTAAATATGGTCTCCCAGCAACTACACATACGGGGAGATCACATTCATCATACGACATATCTTAATTGGTGATTTACCATCACCCAATGTTTCTAGCCTCCGGCAATGACGTTTTTCGCTCCGCTATTCTCAGTCTCTTAGTAACTGCCCACACAAACCTTCAAGATTTTCTTCCCACATCCAAGATGGCGCCCGCGATCTCGCGATAAGTTATGTATCTCCCGCCTCCCTATCTGACGTCCTTATGCATGCGGTCTCCTAGCAACTACACATATGGGGAGATCACACCCACCACACCACACCACATGATTGGCTAAGCCTTAACCGGGGCGGACATAAAAGCCCTCTCCCTACACCGTACAGCACGGAACCCGGAAGTGAACAAGCCCTAGGGCGAAACGCGTCTTCCGCATTTAGGAACAGGGGTCCCGTCGACACTACCGTATCCTGGCATTTAGCTTCATTTATCTGCCTTGCTCTCTCGGCTTACCCTGATCTCTGGTGAAACTGTAAGCATTACTATCCTGTGGCTCTCTGACACGGATAGCAACTCCTACTTACAAAACCTAGCAGTACCGCTTGAATTATCTCGTACCTAGTACGTATCATAGGGGTGATTATCTAGAGACCTTTATTCATTAGCACTCACCTAGCATTGAGTGAACCTATTGGAAACTAACGCCTAGTTTAGGTGTTATTAATTTTTGACCATTATATTTGTTATACTTATTTAAGTGCTGGTATTTATCCATTTTTATTATTGCCTCCTCATAGCAATTTATGCATGCAGATAATTAGTATATATTAGCATCCCATATTCTATCCGGGACTACGTGGCAAACAGTGTATGACACACATGGTTAACAGATATATGTTGGTATAGTTTCTATAAATCAGTCACCTCAGTGCTTAACCCTATAGATCCCAGACCTTACCCTCAGTTTTGAAATAGACCGTATCACCAGAGTGACTACGCATTTATCTGTTTCAATCAGCATCTCCTATCATGCACTATCTGTCGGGATATACTGTAATATACCTGTGATAGTGTTTTTCTGACTGTATTTTTATTAATTTCAAATTGTCTATAGATCATGATTCTCATTAACTTCAACTGTCTATAGATCACTATCCTTCGTGGACTCTCATTTACGATTCCTGGTACATTGCACCACATGAGTGGGAATATTGGATCAGGTCTAACGTGGAAAGCAGATCCACCTTTTTACTCCATCTTTCCTCAATCCTCTTCCTGTCGGCTCTGATTTTCAATATTCTTAAATAGGTGCACTCTCATTGATGTTCACATAAAATTCTCTACTACCATACCACGCTGCCAACGCCCGATCTCGTCTGATCTTGGAAGCTAAACAGCGTTGGGCCAAGTCAGTACCAGGAAGGGGGACCACCTGCGAATACCTGGTGTTGTAGAGTGGGATCTTTTCCTCACCTATGTGGTAGCAACACCAACAGCAGTATCACCACTTGTTTTCTTTACTCTGCAATCTCCAGACCTTTGGTCACGGGCACCATCTACGTGAGGTGCCATATTTACCTCTACCGTTATTACTGTCTCAAATCCAGATAGGAGCATGTCCATTTTTCTTGTATTATACTCAGAGGAATGACTTCTGATCATTTCTCTAATTCTACTTAAGCCAAGAGAGCATAGTTATTATCATTATTTTTGTGTCTTGACTACCCTGTGGTTCCATCAATACAGCAAGTCTGTACTGGTCAAGTGGGAATGGGGGTATGACCAACTAATGTCTACCGCCCTTCCACACACTTTTAATCATTAAGAGACCAGAACATTTTTTATCTCACTAAGATGCTCGGTATATTGCATTCCTAAAGGATAGATCTCCGGTAACAACCTCGTTTGTAATATTAGTCAATAAAAGTTATGTTTTAACCATTTATCTCAATTACCTTATCAAATTTACTTCTTTTCTATAAGAGTGCGCCCACACAAGAGCCTTCTGTCCTCTCCCCTTTGTATAAAAGTTTGCATACTTTCTGGCTCTGGGCGCACCACCAACTAGGACGATAATAACACCGATACGTATATAGTATACCATATGGAAAAGGCTAATTTTTGCCCTTTTTCTCCCCTACCAGTTTAGGGTAACTCACTGTCCTGTTTTGGTTTTTCTTCTTTAATTTTCAGTATCTATTCCTATTTAGCTTTACCGGTGCCGGATCGCCCTAGGTTTTTGTATAGTATTTTTCTACTGTTGCACAAACAGTCTCTGATCCTTGGCACGGTTTTCCGTATCGCACTTTATGACAACGTTTTCCTTACCGGATCTGTCCATTTTAGCAGTAACACCTTCACTTAAATAATTTTTGGAAGCAGTTTCTATAATGACCACCTTCTCATTAAAAGCGGAGCTAACAAAACGACAAAACCCGGAGACCTTTGGGGATTTCTTCACAGAAAATTTTGACGAATCCCCCACTGATTCTGACTGGAAAACTTCTTTTGCTAGATTACAAAAGAACTTGCAGAAAAGGACTCGCCTTTCGTGGGACATTACCACATTACAGAATTATATTAAACATAAGATTGTGCCTCGGGGGTTGAGACCCAAAATATTCCCCTCTTTCCCACTGGCCACGGAGAACTTGAAGACAGAGTGGGAGACAGCACTCCTGAAGTGTTCCCAAGAACTATTACATCTTTTGGTCAAACATGACACTTTACTCATAGATCAAGTGGAAAAAGAAATAGAGGAACTGGGCCATAACCTAGAAATTTGGGAAAAAGATCTGTCTTTTCAGACAGCTTTTGAGAAACATCAAAAAGAACTTAAGTCATATGAACAAACAATAGCTGATCGGAAGCGTAACAAATTCATTAGGGACAAACGAGACTTCTCGCGTGGGGATATCTTCAGGTGGAACTCCATACCCCAGAGCAGGAATCGAAGACAGAGGGACGACTCGACTTTCTCAGAATTTGAATCTTCAAACAGTGGAGATTCATCTAGTGAGACTTCAGACAACGCCAGATTCAATCAAGGTGAAGGAGAATTCTCTCCACGTTTTTTAGGCCAGGGCTTGAAACAAAGAGGCCGGGACAAAAACCAAGGAAAACCCGGCGGGGGGGAAAGAAGAGGCGACAGACGCAACCCCGATTGGGACCTATCAAGGACTGCCAGGTATCCGGCCCGACAGAGGAAGACGCTACGCTAATTCATCCGACTTCTTCCTCCTTACAGGTTATCAACCTATCGGGCAGACCCCTTTCACCTGCACATATGGCTGTTTTAGCCAAAGGCCTATCTTTCTCACCCTCCAGATCATTCAACAGATTTTGTTGGGAGAAGGATCTTAGATTATTTGGTAGAAAACTCCTGCTCAAAAAGTTCTTTACAAAACACCACGCAAGACGAGACAGCGATAACATCACAGATTTATCCCCTGAGGAGCTCCAAGCAGTCCAAACGCTCGAAGACCTACTAGTGGAATCAAACATACAAGACAGCACTCCTTGCCGAGCCAAATGTAAACCAAAGTCCTCATTTTTCCCACCCGATAATACCAGCCCTGAAATCAGGGTCTTTCTTAACAGGGTGTCGAAAGAATTCGACGATATTTACGTCCAAATTAAAACTTCCCATCAATATCCATCAAGAAATCTCAATTATCAAGAAAGGAAAGCATTACGTGAGATGGAAACCTGGCGAGACGTAATTATCAAACCTTCAGACAAGGGTGGTAATATTGTGCTATGGCCGTTAGAAATGTATATCACGGAAGCACATAAACAATTGCTTAACCCCCTCTGCTATCAAAAACTTCTTAACGATCCCACTAAAAGGTTCCAAAAAGCTTATACCTCTTTAATACAAGAGGCTGCTACTCAGGGAACCATCACTAAACAAGAAGTAGCATATTTGACTGTACAAAACCCGAGAACTCCAACTTTTTATCTTCTGCCGAAGATTCATAAAGACATCCAAGTGCCACCAGGCAGACCGATAATGTCGGGTAATGGAGGATTGTTGGAGCAGCCGAGTCGATTCTTAGATTTACACCTACGCGATTTCGTCCTTGACTTACCATCTTATCTGCAAGACACTGCTGACTTACTACGAAAAATTCACAATATTCATTTTGAGGATGACTTCCTCCTAGCAACCTTAGATGTTGAGGCACTCTACTCGAGCATCAATCACCAACAAGGTTTGGCTGCAACCAAATTCTTTTTGGATCAAATTGGTTCCAATGATTTCTCGGATTTTTTGTTACAGCTACTTACTTTTGTCCTCTCAAAAAATTATTTTGTTTTTCAAGACCAGTTTTTCTTACAAATCAGGGGAACCGCTATGGGGGCAGCATGTGCACCTACATATGCGAATCTCTTCCTAGGGTGGTGGGAGCACTTTCACGTGTTTGACATCTGCAATGAAAAATACACCACACATATAATACTATGGCTAAGATACATCGACGATGTCTTCGTGATTTGGAACGGTGATAAGAACTTACTTCTGGAGTTCATTCAGATTCTTAATCACAATGAACTCAACATCAACTTGACACACTTTATCAGCCCAACGAGAGTACCATTCTTAGACCTTAGTATTTATAAATCCAATGCAGGATTTTTGGAAACGGAATTATTCCGTAAGGAGACGGCTACTAACAGCCTCCTACACCAAACAAGCTCTCATTTTCCGCCCACTGTGGAGAACATCCCTAAAGGGGAATATCTACGCCTAAGACGCAATTGCTCGGAAGATTCAACTTTCAAGGCCAAAAGCTTGGAATTAACCAACCGTCTACTGGATAGAGGCTACAGCAGACGCTCACTCAAGCGGGCATACACTGCCATAGCAAAAACCAAAAGAGAGAGTTTGATCTTTGGAAAGAAAAATAAGAGCACGGAGCAGGAAGACACCGTTCGCTTCATTGGGACCTTCTGCCCTGAATGGAGGAAGTTGAAGGGAGCAATAACTAGACATCTTCCAATCTTACAATTGGACCCAGATTTGGCACCCCTCTTCGACTCCCCATTGCAAATGAGCTGGCGCAGATCAAAAAATATGAGAGACCAGCTAGTGCACAGCCATTTGATCTCTTCAAATATCAAAAAACCTATCATCACAGGCTCTTTCCCCTGCGGCCACTGCAAAGCATGCCCCCAAATTTTGCAAACCAACACGGTCATCGATAAATTTGACCAGCCTGTTAAGTTACAATATTTCTTCAATTGTAATACGCAGGCGGTGATATATTGCATAACGTGCGAGTGTAATCTTAAGTATGTGGGCATGACCACTCGCAAATGGAAAGAAAGAATTTTGGAACACCTTGGGAACATCCGTAATGCCTCCAGAGATTTAAACAGAATGAAACAGCTCACTTCAGTAGCAAGACATTTCAACTCTGTGCATAAAGGATCCATCAAAGGGTTCAAGACTTTCTGCTTGGATCGAGTACATCTCGGAATACGAGGAGGAGACATAACAAAAGAACTATACAAAAAGGAGAGTGAGTGGATTTTCCGCCTGAACAGCCTGAAACCCTTTGGCTTGAATGAAACCATTAATTATGGAGCTTTCTTGTAATTTAGCTTTTCACTTACCATTTATATGTTCTGAATTTATATTCCTCCTTTTATCATTTTTTCCACAGGTCATGGATACACCTACACCTTTCACTGCACACAATTTCCATGCACCTCTCATCTTCCATATTTACATCACTTTTTAACACCTGACTTCATCATCCCCCTTTCCCATCCAACATTCCTCTTTACAACTAGTTCCCATTTCCATTCTTCACCAATAGCCCACACCCACCAGACATTTATCCCTGATTTTCCCCCATCAATCATAACCACTCACACCCACCCCTCATCTTCTTTTCTATCCTCACAAATGCAAGACTAATTATTTTATCTATTCCCATGGTCATTGCACCCCCTTGCACTCACATCCCATCCTCAGCTTCCACTCACCCCTTTCATTTGTTGACTTGTTACTGCACCCCGACACCTGCTTTCCTATGTACATACAGTATTATCACTGTCACAATCCGACCCCTCCACTCCTACATTTACCTCCCTTTTATCATGGCCCCTTAGGCACGTCCAGCCCCTCCATTACAATTTCCCCCAGGCCTATCCTGTTTGCTTTTCATTTTTCATTTTTCACCTTTCATTTATCAATATATTTTTTATTCATTTATTATTTATCATTTATTTATTTATCATTTTACTTTTCAAAAAATTTTTTTAATTTTATTCTCATTTTAATTTAATTTCATTTTAATATTTCCCTATAATCAAGTATGGTACTAATAAATTATTATCTTTATCTGTTATCCACTTCCAGTCATAATTTTAGGTTATTTATTTCTTTATATATCTTATAGATTTTTCATATCATATTTTATTTTCTCTCATTATTACATCCCCATCTCATCACATTCCCTCATCCCCCATGTATAGTTCTTCCTAAATATTTAATCTATTTGTATCACCTAATATCAAATGGCAACATTAGCAGCAATGCAATAAGGGCTTTTGCCACCTATCCACTATTTAGTATTCTTATATCTAACAATGGTGATTTACTACCACCTAATGTTCACAGCCCTCCGGTTATGACTTCTCAGCTCTGTATTATCAGTATCTTAGCAACCGCTTATACAAACCCTATTCTCTATGGCATTTCTCCCACCTTTAAGATGGCGCCCGTGCTCTCGCGATATGAGGTGCATCTGCTGTCTCTCGATCTGACGTCACCAGTAAATATGGTCTCCCAGCAACTACACATACGGGGAGATCACATTCATCATACGACATATCTTAATTGGTGATTTACCATCACCCAATGTTTCTAGCCTCCGGCAATGACGTTTTTCGCTCCGCTATTCTCAGTCTCTTAGTAACTGCCCACACAAACCTTCAAGATTTTCTTCCCACATCCAAGATGGCGCCCGCGATCTCGCGATAAGTTATGTATCTCCCGCCTCCCTATCTGACGTCCTTATGCATGCGGTCTCCTAGCAACTACACATATGGGGAGATCACACCCACCACACCACACCACATGATTGGCTAAGCCTTAACCGGGGCGGACATAAAAGCCCTCTCCCTACACCGTACAGCACGGAACCCGGAAGTGAACAAGCCCTAGGGCGAAACGCGTCTTCCGCATTTAGGAACAGGGGTCCCGTCGACACTACCGTATCCTGGCATTTAGCTTCATTTATCTGCCTTGCTCTCTCGGCTTACCCTGATCTCTGGTGAAACTGTAAGCATTACTATCCTGTGGCTCTCTGACACGGATAGCAACTCCTACTTACAAAACCTAGCAGTACCGCTTGAATTATCTCGTACCTAGTACGTATCATAGGGGTGATTATCTAGAGACCTTTATTCATTAGCACTCACCTAGCATTGAGTGAACCTATTGGAAACTAACGCCTAGTTTAGGTGTTATTAATTTTTGACCATTATATTTGTTATACTTATTTAAGTGCTGGTATTTATCCATTTTTATTATTGCCTCCTCATAGCAATTTATGCATGCAGATAATTAGTATATATTAGCATCCCATATTCTATCCGGGACTACGTGGCAAACAGTGTATGACACACATGGTTAACAGATATATGTTGGTATAGTTTCTATAAATCAGTCACCTCAGTGCTTAACCCTATAGATCCCAGACCTTACCCTCAGTTTTGAAATAGACCGTATCACCAGAGTGACTACGCATTTATCTGTTTCAATCAGCATCTCCTATCATGCACTATCTGTCGGGATATACTGTAATATACCTGTGATAGTGTTTTTCTGACTGTATTTTTATTAATTTCAAATTGTCTATAGATCATGATTCTCATTAACTTCAACTGTCTATAGATCACTATCCTTCGTGGACTCTCATTTACGATTCCTGGTACATTGCACCACATGAGTGGGAATATTGGATCAGGTCTAACGTGGAAAGCAGATCCACCTTTTTACTCCATCTTTCCTCAATCCTCTTCCTGTCGGCTCTGATTTTCAATATTCTTAAATAGGTGCACTCTCATTGATGTTCACATAAAATTCTCTACTACCATACCACGCTGCCAACGCCCGATCTCGTCTGATCTTGGAAGCTAAACAGCGTTGGGCCAAGTCAGTACCAGGAAGGGGGACCACCTGCGAATACCTGGTGTTGTAGAGTGGGATCTTTTCCTCACCTATGTGGTAGCAACACCAACAGCAGTATCACCACTTGTTTTCTTTACTCTGCAATCTCCAGACCTTTGGTCACGGGCACCATCTACGTGAGGTGCCATATTTACCTCTACCGTTATTACTGTCTCAAATCCAGATAGGAGCATGTCCATTTTTCTTGTATTATACTCAGAGGAATGACTTCTGATCATTTCTCTAATTCTACTTAAGCCAAGAGAGCATAGTTATTATCATTATTTTTGTGTCTTGACTACCCTGTGGTTCCATCAATACAGCAAGTCTGTACTGGTCAAGTGGGAATGGGGGTATGACCAACTAATGTCTACCGCCCTTCCACACACTTTTAATCATTAAGAGACCAGAACATTTTTTATCTCACTAAGATGCTCGGTATATTGCATTCCTAAAGGATAGATCTCCGGTAACAACCTCGTTTGTAATATTAGTCAATAAAAGTTATGTTTTAACCATTTATCTCAATTACCTTATCAAATTTACTTCTTTTCTATAAGAGTGCGCCCACACAAGAGCCTTCTGTCCTCTCCCCTTTGTATAAAAGTTTGCATACTTTCTGGCTCTGGGCGCACCACCAACTAGGACGATAATAACACCGATACGTATATAGTATACCATATGGAAAAGGCTAATTTTTGCCCTTTTTCTCCCCTACCAGTTTAGGGTAACTCACTGTCCTGTTTTGGTTTTTCTTCTTTAATTTTCAGTATCTATTCCTATTTAGCTTTACCGGTGCCGGATCGCCCTAGGTTTTTGTCCAGAACCGTTACCCTCAGAAGCAGACATGATATAACTTGCAGTATGAGGTAACACAGTACAATTATTAGCAGCACTATATCCCTAAACCCAAACCCCTGCGCAGTGTAGTCAGCACCAGCAGAGATAAAGGAGAGATATGGTGACTAAATCAAAGAGAAAAATACGTAATACAGTATATCTTTGTGAAAATCCTATATTAAATAACACCTGACGCACCAAGCCCCCTCAGGTTATAGAATATAGGGATAGCAAGTTGAGTGAAAGACACGAGATGGACACCACTCAGCTATCAATGCACACACAAATAGTCACAGTTTGTACAATGCAGAGGTTATTACAGACAATAATACTGCACTGGACTAGCTTACACAGCTATATAGTCAATAGATATAACACTACACAGTAAGAAACTGGATGTATATCACAGGGTAATTGTACTATAAACCCCTGACTAAATGCACTCTTTCTTAACTAACACTGACTAAAAAGGCAGGTAGAATACTTAAGTGTCATGTAAAGTCACAGCACTGACAACCAGGCGGCTTTACATAGGAGGATTTGCCCAAGCAGTCCCAGGAACAGTGAGCTGAGGAGTAATGGCGCCGCAGACACTGACAGGGAGTGAGGAAAGACAGAGATGTAGCTCCAGGGTGGGTACACTTGCTGGAAATGGCACCCTGGGGCTGGGGGAGTGGCTTCAGGTCTAAGCCTTATCCCCCTTGCTGGCAAAACCACCGGGTACTGTGGGCGATATTAAAATCGGTTTTAAGAGAAAACCTGACCTGCGCCCATGCCCTGGTGATCTAGTGGGATCGCCTGTATCCACAGTGTCCACCGCCAGCGCGCACGGCCCGCCTCCCACTGACCGTGCTGGATCGCGATAAAGACCGGGTCCCGCGAGCGGGACCCACTTACCACCTCCCGAAGCGCGGCCATACGATCCTGGAGAGCCCCAGCCGTGTGTGCCTAACGTGAAGTAAACTGGAGCCTCCGCTGTAGATACCCGGCAACCAGGGCTCGGGAGTGTACAGCGCCGCTGGGGAGAGCTGGAGCTGCAGCAGAGAATGTCAGAAGACATTTACCCCTGCTGCTGCTCTTGAAGTCTTCACTTTTTACCTCATAAAAAGCTTTTCTTAGGGCTGGCTGGAGCAGCCCCTCTGTTAAGTGAAAGCTTTGAGCCTGTTGGTGCCTTGGATCAGGATCCTACTCTATACCCCATTGTCCAGACTTGTGGAGCCCAGTGTACCCCGCAGCAGAAAGGTGGTTTTACCTGTTCCAGGATCTACCGCCTTAAAGGAGCTGGCTGATCGCAAAATTGATACTGCGCTCAAATCCATATACACGGCTTCAGGGGTGATACTACGGCCCACTATTGCCTGTGCATGGATTTCCAAAGCTATAGTAAAGTGGTCAGGCACATTACTTGAGGATTTGGATACTATGGATAAAAGTGATGTAGAATTGTTTTTACGTAACATTCAGGATTCTGCAGGCTTTATGGTGGAATCCATGAAGGACCTGGGTTCAATGTCTGCAGGAATTTCTTCCATGTCTGTCTCAGCTCGTCGAGGACTGTGGCTGCGCTAGTGGTCTGCCGACATGGAATCCAGGAGAGGTGTGGAGACCCTACCCTACACAGGTCAGACTCTCTTTGGGGAAGCGTTGGATGCGAGGATCTCCACGGCTACAGCGGTTAAGTTACCCTTTCTGTGAAGCATCCTTTTCCTTCAGTAGCATCACAGTCCTTTCGTGTTACTAAAACAAGAAAGGCCAAACCGTCCAACACCTTCTTAGAGGGGGTTGGCCAAAGTCCAAGAAACCTGCTGCTGCAGGTTCCCAGGAACAGAAGCCTGCTTCTGGTACATCAAAGTCCTCAGCATGACGGTGGAGAGTGCGGCCTGGAGGTAGGGCCAGTGGGGGCGAGACTCAGTCACGTCAGATTTCAGTCACATCTGGATGTCGTCAGGCCTGGATCCCTGGGTACTAGATATTGTGTCCTGGGGGTACCGGCTGGAATTTCAAGATCTTCCTCCTCACTGGCTCTTCAAATCAGGCTTGCCAACTTTGCCGGCAGACAGGGCTGCCCTACAGGGAGCCATCCAGAAGCTGGTGGAGGCACAGGTTATCGTACCAGTTCCTCCCCAGATGCAAAACAAAGGATTCTATTCAAACCTTTTCGTGGTACCGAAACTGGATGGTTCGGTCAGGCCCATTCTGAACTTAAAATCACTAAACCCCTTTCTGAGGGAGTTCAAGTTCAAAATGGAGTCTTGAAGGGCAGTGATGTCAGGTCTGGAGGAGGGGGAATTCCTGGTATCCCTGGATATCAAGGATGCGTACCTCCACATTCCGATTTGGCTGCCGCATCAAGCTTATCTTCGATTCGCCCTGTTGGACTGTCATTTTCAGTTCCAGGCCCTGCCTTTCGGCCTCCCCACAGCACCAAGGGTATTCACCAAGGTGATGGCAGAAATGATGATTCTCCTCTGCAGACAGGGGGAGAACATAATTCCATATCTGGATGATCTGCTGATAAAAGCATCATACAAGGAGAAGCTGTTACGGTCCATAGCTCTCACGACCCAGCTTCTCAGGGGACATGGTTGGATCCTGAATCTTCCAAAATCACATTTGGAACCAACCAGTAGGTTGTCCTTTCTGGGAATGATCCTCGACACGGAAGTGCAGAGGGTGTTTCTTCCAGAAGAAAAGGCATTGGTGATACAAACAATGGTCCGGGATGTCCTGAGGCCAACCCGGGTGTCGGTTCATCAGTGCATTTGCCTACTGGGGAAGATGGTGGCCTCTTACGAGGCTCTGCAGTACGGGAGGATTCATGCTCGGTCCTTCCAGCTGGATCTCCTGGATAGGTGGTCGGGATCCCATCTACACTGGATGTACATGCACCAGAGAATACGTCTGTCACCAAAGGCCAGGATTTCACTCCTCTGGAGGCCACAATTACCTCACCTTCTGGAGGGTCGCAGGTTCGGGATTCAGGACAGGATCCTTCTAACCACGGATGCAAGTCTCTGGGGCTTGGGCGCAGTCACTCTGGGGGAAACCTTCAAAGGGAGGTGGTCAAGTCTGGAAGCCGGCCTGCCAATAAACATTCTGGAACTAAGGGCCGTCTACAACGGTCTTCTTCAAGTGGCCCTTCTTCTGAGAAATCAGACCATTCAAGTGCAGTCGTACAAAGTAACGACAGGGGCTTACATGAACCGACAGGGCAGAATGAAGAGCAGAACTTCAATGTCAGAGGTATCAAGAATCATCCTCTGGGCAGAAAAACATGCGTTGGCGCTGTCAGCAATCTTCATTCTGGGAGTAGACAACTGGGAAGAGGACTTCCTCAGCAGACACGATCTCCATCCAGGGGAATGGGGTCTCCATCCGGAGGTGTTCAAGGAGGTAACAGATCTTTAGGGTGTACCCCAAATCGACAAGATGGCCTCTCGTCTCAACAAGAAGCTTCGGCGGTATTTTTCCAGGTCGAGGGACCCGCAAGCAGTGGCGGTGAACGCCCTAGTGATTCCGTGGGTGTTCCGGTCGGTGTACGTGTTTCCTCCACTTCCACTCATTCCAAGAGTTCTCAACCTCATAAGGAGTATAAGAGTTCAGGCAATCCTCATTGCTCCGGACTGGCCAAGAAGGGCTTGGTACGCGGATCTTCTGGATCTACTGCTAGAAGAGCCGAGGCCTCTTCCTCTTTGGGAGGACCTGCTGCAGCAGGGGCCATTCACCTATCAAGACTTACCAGGCTACGTTTGACGGCATGGAGGTTATACGCCAGATACTAGCTCGGAAGGGCATTCCAAACAAGGTTATTCCTACCCTGATACAGGCTAGGAAAGGAGTAACGTCTAATCATTACCATCGTATTTGGAAAAAAATATGTATCTTGGTGTGAGTCCAAGAAGTTTCCTGCGGTGGAGTTTCAAGTGGGACGGTTTCTCCTCTTCCTGCAAACAGGTGTGGATATGGGCCTGAGGTTAGGATCCATAAAGGTCCAAATTTCGTCTCTATCCATTTTCTTCCAGAAACAGTTGGCAGCCCTCCCTGAGGTTCAGACTTTTTTGAAGGGGGTTCTGCACATACAACCTCCCTTTGTACTGCCTACGGCACTTTGGGATCTTAACGTGGTGTTGCAGTTCCTCCAGTTGGACTGGTTTGAGCCTCTACAGGAGGTTGAGGTCAAGTTTCTCACGTGGAAGGCTGTCACTTTGTTGGCCTTAGCTTCTGCTAGACGTGTGTCGGAGTTGGGGGCTTTGTCATGTAAAATCCCATATTTGATCTTCCATGAAGATAAAGCTGAGCTTCAGACACGTCAGCAGTTTCTTCCAAAGGTTGTGTCGGCATTTCATATCAACCAACCTATCGTGGTGCGCATTTGCGACTAACTCCTCAATTTCATCAAAGTCCTTGGATGTTGTAAGGGCTCTAAAGGTCTCTGTGAGGAGAACTGCTCGTCACAGGAAGTCGGACTCTCTGTCCTGTATGATCCCAAGGAAATTGGGTGTCCTGCTTCTAATCAGACGATCTCTCGCTGGATCAGGTTCACTATCCAGCATGCATATTCTACAGCAGGATTGCCATGTCCTATGTCTGTTAAGGCGCACTCTACTCGTAAGGTGGGTTCTTCCTGGGTGGCTGCCCGGGGTGTCTTGGCATTACAACTCTGCTGAGCAGCTACTTGGTCGGGGTCGAACACGTTCGCAAAGTTCTACAAGTTTGATACTTTGGCCTCTGAGGACCTAAAGTTTGGTCAATTGGTTCTGCAGGAGCCTCCACGCTCTCCCTCCCATTCTGGGAGATTGGTACATCCCCATGGTACTAATGTGGACCCCAGCATCCTCTAGGACATAAGAGAAAATAGGATTTTTATTACCTACCGGTAAATCCTTTTCTCGTAGTCCGTAGAGGATGCTGGGTGCCCGCCCAGCGCTTCATGATCCTGCAGTGGTTATTTAGTTCAGTACTGCTTAGTTTTTGGTAAGTACTGTTTTGTTACTTGGTAAGTAATCCTGTTCAACCGTTGCTGATGTTTCAAGCTAGTTAGCTTGGTTTGCCTTGTATGTGAGCTGGTGTGAATCTCGCCACTATCTGTGTAAAATCTAGAGATGAGCGGGTTCGGTTTCTTTGAATCCGAACCCGCACGAACTTCACTTTTTTTTTCACGGGTCCGAGCGACTCGGATCTTCCCGCCTTGCTCGGTTAACCCGAGCGCGCCCGAACGTCATCATGACGCTGTCGGATTCTCGCGAGACTCGGATTCTATATAAGGAGCCGCGCGTCGCCGCCATTTTCACACGTGCATTGAGATTGATAGGGAGAGGACGTGGCTGGCGTCCTCTCCATTAGAATAGATTAGAAGAGAGAGAGAGAGAGAGAGATTGTGCAGACAGAGTTTACCACAGTGACCAGTGCAGTTGTTGTTAAGTTAACTTTTATTTAATATATCCGTTCTCTGCTATATCCGTTCTCTGCCTGAAAAAACGATACACAGCAGTCACACAGTGTGACTCAGTCTGTGTGCACTCAGCTCAGCCCAGTGTGCTGCACATCAATGTATAAAAGC
Organism: Pseudophryne corroboree; assembly: GCF_028390025.1. NCBI lineage: Eukaryota > Metazoa > Chordata > Amphibia > Anura > Myobatrachidae > Pseudophryne > Pseudophryne corroboree. The sequence goes on from NC_086447.1 coordinate 705,322,797, forward strand.
TTATAATAATTGTGGGGGAGACTGGGGAGCACTGCAGGTTGTTATAGCAGGAGCCAGGAGTACATAATATTATATTAATTTAAAATTAAACAGTGCACACTTTTGCTGCAGGAGTGCCACTGCCAGTGTGACTAGTGGTGACCAGTGCCTGACCACCAGTATAGTAGTATATTGTTGTATACTATCTCTTTATCAACCAGTCTATATTAGCAGCAGACACAGTACAGTGCGGTAGTTCACGGCTGTGGCTACCTCTGTGTCGGCAGTCGGCACTCGGCAGGCAGTCCGTCCATCCATAATTGTATAATTATATACCACCTAACCGTGGTATTTTTTTTTCTTTCTTTATACCGTCGTCATAGTCATACTAGTTGTTACGAGTATACTACTATCTCTTTATCAACCAGTGTACAGTGCGGTAGTTCACGGCTGTGGCTACCTCTGTGTCGGCAGTCGGCAGGCAGTCCGTCCATCCATAATTGTATTATTATAATATATACCACCTAACCGTGGTTTTTTTTCCATTCTTTATACCGTCATAGTGTCATACTAGTTGTTACGAGTATACTACTATCTCTTTATCAACCAGTGTACAGTGCGGTAGTTCACGGCTGTGGCTACCTCTGTGTCGGCAGTCGGCAGGCAGTCCGTCCATCCATAATTGTATTATTATAATATATACCACCTAACCGTGGTTTTTTTTTCATTCTTTATACCGTCATAGTGTCATACTAGTTGTTACGAGTATACTACTATCTCTTTATCAACCAGTGTACAGTGCGGTAGTTCACGGCTGTGGCTACCTCTGTGTCGGCAGTCGGCAGGCAGTCCGTCCATCCATAATTGTATTATAATATATACCACCTAACCGTGGTTTTTTTTTCATTCTTTATACCGTCATAGTGTCATACTAGTTGTTACGAGTATACTACTATCTCTTTATCAACCAGTGTACAGTGCGGTAGTTCACGGCTGTGGCTACCTCTGTGTCGGCAGTCGGCAGGCAGTCCGTCCATCCATAATTGTATTATAATATATACCACCTAACCGTGGTTTTTTTTTCATTCTTTATACCGTCATAGTCAGTCATACTAGTTGTTACGAGTATACTACTATCTCTTTATCAACCAGTGTACAGTGCGGTAGTTCACGGCTGTGGCTACCTCTGTGTCGGCACTCGGCAGGCAGTCCGTCCATCCATAATTGTATTATAATATATACCACCTAACCGTGGTTTTTTTTTCATTCTTTATACCGTCATAGTGTCATACTAGTTGTTACGAGTATACTACTATCTCTTTATCAACCAGTGTACAGTGCGGTAGTTCACGGCTGTGGCTACCTCTGTGTCGGAACTCGGCAGGCAGTCCGTCCATCCATAATTGTATTACAATATATACCACCTAACCGTGGTTTTTTTTTCATTCTTTATACCGTCATAGTCAGTCATACTAGTTGTTACGAGTATACTACTATCTCTTTATCAACCAGTGTACAGTGCGGTAGTTCACGGCTGTGGCTACCTCTGTGTCGGCACTCGGCAGGCAGTCCGTCCATCCATAATTGTATTACAATATATACCACCTAACCGTGGTTTTTTTATACCACCTAACCGTGGCAGTCCGTCCATAATTGTATACTAGTATCCAATCCATCCATCTCCATTGTTTACCTGAGGTGCCTTTTAGTTCTGCCTATAAAATATGGAGAACAAAAAAGTTGAGGTTCCAAAATTAGGGAAAGATCAAGATCCACTTCCACCTCGTGCTGAAGCTGCTGCCACTAGTCATGGCCGAGACGATGAAATGCCAGCAACGTCGTCTGCCAAGGCCGATGCCCAATGTCATAGTACAGAGCATGTCAAATCCAAAACACCAAATATCAGTAAAAAGCCTCTTTTTTTCTTTGCGTCATGTGCTGTTTGGGGAGGGTTTTTTGGAAGGGACATCCTGCGTGACACTGCAGTGCCTCTCCTAGATGGGCCCGGTGTTTGTGTCGGCCACTAGGGTCGCTAATCTTACTCACACAGCTACCTCATTGCGCCTCTTTTTTTCTTTGCGTCATGTGCTGTTTGGGGAGGGTTTTTTGGAAGGGACATCCTGCGTGACACTGCAGTGCCACTCCTAGATGGGCCCGGTGTTTGTGTCGGCCACTAGGGTCGCTTATCTTACTCACACAGCGACCTCGGTGCAAATTTTAGGACTAAAAATAATATTGTGAGGTGTGAGGTATTCAGAATAGACTGAAAATGACTGTAAATTATGGTTTTTGAGGTTAATAATACTTTGGGATCAAAATGACCCCCAAATTCTATGATTTAAGCTGTTTTTTAGTGTTTTTGGAAAAAAACACCCGAATCCAAAACACACCCGAATCCGACAAAAATAATTCGGTGAGGTTTTGCCAAAACGCGTTCGAACCCAAAACACGGCCGCGGAACCGAACCCAAAACCAAAACACAAAACCCGAAAAATTTCAGGCGCTCATCTCTAGTAAAATCCTTCTCTTGAAGATATCCGTCTCCTCGGGCATAGAGGGAGGAGCCAGCCCACACTCTCAAACTCTTAAAGTGCCACTGGCTGCTAGTGGAACCCATGGTACTAATGTGGACCCCAGCATCCTCTATGGACTATGAGAAAAGGATTTACTGGTAGGTAATTAAATTCTATTTTACTTAAGAAATAAACAAAAGATAATGATGTTAAAATTTTGATTACACAGTATTATAAAAAAAATACGCTTGTCATATCTTCACAGTGTCCAAAAAAACAACAACAGGGCAGCCTGCCACCACTCAGGCACAAGATGATGATGTTGATGATGAAGCAGGTAAAGTTACAATTTATGGACATATTATGAGTGCAAATGATTTGGCACAACATTAATGTTTTTTTTGTATAACTATAGGACCATCCACACAACAGCTCATTCCCAGAAGGAGGCATCCAGAGGATTCTGGCAGGCAAAGCCCACAAGACACACAGGCCGGATGTGCACTCCAGACAACACGAGTCCCCACCTCAACGACGCATATCAAATGTGTCCTCAAGGCCACCATTCCAACTATTGGAGAGTCCGCCAACATGGAAACCACAATCCCTTAGCTGCCTGGTGAGTAGAAAAAAACCCACACATTAGTACACATACTTACACAGGGCACTTTATAAAAATGTATCCTGGTTGGAGACCACACAATAACCTATGTACGGCTGAACCCCAACAACAAAATGCCTAACAAATGTTATGGAGTTACAGCGTAACACTAAATATATGTGTGTACACTTCAGCCATAGAGTAGCATATTAAGATGAAGATGCTGCAACAAAAGCAGAAGTGCAAGCTTCACAAGGATTAGATCATAAAAAAAATGGTGTGTGGTGATGTATTTAGATGTAGTGTGGAGATCCTGCACACCCATCATAAATTTAGTGTAACCAATCCTAGTTTTACACATGCTTAAACAAGCCATAAACAGTGTTTGCACAGTATGTTATGTATTTGTGAGACAGATTTGGATTAATATTACATTCTAAAACAACACATCTAATATAGTCGAGAGGCATGGCCTTAATGTAACTGACGTATTGATGTTGTTGGCAACAACACCATTTGGAATCATCTTTATCATGTCTTGGCACAAAAAACAAACAAATCATATTAAAACAATATATGTCTACATAAACTAAAATGTTGTTCCATTACAGCCCATACAGATGACGACAACATTCCCCTGGACCCCCAGCATGACACACAAATGGAGGAAAGCTTTGTGTTATATCTCCAGCACCACAGATCAGTCCAACATCACCACAAGTGACAACACAGGATCAAGTTTTTTGGAATACTTGGTCAACCCAGCAGGCAAATAACCTGGATTGTCTGCGTAGTCAGACGCAATTTCTAGCTAGTCTGCCACATCATCTTCCCCAAATTAGTCGAAATAGTAGTCAGCTAAAAGAGCAAGTCACTCGAATCACCAACACAATGGAATTAATGCGTGCCGACAACACACATATGATGAACACATTCCAGAGAGTAATGGATGAACAACACAGACAGCACAAAAACTACCTCAACATTTTGGAAACCAACCAAATATGTTAATAGAAAGCATCAACCGCATTATGAAAAGTCACACTGCAGCTTCCAGAGAATTCAATGCTACTCTGAGTAACCTGAGCCAAAACTTCAGTTCCCAACAAGCATTACAACCAAGCATCAGCTCAGGAACCACAACTCCTATCATTTCTAGAGATGAGCGGGTTCGGTTCCTCAGAATCCGAACCCCCCCGAACTTCAGCCTTTTTACACGGGTCCGAGGCAGACTCGGATCTTCCCGCCTTGCTCGGTTAACCCGAGCGCGCCCGAACATCATCATCCCGCTGTCGGATTCTCGCGAGGCTCGGATTCTATCGCGAGACTCGGATTCTATATAAGGAGCCGCGCGTCGCCGCCATTTTCACACGTGCATTGAGATTGATAGGGAGAGGACGTGGCTGGCGTCCTCTCCGTTTAGATAGAGAGTGAGACACTTGATTTACTGGAGCATTAGGAGTACTCAGAGAGTGCAGAGTTTTGCTGATAGTTATACTAGTGACCACCAGTTTTATTTATTATTTAATATAATCCGCTCTCTGCCTGAAAAAAAACGATACACAGTCACATACCATATCTGTGCTCAGCCTCAGTGTGCTGCATGATAATATCATCTATGTATATCTGACTGTGCTGAGTAGTGCTCACTGCTCACACAGCTTAATTGTGGGGGAGACTGGGGAGCAGTTATAGCAGGAGTACATATTTAACAGTGCACACTTTTGCTGCCAGAGAGCCAGTGTGACTGACCAGCAGTGACCACCAGTATATTGTCTGCCTGAAAAAGTTAAACACTCGTGTGGTGTTTTTTTTTTTTATTCTATAAACGCATTCTGCTGACAGTGTCCAGCAGGTCCGTCATTCATTATATTTCTATCTTCTTCATACTAGTAGTTTAGGAGTCTGCAGTGCTGACAGTGTCCAGCAGGTCCGTCATTATATAATACATACCTGTCCTGCAGTAGTGATATATATATATTTTTTATATCATTATCATCCAGTCTATACTAGCAGACGCAGTACGGTAGTCCACGGCTGTAGCTACCTCTGTGTCGGCAGTCGCTCGTCCATAATTGTATACCTACCTGTGGTGGTTTTTTTTTTTTCTATCTTCTTCATACTAGTAGTTTAGGAGTCTGCAGTGCTGACAGTGTCCAGCAGGTCCGTCATTATATAATATATACCTGTCCTGCAGTAGTGATATATATATATTTTTTATATCATTATCATCCAGTCTATACTAGCAGACGCAGTACGGTAGTCCACAGCTGTAGCTACCTCTGTGTCGGCAGTCGCTCGTCCATAATTGTATACCTACCTGTGGTGGGTTTTTTTTTTCCTATCTTCTTCATACTAGTAGTTTAGGAGTCTGCAGTGCTGACAGTGTCCAGCAGGTCCGTCATTATACAATATATACCTGTCCTGCAGTAGTGATATATATATATTTTTTATATCATTATCATCCAGTCTATACTAGCAGACGCAGTACGGTAGTCCACGGCTGTAGCTACCTCTGTGTCGGCAGTCGCTCGTCATCCATAAGTATACTAGTATCCATCCATCTCCATAGTTTACCTGAGGTGCCTTTTAGTTGTGCCTATTAAAATATGGAGAACAAAAATGTTGAGGTTCCAAAAATAGGGAAAGATCAAGATCCACTTCCACCTCGTGCTGAAGCTGCTGCCACTAGTCATGGCCGAGACGATGAAATGCCATCAACGTCGTCTGCCAAGGCCAATGCCCAATGTCATAGTACAGAGCATGTAAAATCCAAAACACCAAATATCAGTAAAAAAAGGACTCAAAAATCTAAAATAAAATCGTCGGAGGAGAAGCGTAAACTTGCCAATATGCCATTTACCACACGGAGTGGCAAGGAACGGCTGAGGCCCTGGCCTATGTTCATGGCTAGTGGTTCAGCTTCACATGAGGATGGAAGCACTCAGCCTCTCGCTAGAAAAATGAAAAGACTTAAGCTGGCAAAAGCACAGCAAAGAACTGTGCGTTCTTCGAAATCACAAATCCACAAGGAGAGTCCAATTGTGTCGGTTGCGATGCCTGACCTTCCCAACACTGGACGTGAAGAGCATGCGCCTTCCACCATTTGCACGCCCCCTGCAAGTGCTGGAAGGAGCACCCGCAGTCCAGTTCCTGATAGTCAGATTGAAGATGTCAGTGTTGAAGTACACCAGGATGAGGAGAATATGGGTGTTGCTGGCGCTGGGGAGGAAATTGACCAGGAGGATTCTAATGGTGAGGTGGTTTGTTTAAGTCAGGCACCCGGGGAGACACCTGTTGTCCGTGGGAGGAATATGGCCATTGACATGCCTGGTGAAAATACCAAAAAAATCAGCTCTTCAGTGTGGAAGTATTTCAACAGAAATGCGGACAACATTTGTCAAGCCGTGTGTTGCCTTTGTCAAGCTGTAATAAGTAGGGGTAAGGACGTTAACCACCTCGGAACATCCTCCCTTATACGTCACCTGCAGCGCATTCATCATAAGTGAGTGACAAGTTCAAAAACTTTGGGCGACAGCGGAAGCAGTCCACTGACCAGTAAATCCCTTCCTCTTGTAACCAAGCTCACGCAAACCACCCCACCAACTCCTTCAGTGTCAATTTCCTCCTTCCCCAGGAATGCCAATAGTCCAGCAGGCCATGTCACTGGCAATTCTGACGAGTCCTCTCCTGCCTGGGATTCCTCCGATGCATCCTTGAGTGTAACGCCTACTGCTGCTGGCGCTGCTGTTGTTGCTGCTGGGAGTCGATCGTCATCCCAGAGGGGAAGTCGTAAGACCACTTTTACTACTTCCACCAAGCAATTGACTGTCCAACAGTCCTTTGCGAGGAAGATGAAATATCACAGCAGTCATCCTGCTGCAAAGCGGATAACTGAGGCCTTGGCATCCTGGGCGGTGAGAAACGTTGTTCCGGTATCCATCATTACTGCAGAGCCAACTAGAGACTTGTTGGAGGTACTGTGTCCCCGGTACCAAATACCATCTAGGTTCCATTTCTCTAGGCAGGCGATACCGAAAATGTACACAGACCTCAGAAAAAGACTCACCAGTGTCCTAAAAAATGCAGTTGTACCCAATGTCCACTTAACCACGGACATGTGGACAAGTGGAGCAGGGCAGACTCAGGACTATATGACTGTGACAGCCCACTGGGTAGATGTATTGACTCCCGCCGCAAGAACAGCAGCGGCGGCACCAGTAGCAGCATCTCGCAAACGCCAACTCTTTCCTAGGCAGGCTACGCTTTGTATCACCGCTTTCCAGAATACGCACACAGCTGAAAACCTCTTACGGCAACTGAGGAAGATCATTGCAGAATGGCTTACCCCAATTGGACTCTCCTGTGGATTTGTGGCATCGGACAACGCCAGCAATATTGTGTATGCATTAAATCTGGGCAAATTCCAGCACGTCCCATGTTTTGCACATACCTTGAATTTGGTGGTGCAGAATTATTTAAAAAACGAGAGGGGCGTGCAAGAGATGCTGTCGGTGGCCAGAAGAATTGCAGCACACTTTCGGCGTACAGGCACCACGTACAGAAGACTGGAGCACCACCAAAAACGCCTGAACCTGCCCTGCCATCATCTGAAGCAAGAAGTGGTAACGAGGTGGAATTCAACCCTCTATATGCTTCAGAGGTTGGAGGAGCAGCAAAAGGCCATTCAAGCCTATACAACTGAGCACGATATAGGAGGTGGAATGCACCTGTCTCAAGCGCAGTGGAGAATGATTTCAACGTTGTGCAAGGTTCTGCAACCTTTTGAACTTGCCACACGTGAAGTCAGTTCAGACACTGCCAGCCTGAGTCAGGTCATTCCCCTCATCAGGCTTTTGCAGAAGAAGCTGGAGACATTGAAGGAGGAGCTAACACATAGCGATTCCGCTAGGCATGTGGGACTTGTGGATGGAGCCCTTAATTCGCTTAACAAGGATTCACGGGTGGTCAATCTGTTGAAATCAGAGCACTACATTTTGGCCACCGTGCTCGATCCTAGGTTTAAAGCCTACCTTGTATCTCTCTTTCCGGCAGACACAAGTCTGCTGGGGTTCAAAGAACTGCTGGTGAGAAAATTGTCAAGTCAAGCGGAACGCGACCTGTCAACATCTACTCCTTCACATTCTCCCGTAACTGGGGGTGCGAGGAAAAGGCTCAGAATTCCGAGCCCACCCGCTGGCGGTGATGCAGGGCAGTCTGGAGCGACTGCTGATGCTGACATCTGGTCCGGACTGAAGGACCTGACAACGATTACGGACATGTCGTCTACTGTCACTGCATATGATTCTCTCCCCATTGAAAGAATGGTGGAGGATTATATGAGTGACCGCATCCAAGTAGGCACGTCAGACAGTCCGTACTTATACTGGCAGGAAAAAGAGGCAATTTGGAGGCCCTTGCACAAACTGGCTTTATTCTACCTAAGTATCCCTCCCACAAGTGTGTACTCCGAAAGAGTGTTTAGTGCTGCCGCTCACCTTGTCAGCAATCGGCGTACGAGGTTACATCCAGAAAATGTGGAGAAGATGATGTTCATTAAAATGAATTATAATCAATTCCTCCGTGGAGACATTGACCAGCAGCAATTGCCTCCACAAAGTACACAGGGAGCTGAGATGGTGGATTCCAGTGGGGACGAATTGATAATCTGTGAGGAGGGGGATGTACACGGTGATATATCGGAGGATGATGATGAGGTGGACATCTTGCCTCTGTAGAGCCAGTTTGTGCAAGAAAAGATTAATTGCTTCTTTTTTGGTGGGGGTCCAAACCAACCCGTCATTTCAGTCACAGTCGTGTGGCAGACCCTGTCACTGAAATGATGGGTTGGTTAAAGTGTGCATGTCCTGTTTATACAACATAAGGGTGGGTGGGAGGGCCCAAGGACAATTCCATCTTGCACCTCTTTTTTCTTTCATTTTTCTTTGCGTCATGTGCTGTTTGGGGAGTAGTTTTTGGAAGGGCCATCCTGCGTGACACTGCAGTGCCACTCCTAGATGGGCCAGGTGTTTGTGCCGGCCACTTGGGTCGCTTATCTTAGTCACACAGCTACCTCATTGCGCCTCTTTTTTTCTTTGCGTCATGTGCTGTTTGGGGGGTGTTTTTTGGAAGGGCCATCCTGCGTGACACTGCAGTGCCACTCCTAGATGGGCCAGGTGTTTGTGTCGGCCACTAGGGTCGCTTAGCTTACTCACACAGCTACCTCATTGCGCCTCTTTTTTTTCTTCTTTGCGTCATGTGCTGTTTGGGGGGTGTTTTTTGGAAGGGCCATCCTGCGTGACACTGCAGTGCCACTCCTAGATGGGCCAGGTGTTTGTGTCGGCCACTTGGGTCGCTGAGCTTAGTCATCCAGCGACCTCGGTGCAAATTTTAGGACTAAAAATAATATTGTGAGGTGTGAGGTGTTCAGAATAGACTGAAAATGAGTGGAAATTATGGTTATTGAGGTTAATAACACTTTGGGATCAACATGACCCCCAAATTCTATGATTTAAGCTGTTTTTTAGGGTTTTTTGAAAAAAACACCCGAATCCAAAACACACCCGAATCCGACGAAAAAAATTCGGTGAGGTTTTGCCAAAACGCGTTCGAACCCAAGACCAAAACACAAAACCCGAAAAATTTCCGGTGCTCATCACTAATTTTCACACGTGCATTGAGATTGATAGGGAGAGGACGTGGCTGGCGTCCTCTCCGTTAGAATAGATAGAGACACTTGAGTTGATTTACTACTAACTTAGTATTTTTGGGGAGCATTAGGAGTACTCAGAGTGCAGAGTTTTGCTGATAGTTACTAGTGACCACCACCAGTTTTATTTATTATTTAATATAATCCGTTCTCTGCCTGAAAAAAAACGATACACAGTCACATACCATATCTGTGCTCAGCCTCAGTGTGCTGCATGATAATATCATCTATGTATATCTGACTGTGCTGAGTGCTCACTGCTCACACAGCTGAATTGTGGGGGAGACTGGGGTGCAGTTATAGCAGGAGTACAGTGCACACTTTTGCTGCCAGTGTGACTGACCAGTGACCACCAGTATATTGTCTGCCTGAAAAAGTTAAACACTCCTGTGGTGTTTTTTTTTTTTATTCTATAAACGCATTCTGCTGACAGTGTCCAGCAGGTCCGTCATTCATTATATTATATAAATATTTACCTGCAGTAGTGTTATATTTTTTTTGTTCATCTCTATCATCTTTATCATCTCTATATTGGCAGACGCAGTACGGTAGTCCACGGCTGTGGCTACCTCTGTGTCGTCAGTGCTCGTCCATAATTGTATACCTACCTGTGGTGGGTTTTTTTTTCTATCTTCTTCATACTAGTAGTTTAGGAGTCTGCTTACAGTGTCCAGCAGGTCCGTCATTATATTATATATACCTGCAGTAGTGATATATATATATATTTTATATCATTATCATCTCTATACTAGCAGACGCAGTACGGTAGTCCACGGCTGTAGCTACCTCTGTGTTGTCAGTGCTCTTCCATAATTGTATACCTACCTGTGGTGGTTTTTTTTTTTCTATCTTCTTCATACTAGTAGTTTAGGAGTCTGCTGACAGTGTCCAGCAGGTCCGTCATTATATTATATATACCTGCAGTAGTGGTATATATATATATTTTTTATATCATTATCATCTCTATACTAGCAGACGCAGTACGGTAGTCCACGGCTGTAGCTACCTCTGTGTCGTCAGTGCTCGTCCATAATTGTATACCTACCTGTGGTGGGTTTTTTTTTTCTATCTTCTTCATACTAGTAGTTTAGGAGTCTGCTGACAGTGTCCAGCAGGTCCGTCATTATATTATATATACCTGCAGTAGTGATATATATATATTTTTTATATCATTATCATCTCTATACTAGCAGACGCAGTACGGTAGTCCACGGCTGTAGCTACCTCTGTGTCGTCAGTGCTCGTCCATAATTGTATACCTACCTGTGGTGGGGGTTTTTTTTCTATCTTTTTCATACTAGTAGTTTAGGAGTCTGCTGACAGTGTCCAGCAGGTCCGTCATTATATTATATATACCTGCAGTAGTGATATATATATATTTTTTATATCATTATCATCTCTATACTAGCAGACGCAGTACGGTAGTCCACGGCAGTAGCTACCTCTGTGTCGTCAGTGCTCGTCCATAATTGTATACCTACCTGTGGTAGGGTTTTTTTTTCTATCTTCTTCATACTAGTACTTTAGGAGTCTGCTGACAGTGTCCAGCAGGTCCGTCATTATATTATATATACCTGCAGTAGTGATATATATATATTTTTTATATCATTATCATCTCTATACTAGCAGACGCAGTACGGTAGTCCACGGCTGTAGCTACCTCTGTGTCGTCAGTCACTCGTCATCCATAAGTATACTAGTATCCATCCATCTCCATTGTTTACCTGAGGTGCCTTTTAGTTGTGCCTATTAAAATATGGAGAACAAAAATGTTGAGGTTCCAAAAATATTGAAAGATCAAGATCCACTTCCACCTCGTGCTGAAGCTGCTGCCACTAGTCATGGCCGAGACGATGAAATGCCATCAACGTCGTCTGCCAAGGCCGATGCCCAATGTCATAGTACAGAGCATGTAAAATCCAAAACACAAAATATCAGTAAAAAAAGGACTCAAAAATCTAAAATAAAATCATCGTCGGAGAAGCGTAAACTTGCCAATATGCCATTTACCACACGGAGTGGCAAGGAACGGCTGAGGCCCTGGCCTATGTTCATGGCTAGTGGTTCAGCTTCACATGAGGATGGAAGCACTCAGCCTCTCGCTAGAAAAATGAAAAGACTTAAGCTGGCAAAAGCACAGCAAAGAACTGTGCGTTCTTCGAAATCACAAATCCACAAGGAGAGTCCAATTGTGTCGGTTGCGATGCCTGACCTTCCCAACACTGGACGTGAAGAGCATGCGCCTTCCACCATTTGCACGCCCCCTGCAAGTGCTGGAAGGAGCACCCGCAGTCCAGTTCCTGATAGTCAGATTGAAGATGTCAGTGTTGAAGTACACCAGGATGAGGAGGATATGGGTGTTGCTGGCGCTGGGGAGGAAATTGACAAGGAGGATTCTGATGGTGAGGTGGTTTGTTTAAGTCAGGCACCCGGGGAGACACCTGTTGTCCGTGGGAGGAATATGGCCACTGACATGCCTGGTGAAAATACCAAAAAAATCAGCTCTTCGGTGTGGAAGTATTTCAACAGAAATGCGGACAACAGGTGTCAAGCCGTGTGTTGCCTTTGTCAAGCTGTAATAAGTAGGGGTAAGGACGTTAACCACCTCGGAACATCCTCCCTTATATGTCACCTGCAGCGCATTCATCATAAGTCAGTGACAAGTTCAAAAACTTTGGGCGACAGCGGAAGCAGTCCACTGACCAGTAAATCCCTTCCTCTTGTAACCAAGCTCACGCAAACCACCCCACCAACTCCCTCAGTGTCAATTTCCTCCTTCCCCAGGAATGCCAATAGTCTTGCAGGCCATGTCACTGGCAATTCTGACGAGTCCTCTCCTGCCTGGGATTCCTCCGATGCATCCTTGAGTGTAACGCCTACTGCTGCTGGCGCTGCTGTTGTTGCTGCTGGGAGTCGATGGTCATCCCAGAGGGGAAGTCGTAAGACCACTTTTACTACTTCCACCAAGCAATTGACTGTCCAACAGTCCTTTGCGAGGAAGATGAAATATCACAGCAGTCATCCTGCTGCAAAGCGGATAACTGAGGCCTTGGGATCCTGGGCGGTGAGAAACGTTGTTCCGGTATCCATCATTACTGCAGAGCCAACTATAGACTTGTTTGAGGTACTGTGTCCCCGGTACCAAATACCATCTAGGTTCCATTTCTCTAGGCAGGCGATACCGAAAATGTACACAGACCTCAGAAAAAGACTCACCAGTGTCCTAAAAAATGCAGTTGTACCCAATGTCCACTTAACCACGGACATGTGGACAAGTGGAGCAGGGCAGACTCAGGACTATATGACTGTGACAGCCCACTGGGTAGATGTATTGACTCCCGCCGCAAGAACAGCAGCGGCGGCACCAGTAGCAGCATCTCGCAAACGCCAACTCTTTCCTAGGCAGGCTACGCTTTGTATCACCGCTTTCCAGAATACGCACACAGCTGAAAACCTCTTACGGCAACTGAGGAAGATCATCGCAGAATGGCTTACTCCAATTGGACTCTCCTGTGGATTTGTGGCATCGGACAACGCCAGCAATATTGTGTGTGCATTAAATCTGGGCAAATTCCAGCACGTCCCATGTTTTGCACATACCTTGAATTTGGTGGTGCAGAATTATTTAAAAAACGACAGGGGCGTGCAAGAGATGCTGTCGGTGGCCAGAAGAATTGCGGGACACTTTCGGCGTACAGGCACCACGTACAGAAGACTGGAGCAACACCAAAAACGCCTGAACCTGCCCTGCCATCATCTGAAGCAAGAAGTGGTAACGAGGTGGAATTCAACCCTCTATATGCTTCAGAGGTTGGAGGAGCAGCAAAAGGCCATTCAAGCCTATACAACTGACCACGATATAGGAGGTGGAATGCACCTGTCTCAAGCGCAGTGGAGAATGATTTCAACGTTGTGCAAGGTTCTGCAACCTTTTGAACTTGCCACACGTGAAGTCAGTTCAGACACTGCCAGCCTGAGTCAGGTCATTCCCCTCATCAGGCTTTTGCAGAAGAAGCTGGAGACATTGAAGGAGGAGCTAACACTGAGCGATTCCGCTAGGCATGTGGGACTTGTGGATGGAGCGACTGCTGATGCTGACATCTGGTCCGGACTGAAGGACCTGCCAACGATTACGGACATGTCGTCTACTGTCACTGCATATGATTCTCTCACCATTGAAAGAATGGTGGAGGATTATATGAGTGACCGCATCCAAGTAGGCACGTCAGACAGTCCGTACGTATACTGGCAGGAAAAAGAGGCAATTTGGAGGCCCTTGCACAAACTGGCTTTATTCTACCTAAGTTGCCCTCCCACAAGTGTGTACTCCGAAAGAGTGTTTAGTGCCGCCGCTCACCTTGTCAGCAATCGGCGTACGAGGTTACTTCCAGAAAATGTGGAGAAGATGATGTTCATTAAAATGAATTATAATCAATTCCTCCATGGAGACATTCACCAGCAGCAATTGCCTCCACAAAGTACACAGGGAGCTGTGATGGTGGATTCCAGTGGGGACGAATTGATAATCTGTGAGGAGGGGGATGTACACGGTGATGAATCGGAGGATGATGATGAGGTGGACATCTTACCTCTGTAGAGCCAGTTTGTGCAAGGAGAGATTAATTGCTTCTTTTTTGGTGGGGGTCCAAACCAACCCGTCATTTCAGTCACAGTCGTGTGGCAGACCCTGTCACTGAAATGATGGGTTGGTTAAAGTGTGCATGTCCTGTTTATACAACATAAGGGTGGGTGGGAGGGCCCAAGGACACTTCCATCTTGCACCTCTTTTTTCTTTCATTTTTCTTTGCGTCATGTGCTGTTTGGGGATTTTTTTTTGGAAGGGCCATCCTGCGTGACACTGCAGTGCCACTCCTAGATGGGCCAGGTGTTTGTGTCGGCCACTAGGGTCACTTATCTTAGTCACACAGCTACCTCATTGCGCCTCTTTTTTTTCTTCTTTGCGTCATGTGCTGTTTGGGGAGTATTTTTTGGAAGGGCCATCCAGCCTGACAATGCAGTGCCACTCCTAGATGGGCCAGGTGTTTGTGTCGGCCACTAGGGTCGCTTAGCTTACTCACACAGCTACCTCATTGCACCTCTTTTTTTCTTTGCGTCATGTGCTGTTTGCAGAGTGTTTTTTGGAAGGGCCATCCTGCGTGACACTGCAGTGCCACTCCTAGATGGGCCAGGTGTTTGTGTCGGCCACTTGGGTCGCTGAGCTTAGTCACACAGCTACCTCATTGCGCCTCTTTTTTTCTTTGCGTCATGTGCTGTTTGGGGAGTGTTTTTTGGAAGGGCCATCCTGCGTGACACTGCAGTGCCACTCCTAGATGGGCCAGGTGTTTGTGTCGGCCACTTGGGTCGCTGAGCTTAGTCATCCAGCGACCTCGGTGCAAATTTTAGGACTAAAAATAATATTGTGAGGTGTGAGGTGTTCAGAATAGACTGAAAATGAGTGGAAATTATGGTTATTGAGGTTAATAATACTTTGGGATCAAAATGACCCCCAAATTCTATGATTTAAGCTGTTTTTTAGGGTTTTTTTAAAAAAACACCCGAATCCAAAACACACCCGAATCCGACAAAAAAAATTCGGTGAGGTATTGCCAAAACGCGTTCGAACCCAAAACATGGCCACGGAACCGAACCCAAAACCAAAACACAAAACCCGAAAAATTTCCGGTGCACATCTCTAATCATTTCCCCAGTTACCTCCCCACCAAGGTGATCCAGCCGTACACAGACAATCGTCACTGGGAAAGGCACATCAGCCTCCAAAGTGGCACCCAAAACATGGGCTTCAGGTGTTGGTGTTCATTCTGTTTAGGATGAAAAAACTGCGTCAGTTTAAGTGTATGAAGGACACTGAAAATTTAAATTTAACATCATTAATCTCTCGCATAATGTGATTTTTTTGTAAGTCATAATCACTCTCAGTATTACATGACCATTATTACACTTCTTTCCAATAATAATCAGAATCAGTATTCCTTGGTCAGTATCCATATTCTTTACAATAACAATCAGAATCATTATTCCTTGGTCAATATCCATATTCTTTACAATAACAATTAGAATCATTATTCCTTGGTCAGTATCCATATTTTTTACAATAACAATCAGAATCATTATTCTTTGGTCAGTATCTATATTCTTTACAATAACAATCAGAATCATTATTCCTTGGTCAGTATCCATATTCTTTACATTTACAATCAGAATCAGTATGTCTTGGTCAGTATCCATATTCTTTAAATTTACAATCAGAATCATTATTCCTTGGTCAGTATCCATATTTTTTACATTTACACTCAGAATCAGTATGCCGTGGTCAGTATCCATATTCTTTACAATAACAATCAGAATCAGTATGCCTTGGTCAGTATCCATATTCTTTAAATTTAAAATCAGAATCAGTATGCCTTGGTCAGTATCCATATTCTTTAAATTTACAATCAGAATCAGTATGCCTTGGTCAGTATCCATATTCTTTAAATTTACAATCAGAATCAGTATGCCTTGGTCAGTATCCATATTCTTTAAATTTACAATCAGAATCAGTAATACCTGAGCATTATGTCATTTAATTGGTTAAAAAACCAATCACATTGTTAGCAGGACATGTACAGTATTTGCATGTCATGACTCATTCTGGAAAATGTGCCTTTAAGGCTATTTTATACTTTGGTTTTTTGTAGAGCTGTGATTACGCAATGTTTTTTCACAATTACAATGCCATGTATCCACATTATGAAGATGTTAGTTGCAAACATTATGTTTTTTTACTAAAACATTACGCAGTTTCATAGAGAAAATACAAAATAATGTCTTAGTTAATGGCTTGTATTTGTACTCTGTGGTTTGGCCACACAATCATTAAACAAGGAAAACAGCCCAATAAAATTTTGTGCAACAAAACACATGCTTGTCTACCTGAAAAACCCATGAGCACCACACATAATATTACGTTCACACATATACAACAAATATATTACACATGCATCAATTGTATGTCAGTAATGCATTGTTTTTATATATATATATATATATATATATATATATATATATATATATATATAGTGAGATAGACATATATATTTGTTAATACCAAACAAAAAAAACATAACAGAGTTAGACACATATTCTTACCAGAAAAATTATGCTGGATTAGTTCTTGCCTTACCTGCCTCCCTACATCTGTACTCCAAGTGTCGCCAGATGTTTCTAACTCCTCTACTTGCTGACTGTTTCTTCATCCTCCTCCTCATCAACATGTGGCAGATGTTGCAAACACGTTATTAAGAAAACAGCAGTAGAACACAATCCTAGTCACCTTTAAGGGACTATACAACTAAAGGCCACCAGACTTATCAAGACACCGAAATCTAGATTTCAGTACCCTAAAACATCTTTCTATCACATTCCGAGTGACCTTATGTGCATGATTGTAATTGTGATCAGTAGGGGAATCAGGACGGGACAATGGAGTTAGAAGCCAAGTGAAAAAGCCATATCCCCATCACCTGAAAGAGATATACTGTATAGTATAGACTGTAAAGTAGGTATTCAGCAACACGTTGCTGACATAGTGGCCATTTTTTAAATATATACATTTATACACATATCTAGTTACATACCCAGCAGTCATCCATTGGGCATTTGTCCGGCCTCAAATTTATCAAAGAGGGATGACTGACTGAGGATGAAGGAGTCATGGCAGTCACCAGGGTAACCAGCAACAACACTCATTATGTTTAGTTTTGCATCACAAACCACCTGGACATTAGTAGAGTGGTCCAGATGTCGATTAGTATAAATATACTGCCTGCCCCTAGGTGGTCTCAGCTCAATGTGTGTGCAATCTATGGCACCTAGCACATTGGGCATGCCAGCAAGGTCATATAAAGCTACCCTGACTGCATGCCACTGATATGCCTGGGTAGGGAAGCAGATAGAGGCATCTATGTGGGGTTGCAATGCATCCAACACCTGTGTGTACATTTGAACAAATGAGGTGAGTGAGATGAGTATAACTAACAACAACACTGTGTAATGTAAAATTCCGCATAAACTACTTTGGCATAGATGAGTATGTATGGTATACATCACCTGATTTAAGTGTTTTGAAAAGGTGGGCTGTGAGATTCCAATGACATCGCCACACACAGCCTGAAAGCTGCCAGTAGCCACAAAGTGCAACACAGCCAGGAGTTTGTGCAAGTCTCCGGGGCTGGGGCACAATCACTCAAGGGGAAACCTTCCAAGGAAGGTGGTCAAGTCTGGAAGCCGGCCTGCCGATAAACATTCTGGAACTAAGGGCCGTCTACAAATGTCTTCTTCAAGCGGCCCATCTTCTCAGAAATCGGGCCATTCAAGCGCAGTCGGACAATGTAACGACAGTGGCTTACATAAACTGACAGGTCAGAATGAAGAGCAGAGCTGCAATGTCAGAGGTAACAAGAATCGTCCTCTGGGCAGAAAAACACGCGTTGGCGCTGTCAGCAATCTTCATTCTTGGAGTAGACAACTGGGAAGCGGACTTCCTCAGCAGACATGATCTCCATCCAGGGGAATGGAGTCTCCATCCAGAGGTGTTCAAGGAGGTAATAGATCTTTGGGGGTTACCCCAAATAGACATGATGGCCTCTCATATCAACAGGAAGCTTCGGCAGTATTATTCCAGGTCGAGGGACCCGCAAGCAGTGGCGGTGAATGCCCTAGTGACTCCATGGGTGTTCCGGTTGGTGTACGTGTTTCCTCCACTTCCACTCATTCCAAGAGTTCTCAAACTCATAAGGAGAACAAAAGTTCAGGCAATCCTCATTGCTCCGGACTGGCCAAGAAGGCTTGGTACGCGGATCTTTTGGATCTACTGCTAGAAGAGCCGAGGCCTCTTCCTCTTTGGGAGGACCAGCTGCAGCAGGGGCCATTCGCCTATCAAGACTTACCACGGCTATGTTTGATGACATGGAGGTTGAACGCCAGATACTAGCTCGGAAGGGCATTCCGAACAAGGTTATTCCTATCCTGATACAGGTTAGGAAAGGAGTAACGTCTAAACATTACCATCGTATTTGGAAAAAATATGTATCTTGGTGTGAGTCCAAGATGTTTCCTGCGGTGGAGTTTTAACTGGGACAGTTTCTCCTCTTCCTGCAAACAGGTGTGGATATGGGCCTGAGGTTAGGATCCATAAAGGTCCAAATTTCGTCTCTATCCATTTTCTTCCAGAAACAGTTGGCTGCCCTCCCTGAGGTTTAGACTTTTTTGAAGGGGGTTCTGCACATAAAACCTCCCTTTTTACCGCCTACAGCACCTTGGGATCTTAATGTGGTGTTGCAGTTCCTCTAGTTGGACTGGTTTGAGCCTCTACAGGAGGTTGAGGTCAAGTTTATCACGTGGAAGGCTGTCACTTTGTTGTCCTTAGCTTCTGCTAGACGTGTGTCGGAGTTGGGGGCTTTGTCATGTAAAAGCACATATTTGATCTTCCATGAAGATAGAGCTGAGCTTCAGACACGCAGCAGTTTCTTCCGAAGGTTGTGTCGGCATTTCATATAAACCAATCTATTGTGGTGACAGTTGCGACTAACTCCACAATTTCATTAAAGTCCTTGGATGTTGTAAGGACTCTAAAGATCTATGTGAGGAGAACTGCTCATCACAGGAAGTCGGACTCTCTGTTTGTCCTGTATGATCCCAAGAAAATTGGGTGTCCTGCTTCTAATCAGACAATCTCTTGCTGGATCAGGTTCACTATCCAGCATGCGTATTCTATGGCAGGATTGCCATGTCCTACGTCTGTTAAGGCCCACTCTACTCGTAAGGTGGGTTCTTCCTGGGCGGCTGCCCGGGGTGTCTTGGCATTACAACTCTGCTTAGCAGCTACTTGGTCGGGGTCAAACACGTTCGCAAAGTTCTACAAGTTCGATACTTTGGCCTCTGAGGACCTAAAGTTTGGTCAATTGGTTCTGCAGGAGCCTCCACGCTCTCCCTCCCATTCTGGGAGCTTGGTACATCCCCATGGTACTAATGTGGACCCCAGCATCCTCTAGGACATAAGAGAAAATAGGATTTTTATTACCTACCGGTAAATCCTTTTCTCGTAGTCCGTAGAGGATGCTGTGTGCCCGCCCAGCGCTTCATGATCCTGCAGTGGTTATTTAGTTCAGTACTGCTTAGTTTTTGGTAAGTACTGTTTTGTTACTTGGTAAGTAATCCTGTTCAACCGTTGCTGATGTTTCAAGCTAGTTAGCTTGGTTTGACTTGTGTGTGAGCTGGTGTGAATCTCACCACTATCTGTGTAAAATCCTTCTCTCAAAGATATCCGTCTCCTCGGGCACAGTTTTTAGACTGAGTCTGGTAGGAGGGGCATAGAGGGAGGAGCCAGCCCACACGCTCAAACTCTTAAAGTGCCAATGGCTCCTAGTGGACCCGTCTATACCCCATGGTACTAATGTGGACCCCAGCATCCTCTACGGACTATGAGAAAAAGATTTACTGGTAGGTAATTAAAATTCTATTTTACTTAAGAAATAAACAAAAGATAATGATTTTCAAATTTTGATTACACAGTATTATAAAAAAAATACGCTTGTCATATCTTCACAGTGTCCAAAAAAACAACAACAGGGCAGCCTGCCACCACTCAGGCACAAGATGATGATGATGTTGATGAGGAAGCAGGTAAAGTTACAATTTATGGACATATTATAAGTGCAAATGATTTGGCACAACATTAATGTTTTTCTTGTATAACTATAGGACCATCCACACAACAGCTCATTCCCAGAAGGAGGCATCCAGAGGATTCTGGCAGGCAAAACCCACAAGAGACACAGGCCGGATGTACACTCCAGACAACATGAGTCACCACCTCAACGACGCATATCAAATGTGTCCTCAAGGCCACCATTCCAACTATTGGAGAGTCCGCCAACATGGAAACCACAATCCCTTAGCTGCCTGGTGGTGAGTAGAAAAAAACCCACATATTAGTACACATACTTACACAGGGCACTTTATAAAAATGTATCCTGGTTGGAGACCACACAATAACCTACGTACGGCTGAACCCCAACAACAAAATGCCTAACAAATGTTATGGAGTTACAGCTCAACACTAAATATATGTGTGTACACTTCAGCCATAGAGTAGCATATTAAGATGAAGATGCTGCAACAAAAGCAGAAGTGCAAGCTTCACAAGGATTAGATCATAAAAAAATGGTGTGTGGTGATGTATTTAGATGTAGTGTGGAGATCCTGCACACCCATCATAAATTTAGTGTAACCAATCCTAGTTTTACACACGCTTAAACAAGCCATAAACAGTGTTTGCACAGTATGTTATGTATTTGTGAGACGGATTCAGATTAATATTACATTCTAAAACAACACATCTAATATAGTCGAGAGGCATGGCCTTAATGTAACTGGAGTATTGATGTTTTTGGCAACAACACCCTTTGGAATCATCTTTATCATGTCTTGGCACAAAAAACAAACAAATCATATTAAAACAATATATGTCTACATACACTAAAATGTTGTTCCATTACAGCCCATACAGATGACGACAACATTCCCCCGGACCCCCATGATGACACACAAATGGAGGAAAGCTTTGTGTTACATCTCCAGGCAATCGACCAAACAATCCCTACACCACCTGTAAGTATGCTTCCAACAGAAACAACACCTGCACTCAGGGCCGGCTCTACCATTAGGCAGCTTTAGGCAGCTGCCTAGGGGCGCTGGCCCCTGGAGGGCGCCACTGAATTTATCTAGAAAAAAACTTAAAGATGTCTCTGTATGTGACCTCCTCCTTGTACACTGGGCTGGCTGCTGCTGTGGGTCTAATATGGTGCAGCCGCCGCCATAAGGCTTTACCACATAGTGCCTCAGTGCTTCCTCCTGTTGACACATGTAACATCAAGTCATGTGAGGAACATAGGAGGTGGATGTAACTATCACTCCCGAGAGGCACCCCCACAGCCGCTCCTCATAGCCCTGATGCACCTCCTCCAGACCCCTGGATCCCGGCTCTCCAGCAGCAAGCAGCACCTAACTACATGTCTGCACCCAGCAGCGTTGCTGTAATGCTGCTGCCACCTGTAAGAGGAACCATGGCAATTATGAAGGAAAACATGAAACAACTTTAGTGTAAGTAACCTATGGGGGTTCTGCAGGACCACAGACAGTACAGATCTTACCGCCTAATGGATGGTTTGCACATAATAGAGAAAACACAGGCACTGGGGCACAATACAGTACATATGGAGGAGGGGGGTTAGTAATGAAGTTACGGATGGGGGATGGAACACAATAAGGAGCATACCGGTGTATTTGTAAGTGTATATATGTATATATATACACACACATACAATTACATACAATTACAATTACATATCCCCACCATTACATATCCCCACCAGATCCCATGTGCAGATGCAGTGCTGGGGGTTTTGGAGGTTAGGTAGTGGGGGTTAGGGGGCGCTAGGCTGAAGCTTTGCCTAGGGTGCAGTGAGACCTTGCACCGGCCCTGTTTCCTGCAGTCCAAAAGATCGCAATGGCAAAACTTGCATCCAGATGTTTTGCCATTGCAAACATACAACTCAGGCAAACTAATAGGATGTGAGCTCACACCTAAAACATTACCAAATAATCGACAATAAATACTGTAGACCAACTTATGGCTTGTGAGATTGACAGAAGCATGCAGAGATCAGTGAGGTCTGTGCATGCTTAAAGTAAGAGTAAAAAAAAAAAAGGACTCACCCCCCCCCCCCCCCTGAAAAAGAAAAACCGTAACCAGCCCTGGGCTCTTTGCGCCGGTGCTGGTTGCAAAAGGATGGGTGAAAAATTGAGTAGGATAAACCTCTTACTGGCTGAGGGGTTTCACTCCCTCCTGACAATGAACCTTTCTAAACAACTTAGCAATATAATAATGACACAGAGACATGTATTTTGGCAGAAAGTTGTTAGCTATTTATTGTTAATCTAAATAACTAGATGAAACCTGCGATAAAATGATATTAATATGAATATTAATAAAAAGAGTATGGTGGCCAGAAAAAAGAACGGCTGAAATTCAAGCACAAACCCCCCAAGCTAATTAAATCTAAACCACTCCAAATCACAAAACAAAGGTATCCACTCAACCTTCATCTTGAGGGTGAACACAGATAAACTCAGCTGGAGGTGAAATTTAAAAAACCTGCTGTCACAACTGAGGGCCTGAGCTGACGGGAGGCAGCCTCAGTTGTAGGGGCTGAGATGTACCGGAACCTGGGAGGTTGTATCTGACCCCTGGACATGTAAGTAACATGAATAATAACTGCCCGAAGGCGTGACCACGACAACTTGGATAAAAGTCAATGATGTTTATTATGACAACTCCGCAGCACAGCAGCAGTAAAAGAAAACGTAAAAGTCAGCAAAGAATAAATACAGTTCCTGGGTACTACAGGATGGCAGGAGCCACAGGGCACTGGTAGTGTGAGATAGTTCTTATGATCTTCTAGATGGAAAGTCCTTACCAGGCCCAACTGTAGCAATGGAGATAACCCAGGATTGTGCCAGCTGGTGTTCCAGGAAAAGCTGGGTTGCTGAAGATAAAACAGCTGCTGTGGATACTGGCTGGAACCAGACTGTTGTTAGCACGGAGTGGATACTGGCTGGAACCAGTTAAATAATAAATGAACTTGGGAGCGATGAAATATGAACTGAAATGTAGAACTTGAGAGCGGAGAAATAATAATACCGGTGGAGAGTGGTAAAGTGTAGAAAGGACACCGGCCCTTTAAGAGAAGCTGTACTCTGCTGGAAGCTGAGCTGGAAGCAGATAATGTTGTAGCTGGAAACAGATGAATCCACAATGGATTGGAGAGTCAGGCTACACCGCAGGTGGAATGCTGGTGCGGGTCTCTATGGTGGAAGTCTTGAGACAGGAGCTGGAACCTGGAAGACAATCACAGGAGAGAGACAAACAGGAACTAGGTTTGACAACCAAAGCACTGACGCCTTCCTTGCTCAGGCACAGTGTATTTATACCTGCAGCAAGGAAGGGATTGGCTAGGCAATTATGCAGATTAACAATACTGACAACAGATTGGAGGAAATGATCAGCTGACAGAATCCAAGATGGCTGCGCCCATGCAGACACTTGGAGGGAAGTTTGGTTTGTAATCCATGTGGTAATGAAAACAGTAATGGCGGCGCCGGCCACTGGAGACAGGAGACGCCAGGCTGACAAGTGCACATCCAACCACGCGGACACAGCGGAGGCCGCGGCTGACGAAATCGCCACTCTGACACTCTGCATGCAGAAGCTCAGGGACGGCGGCGGAGGCCGCGGGAGACGCCATGCCAGATGTAATATGGCGCTTACTGTGACAGCGTCCCAGAGTGACAGGAGAGGATACAGGAATGTACACATCAGGATAACAGATGGAATCCGGTCCTGGAGCGCTGAGCCAGCCTTAGGAGGCATCTGATGGGTAAGAAATGGCGTCCAGATACCCGGATCGTGACAGCACCCCCCCTTTAGGAGTGGCCCCAGGACACTTCTTTGGCTTTTGAGGAAACTTGGAATGGAATCTCCGGACCAAGGCAGGAGCATGGACATCAGAAGCATTGGTCCATGAACGTTCCTCAGGACCATAACCTTTCCAGTCAATAAGATATTGTAGTTGACCGTAACGGTGACGTGAGTCCAGGATCTTGGCCACTTCATACTCAACGCCTCGTTGAGTTTGGACTTTCGGAGTTGGAGGAAGTGAGGAATGAAACCGATTCAAGATCAGCGGTTTCAACAGGGAAACATGGAATGTCCTGGGTATTTTTAAGAAGGGAGGCAACTGGAGTCTGTAAGCAACAGGATTGATGACTTGTTCAATCTTGAAAGGACCGATATAGCGAGGTGCAAACTTCATACTGGGAACTCTTAACCTCAAATTCTTCGTGGATAACCATACCCGATCACCCACCTTGAGAGCAGGAACTGCTCGACGCTTCTTATCCGCAAACTTCTTGTACCTGAACGATGCCTTGAGCAGAGCTGATCGTACGCTCTTCCAGATATTGGCAAACTGATGCAAGGTGATATCCACTGCAGGAACAGAAGTTGCTGGAAGCGGTTGGAACTCAGGGACTTTAGGGTGGAATCCAAAGTTAGTGAAGAATGGTGTTGAAGCAGATGAAGAATGATACTGGTTGTTATGACAGAACTCGGCCCAGGGAAGTAATTGAACCCAGTCATCTTGAAAGGAGGACACATAGATGCGGAGGAAGGCCTCCAAGTCCTGATTCACCCTCTCGGTTTGACCATTGGTCTGAGGATGGTAAGCCGTGGAAAACTTTAGCTTGACTTGGAGGACTTGACATAAACTTCGCCAGAATTTGGCTGTGAATTGAACTCCTCGATCTGAGATAATTTCTTCAGGAAGACCGTGGAGTCGGAAGATCTCTTGTATGAATACTTGAGCCAACTTGGAAGCTGACGGAAGACCGGTGAGAGGAATGAAGTGTGCCATCTTGGTGAACCGGTCAACTACCACCCAGATGGTATTGAACTTGTTGCACATGGGTAAGTCTGTAATGAAATCCATCGACAAGTGGGTCCATGGTCGACGGGGAACGGATAGTGGAACCAGTTGCCCCGCAGGCGACTGGCGGGATACTTTATGTTGGGCACACTTTGGGCAAGATGCAATAAACTCCAAGACGTCCTTTTTCAGAGTTGGCCACCAATAGGACCTAGAGATAAACTCCAGGGTTTTTTGGATACCTGTATGTCCGGCAAAACGGGAAGCATGGGCCCAATGCATGAGCTTCTTCCTTAGCATCGGCTTCACAAAACTTTTCCCTGATGGGGGCGTAGAGTCCATCCCTACCGTGGAGAATGCCAACGGATTTATAATAGGATGCTTGTCTGAAGACTCTGACTCATTTTCTTGCTCCCATGAGCGGGAAAGGGCATCGGCCTTGCGATTCTGAGAGCCCGGACAGAACTGGAGTTTAAAGTCGAACCTGGAAAAGAAAAGTGCCCATCTGGCCTGACGAGGGTTGAGACATTGTGCGCCCTTCAGGTATAAAAGGTTCTTGTGGTCTGTAAGTATGGTGATTGAATGAGAAGCTCCCTCCAACAGATACCTCCACTCTTCTAGAGCGAGCTTGATGGCTAGCAACTCCTGGTCGCCAATGGCATAGTTGCGCTCAGCTGGGGAGAACTTCCGGGAGAAGAAACTGCAAGGGTGTAAATGGCCATCTTTAGCCCTCTGAGATAACACCGCTCCTACTCCAACGGAGGAGGCATCCACCTCTAAGATGAAAGGAGAGTCGATGTCAGGCTGTTTCAGAACAGGCGCAGAGATGAACCTTTGTTTTAAAAGATGAAATGCTTGCATGGCTTCTTCAGACCACTTGGACGGGTTAGCACCCTTCTTAGTGAAAGCAGTAATAGGCGCCACAATGGTGGAAAAGTCTCGTATAAACTTTCGGTAATAGTTGGCGAACCCTAAGAACCTCTGGACCCCTTTGAGGGTTAAGGGTACCGGCCAATTTTGGATTGCTTGTAGTTTCTCAGGATCCATCTCTAGTCCGGAACCGGACACAATGTACCCTAGAAACGGAATGGACTTGACTTCAAAGACGCATTTTTCTAATTTGCAATAGAGATGATTGACACGGAGACGGGACAGAACCTCTTTAACCCAAAAACGATGTTCCTCTAAATCGTTGGCAAAAATGAGGATATCGTCTAGATAGACCACGACATGACGGTATAGAATGTCTCTGAAGATCTCATTGACAAAATGCTGGAAGACAGCTGGAGCATTGCTCAATCCGAAGGGCATGACGAGGTACTCATAATGTCCGTCACGGGTGTTAAAGGCGGTCTTCCACTCGTCACCCTCACGGATCCGGATGAGATTGTATGCACCTCGCAAGTCCAGCTTTGTAAAGATGGTAGCTCCGCTAACTCTGTCAAAGAGCTCAGTAATCAGGGGTAAAGGATAACGGTTCTTGATGGTAATGTCGTTCAAACCTCTGTAGTCGATGCACGGCCGCAGACCACCATCTTTCTTTTTTACAAAAAAGAAGCCTGCGCCGGCTGGAGAAGAAGAAGGTCGAATGAACCCCTTTGCTAGGTTCTCTTTAATATATTCCTCCATAGAATGTGTCTCAGGCAGAGACAACGGATAAGTTCGGCCTCGAGGTGGAACCTTCCCTGGAACGAGATCAATCGGACAGTCCCATTCTCTATGAGGAGGAAGGATATCAGCAGAAGCTTTACTGAACACATCCGTGAAATCTTGATATGGAGGAGGTGGAACATCAGACGACCTGGGGGAGGAAGAACAGACAGGCAATACTTTAAACAAACATGTCTCAGCACAGGAGGAACCCCATGCCAGGATTTGCGTAGTCGTCCAATCAATTGTAGGATTGTGAAGACGGAGCCATGGAAGGCCCAGGACCATAGGATGTGTGGCTCTTGGAATCGCTAAAAAAGAAATAAGTTCGGAATGAAGAACTCCCACTCTCAGACGAACTGGTAGAGTCCTTAAAGAAATAACTGCATCAAAAATTTTGCTGCCATCCACGGCAGTTAAAGAAATGGACGAAGGAAGTCTCTCGGTGGGTAGGGACCACCGTTTAACATAGGCTTCGGTAATAAAGTTCCCAGCTGCTCCGGAATCAAGGAGGGCAATGACGTTCCGGTAACGTTGAGCAACTTGAAGCGAGACTGGGAGATTACAATCTTGAGGAGATGGAGAGGAGATCATTACTCCTAGCCGGCCCTCTCCTTGGCGAGCTAGGATTTGGAGTTTCCCGGACGTTTGGGACAGGCATTAATGGTGTGAGACGGAGCTGCACAATAGAGACAGAGAAACTCGGAGAGACGTCTTCGGCGCTCAGCAGGAGTTAAACGGGAACGGCCAAGTTGCATGGGCTCATCTTTAGATGGTGACAGTTGACGAGGAGGAGGAGCAGAAGATTTTGGAGCAGATGATCTTCCACGCTCAGTTGCTCTCTCTCTGAAACGTAAATCAACTTTCGTGCAGAGTGAGATTAGCTCATCTAACTTAGAAGGTAAGTCTCTGGTAGCTAACTCATCTTTAATACGCTCAGATAAGCCATGCCAGAATGCAGCATACAGGGCCTCGTCGTTCCATGCCAGTTCGGATGCCAGGATCTGGAA
Source organism: Pseudophryne corroboree (assembly GCF_028390025.1). Taxonomy (NCBI): domain Eukaryota; kingdom Metazoa; phylum Chordata; class Amphibia; order Anura; family Myobatrachidae; genus Pseudophryne; species Pseudophryne corroboree. The sequence continues at coordinate 705,350,804 of NC_086447.1, forward strand.
CTGTATCAGATATTGTCCTACAGTACGTGACCCCTGGCGTAAACGGAGAATCTCGGATGAAGCTGAGGTTACCCGGCCTGGCTCGTCGAAGATGCGCCTGAATGTTGACACGAAGGCAGTGTAGGAAGATAGCAGGGTGTCGGACCTCTCCCATAACGGTGAGGCCCAATCAAGGGCTGAGCCACTGAGAAGAGAAATAATGTAGGCAATTTTTGTACGGTCACTGGGAAAATTGCCAGGTTGTAGCTCAAACTGAATCTCACACTGGTTGAGAAATCCCCTGCAGAATCTTGGAGATCCGTCAAATTTTGCTGGCGTTGGAAGAGGAAGACGTGGAGCAGAAATGGGTAAGGTGGGTGGGGTTATAGCTGGAGTCACTGTGGTTGACGCACCAGACGCGCCTGATCCACGGAGAGTTGTCTGAATCCCATCCAGCCGAGTAGAGAGATCCTGGAGACAGCGGATGATGTGGCCCTGTGCAGCCTCCTGATGTTCTAGTCGGGCTGCCAGTTCTTGCATCGGCCTGGCCGCTTGATCCTGGTCTCCGGCTGGATTCATTAGGTCAGTGCTTACTGTCACAACTGAGGGCCTGAGCTGACGGGAGGCAGCCTCAGTTGTAGGGGCTGAGATGTACCGGAACCTGGGAGGTTGTATCAGACCCCTGGACATGTAAGTAACATGAATAATAACTGCCCGAAGGCGTGACCACGACAACTTGGATAAAAGTCAATGATGTTTATTATGACAACTCCGCAACACAGCAGCAGTAAAAGAAAACGTAAAAGTCAGCAAAGAATAAATACTGTTCCTGGGTACTACAGGATGGCAGGAGCCACAGGGCACTGGTAGTGTGAGATAGTTCTTATGATCTTCTAGATGGAAAGTCCTTACCAGGCCCAACTGTAGCAATGGAGATAACCCAGGATTGTGCCAGCTGGTGTTCCAGGAAAAGCTGGGTTGCTGAAGATAAAACAGCTGCTGTGGATACTGGCTGGAACCAGACTGTTGTTAGCACGGAGTGGATACTGGCTGGAACCAGTTAAATAATAAATGAACTTGGGAGCGATGAAATATGAACTGAAATGTAGAACTTGAGAGCGGAGAAATAATAATACCGGTGGAGAGTGGTAAAGTGTAGAAAGGACACCGGCCCTTTAAGAGAAGCTGTACTCTGCTGGAAGCTGAGCTGGAAGCAGATAATGTTGTAGCTGGAAACAGATGAATCCACAATGGATTGGAGAGTCAGGCTACACCGCAGGTGGAATGCTGGTGCGGGTCTCTATGGTGGAAGTCTTGAGACAGGAGCTGGAACCTGGAAGACAATCACAGGAGAGAGACAAACAGGAACTAGGTTTGACAACCAAAGCACTGACGCCTTCCTTGCTCAGGCACAGTGTATTTATACCTGCAGCAAGGAAGGGATTGGCTAGGCAATTATGCAGATTAACAATACTGACAACAGATTGGAGGAAATGATCAGCTGACAGAATCCAAGATGGCTGCGCCCATGCAGACACTTGGAGGGAAGTTTGGTTTGTAATCCATGTGGTAATGAAAACAGTAATGGCGGCGCCGGCCACTGGAGACAGGAGACGCCAGGCTGACAAGTGCACATCCAACCACGCGGACACAGCGGAGGCCGCGGCTGACGAAATCGCCACTCTGACACTCTGCATGCAGAAGCTCAGGGACGGCGGCGGAGGCCGCGGGAGACGCCATGCCAGATGTAATATGGCGCTTACTGTGACAGCGTCCCAGAGTGACAGGAGAGGATACAGGAATGTACACATCAGGATAACAGATGGAATCCGGTCCTGGAGCGCTGAGCCAGCCTTAGGAGGCATCTGATGGGTAAGAAATGGCGTCCAGATACCCGGATCGTGACACCTGCCGAGGGACTTTAAATTGGAGTCCAATTAGCCGAATTAGAATTGAATGAACCGAATTCAGTCCGTCGGGTCAGGCAAAAAAGTGAAAAATAACTCCAGACCCCCACTGCCAGCAGCGGCGAGTAGCTAATCCCTGAGTAGGAATGAACAGGGGATAACACACAAACATACTGGACATTAACTTACTTAACAATTGAACAAACAAGTTGCAAACGGCTGCAAAACTCCATAACCTATAACACCGGGCGAATATACCGTTTGTAGCTGGAAGACTTCCACCGGCCAACGATTGGATCTCCCTGACAGAAAAACCGGCCGACGCGGCCGACGTAGCCGCTCCTATCTGAAATGAATGCGTGCCGAAAGCTGCGGGTGAAAGGCCCACACCGGACAGACAGCGATTCAACCTGGTATCTCGTCAAAGGCAACCCGTCATAATGTTGCAGCCAGGACCCCTTCACGGAGGGCCGAACTGACGCATATCGGGCCGCCAGCAACACCGGGCAGATGCGATCGTCCAAAGACGAGACCAAGGTAACCCATCGACCTCTTCCTAATTGATCCGTCTTAGATCGCCGCAGCCTACACAGCAAGGACCTCTCACCCACAACTACATCCTCCCGCAGCATGGTCGAATCTTTCCACTTCGACGGCACCACCAACTCTGAAATGCGAAAAGCCCCATGATACGCCATGGAAAAAGCTAATTCGAATAACAAAGCCTCAAAACTGGAAGAAGCAATTCCGGCAACCGCCCCAATAACCGCCGGCAGAAGGGCCGCATCAATCGGGCGTCTCCTATCAGGCGGCGTCGGGGCCAACCTCGCCTAACCTTTCAGAGCCTTCACAAGGAGGAAGCTCTTGGTAACGTCAGGGAGACCCTTGAGCTTGGTGAAAAAGGAAATCCCCGCCAAGTACCATGACACAACTGCTCTAGACCTACCAGTGACGAAGAGTTGCCAAATAAAAGAAAGCATCAGCCGATGCCCACTCTTACCTTGATGCCCACGTCCGCGAGCAAACTCTTCCCATTCACTCCAAGCTTGGCTGTAAGCCTTAAGCGTAGCCGGAGCCAATGACCGCATCGCTAAACCCTCCAGGCCGGACCGATCACCTGCCAAACATAATCGGGACAGAGGATCCCAAGAGAATCAGCCTCAGGTGCCAAAACTCGAAATCTCTCCCACTGCCCGCGTGACAATGCGTCGGCAATTCCATTATCTTCCCCGGGAACGTGCAGCGCGCGAAACCAAACATTCCAATGCAAACAAGCCAACACAAGCTGCGCCAGTACTCTCAACACTACCACCAACTTCGCCCTCTGGTTGTTAATCGCATGCACCACGCCCAGATTATCGCATCTGAACAAAATGCTGCGATCAGCCAGACGCTCTCCCCACACTTCCAACGCCACCATAATTGGGAAAAGCTCGAACAGCAACAGATCCTTAGTGAGACCCTTACTAAACCACTCCTCAGGCCAAGAAGCCACACACCAGGACCCATTGAGATAGCACCCAAACCCCGAAGAGCCTGCCGCGTCGGTAAAAAGCTGTACATCAGCATTGCGAACGACTGGAGCCATCCATATCCGCACCCCGTTGAAATCCTCCAAGAAAGCGGCCCAAACAGCCAAATCTCTTTTAATCTCGGAAGACAATCGAATGAACTGATGCGGCCTGGAACACCCCGCCGTTGCCCTTTCCAACTTTCGGCAAAAAACCCTGCCCATCGGGATGACCCGACAAGCAAAGTTCAAAAGGCCTAACAAGGATTGAGCCTGCCGCAGCGTGACCTTTCGCAATGACCAGAACTGTCCGATAACTTCACGCAGCTTGGCCACCTTGGCCCGAGGAAGGCGACACAAACCTACCCCCGTATCAATTTCGATACCCAAATATGATAAGCAAGACACCGGACCTTCAGTCTTATCTTCAGCCACTGGCACTCCGAAATGATAAAAAAGCGCTTTGATGCTAAATAAAAGCTCACTGCACCGATCCGAATCCGCCGGCCCGACACACAAGGTAGTGCGCCACCCCGTGACCTCCTGTGGAAAACTCCACGCACCAATGCAAAAAGGTGCTGAACTTCTCGAAATATGAGCAAGAGACGGAACATCCCATCGACAGACACTTGTCAATGAAATATTCCGACCCGATACGAAAACCCATAATACGGAAAGACTCCGGATGTAAGGGAAGCAACCTAAAGGCCGACTCCACATCAATCTTAGCCATCAGGGCACCTGAACCGTAAGTCCGCACAATCCCAAGAGCCTCATCAAACGACTGGTAAACCACCGAACATTGCTCAATAGGTATCCCATCGTTGACGGATGACCCCGATGGGTATGACAGATGCTGAATGAGCCTAAAGGAACCCGGAGTCTTCTTAGGCACCACCCCCCTGGGGAAATAACCAGATCCTCCAGTGGGGGGCGCGCAAACGGACCCGCCATTCTGCCCCGACGAACCTCTTTCTCAACTTTCTCCCGTAAAACTAACGGAAAAGCGCGAGCTGACTGAAGATTTTGTGAGGCCTGCACTCGCACTTCGCCCGCAACTGGTAAACGGAAACCAAACTGAAAACCTTTGAACAAAAACTCTGCGACCTCCTGATCTGGATACCATCTAAGCCATTTGGCCATAGCATCCAGCCTGACTGGCGTCGGAGCCCTACTGAGCACCCCCGCCGCCGGCGGGTTTTCCTGCTCCTGCCTTTCCTGACCTTGGTGCCTGTTGATTACCTCAAAAACAGTTCGAGGCCGGGTGAAATCCACTGCATCGCAAGCATAAGTGTCGAAAACGACACCTACGCCCCAATGAGCATGTCGAATTATTATATGCAAAGCATTTCCCTCTCGCTTGCGACTGGCCAAAAACTCGACCTGCAACCCCCGCCTTCCTACCAGCCGCAGCTTCCGACCCGGCCCCCTGCACCGATGGGCCAGCCTGCTGAACATCCTCCCCCGTGCCCCGGGGCTCTTTCGAATCTTGCGTAGCCCGAGTTACGTCCAGCCACACCTCGACGTCCTTACACCCGAAATCGATTACCCGCAAACAATCCTGTTTGCGCCGAAACTTTTCATCATATATGCGCCACTACGCTCTCTTGGACGTTCGCTGCATGTCGTGAATAAGATGAATATACCGGATGATATTCATATGCTCATCCGGTCTATCCTCTAAATAACAGTATGCAAACTCACAAAAACCAGCCAGCCAGTTATCATATGACCGAAATGCGTCGGTCCCGATGCCTCCCTTAGCTCTAGCCACCTTGAACTCCTTCTTTGCATCCTCAGTCAGGACAAAAATATCCACATACTCACCTTTACTGATCTTCCGACGGCAGCTATCACGCAGACCCCGTAACACCGCCGTATAATCGCAGTGGATTACTCCTGGCAGGTTACGCCGCTTCTTAGCCCTGCGCTCGCTCTCACTCAGCCACTTGCGCCTCTTCCGACGTTCGTGCTGCACGGCCGCTCTCTTTGCATACTTAACCGCGCGCTTTTTTTCCCTCGTCGCGCTACTAGCCTCTGACGCGCCTGAAGACAAGGAAGAAGAGGCTGAAGTACTGCCAGAAACAGTATAGCATGAGGAGGCCGTGGATAACTCCCCTGCCTGGTCAACAACCGAACTCGACACCTCACCTTACGTCTCAGACTGCGTCGACTCCTCCGCCTCTGCTGCGAACACATCAAAGTCTTCGTCTTCTTCCCCATCCACGTCACCGGGTCCATCTGAAAAAGAAGACATTACACGGGCCGAAGCCGAAGCCCCCGCAACAAGCGACCTGGTAGGATCAACGGTATCCCGCATCATCCGCCGGCGCGAAACCACCGGACGTTGACCGCCTGATAATGTCAAATATTACCTTTAAACATAAAGCTATGTACTAATACCGTGGAGCCGTTATGGCCGCTAGACCATGTGCACGTGCTACGCACTTTGCACGCTATTTGCGTACAGAGTACCGTACGGGATACGCACATTGCGTACACACGCTGCGCTGAGTGTACGGAATACACACAGCGAGCGCACACACAGTCGATAACCTTTTAAACCTTCAACACAGTTAGAATATGCTTATACTGTAAACCTTAATAACCAAGTACTATATGATGTAACGCTTAAAACCTTTCACAATGTGTATACTGTATGAGCGATTAATACGCCAAGAGTAGCCCTTTGTAGTAAATAGTGAAAACGCAAGACCTTGTTTGGATCTATAAACCACTCCGGCTCTAACACCTTCGTGGATGATTTAGGGTAAAAAAAAGGTGAAAACAGTACAGGTTATACACTACAAACTAACATCAAAATCTAACACACTAACGGAGAATAAGATGAACAATGGCAAACAATTGCAAACAAGAGCGAACAAATGAGAACATAAATGGCGAACACAATGGATAACAAAATGGCTACAGAGAAATATACATACGTGAGAATGTTTCGCCGGCGCAACCTGAATTCAGTCCTCAGCTATCAGGGAGAAAGCCTTCAGAGTCTTGTGTGTCAAAGCCTGCTGCAAGCTCTATTTATTCACTAGCTCAAGACATAATACAATAGACACTGGGGTAAATTTACTAAGGTGGGAGATTTTTAGAACTGGTGATGTTGCCCATAGCAACCAATCAGATTCTACTTAACATTTGTCTAGCTGATTCTAGAAGATAATAGATACAATCTGATTGGTTGCTATGGGCAACATCACCAGTTCTAATAATCTCCCACCTTAGTAAATTTACCCCACTGTGTGCTCTTTTTCCATTGGTTAGGGGGTGGGACATGTCCTGCACCGGGGATCATTGGTTAGTTCAAGAAGTGGGCGATGGCTAGGACTTGTTAGTATTCTAAATTCCTCTCTGTCTGGTTATGTTGTGGAAAGCTATTGTTTCGGATCTTCCAAACAAACTCTGTTCCTAGATATTGTTCACCCTTGTTTATGTCTCTTTCAGTTGAGACAATGGCAACTCAGCACTCATTATTCTGGAGAGAAACCTGGCCCTATTCATAAACAAAGGTGTATGCCCTCTTCATAGAATCTCAAAGCTTAGTGTAAATAAGGCCATTGTATCTCAGTCTGTGGGAAATTTATGTGTGAATTCCATTCTCATCCTCTCCCCATTCGTAATATATTTTAAATACAATTTTATATCTATTTTCTACTTCTGCACATAACTATGCGCAGGAACATGCGAATCTTTCCTAACTATCATAGGAATATTACCCCTAAAATACCCTACAGCTGGATACTAGACACCACCTTTTAACCTTTATCTGACCCTTCCTATCATGCAAAGAGGAATCTCTCTGTCCAGGAACAGTTTAAACTAATTATACTGGCTGACATGGTCTAGGGGAATATTATCTACAATATGCACTATTTAGGTTAAATATGCTACGATCGAGTCGCACGCTACACGCTCACAAACTCCGCCGTAAATACACATCTTATGCGCACGAGACGCTGGTGCGTCCCCTACGCAACCTGCGGGGATGTGTACGCACGGGGGAGTGGATGCATGAGGGGTTAGTACAAGGCATTTGCATCATGATATTTTTCGACTTTGACACGCCCCACTGCGCCGCGGCCTCCCCCAAATCTTGACAAGCACGCACGATCCGCCCCGCCGCCGATCTCGACGAAATGGCGGGAGCCCCACCGCCGCACCGCGCGGCGGAACTCCCCGCAACCTCGGGGGATACAGCAGCCGCCACTGAAGACAGTGGCGATACTAAATCAGCCGCGTCACCCTGCTCCCTTAATACATTCCGGCCCCTGCCCGACCTTTCCTGACGTAAAGCCTCCTGCTCACCCCGTCTCCCACCTTGTTGCCTGGGGGGTGACCCAGAGGATCCCCATCAACAGCATCATAAAACCGCGCAGAGGACCTGTGGCCCCTGTCCATGGACCTAGCTCCGCCCACTGCGCGTACCAACCCCCCCTCACCATGACCACCGCCACTCAAATGGCCCTGGCCTCCACTAAAGGCCCTGTAAGGTGAGGGGGAGAATTGATGCCGGGAGCTAGCCAAACTCCCCCCTTCAGGACTCACTGCCTGCCTAAAGCGCAGGGAACGCACGTCCCCGCGCGCCCCTGCACTCAGCGCCGCCCGCCTCCCCCCCTGCCGCTCCCGTCTGAGCACAGGCTCCGGCTCAGCGCAAAGCGAAAGGGGAGAGCTGCACAAAAGACGACGCTGCGCGCCCCCGTGCGCCTGCAGACTCCACACGGCGGCACGCAACAGCACGGCACGAGGGCGCGCGACCGCGCACCCTTGCACCGCGGACATCGGGAGAGGAAGCCGCAGCTCAAGGCTCGGCCACGGCACCTCCCCGCCCACTTGCTGCCCGCCGTCCGCCCCGTCGCCCACGCCCGGCAACTGGCTCCGGGTCTGCCCGCGGCAGCAGGGCCGAACCATCATCCCCACTGCTAGCCGCGAGCGGGCAGATGCGACCTCAGGCCTTACTGGAGCCCCGCCACTACCGACATCTGAACGGTACCGTGCAGGGGCCCTGGGGGAACGGTGGGGCCGAGAAGCAGTGGCCATCACAGGAGGGGGGGGGGTTTTGAGGAATAAATGTATACCTAGGAATAACGCTGTGAGAGAGGGGGAAAGGAGCAGGATAAGCTCCACTCTATAAAACCCACTCTAAGATGCTAATACAAACTACCCTACTGGGCACCCCCTAAACTTTTCCACGACAGATGCACTCACCAGCCTGAAGGCAAATTGAAAGAGACAAGGTACCACACAGAACCAGCCCAATACAACCACTGACACCACCTCTCACTTTCCCTGATTGGCTGTATACTATCATACCATCCTGATCCACCCCCAGCCCAGGAGGTTTAACTCTCTCCATTGCAATATTGTCATTCTGTTCCCCTTCTCCCATATTTAAACAAGCAGCATTGGCCTCTTGGACCAGTCCTGGTTCCAAAAATATGGAGGAAAAAATAAGTAGGAATGCCCATACTTTTAAAACAAACACTGGGCTTCACTAGCCAGGGAGGTAATGCCGCAGCTGGGGACACTTTTATATAGGTCCCTGCGGCCACAGCATCACCCCCCCAACTAGTTACCCCTGGCTGGGGTTCCCTGGGGGAGTGGGGACCCCTACAATAAAGGGGTCCCCCCCTCCAGGCACCCAAGAGACAGGGACGAAGCCCGAGGCTGTCCCCACCATCCGTGGGCTGTGGATGGAGCACTGGATCCTAGCCCTGCAGCCTAACCCCAATGTCTCCCCGGTGTCTAACCCTAACCTCCCCTGGAGTGCTGGATCCTAGCCCCGCAGGCTAACCCTTACCTTCCTGGGAGCTCTGGATCCTAGCCCCTAACCTAACCCTAACCTATCCCCGGTGCCTAACCCTAACCTCCCCGAGAGCGCTGGAGCCTAGCCCCGCAGTCTTACCCTAACCTCTCCCCAGTGCCTAATACTAACCTCCCTGGGAGCACTGGATCCTAACCCCGCAGCCTAACCCTAACCTTCCTGTGAGCGCTGGATCCTAGCCCCACAGCCTAACCTCTCCCCGGTGCCTAAACCTTACCTCCCTGAGAGCGCTGGATCCTAGCCCCGCAGCCTAGCCCTAACCTCTCCCCGGTGCCTAACCCTAAACTTCCTAGGAGTGCTGGATCCTAGCCCCGCAGTCTAACCCTAATGTTTCCCCAGCGCCTAACCCCACCCTCACCATGATGGCTGGACACTAGCCCCGCAGCCTAACCCTAACCTCTCCCCGGTGCCTAATCCTAAACTTCCTGGGAATGCTGGATCCTAGCCCCGCAGTCTAACCCTAACCTCTCCCCGGTGCCTAACCCTAACCTACCCGGGAGCGCTGAATCCTAGCCCTAACGTCTCCCCGGTGAGTGCTGGATCCTACACCCGTTTCCTAACACTAACGTCTCCCCAGTGCCTAACCCCACCCTCCCCTGGAGCGCTGGACCCTAACCCCGCATTCTAACCCTAACCTCTCCCCGGTGCCTAACCCTGACCTCCCCAGGAGTGCTGGATCATAACGCTAATCTCTACCTGGTGCCTAACCTCAACCTCTCCAGGAGCACTGGATCTTAGCCCTGCAGCCTAACCCTAACCTCTCCCCATTGCCTAACCCTAACCTCCCCGGGAGCACTGGATTCTAACCCTAACCTCTCCCCAGTGCCTAACCCTAACCTCCGCAGGAGCACTGGATCCTAGGTCCGCAACCTAACCCTAACCTCTCCCCAGTGCCTAACCCTAAGCTTCCTGGGAGCGCTGGATCCTAGCCCTGCAGCCTAAACTTAACGTCTCCCCGGTGCCTGACCCTAACCTACCCAGGAGCGCTGGATCCTAGCCCCGCAGCATAACCCCAACATCTCCCCGGTGAGTGCTGGAACCTAGCCAGCAGCCTAACACTAACCTCTCCCTGGAGCCTAACCCTAACCTCCCTGGGAGCGCTGGATCCTAGCCCCGCAGCCTAACCCTAACCTCTCCCCGGTGCCTAACCCTAACCTTTCTGGGAGCGCTGGATCCCAGCCCCGCAGTCTAACCCTAACCTCTCCCCGGTGCCTAACCCTGACCTCCCCAGGTGCGCTGGATCATAATGCTAACCTCTCCCTGGTGCTTAACCTTAACCTCTCCGGGAGCACTGGATCCTAGCCCTGCAAGCTTACCCTAACCTCTCCCCAGTGCCTAACCCTAAGCTTCCTGGGAGCGCTGGATACTAGCCCCGCAGCCTAAACTTAACATCTCCCCGGTGCCTAACTCTAAGCTTCCTGGGAGTGCTGGATCCTAGCACCGCAGCCTAACCCTAACCTTCCTGGGAGCGCTGGATCATAACCATAACCTCTCCCCGGTGCCTAACCCTAAGCTTCCTGGGAGTGCTGGATCCTAGCCCCGCAGCCTAAACTTAACGTCTCCCCGGTGCCTAACTCTAAGCTTCCTGGGAGTGCTGGATCCTAGCCCTGCAGCCTAACCCTAACCTCCCCTGGAGTGCTGGATCCTAGCCCTGCAGCCTAACCCTAACATCTCCCCGGAGCCTAACCGTAACCTCCCTGGGAGTGATGGACGAGGCGGGTCACAGGTCACATGGAGGTCCCTTAGCCCACTTGGATCTAGCATCTACCCTATGACAAATGCCCCCCAAATGGATCCAGTCAGGATCCTGGCTGCCAGAATACCGACACTGGAATCCCACAACGATTCGTGTTGCTGGAATCCTGATAGCCGGGATGCTGAAAGAGAGGACATCGGCCCGCAGGAGAGGTAAGCCGTGCTGGAAGAGGAGTTAGGTTTAAGCTATGTGTGCGTGTGTGTGTGTGTGTGTGTGTGTGAGTGTGGGGGGGGGTTAGGTTTAGCTTGCAGTAAGGGTGGGTTAAATTAGGGGGCCTTGGGGTGAAGCTATGCATACTCACCTTCCCCTGTTGAGATTCCGAATATCGGGATGCTGCGGTCGGTATTCTGACCGCCGGCATCCCGAACGCAGGCAAACAGAACCCAACTCCACTCCACTCGCCCCCCCAAAGACTCATTTAGAACCGAGGGACAGAAAGATCCACTCCACTCCCTTACTACCCCCCCCCCAAACAAAAACAAAAAACACATGCAGGAATGAGGGACAGAAATTCCACTCCACTCCCATACCCTACCCCTGCAGAGGAAGTGCTTTTGCTCATTATACATACAGTAAAGTAAATACTAGAGATGAGCGCCTGAAATTTTTCGGGTTTTGTGTTTTGGTTTTGGGTTCGGTTCCGCGGCCGTGTTTTGGGTTCGAACGCGTTTTGGCAAAACCTCACCGAATTTTTTTTGTCGGATTCGGGTGTGTTTTGGATTCGGGTGTTTTTTTCCAAAAACACTAAAAAACAGCTTAAATCATAGAATTTGGGGGTCATTTTGATCCCAAAGTATTATTAACCTCAAAAACCATAATTTACACTCATTTTCAGTCTATTCTGAATACCTCACACCTCACAATATTATTTTTAGTCCTAAAATTTGCACCGAGGTCGCTGTGTGAGTAAGATAAGCGACCCTAGTGGCCGACACAAACACCGGGCCCATCTAGGAGTGGCACTGCAGTGTCACGCAGGATGTCCCTTCCAAAAAACCCTCCCCAAACAGCACATGACGCAAAGAAAAAAAGAGGCGCAATGAGGTAGCTGTGTGAGTAAGATTAGCGACCCTAGTGGCCGACACAAACACCGGGCCCATCTAGGAGTGGCACTGCAGTGTCACGCAGGATGGCCCTTCCAAAAAACCCTCCCCAAACAGCACATGACGCAAAGAAAAAAAGAGGCGCAATGAGGTAGCTGTGTGAGTAAGATTAGCGACCCTAGTGGCCGACACAAACACCGGGCCCATCTAGGAGTGGCACTGCAGTGTCACGCAGGATGGCCCTTCCAAAAAACCCTCCCCAAACAGCACATGACGCAAAGAAAAAAAGAGGCGCAATGAGGTAGCTGACTGTGTGAGTAAGATTAGCGACCCTAGTGGCCGACACAAACACCGGGCCCATCTAGGAGTGGCACTGCAGTGTCACGCAGGATGTCCCTTCCAAAAAAACCTCCCCAAACAGCACATGACGCAAAGAAAAAAAGAGGCGCAATGAGGTAGCTGTGTGAGTAAGATTAGCGACCCTAGTGGCCGACACAAACACCGGGCCCATCTAGGAGTGGCACTGCAGTGTCACGCAGGATGGCCCTTCCAAAAAACCCTCCCCAAACAGCACATGACGCAAAGAAAAAAAGAGGCGCAATGAGGTAGCTGTGTGAGTAAGATTAGCGACCCTAGTGGCCGACACAAACACCGGGCACATCTAGGAGTGGCACTGCAGTGTCACGCAGGATGTCCCTTCCAAAAAACCCTCCCCAAACAGCACATGACGCAAAGAAAAAAAGAGGCGCAATGAGGTAGCTGACTGTGTGAGTAAGATTAGCGACCCTAGTGGCCGACACAAACACCGGGCCCATCTAGGAGTGGCACTGCAGTGTCACGCAGGATGTCCCTTCCAAAAAACCCTCCCCAAACAGCACATGACGCAAAGAAAAAAAGAGGCGCAATGAGGTAGCTGACTGTGTGAGTAAGATTAGCGACCCTAGTGGCCGACACAAACACCGGGCCCATCTAGGAGTGGCACTGCAGTGTCACGCAGGATGTCCCTTCCAAAAAACCCTCCCCAAACAGCACATGACGCAAAGAAAAAAAGAGGCGCAATGAGGTAGCTGACTGTGTGAGTAAGATTAGCGACCCTAGTGGCCGACACAAACACCGGGCCCATCTAGGAGTGGCACTGCAGTGTCACGCAGGATGTCCCTTCCAAAAAACCCTCCCCAATCAGCACATGATGCAAAGAAAAAGAAAAGAAAAAAGAGGTGCAAGATGGAATTGTCCTTGGGCCCTCCCACCCACCCTTATGTTGTATAAACAAAACAGGACATGCACACTTTAACCAACCCATCATTTCAGTGACAGGGTCTGCCACACGACTGTGACTGATATGTCGGGTTGGTTTGGACCCCCCCCAAAAAAGAAGCAATTAATCTCTCCTTGCACAAACTGGCTCTACAGAGGCAAGATGTCCACCTCATCTTCACCCTCCGATATATCACCGTGTACATCCCCCTCCTCACAGATTATCAATTCGTCCCCACTGGAATCCACCATCTCAGCTCCCTGTGTACTTTGTGGAGGCAATTGCTGCTGGTCAATGTCTCCGCGGAGGAATTGATTATAATTCATTTTAATGAACATCATCTTCTCCACATTTTCTGGATGTAACCTCGTACGCCGATTGCTGACAAGGTGAGCGGCGGCACTAAACACTCTTTCGGAGTACACACTTGTGGGAGGGCAACTTAGGTAGAATAAAGCCAGTTTGTGCAAGGGCCTCCAAATTGCCTCTTTTTCCTGCCAGTATAAGTACGGACTGTGTGACGTGCCTACTTGGATGCGGTCACTCATATAATCCTCCACCATTCTATCAATGTTGAGAGAATCATATGCAGTGACAGTAGACGACATGTCCGTAATCGTTGTCAGGTCCTTCAGTCCGGACCAGATGTCAGCATCAGCAGTCGCTCCAGACTGCCCTGCATCACCGCCAGCGGGTGGGCTCGGAATTCTGAGCCTTTTCCTCGCACCCCCAGTTGCGGGAGAATGTGAAGGAGGAGATGTTGACAGGTCGCGTTCCGCTTGACTTGACAATTTTGTCACCAGCAGGTCTTTCAACCCCAGCAGACCTGTGTCTGCCGGAAAGAGAGATCCAAGGTAGGCTTTAAATCTAGGATCGAGCACGGTGGCCAAAATGTAGTGCTCTGATTTCAACAGATTGACCACCCGTGAATCCTTGTTAAGCGAATTAAGGGCTGCATCCACAAGTCCCACATGCCTAGCGGAATCGCTCCTTCTTCAATGCCTCCAGCTTCTTCTGCAAAAGCCTGATGAGGGGAATGACCTGACTCAGGCTGGCAGTGTCTGAACTGACTTCACGTGTGGCAAGTTCAAAGGGCATCAGAACCTTGCACAACGTTGAAATCATTCTCCACTGCACTTGAGACAGGTGCATTCCACCTACTATATCGTGCTCAATTGTATAGGCTTGAATGGCCTTTTGCTGCTCCTCCAACCTCTGAAGCATATAGAGGGTTGAATTCCACCTCGTTACCATTTCTTGCTTCAGATGATGGCAGGGCAGGTTCAGTAGTTTTTGGTGGTGCTCCAGTCTTCTGTACGTGGTGCCTGTACGCCGAAAGTGTCCCGCAATTTTTCTGGCCACCGACAGCATCTCTTGCACGCCCCTGTCGTTTTTTAAAAAATTCTGCACCACCAAATTCAAGGTATGTGCAAAACATGGGACGTGCTGGAATTTGCCCATATTTAATGCACACACAATATTGCTGGCGTTGTCCGATGCCACAAATCCACAGGAGAGTCCAATTGGGGTAAGCCATTCCGCGATGATCTTCCTCAGTTGCCGTAAGAGGTTTTCAGCTGTGTGCGTATTCTGGAAAGCGGTGATACAAAGCGTAGCCTGCCTAGGAAAGAGTTGGCGTTTGCGAGATGCTGCTACTGGTGCCGCCGCTGCTGTTCTTGCGGCGGGAGTCCATACATCTACCCAGTGGGCTGTCACAGTCATATAGTCCTGACCCTGCCCTGCTCCACTTGTCCACATGTCCGTGGTTAAGTGGACATTGGGTACAACTGCATTTTTTAGGACACTGGTGAGTCTTTTTCTGACGTCCGTGTACATTCTCGGTATCGCCTGCCTAGAGAAGTGGAACCTAGATGGTATTTGGTAACGGGGGCACACTGCCTCAATAAATTGTCTAGTTCCCTGTGAACTAACGGCGGATACCGGACGCACGTCTAACACCAACATAGTTGTCAAGGACTCAGTTATCCGCTTTGCAGTAGGATGACTGCTGTGATATTTCATCTTCCTCGCAAAGGACTGTTGAACAGTCAATTGCTTACTGGAAGTAGTACAAGTGGGCTTACGACTTCCCCTCTGGGATGACCATCGACTCCCAGCGGCAACAACAGCAGCGCCAGCAGCAGTAGGCGTTACACGCAAGGATGCATCGGAGGAATCCCAGGCAGGAGAGGACTCGTCAGAATTGCCAGTGACATGGCCTGCAGGACTATTGGCATTCCTGGGGAAGGAGGAAATTGACACTGAGGGAGTTGGTGGGGTGGTTTGCGTGAGCTTGGTTACAAGAGGAAGGGATTTACTGGTCAGTGGACTGCTTCCGCTGTCACCCAAAGTTTTTGAACTTGTCACTGACTTATTATGAATGCGCTGCAGGTGACGTATAAGGGAGGATGTTCCGAGGTGGTTAACGTCCTTACCCCTACTTATTACAGCTTGACAAAGGGAACACACGGCTTGACACCTGCTGTCCGCATTTCTGGTGAAATACCTCCACACCGAAGAGCTGATTTTTTTGGTATTTTCACCTGGCATGTCAACGGCCATATTCCTCCCACGGACAACAGGTGTCTCCCCGGGTGCCTGACCTAAACAAACCACCTCACCATCAGAATCCTCCTGGTCAATTTCCTCCCCAGCGCCAGCAACACCCATATCCTCCTCATCCTGGTGTACTTCAACACTGACATCTTCAATCTGACTATCAGGAACTGGACTGCGGGTGCTCCTTCCAGCACTTGCAGGGGGCGTGCAAATGGTGGAAGGCGCATGCTCTTCACGTCCAGTGTTGGGAAGGTCAGGCATCGCAACCGACACAATTGGACTCTCCTTGTGGATTTGGGATTTCAAAGAACGCACAGTTCTTTGCGGTGCTTTTGCCAGCTTGAGTCTTTTCAGTTTTCTAGCGAGAGGCTGAGTGCTTCCATCCTCATGTGAAGCTGAACCACTAGCCATGAACATAGGCCAGGGCCTCAGCCGTTCCTTGCCACTCCGTGTGGTAAATGGCATATTGGCAAGTTTACGCTTCTCCTCCGACAATTTTATTTTAGGTTTTGGAGTCCTTTTTTTACTGATATTTGGTGTTTTGGTTTTGACATGCTCTGTACTATGCCATTGGGCATCGGCCTTGGCAGACGACGTTGCTGGCATTTCATCGTCTCGGCCATGACTAGTGGCAGCAGCTTCAGCACGAGGTGGAAGTGGATCTTGATCTTTCCCTAATTTTGGAACCTCAACATTTTTGTTCTCCATATTTTAATAGGCACAACTAAAATGCACCTCAGGTAAACAATGGAGATGGATGGATTGGATACTAGTATACAATTATGGACGGGCTGCCGAGTGCCGACACAGAGGTAGCCACAGCCGTGAACTACCGCACTGTACTGTGTCTGCTGCTAATATATAGACTGGTTGATAAAGAGATAGTATACTCGCAACTAGTATGTATGTATAAAGAAAGAAAAAAAAACCACGGTTAGGTGGTATATACAATTATGGACGGGCTGCCGAGTGCCGACACAGAGGTAGCCACAGCCGTGAACTACTGTACTGTGTCTGCTGCTAATATATAGACTGGTTGATAAAGAGATAGTATACTCGTAACTAGTATGTATGTATAAAGAAAGAAAAAAAAAACACGGTTAGGTGGTATATACAATTATGGACGGGCTGCCGAGTGCCGACACAGAGGTAGCCACAGCCGTGAACTACCGCACTGTACTGTGTCTGCTGCTAATATATAGACTGGTTGATAAAGAGATAGTATACTCGTAACTAGTATGTATGTATAAAGAAAGAAAAAAAAACCACGGTTAGGTGGTATATACAATTATGGACGGGCTGCCGAGTGCCGACACAGAGGTAGCCACAGCCGTGAACTACCGCACTGTACTGTGTCTGCTGCTAATATATAGACTGGTTGATAAAGAGATAGTATACTCGTAACTAGTATGTATGTATAAAGAAAGAAAAAAAAACCACGGTTAGGTGGTATATACAATTATGGACGGGCTGCCGAGTGCCGACACAGAGGTAGCCACAGCCGTGAACTACCGCACTGTACTGTGTCTGCTGCTAATATATAGACTGGTTGATAAAGAGATAGTATACTCGTAACTAGTATGTATGTATAAAGAAAGAAAAAAAAACCACGGTTAGGTGGTATATACAATTATGGACGGGCTGCCGAGTGCCGACACAGAGGTAGCCACAGCCGTGAACTACCGCACTGTACTGTGTCTGCTGCTAATATATAGACTGGTTGATAAAGAGATAGTATACTCGTAACTAGTATGTATGTATAAAGAAAGAAAAAAAAACCACGGTTAGGTCACTGGTATATACAATTATGGACGGGCTGCCGAGTGCCGACACAGAGGTAGCCACAGCCATGAACTACCGCACTGTACTGTGTCTGCTGCTAATATAGACTGGTTGATAAAGAGATAGTATACTACTAATATTATATACTGGTGGTCAGGTCACTGGTCACTAGTCACACTGGCAGTGGCACTCCTGCAGCAAAAGTGTGCACTGTTTAATTTTAATATAATATTATGTACTCCTGGCTCCTGCTATAACCTATAACTGGCACTGCAGTAGTGCTCCCCAGTCTCCCCCACAATTATAAGCTGTGTGAGCTGAGCAGTCAGACAGATATATAATATATATAGATGATGCAGCACACTGGCCTGAGCCTGAGCAGTGCACACAGATATGGTATGTGACTGACTGAGTCACTGTGTGTATCGCTTTTTTCAGGCAGAGAACGGATATATTAAATAAACTGCACTGTGTGTCTGGTGGTCACTCACTATATAATATATTATGTACTCCTGGCTCCTGCTATAACCTATAACTGGCACTGCAGTAGTGCTCCCCAGTCTCCCCCACAATTATAAGCTGTGTGAGCTGAGCAGTCAGACAGATATATATAATATTATATATAGATAATAGATGATGCAGCACACTGGCCTGAGCCTGAGCAGTGCACACAGATATGGTATGTGACTGAGTCACTGTGTGCTGTGTATCGCTTTTTTCAGGCAGAGAACGGATTATATTATGTACTCCTGGCTCCTGCTATAACCTATAACTGGCACTGCAGTAGTGCTCCCCAGTCTCCCCCACAATTATAAGCTGTGTGAGCTGAGCAGTCAGACAGATATATATAATATTATATATAGATAATAGATGATGCAGCACACTGGCCTGAGCCTGAGCAGTGCACACAGATATGGTATGTGACTGAGTCACTGTGTGCTGTGTATCGCTTTTTTCAGGCAGAGAACGGATTATAAATAAAAGTGGTGGTCACTGGTCACTATCAGCAAAACTCTGCACTGTACACTACTGAGTACTCCTAATGCTCCCCAAAATTAGTAAATCAAGTGTCTCTCTAATCTATTCTAATTCTAAACGGAGAGGACGCCAGCCACGTCCTCTCCCTATCAATCTCAATGCACGTGTGAAAAAGGCGGCGACGCGCGGCTCCTTATATAGAATCCGAGTCTCGCGATAGAATCCGAGCCTCGCGAGAATCCGACAGCGTCATGATGACGTTCGGGCGCGCTCGGGTTAACTGAGCAAGGCGGGAAGATCCGAGTCGCTCGGACCCGTGAAAAAAAACATGAAGTTCTGGCGGGTTCGGATTCAGAGAAACCGAACCCGCTCATCTCTAGTAAATACATACACAGCGTTCAGTGTCAGGTCTCACTTGTCTCCATATGCAGCAGCTGGGGGGCTTCCTTCCCTCACTCCTCATCGTTGTCCCTGTATGCCTGTAGTATCAGTGTAGCAGAGGGTTTCCCCTCCCTCTGCAGTGCAGCATCCATCGAAGTAGCGTTGGCTCTCCACGCCGCTCTCCTCGCTCTGACGTGAAGCTGCGCATGGCCGTCCTGACAACGGCACATGCGCAGTAGCATACAGGCTATCACAAAAGCAAATAGAACTGCGTTACATCCGCGCGAGAGGTTCGCCGGGACAGGGCTTTAACGCAAGCTCTGTCCCGGCATCCGAATTTTGATACATTCATGCTATAACGGGCATTATCGCATTGCAAGTTCAATAGTTACTAGAGATGTGTGGCTGGCACTTTTCGTGTTTTGTGTTTTGGTTTTGGTTGTAATTTCCCGCTCGTGTTTTGGGTTGATTTTGCCAAAACCACCCTTTCGTGTTTTGGTTTTGGAACTGGATGATTTTTGAAAAAAACATAAAAATTATCTAAAATCACAGAATTTGGGGGTAATTTTGATCCTACAGTATTATTAATCTCAATAACATTAATCTCCACTCATTTCCAGTCAATTTTGACAACCTCACAATAATGTTCACCAACATAGGCCAAAGCCTGGCTGGCTAAACTTAGCAACAGAGCAGCGGCACAAACACACGTCAGTTATTTCTGTTTAAAAATGTTTTACAAATTAGTACTGTATTAGCAATAACCAATTAAACCAATAGAAACAATCCAACACAGAAATTTAGTCAGAATCGTGTGTACAATATCATTGCTCTGAAGTAGTTACCAAACAGCAAATAAAAATAAAACCCTAAACCATGTGTAAAATAGCAACAATGGACATTGATACCACCTACACAAGTGCACATGCCCCCAGCACATGCCTATTCTCAGTGCCCAGTCTGTACCTCCCTCCTGGGGGCCCTGGGTCATTCATGACTGGCACCCTGTGCCCATGTAAAGCCCCAATCAGCCATTTTGTCGAGCAGCTCCCCAAATTCTCCCTAATCACAAAAAACAGCATTCTGTACCTGCGTAGGACATTGCGGAATACTTTGGGACACACAGTTAAATATTGACCAGGTTGCAGTGCTGGCCGGATACAGTGTGGGTCAGACACAGTGCAGGTGGATACAAGGCAGGTCGGATACAGTGTAGATGGAATTCATTGCGGGTTGTATATAGTGCAGATCGCACACAATGCAAGTCAGTTACAGTGCAGATCGGAGTGCGGGTTGGATATAGTGCGCGTTGGCTACAGCGCAATGTCGGATAAAGTGCAAGATACAGTACAGGTCGGATACAGTGCAGGTCAGAGTGTGGCTTGGATACAGTGTGTGGGTTGGATACAGTGTAGGCTACAGTGCAGGTTGGATACAGTGTGTGTTGCATACAGTGAGGGTTATCTACAGTGCAAGGTCAGATACAGGGCGCGTCGGATACAGTGTGAGATAAAGTGCAGGCCAGATACAGTATGGGTCGCATACATTGTGAGTTGTATATATTGTGGGTCAGGTACAGCGTGGGCCGGATAAAGTGCAGGTTACAGTGCAAATCAAATACAGTGTGGGTTGGATACAGCGCAGGTTGAATACAGTGTGGGTTGGATACAACACAGGTCAACTACAGTGTTGGTTGGATACAGTGCGGGTTGGATACAGCACGGGTTTCAGTGCAGGTCAAATACAATGTGGGTAGGATACAGTGCAGGTTAGATACACCAATAGTGCACTTACTGTGACAGAGGGTCCTCAGTGCGGGGTTGTCAGCTATGTTTTCAGTGTGGTGGTGCCAGCAGTGTTGGTACTGCAGGAATGCCTGCACTGTCGGCAATTGTGGGAGTGCTGAAGGTGTCCTCAGTGCAGGACTGCCTGCAGTGTCCACAGTACAGGGGTACCGGCAGTGTTGGCAATGCAGGAGTACCGGAGGTGTCCTCAGTGCAGGAGTGCTGGTAGAGTCCTCAGTGCAGGGGTGCTGGCAATGTCGGCAATGCGGGAATGCTGGAGGTGTCCTCAGTGCAGGAGTTCAGGGGTGTGGCAGTGTTGGCAGTGTGGGAGTGCCAGAAGTGTCCTCAGTGCAGGGGTGTCGGCAGTGTCGACAGTGTGGGAGTGCTGGAAGTGTCCTCAGTGTAGGACTTCAGGGGTGCCGGCAGTTTTAGCAGTATGGGAGTGCTGGAAGTGTCCTCAGTGCAGAGGTGTCAGCAGTGCAGGGCCGGTGTCGGCAGTGCGGGCAGCGGTGTCGGCAGTGCGGGCGGCGGTGTCGGCAGTGTGGGCTCCGGTGTCGGCAGTGGGGGCATCCATCTTGGGGCCATTGTAGCCTATGAGGAAACCCTGATTGGCTGAGAGCCGTGACAGACAGCTCTCTCAGCCAATCAGTGGCCTTCCATAGGTTACTATGGAGACCAGCGTCCGAGGCAAAACCTCAGGATCCGACAGTGGAATCCTGAGGTTTTGCCTCAATTGGGGATCCGGGGCAGGCAGGGACATCTGAGCTGTGGCTTGGATGGCCCCGGATTCCCTAGGTTTGGGGGGGGGTTCTGTTCTCTGAGAACCGAACCCGCTCATCTCTAATAGTTAATTACACCTGCTAACCGCAATTACATTTTGTATATTGATAAATGGGCCCCTTAGTGAGAATCTAAAGTGAATTCTCTTAATGCATCTCATACATTGAGAGTATTTTGATATTGTCATACTGTATAGTGAATATTAGGAACCTAGGCATACACTATATATACTAGGCCTTAAAAACCATCCATGTAATATTTGTAATAACGCCCTCCTCTCCTTCTCATACCTCCCTGGTAGTGAAGGGGCTAAATAGGCAGCTATGGAATGTGTCATTAGCACTGTTTAAATTCAGTTTAAGACATGAATGTGACATAAATATTCTTAGTTCTGACGGCAATGGTAAAGCACAGCATATATATATATATATATATATATATATATATATACATATATATATATATATATATATATATATATATTATATATACACTGCTCAAAAAAATAAAGGGAACACTTAAACAACACAATGTAACTCCAAGTCAATCACACTTCTGTGAAATCAAACTGTCCACTTAGGAAGCAACACTGATTGACAATCAATTTCACATGCTGTTGTGTAAATGGAATAGACAACAGGTGGAAATTATAGGCAATTAGCAAGACACCCCCAATAAAGGAGTTGTTCTGCAGGTGGTGACCACAGACCACTTCTCAGCTCCTGGCAGATGTTTTGGTCACTTTTGAAAGATGGCGGTGCTTTCACTCTAGTGGTAGCATGAGACGGAGTCTACAACCCACACAAGTGGCTCAGGTAGTGCAGCTCATCCAGGATGGCACATCAATGCGAGCTGTGGCAAGAAGGTTTGCTGTGTCTGTCAGCATAGTGCCCAGAGCATGGAGGCGCTACCAGGAGACAGGCCAGTACATCAGGAGACATTGAGGAGGCCGTAGGAGGGCAACAACACAGCAGCAGGACCGCTACCTCCACCTTTGTGCAAGGAGGAACAGGAGGAGCACTGCCAGACAACCGCAAAATGACCTCCAGCAAGCCGCACAGACTCCATGAGGGTGGTATGAGGGCCCGACGTCAACAGGTGGGGGTTGTGCTTACAGCCCAACACCGTGCAGGACTTTTGGCATTTGCCAGAGAACACCAAGATTGGCAAATTCGCCACTGGCGCCCTGTGCTCTTCACAGATGAAAGCAGGTTCTCACTGAGCACATGTGACAGAGTCTGGAGACGCCAAGGAGAATGTTCTGCTGCCTGCAACATCCTCCAGCATGACCGGTTTGGCAGCGGGTCAGTAATGGTGTGGGGTGTCATTTCTTTGGGGGGCCGCACAGCACTCCATGTGCTCGCCAGAGGTAGCCTGACTGCCATTAGGTACCGAGATGAGATCCTCAGACCCCTTCTGAGACCATATGCTGGTGCGGTTGGCCCTGGGTTCCTCCTAATGCAAGACAATGCTAGACCTCATGTGGCTGGAGTGTGTCAGCAGTTCCTGCAAGATGAAGGCATTGATGCTATGGACTGGCCCGCCTGTTCCCCAGACCTGAATCCAATTGAGCACATCTGGGACATCATGTCTCGCTCCATCCGTTGCACCACAGACTGTCCAGGAGTTGGCGGATGCTTTAGTCCAGGTCTGGGAGGACATCCCTCAGGAGACCATCCGCCACCTCATCAGGAGCATGCCCAGGCATTGTAGAGAGGTCATACAGGCATGTGGAGGCCACACACACTACTGAGCCTCATTTTGACTTGTTTTAAGGACATTACATCAAAGTTGGATCAGCCTGTAGCGTGTTTTTCCACTTTAATTTTGAGTGTGACTCCAAATCCATACCTCCATGGGTTAATAAATTTGATTTCCATTGATCATTTTTGTGTGATTTTGTTGTCAGCACATTCAACTGTGTAAAGAACAAAGTATTTAATAAGAATATTTCATTTATTCAGATCTATTATTTCCTATATATATATATATATATATATATATATATATATATATATGTGTGTGTGTGTATATATATATATATATATATATATATATATGTGTGATGATAGCGTTTAATACACTGAAACGTTGCTGAAGCGTGGTTTGGTTGTCCATTTATTCAAGTCGAGTGCCGCACCTTCTCTGGGTGTATATATATATATATATATATATATATATAAATATACTGAGTCCAATGCAGGCTGGTGACTGCCCACAGAAATATCATTATGACATCACCGCCTGTGGCATAGTACTGTGATGCTGGGCTCACTCTCAGATTATGACATCACCACCTGCGGCATAATACTGTGATGCTGACCTCGGGCCTCACTCTCAGAATAGCCAGGGAAAGAGACTGAGCGATTCAGAAATGACTGCTGTATTTTTCTTCATTTGCCTATTTGGCGAATTATCAAAAGGTAAGGAACAATTAAGTTATATAAAATTATTTTAGTGAAGAGTTTTATATAAATTTATTTAGAATTTTGGGCCTACTTATCAAGTGTGAAGAGCCCTATTACCGTAATCAGCAGCTCTTTCTGACACTTTACTTGCATGCTGTTTATTTCATTATTATCAGTGGTGAAAACAAACTTACTGTATTCACAGTCAGTTCGAAAGGCAATCTCAGATTTTTTTTTCCTGTCTTAAATTGAACTTGATTAGAGGCTGGAAGCAGTGTCGGACTGGGGCATGTAGGGTCCACCGGGGGAATGCAGTGGTAGGGGCCCATGTTAGGGGTGTGGGCAGTCTGCAGAGGGGGTGTGACCTGCCACCTCATTGGTTTGACTAACCATTAGAGAGTGCAACATCTTGGCCCCTTCATAAATATATACGGTAAATGAAACTGCTGCATGCATGATAATGTACCAGATTAATAACAGATTAATAACAACAATGCACTTTAGAAAATACACCATAGTCCATTATAAGGTATGATTCATGTGCACAGTCTGGAACCTGATCCTTGGAGCAGGAGGTGGGCTCCCCAGGCAGTGGGGCCCACCGCTGGTTTCCCCAGTGCCCCTGTGGGCCAGTCCAAGCCTGGCTGGAAGGGACATATAAACACGAGAAGTGGGTGTGAGTCTGGGTGTTCTCTTTTCTAATTTTTCTCTTCTCTTTTCTAAGGTTTTTTTTATGTCGGTGTTGCTGATCTATTGCTGTATTACTCAAATCCTCTGTATTATGTGCATTGTTTTTGATATCTGTAAAGTGCCTTGAGTCCTATTGGAGAAAGAGCGCTATATAAATAAAATTATTATTATTAATTATTATTAATGTGATGGCAGGGGGATCCCATACCGAGTGTCCTACCTGTTATGGCATTACCCCCGTGTCTGGTTCAGCTTGGTGCTGGTTTTAGTTAGATAAGGGGAACCCTACATCTTGTTTTGTTTTTTTCAAGGGGGGACCCCAGACACTGACCTCACCGCACGCACGTCACTGATTACATGTGATACATGTTTTAATGTGGACACGTCACTGATTACATGTGATACATGTTTTAATGTGGACATCATCTTAAAAACTGAATTGTATGTAGAG
Source organism: Pseudophryne corroboree (assembly GCF_028390025.1). Classification (NCBI taxonomy): domain Eukaryota; kingdom Metazoa; phylum Chordata; class Amphibia; order Anura; family Myobatrachidae; genus Pseudophryne; species Pseudophryne corroboree. Next base: position 705,375,909 of record NC_086447.1, read on the forward strand.
AAGACAGTATTCTACACTGCAGTCACTTGAGAATCCCAAAGTTTGAGTTTCCTCTGAGTAACTCATAAGTCAGGCATCTTTCCTTAAATCCATCACATGCATGATGGGCCGGCAGGCTTTTCAGAAACAGGAGGAGGGTTTATGCGGCCTGATTGCCATTACTTGCAGCTGTGATACTGACTGAACCAAATTTAAGTGCTGGTGTGCTGAGGGCATACTTGCCCACTTTCCCGGAATGGCCGGGAGGCTCCCGAAAATCAGGTGACCATCCCGGCCCCCCAGAAGAGCAGGCAAGTCTCCCGATTTCTGGGTTCCCCCTGCCCGGCCGCCCAGTTAGCGAGTAAAGTGGGCGGTCTGGGCAGTCGATCATAGCCACGCCCCATGCAGTATAATGCCTGTAATAGCTCATTCTGCCTCCGCCACGCCCCCTTTCCACCTCTGGCCTACCCCCCTCTGCACGTCACGTCACTTCCCCGCCCCCTGCTGAGCCGGCCTGGCTGCTCTCTCCCCCGAGAGAGCAGCCATAAAGTCGGCAAGTATGGCTGAGTGTCCTGGAGCGCACTTACTGTCCGGGCTGCGGATGCAGGTTGCAGTGCTGGGAGGGTTGGTGGTTATCAGACTCTGCCAGATATCTGGCACTCTGGCAGGAAGCCGTGAGTAGAATGTTTGGCGTATGTGGGTTATTATTCTGTCCCGGATGCTGTATTAGTGCATTGCAAGCTCTTAATTTCTTGATTTTTATTTTTTTGCTATCCTATCCAATGGTCACTATTTTAGTATATATTAAGGTTTTAAATGTTTTCTAAACTCTGAACTGAGGGTAGGTACTGGTAGCCTCTAGTTCTGTAGCTGTTGTGGAACTACAAGTTCCATTATTTTGATGGTAATTACTGGGGGTTCTTGTTTGTCAGTGTGGGTACCCTGCTACCGCGGGATACAGTTGTTAGGTCAACAGAATTAAGGTTGACATGGGCATTAGGTCGACATGCACTAGGTTGACATGGGCATTAGGTCGACATGTAATAGGTTGACATGAGTTTTTAAAATAATTTTAAATTTTGTGACTTTTTCATACTTTACGATCCACGTGGACTACAATTGGGAACGGTAACCTGTATCGAGCGCAGCGAGGCACCTTGCCCGAAGCATGGCGAGCGAAGCGAGTCATGCGAGTGGACACGGTGCATGCGAGGGGACACAGTGCACTAATTGTGGTTCCCCATCACTTTACAAAGAAAACAACACCAAAAAAAATAAAAAAAACTCATGTCGACCTTTTCACCTGTCGACCTAATGCCCATGAGGACCTAGTGCATGTCTACCTAATGCCCATGTCGACCTTCAGTGTTCGACCTAATGACTGTCGACCTAAGTTGTGTCGACCCAAAGACCCATACCCGCTACCACTGAGCTTATCTATAACTATGATCAAAAAGCCATCTGGCTGAGAGATGTTTGGCATCAATAATGGACTTTATCAGTGCATGTAGTAATACTTCCTACCAGCACAGCATTCAGAGCAGTGTCGGGATTCCGGCGTCGGTATTTTGACTGGAGTGTGGTGTTCTGCTGCTGTAGCCTATTCCTTTCAAGGGGTGACATGCAGGAGTGGTCTTCAGGTTGCCGGCGGCCGGGTTCCTGACGACCACCATACCGGCGCCGTAATCCCGACCGCCGGCATACCAACAGCTTTTCTCCCTCTTGGGAGTCTGGAGGGAGAGTAGATAGTGTGGCACATGTAACGCACCACCTGGTATGCTGGTGGTCGGGTGCCGGCATCACATACTACACCCACATGCAGTGCATTCACACAGGGCTGTTTCTAGATAATTTGGCTCTCAGTGCGAGCATAAAAAATAAATAAAAATGCCTGCACCCCCCCCCCCCCCCCTATAGACATAAAAAAAATAGGATTTTAATACCTACCGGTAAATCCTTTTCTCTTAGTCCGTAAAGGGTGCTGGGGATGCTACAAGAACCATGGGGTATGGACGGGATCCGCAGGAGACATGGCACTTTAAGACTTTAATAGTGGTGTGAACTGGCTCCTCCCTCTATGCCCCTCCTACAGACTCCAGTTATAGGAACTGTGCCCAGGGAGACGGACATTTCGAGGAAAAGGATTTATTTAATTTTTAAAACTAAGGTGAGACATATACCAGCTCACACCTCAACCACGCCGTACAACATAGCATTCAACAACAACACATGCAATGGCAGGACCAACATCACCCACAGACTGACTGAACTTACTTCAACATGAGTGTAACCATAACCAAACTGCAGATACAGCCCGCACTGGGACGGGCGCCCAGCATCCTCTACGGACTAAGAGAAAAGGATTTACCGGTAGGTACTGTATTAAAATCCTATTTTCTCATACGTCCTAGAGGATGCTGGGGATGGTTTATACCAAAGCTCTAGAACGGGCGGGAGAGTGCGGATGACTCTGCAGCACCGATTGACCAAATAAGAGGTCCTCCTCAGCCAGGGTATCAAACTTGTAAAACTTCGCAAAGGTGTTTGATCCTGACCAAGTAGCAGCTCGGCAAAGCTGTACAGCTTTGCAGAGACCCCTCGGGCAGCCGCACAGGATGAGCCCACCTTTCTGGTAGAATGGGCTTTCACCGATTTCGGTAACGGCAATCCTGCTGTAGAATGAGCCTGCTGAATCATATTACAGATCCAGCGCACAATAGTCTGCTTGGAAGCAGGAGCCCCAATCTTGTTGGGAGCCCACAGGACAAACAGAGCCTCTATTTTCCTAATCTGAGCCGTTCTGGCGACATAGATTTTCAAAGCTCTGACCACATCGAGAGACTTCGATTCCGCCAAGGTGTTAGTAGCCACTGGCACCACAATAGGCTGGTTTACGTGAAATGATGAAACCACTTTTGGCAGAAATTGCTGACGAGTTCTCAACTCCGCTCTATCAGCATGGAAGATTAAATAGGGGCTTTTGTGAGACAAAGCTGCCAATTCAGATACCCGCCTTGCGGATGCCAAGGCCAACAACATGACTACTTTCCAAGTAAGGAATTTTAACTCAACCTTACGTAAAGGTTCAAACCAATGAGATTGCAGGAACTGCAAAACCACATTAAGATCCCACGGTGCCACAGGGGGCACAAATGGAGGTTGGATGTGCAGCACGCCCTTCACGAAGGTCTGAACTTCTGGAAGGGAGGCCAATTCTTTCTGAAAGAAGATTGATAAAGCCGAAATTTGTACTTTAATGGAGTCCCAACTTTAGGCCCGCATCCACACCTGCTTGCAAAAAATGGAGCAAACGCCCCAGGTGAAAATCCTCCATAGGAGTCCTCTTGGATTCACACCAAGACACATATTTTCTCCAAATACGGTGGTAATGCTTTGCCGTTACTTCTTTTCTAGCCTTAAGAAGTGTGGGAATGACTTCACTGGGAATACCCTTTCGGGCTAGGATTTGGCGTTCAACCGCCATGCCATCAAGCGCAGCCGCGGTAAGTCTTGATACACGCACGGTCCTTGTTGTAACAGGTCCTCCCGCAGAGGAAGAGGCCAGGGATCTTCTATGAGCAACTCCTGAAGATCTGGATACCAGGCCCTCTTTGGCCAGTCTGGAACAATGAGTATCGCCTGAACCCTTGTTCTTCTTATAATCTTTATCACCTTTGGAATGAGTGGAAGTGGAGGGAACACATAGACCGACGGAAACACCCACGGTGTCACTAGGGCGTCCACCGCTATTGCTTGAGGGTCCCTCGACCTGGCACAATATCTCAGAAGTTTCTTGTTGCGGCAAGACGCCATCATATCTATTTGAGGAATTTCCCAACGACTTGTCACTTCTGCAAAGACCTCTTGATGAAGACCCCACTCTCCTGGATGGAGATCGTGTCTGCTGAGGAAGTCTGCTTCCCAGTTGTCCACTCCTGGAATGAAGACTGCTGACAGAGCGCTTGCATGTCTCTCCGCCCAGCAAAGAACTTTCGTGGCCTCCGCCATCGCCGCTCTGCTCTTTGTTCTGCCCTGGAAGTTTATGTACGCCACTGCTGTTATGTTGTCTGACTGAATCAAGACGGGCAGACAGCGAAGAAGATGTTCCGCAGAATGCCGTTGTAAGTGGCCCTTAATTCCAGAATGTTTATGTGCTGACAAGCTTCCTGGCTTGACCATTTTCCCTGAAAATTCCTCCCCTGTGTGACTGCTCCCCAGCCTCGGAGACTTGCATCTGTGGTCACCAGGATCCAATCCTTAATCCCGAACCTGCGTCCCTCCAGGAGGTGAGAACTGTGCAGCCACCATAGAAGGGAGATTCTGGTCCTGGAAGATAGGATTAATTTCCGGTGCATGTGGAGGTGAGACCCGGACCACTTGTCCAACAGGTCCCACTGAAACAATCCTGAATCCCGAACCTGCGTCCCTCCAGGAGGTGAGAACTGTGCAGCCACCATAGAAGGGAGATTCTGGTCCTGGAAGATAGGATTAATTTCCGGTGCATGTGGAGGTGAGACCCGGACCACTTGTCCAACAGGTCCCACTGAAACACCCTGGCATGGAACCTGCCAAACTGAATGGCCTCGTACGCCGCCACCATCTTCCCCAGCAACCGAGTGCATTGAAGAATCGACACTCTTGCCGGTTTCAGAATCTGTTTCACCATGTTCTGTATTTCCAGAGCTTTTTCCTCTGGAAGAAAAACTCTCTGTAATTCTGTATCCAGAATCATACCCAAGAACGACAGCCGTGTTGTCGGAACCAACTGTGATTTTGGCAAGTTTAGGAACCAACCATGTTGTTGCAGAATCGTCTGTGAGAGCGCAATGTTTTTCAGCAATTGCTCCTTGGATCTCGCCTTCATGAGGAGATCGTCCAAGTACGGGATAATTGTGATACCCTGCTTGCGCAGGACAACCATCATTTACGCCATAACCTTGGTGAAAATCCTCAAAGCCATGGACAGACCAAACGGCAACGTCTGAAATTGGTAATGACAATCCTGAACAGCAAACCTCAGTTAAGCCTGATGTGGAGAATATATGGGGACGTGTAAGTAGGCATCCTTTATGTCGACCGACACAATAAAATCCCCCTCCTCCAGACTGGAGATCACTGCTCAGAGAGATTCCATCTTGAATTTGAATTTTTTTAGATAGAAATTGAGGGATTTTAGGTCCAGAATCGGTCTGACTGAGCCATCCGGATTCGGGACCACGAACAGTCTTGAATAAAAGCCTTCCCCTGTTGTGACGGGGGTACTGTGACAATGACTTGATTTTGACACAGCTTTAGTATTGCAGCGCATACTACCTCCTTTTCTGGAAGAGAAGCTGGCAAGGCTGATTTGAAAAATCGGTGTTGGGGCACGTCTTGAAACTCCAATTTGTACCCTTTGGGTTACTATTTCTAATATCCAAGGATCCAGGGCCGAGTGAACCCAGACCTGACTGAAGAGATGGAGATGTGCCCCCACCGGTGCAGAATCCCGCAGAGGAGCCCCAGCATCATGCGGTGGATTTGGTAGAAGCCGGAGAGGACTTCTGTTCTTGGGAACTTGCCACAGCCTGTGACCTTTTTCTCCTTCCTATTCCTCTCATAGCAAGGAAGGAGGACCCTCGTCCTTTTTTGTATTTATTGGGCCGAAAGGACTGCATCTGATAGTGAGGCATTTTCTTTTGTTGTGCAGGAACATAAGGTAAAAATTATGACTTACCCGCGGTAGCCATAGATACCAGGTCAGTGAGGCCGTCACCAAACAAGACACTACCATTAAACGGTAGAGACTCCATAGTCTTCTTAGAGTCAGCATCAGCATTCCGTTGATGAATCCACAATGCCCTCTTATCCGAGACTGCCATGGCATTGGCCCTTGATCCAAAAATGCCAATATCCCTTGCAGCTTCTTTTAAATAGGCTGCAGCGTCCCTGATATGCCCCAGAGTCAAAAGCACGCTGTCCCTGTCCAGGGTATCTATCTCAGAACACAAGTTATCTGCCCACTTTTCAATAGCGCTACTCACCCATGCTGATGCAACGGCAGGCCTGAGCAGCGAACCTCTAGTGACATAAATGGATGTTAGTGTATTTTCCTGCTTACGATCTGCAGAAACCTTTAGGGCTGCCATGTCAGGAGACGGAAGCGCTACCTTTGTGGACAGACGCAATAGAGCTTTGTCCACCGTGGGGGTTGACTCCCACTTTTCCCTGTCCCCAGCGGGGAACGGATATGCCACCGGAATTCTTTTGGGAACCTGTACCTTCTTGTCAGGATTTTCACAAGCCTTTTCAAAAAGAGCGTTTAGTTCATGAGAGGGAGGAAACGTTACCTCAGGTTTCTTTCCTTTAAACATGCAGACCCTTGTATCAGGAACAGCAGGGTCCTCCGTGATATGTAATACATTTTTTATCTCCACAATCATGTACTGAATGCTCTTAGCCAGTTTAGGATTCAATCTGGCATCACTAAAGTTGACACTAGAATCAGAGTCCGTGTCGGTATCTGTCATCTGGGTAAATGCACGTTTCTGTGACCCCGAAGGGGTTTGAGCTTGCGACAATGCATCCTCCATGGATTTTCTCCATGTCTGGTTCTTAGACTCAGACTCAGATTTATCTAATCTCTTAGTCAACCGAGCCACATTTGCATTCAAAACACTCAACATATTTACCCAATCAGCCGTCGGCGGTGCCGACATAGTCACTCCCACAGCCTTTTCTGTCCCCACTGCAGCCTCCTCCTGGGAAGAGCACTCAGCCTCAGACATGTCGACAAACGCGTACCGACACCCACAACACACTGGGGCTATAGGGGACAGACCCACAGCAAAGACTGTTAGAGAAAAACAGAGGGAGTTCTGCCAGCTCACAACCCAGTGCCTATCCCGGTTCTGAAGTGTGTAATATACTGCCCAGACCTGTTAGCGCTTTTATGTTCAATAAAATAGCACCAAATCAACTGTGCCCCTCCCCCCACCACGTTTTGCACTGTTACTTGTACAGCAGTGTGGGAGGCCAGGGTCAGCGTCTCTGCAGCTGTGAAGAGAAAATGGCACTGGTCAGAGCTGTGAGGTGCTAAGCCGTCACTGAAGTCTTCTGATCTTCTTCTACTCACCCGGCTTCTGACTTCTGGCTCTGCAAGGGGGGTGACGGCGCGGCTCCGGGAACGAACATCTTGGCGTACCTAGCGATCAGACCCTCTGGAGCTAATGGTGTCCAGTAGCCTAAGAAGCAGAGCCCTGAAACTCACAGAAGTACTGTAGGACTGCTTCTCTCCCCTCAGTCCCACGATGCAGGGAGCCTGTTGCCAGTAGGTCTCCCTGAAAATAATAAACCTAACAAAAAGTATTTTTTCTGAGAAACTCTGGAGAGCTCCTCAGTGTGCATCCAGTCTCACTGGGCGCAGAATCTAACTGGAGTCTGGAGGAGGGGCATAGAGGGAGGAGCCAGTTCACACCCAATGAAAAGTCTTTAAAGTGCCCATGTCTCCTGCGCATCCCGTCTATACCTCATGGTTCTTGAAGCATCCCCAGCATCCTCTAGGACGTATGAGAAACTATTTTGTGTGTGACCTTACTAAAAGTGGGTGTGGCCTTGCAGGAAAAGATTACTGCAGACCCTGCAACAACAGATCAACTTGGTCACTATATTACATTGATCAAGGTATATAAACAGAAGTGTGAAATTCTATGTTTCCTCTCTCTGCTATTGTGCTGGACTTCTCCACATCATGTCCAGTGGCCACGCTCCTACCTGTCCCACTTGCCACCAACACTACAGTTAAATTTAATTAAAAAATAATAATAATTGTGATGAAAAACTGAAAATATCCATCAAAATTGTATTAACACCATGTAATACTTTTGTAATGTTTGGTTCAAGATAAATATGTTTTTCTTCTAAACTAAAACTTGGACAACACATCATTGTTTTTTTCTTCATAAATGTTTTGTTTTATTTTTTAGATTAAAATATCAAGTTAACTATATCACACATATATTATACATATACCCATACGATATAGAATAGAACTTGAACAAAGTTTACAAGAAATATCCGATTTTCTTTACCTGGATAATTTCTAAAAATAGATTTAATTACTAAACAGTATTGTAGTGGAAACAGCAGCTAACTGACCAAAAGTAACTTAACCCTTTGGGGGAATGTTATAGGATGTGAGAATCAGGAAGTGAGAGATTTTGGGAGAGTTTTCCTGTTTTTTTTTTAAAGTGGGTATCATTTACATGGCAAAACCAGATAGTTTTTTCCACGTAAATGATTGCCACTTTAAAAAAACAGGAGAACTCTCCCAAAATCTCTGACTTCCTGATTAGCACATCCTATTACATTTCCCCCATTGTGTAGTTCAAAACACATTAGAAATGAAAAACCAATTTATGCAAATTATAAAACTTGAATTTCGGAAGGCTTGAATAGATGCATACATGAGTGACGCAAAGGATAATACGGAGGAAATCCATGTTAGGCTCCACCCCAACCCCTGGACACACTAAACTAACCATGGCAGTCATGTCGCAGATGGAGTGACAGGGCTGACCGCGGCTTAGGGAGCATGTCCCGTCGATCACTCAGAGGTAATGTGATCACATCGCAATTACATTAATTCCTCAGCCACCTAAGCTGTGCTACCACTCAGGGGCCAAATGTAATGGAGTGTGATTTTGCAGAAATGTGCGAGTTTAGCGCTAAACTCACAAATTTTGCAAAGTCGACCAATGTAATGGGATGCGGAAACATGCAAAATCTCATGTTTCCTGGAGTCCAATAAATCGCAATGGCAAAGCTCGCATCCAGATGTTTTGCCATTGCAAACATACAACTCGGGCAATGTAATAGGATGCAAGCTCACACCTAAAACATTACCAAATAATTGACAATAAATACTGTAGACCAGCTTCTGGCTGGTGAGATTGACAGAAGCATGCAGAGATCAGTGAGGTCTGTGCATGCTTCTGTGTGTAGAAGTAAAGAAAGAGTAAAAAAATAAAGACGTGCAGGACTCCCCCCACAAAAAAAAAAAATGAAACCAGCCCCGGGCTCTTTGCGCCGGTGCTGGTTGCAAATATATGGGTGAAAAATTGAGTAGGATTCTCCCATATTTAAACAAGCAGCATCGGCCTCTTGGACCAGTCCTGGTTCCAAAAATATGTGGGACAAAAGAAGTGGGGGTGCCTGTACTATTAAAACCAACACCGGGCTTCACTAGCCAGGGAGGTAATGCAGCAGCCGGGGGACACTTTTATATAGGTCCCTGCGGCCACAGCATCACCCCCCCAAACTAGTTACCCCTGGCCGTGGTTCCCTGGGGGAGTGGGGACCCCTACAAAAAAGGGACCCCCGTCTCCAGGCACCCAAGGGACAGGGATGAAGCCCGAGGCTGTCCCCACCATCCGTGGGCTGTGGATGGCGGGCTGATAGCCATAAAAAGTGTGAAAATAAATAAATATTGTCTTTTGCTATGAAACTAATGGTTCAAGCAAGCCTCCCCAGCATGCTGGTACTTGGGGAGCCACAAGTACCGGCATGCGAGGCATTAAATGGCCCGCTGGTACCTGTATTTCCACAACAAAATAAATATTCAAATAAACACAGACACTGTGAAATTATAATTTTATTAAAACACAATTACACATACTTACCTACATCTCACGCCGCCATGCACATCCACTTGTCCTGTAGAATCCACGGGTACCTATAAAAAAAAATTAAAAATAATTATACTCAACAAAAATCCGGTGTAGATCAGTCCTCCACCCGGTCGGATAGATGTGCCTTTGTTTGCCCGCGGCTCCGTGATGTCCAGTTATCCGCTCACTCGCTTTCGTCTGCAGCCAGCGCTGGGCAGGGAGAGCTGCACGGCCAGGAAAGGAGGAGGCCGTGGAGGGAGGAGGAGATGGTGGAAGAGGGGGGGAGGTTTGCTCCCAGGTGTCTTTGCTTCCCGGGGTGGGGAGAGGGGGAGGCGGCAGCGCTGCTCCGGGGAGGAGGAGGAGGTGGTGGGTGGGGGATTTGGAGCGGTAAGAGGGCTATAAGAGCAGCGTAACGTCTGTGTACATCCCACCCTAAGAGTGAATAAATGGGATGGTGAAAGAACAGAATAACCCAATGAGGAATGAGTAGAGAGAGATAAGGGTGTATTATAGAGTGTATGGTGCATGAAGTGTCGACAGTGGTGCCGAGAGAGGTGGGGTGTGTGAAAAAGAAACACATGGAGGAATGAGGGAGAAGGGAAGGGAGAGGGAGAACAGTGAGGTGCAAGAAGTATTGAGGGTGAGGTGAAAGATGGAAGGGGGTATTAGGATGGGCTGGGTATAATATCCTGACGCATGGGATACCGGCGGTCAAAATACAGACGACAGAAGATCCCGACAGGAGTGAGTTAAGCTTTCTAACTCATCCCCCTAGCCTCTTGGGTGGCTAGTAAATCTAAATCCCCCCTTCCTTCCCGCAGCCAGGATACAGGATATTTAGCATAACCCATTAGGACAGTTCAATACAGACATGAGGATCGAGGGAATAAAATGGTGTGGGGAATGCGAGAAAGACACATGGAGAAACAAGGGGAAAGAGAGAATAGGGCCAGTGAGGTGCAAGGACAGGGGTGAGTAAAGCACCTTACCCCTCCTTTACCGCAGCCTAACCCCAACCTCTCCCCGCTTCCTAACCCTAACCTCCCCGGGAGAGCGCTGGATCCTAGCCCCGCAGCCTAACCCTAACGTCTCCCCGGTGTCTAACCCTAACCTCCCCTGGAGTGCTGGATCCTAGCCCCGCAGCCTAACCCTAACCTTACTGGGAGCGCTGGATCCTAGCCCCGCAGCCTAACCCTGAACTTTCCCCGGTACCTAACCCTAACCTCCCCAGGAGCGCTGGATCCTAGCCCCGCAGCCTAACCCTAACCTCTCCCCGGTGCCTAACACTAACCTCCCTGGGAGCACTGGATCCTAACCCTGCAGCCTAACCCTAACCTTCCTGGGAGAGCTGGATCCTAGCCCCACACCCTAACCCTAACCTCTCCCCGGTGCCTAACCCTATCATAGTAACATAGTAACATAACATAGTATCTAAGGTTGAAAAAAGACAATTGTCCATCGAGTTCAACCTATTTGTGGTCTCCTATGCAGGATTATGTTGTATAAAATTTTGACTGATGTTCATGACTGCCGTTACATTTTACCCCTCTTTTTTAAAATAATCATAGGGCGTGACTATGCCACGTAACCCTGGATATCCTTATCCATTAGGAATTTATCTAACCCATTCTTAAAGGTGTTGACTGAGTCGGCCATTACAACTCCCTCAGGCAGGGAATTCCAAACACGTATCGTCCTTACCGTAAAAAAGCCTTTACGCCGTATTGTGCGGAATCTCCTCTCCTCTAACCTGAGCGAGTGTCCACGAGTTCTCTGTGTTGAGCTAACCAAAAACAGGTCCTGCGCAAGATCTATATATTGTCCCCTTATATATTTGTAAATGTTGATCATGTCCCCTTTTAATCTCCTCTTTTCCAGTGTAAACATGCATAGTCTTGCAAGCCTTTCCTCGTATTCCAGCATCTCCATACCCTTAATTAGTTTGGTCGCCCTCCTCTGAACCTTTTCTAGCTCCAGGATATCCTTTTTGAAGTATGGTGCCCAGAATTGTACACAGTATTCAAGGTGTGGCCTCACAAGTGATTTATATAACGGGAGTATAATACTCCCGTCCCTAGCATCAATTCCCCGTTTTATGCATGCTAATATCTTATTAGCCTTCTTTGCTGCAGTCCTACTTTGGGTACTACTGCGTAGTTTGCTATCTATGAGGACACCTAAGTCCTTTTCCAGTACAGAATCCCCTAATGTTATCCTATTTAATAGGTAGGTGTTATTTTTGTTCTTGTTACCACAGTGCATTACCTTACACTTGTCTGTTTTGAAGTGCATTCTCCATTTCGCTGCCCAAGCTTCTAATTTAACTAAGTCGTTCTGAAGCGACTCAGCCTCCCCCTCCGCATTTATAATTTTACACAATTTGGTATCATCTGCAAAAATTGACACCATGCTCTCTAGACCTTCTGTTAGGTCGTTAATGAAAATATTGAACAATAGCGGTCCTAATACTGAGCCTTGCGGCACACCACTTAGCACTTCAGTCCAATTTTAAAAAGAGCCATTAACCACAACGCGCTGCTCCTTATTATCTAACCAGTTTTTGACCCAAGTGCATATTGTGCTTCCTAGCCCTGTTTCTTGTAGCTTGTAGATGTAGATGTAGTCTCATGTGTGGTAAAGTGTCGAATGCTTTGGCAAAATTTAAAAAGATTACATCCACCTCTTTACCCTGATCTAGGTTTGCGCTTACTGTTTCATAAAAGCCAAGTAAGTTGGTTTGACAGGATCTGTCCTACATAAACCCATGTTGATTCCTTTTAATGACCTTATTGACTTCACGGAACTTCTGAATACTATCTCTTAGAATACCTTCCAATACTTTCCTCACTATAGATGTAAGACTAACTGGTCTATAATTACCTGGTTCAGCTTTACTTCCCTTTTTGAATATAGGCCCTACTTCCGCTATACGCCAGTCTTTGGGAACCATACCTGATATTACTGAATCCTTAAAGATCAAAAATAGCGGTATTGCAAGTTCAGAGTGAAGCTCCATTAGAACCCTTGGGTGAATACCATCGGGACCTGGTGACTTATTAATCTTTAAATTTTTTAATAGGTCACAGACTACTTATTTGCTTAAATAAGTACCTATCAGTGGGATATTCTCATTATTGAGATTATGTGTTAGTCCCTGAATTGGGTCTTCTCTAGTAAATACTGTTGAAAAAAACTCATTTAGTGTGTCCGCTATGTCATTATCATTTTTGCTTAAGACTCCCAACTTGTCTTTTAAAGGGCTTATACTCTCCTTCTTTAATCTCTTGCTATTAATGTATTTAAAGATTTTTTTGGGGATTCGCTTTGCTTTCCTTTGCTACTACTTTTTCAGTTTCTACTTAGCTGCTCTTATTTCCTTTTTGCATATTTTGTTACATTCCTTATAGTGCTGAAATGACTCTGCTTCCCCATCAGATTTGTATTTTTTAAATGCTCGCCTTTTCTTGGCCATAAGTTCCTTTATCTCTTTGTTAAGCCACATCGGTTTATGATTTTTATTCCTTTTTTTGCTGCTTGTAGGAATAAATTTGAGAGTATTTTTAGCTAGCAGGAATTTTAGTACCTCCCATTTCTCCGTAGTATTTTTTCCTAAAAACAAACCTTCCCATTCAATATCCCTGAAAAATACCCTCATTTTTTCAAAAATTGCTTTGCTAAAGTCCTAGTTGAGCCAGTATAGGGCTGTTTATGAAAACTGATATTGAATGTGATCATAGTGTGGTCACTGTTTCCAATGGGTACCCCTACTATAATACCTGATACCAAATCCCCATTGTTCCTTCCTGGGAGCGCTGGATCCTAGCCCCACAGTCTAACCCTAATGTCTCCCTGGTGCCTAATCCTAAGCTGTTAGGCGCCGAGGGTCCGCCCGTCAGTGCGGCCCGGCGCCTAGCAACTAGGGACCCCGCAGGCAGACAGCCGCCGGCTCCCTAGCAACGCTAGACGCCGGGCGCACGGAGCCGCTTAGACCATAGCAACGGGGACGCCACTGTCGGACCGCGTTCCCCGTTGCTAGGTCTAATTAATCAGGTCAAATTGTATCCTGGCCGTGCAGCATGCAGCTGCACGGCATAATTATGATTACCCTGTCTGGATCCGGATTGGAGGGTTTCCTAATAAAAGCACTCTCAGGACTTCTCACAGACGCCGGTGTTAGCTTCCTGTTGGCTGTGTCAGTTACTGAGAGTTTCCAGTCCTGCTCAATTCGGTTGTTCCTGTCCTCAGTGATCCAGTACTCGGAATTTGTCATCTATTCCTGGAGTCCTACCGAGCACCTTTAACATCCTGTGGTGTTCGTGAGTCGCGGCGTAGCCGTGTGTTGCGGCTTGACCGCTTACTATTTATTATTTAGTTTCATTGTGTTCCGGAGCTTATGCGGAGGATTCCGCTCCCACAAGTCCACTCTGGTATCCAGCGGTGCTGGATAGGAGTAACGGATCAGTGGATCTTTGGTTGTCCTTTTCCCTGGCGGTTTGTCCGCACATACTTTTGGTTAAGTTAGATAGCTTGTAACCCCTGGCCTGGTTGCTTAGTCAGAGGGCCCCTTGTTATCACCCTGTCTCGGATTTCCCTTTGTCTCCCATTAAGACCTGAGGGGGCATCGGGGTTGGGCAGACATAATCCGCCCTTCGAACGCGGCTGCCATGGGCTCAAGCAACCATAGTCTCGCAGGGGATTTCTGATAACACGGGCGAGACAACGGAGTTAGGGTGCCAGGGGTTACTAGGCTTCCCTGTTCCCGTAACCAGCATATCTTTCCAGTACTCAGACCTCTGCCATAAGATCTCATCTGGTCTGGAGTACGGGAATCATAACATTAACACCGGCCATACTAAAATTTAAAATTAACAGGAGTTAATTTTTTCCCTTATTCAGTTGGGAGATTTGTCAGCCTCATGAATCCCACCGGTGTTGGGCCAAATCCGGGCCAGCTTTTAGTTAGCCAGATTCAAGAGCTTACTCAGATGGTTCAGGATCTGTCCCTTCGGGTGAGGTCACAGGAAGATCTGTTACGGACTTCCCCGAGGGTCATTCCTGAACCAAAAATGCATCTGCCTGACCGTTTTTCTGGGGATAGAAAGCAGTTTTTTAATTTTAAAGAGTCTTGTAAACTGTATTTTCGTTTAAGACCAGTCTCCTCAGGTACGGAATCTCAGCGGGTAGGAATTATTATTTCTCTGCTACAGGGGGATCCTCAGACCTGGGCTTTTGGTTTAAAGACAGACGATCCAGCTTTATTGTCTGTAGACGCCTTTCTGGGGTCCTTAGGGCTTTTGTATGACGACCCTGATAGAGAGGCATCCGCCGAGAGTCAGTTGCGTGCTCTCAGACAGGGTAGGAATCCCGCAGAGATTTATTGTACGGAGTTTCGCCGTTGGTCGAACGACTGTGGATGGAATGACCCAGCCCTGCGCAGTCAGTTTCGCCTCGGCTTATCTGAGTCTATAAAAGACAGTCTCCTTCAGTATCCCGCTCCTGAGACTCTCGATAAACTCATGGAGCTCTCTATTAAGATTGATCGTCGTCTCAGGGAGCGGAGGGCTGAAAAAGGAGCATCTGTCGGGTCTACTCCTTGTGTTTTTTCCATTCCTGTGGACATTGAGGAGCCCATGCAGATAGGCCTCTCCAAACTGTCTCCTGAAGAAAGAACCAGAAGGCAAAATTCTGGTCTTTGTTTATACTGTGGGGGTAAGGGACATTTTGCCCGTAGTTGTCCGAACAAGTCGGGAAACGCCTCGACCAAGTGAGTTGTGAGGGGGTTCACTTTGGTTTACAGCTTATCTCCTCAAATAATTCACTGTTGGTTCCAGCTAAAGTTTCCTTTGGCAGCCTCTGTTCCTCGGTCTCGGCTTTTGTGGACAGTGGAGCTGCAGGGAACTTTATGGATTTAACATGGGCCAAGGCCTTAGGTATTCCTCAGTTAGCCTTGGGTAGGTGTATCACCATGCATGGTTTAGATGGGAGTCCCTTGTCCAATGGGGTTATTTCTCTCTGTACACCTTCTGTTCTTCTTTCGGTAGGAGCTCTGCATTCTGAAAAGATTGAGTTTTTCCTTACCCATTGCCCAGCAGTTCCTGTGGTTCTGGGTCACCCTTGGCTGGCCTTTCATAATCCCATCATTGATTGGCAGTTGGGGGAGATCTTACAATGGGGTACCATCTGTAATAAAGAATGTATTACGCTTCCCATCAGAATTGCTGCTGTCATTCCCGCACCCATTCCTGTGGAATACCAGGATTTTGTTGATGTATTTTCCAAGGGCAATGCGGATATTCTGCCTCCCCATAGGCCTTATGATTGTGCTATTGAGTTAATTCCTGGTGCCACTTTGCCTAAGGGAAGGTTATATGCATTGTCCGGACCTGAAACTGTGGCCATAAATGAGTATGTTAAAGAAAGCCTAGGGAAAGGATTTATCAGACCATCTAAATCCCCTTTAAGTGCAGGCTTCTTCTTCGTGGAGAAGAAGGATGGATCACTCAGACCTTGCATTGACTTTAGAGCCTTGAATAAAATCTCAGTAAAGAATACTTACCCTTTGCCGCTGATTTCTGTCCTCTTTGATCAGCTACGTTCGGCTGTGATTTTTTCTAAGATTGACCTAAGAGGAGCATATAACCTCATCAGAATCAAGTCAGGGGATGAGTGGAAAACGGCATTCAGTACTCAGTCAGGCCACTATGAGTATCTGGTTATGCCATTCGGCCTGTCCAACGCTCCGGCAGTTTTCCAGGATCTCATTAACGATGTGCTCCGTGAATTTCTTGGAAGATTCGTTGTAGTCTACTTAGACGATATTTTGATATATTCTGACTCTATAGAACAACATGTTACCCAGGTGCGTCAGGTTCTAAAAAAATTACGTGAAAATCACCTATATGCCAAGCTGGAGAAGTGTGAATTTCATGTCACGGAGGTATCCTTTTTAGGGTACATTATTTCCCCTCGGGGATTCTGTATGGAACCAAAGAAGCTCCAAGCCATCCTTAGTTGGGCGCAACCCACCAATTTAAAAGCAATTCAGCGCTTTTTAGGGTTTGCGAATTACTATAGAAGATTTATTCACTCTTTCTCTGACCTAGTTGCTCCCATTGTGGCACTGACTAAAAAGGGAGCAGATCCTACCAACTGGTCACGTGAAGCGGAGTTGTCTTTTCAGGCCTTGAAACAAGCCTTTGTCTCAGCCCCTGTCCTCAGACATCCCAACCCAGAATTGCCTTTCATTGTTGAGGTCGATGCCTCGGAGGTTGGAGTAGGGGCTATCCTGTCTCAGAAGGATCCGGATTCCCTGGAATTACATCCTTGTGCCTTTATGTCCAGGAAATTCTCATCTGCTGAATCCAACTACGATGTTGGTAACCGGGAATTACTGGCTATTAAATGGGCTTTCGAGGAGTGGAGACATTGGCTTGAAGGAGCCACTCATACCATTTCGGTTTTGACTGATCACAAAAATCTTCAATACATTGAATCAGCTAAACGGCTGAATGCCCGGCAAGCTCGTTGGGCTTTATTTTTTACTCGTTTCAAGTTCATTATCACCTTCAGGCCAGGTTCCAAGAATACCAAGGCAGATGCCCTGTCACGCAGTTTTCTTCCAGTTCAAGACAACAGTCCTGTTACTCCCATACTTCCGTCTTCAGTCATTCGGGCAGGCCTCACACAGGATTTATTTACCCAGTTGAAGCAGCTTCAACATCAAGCTCCTGGTAATACTCCTGCTGGTCGTCTTTTTGTCCCCGAGTTTTTGAGAGCAACGGTTTTGACGGAGTTTCACGATAGCAAAGTTGCCGGGCATCCAGGGATCGCTAAAACTTTTGAATTAGTTTCCCGCTCGGTATGGTGGCCTGGTCTTTCCAAAGACATTAAGGAATTTGTTTTTTCTTGTCAGGTCTGTGCACAGCATAAGGTTCCCCGTTCCTTGCCTATCGGTCAACTTTTGCCCTTGAATGTTCCTCTTAGGCCATGGTCTCATATTTCCATGGATTTTGTGGTGGACCTTCCTCTGTCAGCCGGATGCCGAGTCATATGGGTGGTAGTGGACCGTTTTAGCAAAATGGCCCATTTTATTGCTCTTCCCCGATTGCCATCTGCCCAGGGATTGGCAGTCTTGTTCCTCCGCCATGTTTTCAGACTCCATGGGTTACCCACTGATATTGTTTCTGATCGGGGTCCACAATTCATTGCACAATTTTGGAAGTCTTTTTGTGCCTCATTGAAGATGAAATTATCTTTAACGTCTGGCTACCATCCCCAATCCAACGGGCAGACTGAGCGAGTCAATCAATCATTAAAACAATATTTGCGTTTGTACTCGGCCAAACTCCAAAATGACTGGTCTGAGTTTCTTCCGTTAGCAGAGTTTGCTTACAACAATGCCTGTCATTCCTCCACCAATGTATCTCCATTTTTTACAGTTTTTGGTTTTCACCCCAGAGCTAATTCCTTTTTTCAACATTCCTCTGTCTCCTCACTGACCTTGACCTCTCATCTCAAACTCATTTGGAGAAAAGTGCACCTGGCTCTCAGAAAAGCGGCATTTCGAGAGAAAAATTTTTCTGACAGGCTCCGGCGGCCGTGCACTTTTAAAGTTGGAGATAGGGTATGGTTGTCGACTCGCAACATTAAACTTCGACAAACCTCAGCCAGATTGGGTCCTAAATTTATTGGACCATTTCATATTATCAAAAAAGTCAATCCAGTGGCTTTCCGGTTACGGTTACCAAAAACTTTACGGATCGGAAATACCTTCCATTGCTCCTTGTTAAAACCATATGTTTCGTCCAGTAAATTTCCTCGCAAGATCTCTCAGGGGAAATCACCAATAGACGTACAGGGTCAGCAGGAGTTCTTAGTGGAGAAGGTTCTCGATTCCAAGTTGTCCCGGGGTCGGCTTTATTTTTTGGTACATTGGAGAGGTTATGGTCCAGAAGAAAGGTCTTGGGTCCTGGACGAGGATCTCCATGCCCCGAGGCTCAAAAGGGCATTTTTTCGAGAATTTCCTCAAAAACCTGGCCTTAGGGGTTCCTTGACCCCTCCTCAAGGGGGGGGGGGGGTACTGTTAGGCGCCGAGGGTCCGCCCGTCAGTGCGGCCCGGCGCCTAGCAACTAGGGACGCCGCAGGCAGACAGCCGCCGGCTCCCTAGCAACGCTAGACGCCGGGCGCACGGAGCCGCTTAGACCATAGCAACGGGGACGCCACTGTCGGATCGCGTTCCCCGTTGCTAGGTCTAATTAATCAGGTCAAATTGTATCCTGGCCGTGCAGCATGCAGCTGCTCGGCATAATTATGATTACCCTGTCTGGATCCGGATTGGAGGGTTTCCTAATAAAAGCACTCTCAGGACTTCTCACAGACGCCGGTGTTAGCTTCCTGTTGGCTGTGTCAGTTACTGAGAGTTTCCAGTCCTGCTCAATTCGGTTGTTCCTATCCTCAGTGATCCAGTACTCGGAATTTGTCATCTATTCCTGGAGTCCTACCGAGCACCTTTAACATCCTGTGGTGTTCGTGAGTCGCGGCGTAGCCGTGTGTTGCGGCTTGACCGCTTACTATTTATTATTTAGTTTCATTGTGTTCCGGAGCTTTTGCGGAGGATTCCGCTCCCACAAGTCCACTCTGGTATCCAGCGGTGCTGGATAGGAGTAACGGATCAGTGGTTTTTTGGTTGTCCTTTTCCCTGGCGGTTTGTCCGCACATACTTTTGGTTAAGTTAGATAGCTTGTAACCCCTGGCCTGGTTGCTTAGTCAGAGGGCCCCTTGTTATCACCCTGTCTCGGATTTCCCTTTGTCTCCCATTAAGACCTGAGGGGGCATCGGGGTTGGGCAGACATAATCCGCCCTTCGAACGCGGCTGCCATGGGCTCAAGCAACCATAGTCTCGCAGGGGATTTCTGATAACACGGGCGAGACAACGGAGTTAGGGTGCCAGGGGTTACTAGGCTTCCCTGTTCCCGTAACCAGCATATCTTTCCAGTACTCAGACCTCTGCCATAAGATCTCATCTGGTCTGGAGTACGGGAATCATAACATAAGCTTTCTGGGAGCGCTAGATCCTAGCCCCGCAGTCTAACCCTAACCTCTCCCCGGTGCCTAACCCTAACCTACACGAGAGCGCTGGATCCTAACCCCGCAGCCTAACCCTAACGTCTCCCCGGTGAGTGCTGGATCCTAGCCCGCAGCCTAACCCTAACATATCCCCGGTGAGTGCTGGATCCTAGCCCGCAGCCAAACCCTAACCTCTCCCTGGTGCCTAACCCTAACCTCCCCGGAAGCGCTGGATCCTAGCCCCGCAGCCTAACACTAACCTCTCCCAGGTGGCTAACCCTAACCTCCCCTGGAGTGCTGGATCCTACATCCATAGCCTAACCCTAACCTTTCCTTGGTGCATAACCCTAACCTACCCGGGAGCGCTGGATCCTAGCCCCGCAGCCTAACCCTAACATCTCCCCGGTGGCTAACCCTAACCTTCCTGGGAGTGCTAGATCCTACCCCTCAAGCCTAACACTAACGTTTACCCAGTGTTTAACCCTAACCTCCCCTGGAGTGCTGGATCCTAGCCCCGCAGTTTAACCCTAACCTCTCCTCGGTGCCTACCTCTGACCTCCCCAGGAGCGCTGGATCATAATGCTAATCTCTCCCCGATGCCTAACCATAAGCTTCCTGGAAGCGCTGGACCCTAGCCCCACAGCCTAACCCTAACCTCTCCCCGGTGCCTAACCCTATCCTACCCGGAAGCGCTGGATCCTTGCCCCGCAGCCTAACCCTAACCTCTCCCCGGTGAGTGCTGGAACCTAGCCAGCAGCCTAACTCTAACCTCTCCCTGGTGCCTTACCCTAACCTCCCAGGGAACGCTGGATCCTAGCCCCACAGCCTAACCCTAACCTCTCCCCAGTGGCTAACCCTAACCTTCCTGGGTGTGCTAGATCCTACACCGGTAGCCTAACACTAACGTTTCCCCAGTGTCTAACCCTAACCTCCCATGGAGTGCTGGATCCTAGCCATGCAGCCTAACCCTAACCTCTCCCCGGTGCTTAACCCTAACCTTCCTGGGAGCGCTGGATCCTAGCCCCGCAGTCTAACCCTAACCTCTCCCCGGTGCCTAACCCTGACCTCCCCAGGAGCGCTGGATCATAACTCCAAACTCTCCCTGGTGCCTAACCTTAACTTCTCCGGGAGCACTGAATCCTAGGTCCGGGGAGAGGTTAGGCAAACCCTTACCTCTCCCCGATGCCTAACCCTAAGCTTCCTGGGAGCGCTGGATCCTAGCCCCTCAGCCTAAACTTAACGTCTCCCCGGTGCCTAACCCTAAGCTTCCTGGGAGTGCTGGATCCTAGCACCGCTGCCTAACCCTAACCTTCCTGGGACCGCTGGATCATAACCCTAACCTCTCCCCGGTGCCTAACCTTAACCTCTCTGGGAGCACTTGCTCCTAGCCCCGCAGCCTAACCCTAACCTCCCCTGGAGTGCTGGATCCTAGCCCTGCAGCCTAACCCTAACATCTCCCCGGAGCCTAACCCTAACCTCCCTGGGAGTGACGGACGAGGCAGGTCATAGGTCACATGGAGGTCCCTTAGCCCACTTGGATCTAGCATCTACCCTATGACAAATGCCCCCCAAATAGATCCAGTCAGGATCCTGGCTGCTAGAATACCGACACTGGAATCCCACAACGATTCATGTTGCCGGAATCCTGATAGCCGGGATGCTGAAAGAGAGGACATCGGCCCACAGGAGAGGTAAGCCGTGCTGGAAGTGGGTTTAGGTTTAGGCTGCGTGGCGGAAGGTTAGGGTTAGGTAGCGCCCCGGGGAGGTTAGGATTAGGCTTCAGGGAGGGGGTGTTTAGGATTAGGCTGTGAGGGAGGGGTGGGGGTTAGGTTTAGCTTGCAGGAAGGGTGGGTTAAATTAGGGGGCCAGGGGGCGAAGTTAAGCATACTCACCTTTCCCTGTTGAGATTCCGAATATCGGGACACTGTGGTCGGTATTCTGACCACCGGCATCCCGAACGCAGGCAAACAGAACCCAACTCCACTCCACTCGCCCCCCCCAAAGACTCATGCAGAACTGAGGGACAGAAAGATCCACTCCACTCCCCTACTACCCCCCCCAAAAAAACAAAAACAAAAAAAAACAAAAAAAAAAAACAGATGCAGGAATGAGGGACAGAATTTCCACTCCACTCCCATACCCTACCCCTGCAGAGGAAGTGCTTTTGCTCATTATACATACAGTAAAGTAAATACATACACAGCGTTCAGTGTCAGGTCTCACTTGTCTCCATATGCAGCAGCTGGGGGGCTTCCTTCCTTCCTCTCAGTTCTTCCCTTCTGCTGCAGTGTCCAATCGGTTGCAGCTTCCCTCACTCCTCTCCGTTCTCCCCATATGCCTGTAGTATCAGTGTAGCAGAGAGTTTTCCCTTCCTCTGCAGTGCAGCATCCATCGAAGTAGCGTTGGCTCTCCATGCCGCTTTTCTCGCTGTGACGTGAAGCTGCGCATGGCCGTTCTGACAACGGCACATGCGCAGTAGCATACAGGCTATCGCAAAAGCAAATAGAACTGCGTTACAGCCGCGAGAGGGGTTCACCGGGACAGGGCTTTAATGCAAGCTCTGTCCTGGCACCCGAATTTTTATACATTCATGCTATAACGGGCATTATCGCATTGCAAGTTCAATAGTTAATAGAGATGTGTGGCTGGCACTTTTCGTGTTTTGTGTTTTGGTTCTAAAACCCCGCTCGTGTTTTGGTTTTAGGTTGGTTTTGCCAAAACCACCCTTTCGTGTTTTGGTTTTGGATCTGGATGATTTTTTAAAAAAAACATAAAAATAGCTAAATCACAGAATTTGGGGGTAATTTTGATCCTACAGTATTACTAACCTCAATAACATTAATCTCCACTCATTTCCAGTCAATTTTGACCACCTCACACCTCACAATATTGTTCACCAACATAGGCCAAAGCCTGGCTGGCTAAACTAAGCAACAGAGCAGCGGCACAAACACACGTCAGTTATTTCTGTTTAAAAATGTTTTACAAATTAGTACTGTATTAGCAATAACCAATTAAACCAATAGAAAACAATCCAACACAGAAATTGCGTCAGAATCGTGTGTACAATATCATTGCTCTGAAGTACTTACTAAACAGCAAATAAAAATAAAACCCTAAACCATGTGTAAAATAACAACAATGGACATTGATGCTCCCTACACAAGTGCACATGCCTATTCTCAGTGCCCAGTCTGTACCTCCCTCCTGGGGGCCCTGGGTCACTGATGACTGGCACCCTGTGCCCATGTAAAGCCCCAATCAGCCATTTTGATGAGCAGCTCCCCAAATTCTCCCTAATCACAAAAAACAGCATTCTGTACCTGCGTAGGACAGTGCGGAATACTTTGGGACACACAGTTAAATATTGACCAGGTTACAGTGCTGGTCGGCAGTGGCGTGCGGTGAGGTCAGTGGCTGGTGAGGCACTGCAGCCATAATGTCCGCCAGATCCTGCTGATTACCCCTACTGCCGCCGAGCCAATGCCCACTACTGCCTCTGAGCCAATGTCTGCTGCCACCGCCAATGGCTTACAAACTTGCCTACCATCAACTGACCCAGCCCTCCGCCACTAATTTGCATCTCAGTCCGATGCCGCCAATGCCCGCTGCCTGCCTGCTCATCATACTAATGATATATTGTACATTTTTATAGAAAAATAAATAAAAATTAGTGTTTGGGAAGGGAGTGGGAGGAGGACATGAATTACATTTTGTTGTCCAGGGCTTCCATTAACTTAATGGAGAAGGGTCTGAATGGGTTAAAAAATGTAAAAAAAAAATGTGTGAGGTCCCCCCTCCTAAGCATAACCAGCCTCGGGCTCTTTGAGCCGGTCCTGGTTGTTTAAATACTGGGAAAAAATTGGACAGGGGTTCCCTGTATTTAGACAACCAGCACCGGGCTCTTAGACCGGTCCTGGTTCCAAAAATACGGGGGACAAAAGATGTAGGGGTCCCCCGTATTTTTAAAACCAGCACCGGGCTCCACTAGCCAGGGACATAATGCCACAGCCGGGGGACACATTTATGTAGGTCCCTGTGGCCGTGGCATTACCCCCCCAACTAGTCACCCCTGTCCGGGGTTCCCTGGAGGAGTGGGGACCCCTTAAATCAAGGGGTCTCCCCCCCTCCAGGCACCCAAGGGCTAGGGGTTAAGCCCGAGGCTGTCCCCAGCACCCCTGGGCGGTGGGTGCCGGGCTGATAGCCATAAGTGTGTAAAAAAAAGAATATTGTTTTTTGTTGTGGAGCTTCAAGGCCCAGCAAGCCTCCCCCGCTTGCTGGTACTTGGAGAACCTCAAGTACCAGCATGTGGGGAAATAACGGGCCCGCTGGTACCTGTAGTTCTACAACAACAAAAAATACCCAAATAAAAACACAACACACACACCGTGAAAGTAAAAATTTATTAAAACACACTTACACACTCACACATACTTACCTACATCCCACGCCGGTCACGTCCACTTGTCCAGTAGAATCCAATAGGTGGTTCCTGTAAAAATGAGAGAGAGATTACTTACCTACATCCCACGCCGGTCACGTCCACTTGTCCAGTAGAATCCAATAGGGGTACCTGTAAAAATGAAAATTATACTTACAAACGAAGTAATCCAAAGGAGGAGAGAGAGAGAGAGAGAGAGAGAGAGAGAGAGAGAGAGAATGAATGATTATTATGTACTCGCTGACGCGAGAAGACGTTAGCACAGACAGGGGAGAGTGCTGCTGCCGGCTGGCCTGTAGCTTTGCCCCCAGTAGCTGTGCCCCTTGTGGCTGTGCCCCCAGTTGCTGTGCCCCCTGTAGCTGTGCCCCTTGTAGTTGTGCCCCCAGTTGCTGTGCCCCTTGCAGCTGTGTCCCCAGTTGCTGTGCCCCCTGTAGCTGTGCCCCTTGTAGTTGTGCCCCCAGTTGCTGCTGCCGGCTGGCAGGATGGAGCAGGCGCCTCCAATAGTTATGAGCCCAGTAGCTGTGCCCCTCAGTAGTTGTGATCCCTCTAGCTGTGACCCTAGTAGCTTTCCCCACTGTTGCAGCGCCCCCTGTAGCAGTGCCCCGAGTAGTTGTGACTCCTGTAGTTGTGCCCCCAGTCGCTGTGCCCCCAGTAGTTGTGCCCCCTGTAGCTGTGCCCCTTGTAGCAGTGCCCTGAGTAGTTGTGCCCCCTGTAGTTGTGCCCCCTGTAGCATTGCCCCCAGTAGTTGTGCCCCTTGTGGCTGTGCCCCCTATAATTGTGCCCCTTGTAGCTGTGCCCCCAGTTGCTGTGCCCCTTGTAGTTGTGCCCGCAGTTGCTGTGCCCCTTGTAGCTGTGTCCCCAGTTGCTGTGCCACCTGTAGCTGCACCCCTTGTAGTTGTGCCCCCGTAGCTGCACCCCTGGTAGTTGTGCCCCCGTAGCTGCGCCCCTTGTAGTTGTGCCCCCGTAGCTGCGCCCCTTGTAGTTGTGCCCCCGTTGCTGCGCCCCTGGTAATTGTGCCCCCATAGCTGCGCCCCTGGTAGTTGTGCCCCCGTTACTGCGCCCCTGGTAATTGTGCCCCCATAGCTGCGCCCCTGGTAGTTGTGCCCCCGTAGCTGCGCCCCTGGTAGTTGTGCCCCCGTAGCTGCGCCCCTGGTAGTTGTGCCCCCGTAGCTGCGCCCCTGGTAGTTGTGCCCCCGTTGCTACGCCCCTGGTAATTGTGCCCCCATAGCTGCGCCCCTGGTAGTTGTGCCCCGTTGCTGCGCCCCTGGTAATTGTGCCCCCGTAGCTGCGCCCCTGGTAGTTGTGCCCCCGTAGCTGCGCCCCTGGTAGTGGTGCCCCCGTTGCTGCGCCCCTGGTAATTGTGCCCCCATAGCTGCGCCCCTGGTAGTTGTGCCCCCGTTGCTGCGCCCCTGGTAATTGTGCCCCCATAGCTGTGCCCCTGGTAGTTGTGCCCCCGTAGCTGCGCCCCTGGTAGTTGTGCCCCCGTTGCTCCGACCCTTGTAATTGTGCCCCCGTAGCTGCGCCCCTGGTAGTTGTGCCCCCGTAGCTGCGCCCCTGGTAATTGTGCCCCCGTAGCTGCGCCCCTGGTAGTTGTGCCCCCGTAGCTGCGCCCCTGGTAGTTGTGCCCCCGTTGCTGCGCCCCTGGTAATTGTGCCCCCATAGCTGCGCCCCTGGTAGTTGTGCCCCCGTTGCTGCGCCCCTGGTAATTGTGCCCCCGTAGCTGCGCCCCTGGTAGTTGTGCCCCCGTAGCTGCGCCCCTGGTAGTTGTGCCCCCGTTGCTGCGCCCCTGGTAATTGTGCCCCCATAGCTGCGCCCCTGGTAGTTGTGCCCCCGTTGCTGCGCCCCTGGTAATTGTGCCCCCATAGCTGTGCCCCTGGTAGTTGTGCCCCTATAGCTGCGCCCCTGGTAGTTGTGCCCCCGTTGCTGCGCCCCTGGTAATTGTGCCCCTGTAGCTGCGCCCCTGGTAGTTGTGCCCCCGTAGCTGCGCCCCTGGTAGTTGTGCCCCCGTTGCTGCGCCCCTGGTAATTGTGCCCCCATAGCTGCGCCCCTGGTAGTTGTGCCCCCGTTGCTGCGCCCCTGGTAGTTGTGCCCCCGTAGCTGCGCCCCTGGTAGTTGTGCCCCCGTAGCTGCGCACCTGGTAGTTGTGCCCCCGTAGCTGCGCCCCTGATAGTTGTGCCCCCGTAGCTGCGCCCCTGGTAATTGTGCCCCCATAGCTGTGCCCCTGGTAGTTGTGCCCCCGTTGCTGCGCCCCTGGTAATTGTGCCCCCATAGCTGCGCCCCTGGTAGTTGTGCCCCCGTTGCTGCGCCCCTGGTAATTGTGCCTCCATAGCTGTGCCCCTGGTAGTTGTGCCCCGTAGCTGCGCCCCTGGTAGTTGTGCCCCCGTTGCTGCGCCCCTGGTAATTGTGCCCCCATAGCTGCGCCCCTGGTAGTTGTGCCCCCGTTGCTGCGCCCCTGGTAATTGTGCCCCCACAGCTGCGCCCCTGGTAGTTGTGCCCCCGTAGCTGCGCCCCTGGTAGTTCTGCCCCCGTTGCTGCGCCCCTGGTAATTGTGCCCCCATAGCTGCGCCCCTGGTAGTTGTGCCCCCGTTGCTGCGCCCCTGGTAATTGTGCTCCCGTAGCTGCGCCCCTGGTAGTTGTGCCCCCGTTGCTGCGCCCCTGGTAATTGTGCCCCCATAGCTGCGCCTCAATCACACACATATATTAAAAAATAAAAAAAAACATACTTACAGCTCCTGCAGTGCCGTCCTCCGTCTCCGGCCGCCGGCTCGTCTCTGCTGTACTATGGGAGAGACGTCATGAATCATGATGTCTCTCCCACTGTAGCGCCGCTCAGACACTAGGGGTCAATTATGACCCCTGTTGTCAGTCAGTCAGCAGCGCCGGCTGCAGCGGGCGCCCACACAGCCCACGGCACCTGCTGCAGCCGGGAAGGGGGCTCGCTATTGATTGGACAGCGGATCCAGCACTGGATCCGCTGGGCCAATCACATCTGGGGCAGTGACAGGGGCGTGCATTCGTCGGGGCTGAATGCACGCCCCTGTCATTGCGGCACCAGTATAGGTGCCGCTTCCCTATACTTTCTCAATGGGCTTTCACAGCCCATTGCAGCGCCCCGCCCCCTGCCCACCCCCCGCTGCCCGGACTTTAATGTTAGGTGCGGGAGGCACCTCTCCCGCTGCCTCCCAGCCCAACATTTTTACGGGGGGTTTGGGGGGGAGAGATTATGAAAATAATAAAAGAAGATATTTATCACAGACTCTGTTATAAATATCTTATTTTTATTATTTTAATTATTATGACAGGGGAGGCACTGCCTCCCCTGCCTCCCCTGACTGCACGTCCCTGCTGGTCGGATACAGTGCGGGTCAGACACAGTGCAGGTTACAGTGCAGGTTGGATACAAAGCGGGTCGGGTACGATGCAGGTTACAGTGTGGGTCAGATACAGTGCAGGTGGATACAAGGCAGGTCGGATACAGTGTAGATGGAATTCATTGTGGGATCTATATAGTGCAGATCGCACATAATGCAAGTCGGATACAGTGCAGATCGGAGTGCGGGTTGGATATAGTGCGCGTTGGCTACAGCGCAATGTCGGATACAGTGCAAGATACAGTACAGGTCGAATACAGTGCAGGTCAGAGTGTAGCTTGGATACAGTGTGTGGGTTGGATACAGTATAAAGAAAGTAGGGGTAGTTTATTTCGCTGGATATGTAACAGCAGCAAAATAGATATCTTCTGGTGTTATCTCCCAGATTCAACAGTAAGACAAAACAAATAAAACGATATCAACATGCGCTATGACAACAAGGTAAGAGATCAACTGGAAACCGTTTCTGGAATGTCCACCAAATGGAAACTTCAAACTGTGATGGTGATTTTTTCTCCAAATACATGCAACGAGAGAAAATGGTAAACAGTCTAATGTGTGTGTTACATGTGTAAGCGTCACTACTACAGGGGGGTATGTGTGCTGCCGCTGTCCCTTTATAAAGTATTGGAGGGCGCAAATTTATAGTTTTGCAGGGGGGCGCCGAACACCCTAGCACCGGCCCTGGTGTCAGTGCCACTTCTAAATGGGGTTCCGGGTTTAGAAGACCATACAAAGGAAACTTATTGATGGTCAAGGGGTGCCGGCAGGAGAGAGCTGTCTGTCATGGCTCTCAGCCAATCAGTGGCCTTCCATAGGTTACTATGGAGACCAGCGTCCGAGGCAAAACCTCAGGATCCAACAGTGAAATCCTGAGGTTTTGCCTCGATTGGGGATCTGGGGCAGGCAGGGACATTCGAGCTGTGGCTTGGATGGCCCCGGATCCCCTAGGTTCGGGGGGGGGTTTGGTTCTCTGAGAACCGAACCAGCTCATCTCTAATAGTTAATTACACCTGCTAACCGCAATTACATTTCATATCTTGATAAATGGGCCCCTTAGTGAGAATCTAAAATGAATTCTCTTAATGCATCTCGTACATTGAGAGTCCTTTGATACTGTCATACTGTATAGTGAATATTAGGAACCTGGTCATACACTATATATACTAGGCCTTAAAAACCATCCATGTAATATTTGTAGTAACACCCTCCTCTCCTTCTCATACCTCCCTGGTAGTGAAGGGGCTAAATAGGCAGCTATGGAATGCGTCAGTAGCACTTTTTAAATTCAATTTAAGACATGAATGTGACAAATATTCTTAGTTCTGACGGCAATGGTAAAGCACAGCATATATAGGGGGCCTGGGAGGCTGTATGCAGGTCCTGGTTCCTCTCTAAATGCTGCTGATGATGCTACTGCTGTCATGACTGTTCATTGTCTGGCGTGTACCTTGAGAAAGGTCCTGGCGTAGGACCGAAACGTTGGTGAGCCCTCTCTGTATATTTATACTTTCCTGTGACATGAAGTTACATGGAACCAAACTTCTGAATAAATGACTGCATTATTTACATCATATCGCGCAAGTCTGGAGAGTGCTATCTTTTTCCACTGGTATGTGGAGAAATACTGTAATATATATATATATATATATATATATATATATATATGTGTAAAAACAAAGATTAATACTGCGCAACGTGTGATCTACCAGATATGTTGTATAAAAAGGCAAACTTATATGACACTCCCCAATGCTGCTAATGGGGCGTCAGCTGAATCCTTCAATACATACAGGGGTGGTGATTCCCTGAAAATTTTTTAGGAAAAGGGGGGATGAGGGATGTATAGCGACCACGGTGTCTATTGATAAAATATAAAATAGCCAATTATAATAAAAATTATTTATTTAACATAAAAGTTGTACATAAAAGACACATAAAAATGGGACAACAATACGTACACAGCTGAACTAAAAGCACTTAAATGAACATATAAAACGACAATAAGAACAAGTAAAAGAGATTTTCCTTATCTTAGATGAGGTAGGTACAGGTTTCCCAACACGTTTCGTCTCATAAGACTTCTTCAAGGGGTAGGGACAGAATGAACCTGCAAGTCTATTTATAGCCATATTGCTTGGTGGGAGGGTTGTGACATCACAGGGAGTCATGTGATTCATGAACTGCAATACTCAATCAGTCATATACCTCCTGGAATGTGACTGCAGCAAACAATACATAGGGAAGACAAAGAGACCGCTGAAGTTGAGGATACAGGAACATGTGAGAAACATCAGGAATAAAGTGGAGAGCCACGCTGTCTCCAAACACTTCATCTCAACACACAACTCCAATCCAGAAGCACTGACATTCAAAGCCATCAAATTGGTGAAATTGTGAGAGAGAAGAGGTGATCTCGCCAATAAACTGTCACATCGCGAGATGTTTTGGATATTCCAATTACAGACATTACAGCCAAATGGCTTTAATGACAACTACGAGATCGCTCCCTTTTTATGAGATACGGTACAAAAACCTTTTCTGCCTCTCACTGCCACTCCCCCCTATTCCTCCCAACCCCCCCCCCCCTCCCCTCATTTAAGTGAATCTGCCCTGGTGTCTACCCCCCCCCCCCCCCCCCCCCTTCCCCCCGGTTCTAGTTAATAAGTGCTCACCATTTCACAACTAATAAAACACTGTAGCAAATAGATAAATTCACCTCTAATACTAAGGGTTGGAGTAGTAACCCAGAAGGCACAACGTCGTTACAGTCACACCACGCTGGAAATGCCCAAACACGTCCGATCTTGGAAGCCAAGCAGCGTTGGGCCTGATCAGTATCAGCAAGGGGGACCGTCTGGGAAGATCAGGTACTGTATAGCACGAGAACAAATAGTGGCCTGAGAAAGGTGCAATATAAACTCATAGATAGAACACTGAACACTATATTCAAAATAAAGTTTTTAAATTAGAAGTAATCAGCACAGGGGTGCATATAAGCAATGGTTGATACAATCACCTCACTTTTTAATCACACTCACTATATAAATAAATATACTTTATTATTAATAAGCACGAGCACCTTTTAAAGTTAAGACAAGCCCAGCACTTTATTTATTAATAAATATTATAGTCCTGAGTCACTTATAAAATATAAACAGCACTTGCACTTTCAATTTATTGTTACATTGATCATACTAAATATTTATAAAAATGTCATTATAATTTTACCATAATATTATCCTATTTTTATCATCTGGAGCTGCTAACGTAATAACTTGAATGGATGATTATTAATGATTATGCAAATCTGATACTACTCATTTTTATTTTCACGTGGAATGATTGCCATGGATACCGGGGCATTCAGGGCCGTCCCTAACCAATATGATGCCCTAGGCAAGATTTTGGCTGGTGCCCCCTAGCACCAGCACTGGTTGCACCTCTTTCCCAGCACCATCACCCCTCACCCATAGCTGTCCTTATTTTGGTGTTTGTACCCCCTATATTTTAAATAGGAACAGTTCGCACATTTGGCGCACAGCCCAAAAAGGGTGTGTTTTTGCTGGCAAGGGGCATGGCCACACAATAGTAACCCCAAATCCAATTACGCCACACAGTACTGCAACTTTATTCACATTTGATCATGCGATAGTGTCCATAATTCATAATACATCCCACAGTAGTATTACTTTACCTTATAAACATTACTCCTCACAGTAGAGCCCCTTATTCACATAACATCACATTGAATTGCTCCTTATTCACCTTACACCACACCCTATTGCTCTTTATTCATATTAGATGACACAGTAGTGCCCTTTCTATACGCAACGCCACATAGTAGAGCACCCTATACACATAATGCCACACATTAGTAATGCATTTATACACATAATTCCACACAGTAATGCCCCTTACACATTATTAATGTCCTTATAAACATAATGTGCCTTACACATTATGACAACCTTTATTAATGCCCTTTTACACATAATGTCCCTTACATATATGCCGCACATTATTAATGCTCTTATACACATAATGACACATAGTGCCCCCTACACATTTGCTGCACATTATTAGTGCCCCTATACACATAATGACACACATACAGTAGTACCCTGTTACACATATGCCACACATTATTAATGCCCTTATACACATAATGACACACATAGTGCCCCTTACACATGTGTTGCACATTATTAATGAATTTTTACATGACACACATAATGCTCCTTACACATTCCGAACACTACTGCACAACCAACCCACTCACATGCACACAGCACTCACACTTCCACTAACACTGTGACCTCTGCTTGGATACAGATGTGTCCTCATAAATCTTGCCTCAATGCTAACGTCGGGCACCTTTTTATTTATTTGCAATGCTATGTGGCTAGGATGCACAACCAGATTCTGCTGATTAAAATCATATGCAGCATGCCTATATACTGTGTGAGACTGTGGCTGTATCTGCATATGAAATGCTATACAGAATATAGGCATGCCGCATATCATTTTATTCAGCAGAAGCTGCAGATGCCCCTAGGCATATCAAATGCCCTAGGCAATTGCCTAGTTTGCCTATAGCTATGGCCGGCTCTGGGGGCATTTGTGTATATGATGAACTACTAGAAAATGGCTACCGCAGCATGAAGTTATATGGACATCATCCCACCCAATATGTCCGCCGAGCTAGAGACACAATGAAGCAGAGTCCTCCCCCCCCTGATTACAGCCGCCGGGAGCATCCATTGGGCACTCATATAGAGGATTGTATGGTAACCCTGAGCCGCCGCGGGCGCATGCACAGACGCAACCGGAAGTGGGGCGGAAATGATGAACCGCGTCCTCCGCCACCGGAAGTGTGGCAGAAGCACCGCAATTATACCTTTGAAACTGCTTATGTTGTTTTTTAAGTACTTTTAAACCTTACAACACACTCGTTTTTAATGTTTAAGTAGCTCCCAGAAACCTGGTTCCAATTAGACTGCACCTGCAAATAGATTAGAAGCATTTAGTATATAATTGAATCACATGACTCCCTGTGATGTCACAACCCTCCCACCAAGCAATATGGCTATAAATAGACTTGCAGGTTCATTCTGTCCCTACCCCTTGAAGAAGGCTTATGAGGTGAAACGCGTTGGTAAACCTGTACCTACCTCATCTAAGATAAGGAAAATCTCTTTTACTTGTTCTTATTGTAGTTTTATATGTGTATTTAAGTGCTTTTAGTTCAGCTATGTATGTATTGTTGTCCCATTTTTATGTGTCTCTTTTATGTACAACTTTTATGTTAAATAAATTATTTTTATTATAATTGGCAATTTTATACTTTATCAAGAGACACTGTGGTCGCTATACATCCCTCATCTCCCCTGATCCTTTATATATATATATACTCTGAGTCCAATGCAGGCTGGGCTGGTGGCTGCCCACATAAGTATCATTGTGACATCACCGCCTGTGGCATAGTACTGTGATGCCGGGCTCACTCTCTGATTATGACATCACCGTCTGTGGCATAATACTGTGATGCTGACCTCGGGCCTCACTCTGAGAATAGCCAGGGAAAGAGACAGAGCGATTCAGAAATGACTGCTGTATTTTTCTTCATTTGCCTATTTGGAACAATTAAGTTATATAAAATTATTTTAGTAAAGAGTTTTACATCAATTTATTTAGAATTTTGGGCCTACTTATCAAGTGTGAAGAGCCCTATTACCGTAATCAGCAGCTCTTTCTGACACTTTGCTTGCATGCTGTTTATTTCATTATTATCAGTGGTGAAAATAAACTTATTCACAGTTCGAAAGGCAATCTCAGATATTTTTTTTCTTGTCTTAAATTGAACTTGATTAGAGGCTGGAAGGGACATATAAACATGAGAAGTGGGTGTGAGTCTGACCGTATTGGGCAGGCAGTCTCAGCAAAAGTACAGTAAGGGCGTAGTGTGGGCATGTATTTACAAATTGAGTCTATCATATTTCAAATGCAGCATCATGTGTAGGGTATGAGCTGCGTGTGTTCTGACCATGGTGTATGTATAACAAATATATTGATGGCTGAATCTGATTGGTCACACATGTGGACAGACTCATTTATTTAAATACATAAAAACAGTAAAAGCAGTGTTTAAAATAAACATTACACAGCAAGGAACCCACATTTTCAGAAATAGATTATTCCTGCCAGTTGGGGAAGAGGAACCCAGCACGTATATTTATAAATATGAAATTAGAAAAAAAATATATATATACAGTATTTGTCTGATTTGAAGAGCAAATCAGATTCACTAAGCTACTTGGATACTTAGTAACATTGCCGGCATGCAGTATACATAGTGAGATTGCCGACACAGTTTACTTAGTGATATTGCCAGCACGCAGTATCATTAGTGAGATTGCTGGCACGCAGTACAGGCTTGCCTACCCTCCCGCATTTAGCGGTAGGCTCCCAGTTTTTCATTGAGCCTCCCGCTGCCCCGCAAACCTGCCTGTCCTCCTGGTTTTTTTACTGTACCGCTGAAAATTGAGACTGCACATGCGCGGAGTCCTTTGACGACGGGGTGCGGGGTTTCCCTTTGGAGATGTCCGGATGCTGGATATAGAGAGGTAGCCTGATGCAGTGGAGGCTAGTGCCACACTGTCACGGACAGTCCCCCTGCTGTCTCCTCGCCCAGGCTATACCTGTCTGTGCTGCACACACTGGAGGTGAGGACATCTCTGAGCCCTGTGTGCTGCCCGCTAAACCCAGCCACGTGTGCTGATTGCCGCCCGTCCTGCATCCAAACTCGACCGGACCTAATCCCCCTAAACACTCCCCTACCAACCGCCACACACACTCATTAGCAGCCACAGCTGCGATTATGGCACTGCTCTGTGAAGTCGAGCTGTGCATGTGCAGCTGCATATGCGAGCGGAGGCGAGGGCCGGAGATCCGTGTTAATTGGACTGTGCAGCAGCAGCAGCACTGTGCAGCCTGTATGGCCACAACCGCACAGCCCATACCTTCCTGGCTGCGGGACCCGAGCTACTCCTCCTCCTGTAAAGACAACGCTGTGGGAGCCTGTGCAACAGCTGGTACTGTTAATTTAATCTACAACACGCACTAAAATGGGGGTTATTTTTAGTGATGAGCGGGCTCGGTTTCTCGGAAACCGAACCCCCTCGAACTTCACCCATTTTATACGGGTCCGAGGCAGGTTCGAACCTTCCCGCCTTGCTCGGCTAACCCGAGCGCGCCCGAACGTCATCATCCCGCTGTCGGATTCTCGCGAGATTCGGATTCTATATAAGCAGCCGCGCGTCGCCGCCATTTTCACTCGTGCGTTGGAGATGATAGGGAGAGGACGTGGCTGGCGTCCTCTCCGTTTATTGTTGAACTTGATTGCTTTATTGCTTAATTGTGGGGAGGACTGGGGAGCAGCTGTTAGGAGGAGTACAGTGCAGAGTTTTTCTGATCAGTGACCACCAGTTTTATCCGTTCTCTGCCTGAAAAAAACGCTCCATATCTGTGCTCAGTGTGCTGCTGCATGATATATCTGTGCTCACACTGCTTAATTGTGGGACTGGGGAGCAGCTGTATTATATAGCAGGAGTACAGTGCAGAGTTTTGCTGACAGTGACCACCAGTATACGTTGTCTGCCTGAAAAACACTCCATATCTGTGCTCAGTGTGCTGCTTTATTGTGGGGACTGGGGACCACCAGTATAATTAATATTATATAGGAGGAGTACAGTGCAGAGTTTTGCTGACCAGTGACCACCAGTATACTATATATAGCAGTACGATACGGAAGGCCACTGCTGTGCCCACCTCTGTGTCGTCATTAAGTATACTATCCATCTACATTCTATACCTGTGGTGCATTTTAGTTTTGCAGTTTGCTGACACAGTGACCACCAGTATACTATATATAGCAGTACGATACGGAAGTCCACTGCTGTGCCTACCTCTGTGTCGTCATTAAGTATACTATCCATCTACATTCTATACCTGTGGTGCATTTTAGTTTTGCAGTTTGCTGACACAGTGACCACCAGTATACTATATATAGCAGTACGATACGGAAGGCCACTGCTGTGCCTACCTCTGTGTCGTCATTAAGAATACTATCCATCTACATTCTATACCTGTGGTGCATTTTAGTTTTGCAGTTTGCTGACACAGTGACCACCAGTATACTATATACTATGTACGATACGGAAGGCCACTGCTGTGCCTACCTCTGTGTCGTCATTAAGTATACGATCCATCTACATTCTATACCTGTGGTGCATTTTAGTTTTGCAGTTTGCTGACACAGTGACCACCAGTATACTATATATAGCAGTACGATATGGAAGGCCACTGCTGTGCCTACCTCTGTGTCGTCATTAAGTATACTATCCATCTACATTCTATACCTGTGGTGCATTTTAGTTTTGCAGTTTGCTGACACAGTGACCACCAGTATACTATATATAGCAGTACGATACGGAAGGCCACTGCTGTGCCTACCTCTGTGTCGTCATTAAGTATACTATCCATCTACATTCTATACCTGTGGTGCATTTTAGTTTTGCAGTTTGCTGACACAGTGACCACCAGTATACTATATATAGCAGTACGATACGGAAGGCCACTGCTGTGCCTACCTCTGTGTCGTCATTAAGTATACTATCCATCTACATTCTATACCTGTGGTGCATTTTAGTTTTGCAGTTTGCTGACACAGTGACCACCAGTATACTATATATAGCAGTACGGTACGGGAGGCCACTGCTGTGCCAACCTCTGTGTCATCATTAAGTATACTATCCATCTACATTCTATACCTGTGGTGCGCCTCTTTTTTTCTTTGCATCATGTGCTGTTTGGGGACAATTTATTTGAAGTGCCATCCTGCCTGACACTGCAGTGCCACTCCTAGATGGGCCAGGTGTTTGTGTCGGCCACTTGTGTCGCTTAGCTTAGTCACACAGCGACCTTGGTGCGCCTCTTTTTTTCTTTGCATCATGTGCTGTTTGGGGACAATTTTTTTGGAGTGCCATCCTGCCTGACACTGCAGTGCCACTCCTAGATGGGCCAGGTGTTTGTGTCGGCCACTTGTGTCGCTTAGCTTAGTCACACAGCAACCTTGGTGCGCCTCTTTTTTTCTTTGCATCATGTGCTGTTTGGGGACAATTATTTTGAAGTGCCATCCTGTCTTAACACTGCAGTGCCATTCCTAGATAGGCCAAGTGTTTGTGTCGGCCACTTGTGTCGCTTAGCTTAGTCACACAGCGACCTTGGTGTGCCTCTTTTTTTCTTTGCATCATGTGCTGTTTGGGGACAATTTTTTTGAAGTGCCATCCTGCCTGGCACTGCAGTGCCACTCCTAGATGTGCCATGTGTTTGTGTCGGCCACTTGTGTCGCTTAGCTTAGTCACACAGCGACCTTGGTGCGCCTCTTTTTTTCTTTGCATCATGTGCTGTTTGGGGACAATTTTTTTGAAGTGCCATCCTGCCTGACACTGCAGTGCCACTCCTAGATGGGCCAGGTGTTTGTGTCGG
This sequence comes from Pseudophryne corroboree, assembly GCF_028390025.1. NCBI lineage: Eukaryota > Metazoa > Chordata > Amphibia > Anura > Myobatrachidae > Pseudophryne > Pseudophryne corroboree. The sequence continues at coordinate 705,412,961 of NC_086447.1, forward strand.
CCACTTGTGTCGCTTAGCTTAGTCACACAGCAACCTTGGTGCGCCTCTTTTTTTCTTTGCATCATGTGCTGTTTGGGGACAATTATTTTGAAGTGCCATCCTGTCTTAATACTGCAGTGCCATTCCTAGATAGGCCAAGTGTTTGTGTCGGCCACTTGTGTCGCTTAGCTTAGTCACACAGCGACCTTGGTGTGCCTCTTTTTTTCTTTGCATCATGTGCTGTTTGGGGACAATTTTTTTGAAGTGCCATCCTGCCTGGCACTGCAGTGCCACTCCTAGATGTGCCAGGTGTTTGTGTCGGCCACTTGTGTCGCTTAGCTTAGTCACACAGCGACCTTGGTGCGCCTCTTTTTTTCTTTGCATCATGTGCTGTTTGGGGACAATTTTTTTAAAGTGCCATCCTGTCTTGACACTGCAGTGCCACTCCTAGATGGGCCAGGTGTTTGTGTTGGCCACTTGTGTCGCTTAGCTTAGTCACACAGCGACCTCGGTGCGCCTCTTTTTTTTTTTGCATCATGTGCTGTTTGGGGACAATTTTTTTGAAGTGCCATCCTGCCTGACACTGCAGTGCCACTCCTAGATGGGCCAGGTGTTTGTGTCGGCCTCTTGTGTCGCTTAGCTTAGTCACACAGCGACCTTGGTGCGCCTCTTTTTTTCTTTGCATCATGTGCTGTTTGGGGACAATTTTTTTGAAGTGCCATCCTGTCTTGACACTGCAGTGCCACTCCTAGATGGGCCAGGTGTTTGTGTCGGCCACTTGTGTCGCTTAGCTTAGTCACACAGCGACCTTGGTGCGCCTCTTTTTTTCTTTGCATCATGTGCTGTTTGGGGACAATTTTTTTGAAGTGCCATCCTGCCTGACACTGCAGTGCCACTCCTAGATGGGCTAGGTGTTTGTGTCGGCCACTTGTGTCGCTTAGCTTAGCCATCCAGCGACCTTGGTGCGCCTCTTTTTTCTTTGCATCATGTGCTGTTTGGGGACAATATTTTTGAAGTGCCATCCTGCCTGACACTGCAGTGCCACTCCTAGATGGGCCAGGTGTTTGTGTCGGCCACTTGTGTCACTTAGCTTAGTCACACAGCGACCTTGGTGCGCCTCTTTTTTTCTTTGCATCATGTGCTGTTTGGGGACAATTTTTTTGAAGTGCCATCCTGTCTTGACACTGCAGTGCCACTCCTAGATGGGCCAGGTGTTTGTGTCGGCCACTTGTGTCGCTTAGCTTAGTCACACAGCAACCTTGGTGCGCCTCTTTTTTTCTTTGCATCATGTGCTGTTTGGGGACAATTTTTTTAAAGTGCCATCCTGTCTTGACACTGCAGTGCCACTCCTAGATGGGCCAGGTGTTTGTGTTGGCCACTTGTGTCGCTTAGCTTAGTCACACAGCGACCTTGGTGCGCCTCTTTTTTTCTTTGCATCATGTGCTGTTTGGGGACAATTTTTTTGAAGTGCCATCCTGCCTCACACTGCAGTGCCACTCCTAGATGGGCCAGGTGTTTGTGTCGGCCACTTGTGTCGCTTAGCTTAGTCACACAGCGACCTTGGTGCGCCTCTTTTTTTCTTTGCATCATGTGCTGTTTGGGGACAATTTTTTTGAAGTGCCATCCTGCCTGACACTGCAGTGCCACTCCTAGATGGGCCAGGTGTTTGTGTCGGCCACTTGTGTTGCTTAGCTTAGTCACACAGCGACCTTGGTGCGCCTCTTTTTTTCTTTGCATCATGTGCTGTTTGGGGACAATTTTTTGAAGTGCCATCCTGTCTTGACACTGCAGTGCCACTCCTAGATGGGCCAGGTGTTTGTGTCGGCCACTTGTGTCGCTTTGCTTAGTCACACAGCGACCTTGGTGCGCCTCTTTTTTTCTTTGCATCATGTGCTGTTTGGGGACAATTTTTTTGAAGTGCCATCCTGTCTTGACACTGCAGTGCCACTCCTAGATGGGCCAGGTGTTTGTGTCGGCCACTTGTGTCGCTTTGCTTAGTCACACAGCGACCTTGGTGCGCCTCTTTTTTTCTTTGCATCATGTGCTGTTTGGGGACTATTTTCTTGAAGTGCCATCCTGCCTGACACTGCAGTGCCACTCCTAGATGGGTCAGGTGTTTGTGTCGGCCACTTGTGTCGCTTAGCTTAGTCACACAGCGACCTTGGTGCGCCTCTTTTTTTCTTTGCATCATGTGCTGTTTGGGGACAATTTTTTTGAAGTGCCATCCTGCCTGACACTGCAGTGCCACTCCTAGATGGGCTAGGTGTTTGTGTCGGCCACTTGTGTCGCTTAGCTTAGCCATCCAGCGACCTTGGTGCGCCTCTTTTTTTCTTTGCATCATGTGCTGTTTGGGGACAATATTTATGAAGTGCCATCCTGCCTGACACTGCAGTGCCACTCCTAGATGGGCCAGGTGTTTGTGTCGGCCACTTGTGTCGCTTAGCTTAGTCACACAGCGACCTTGATGAGCCTCTTTTTTTCTTTGCATCATGTGCTGTTTGGGGACAATTTTTTTGAAGTGCCATCCTGTCTTGACACTGCAGTGCCACTCCTAGATGGGCCAGGTGTTTGTGTCGGCCACTTGTGTCGCTTAGCTTAGTCACACAGCAACCTTGGTGCGCCTCTTTTTTTCTTTGCATCATGTGCTGTTTGGGGACTATTTTTTTGAAGTGCCATCCTGCCTGACACTGCAGTGCCACTCCTAGATGGGCCAAGTGTTTGTGTCGGCCACTTGTGTCGCTTAGCTTAGCCATCCAGCGATCTCGGTGCAAATTGTAGGACTAAAAATAATATTGTGAGGTGTGAGGTGTTCAGAATAGACTAGAAATGAGTGGAAATTATGGTAATTGAGGTTAATAATACTATGGGATCAAAATGACCCCCAAATTCTATGATTTAAGCTGTTTTTTAGGGTTTTTTGAAAAAAACACCCGAATCCAAAACACACCCGAATCCGACAAAAATTTTTCGGTGAGGTTTTGCCAAAACGCGTCCGAATCCAAAACACGGCCGCGGAACCGAATCCAAAACCAAAACACAAAACCCGAAAAATGTCCGCTGCACATCACTAGTTATTTTATTGTTCACAGTAGAGGGTGACATTGAGGACATACAGCACACGCTGTATTTTGGTTGGATTACTAGCTATTATAGGTTTTCTTTTCTCTCCTCCCCTTAGACACTCTCTTTGTCCCCCTACATCCTCCATACATCTCTTTCCCTGTCTTGCTCAATCTCACCCACCTCTTGCACTCTCTTCCCCACATTTTTTGCTCTCCCTCACACATCTTTTCCCCTCAATGTCTCTTTCTCTTTTCCCACTTCTATTTCCACTGTCAATCTCTCTGGGTGGGATGTACTAATGGGAAAATGTGCTAAAACCCCGGTTTTATGGGTTTTTAACCGCATTTCTATTAGAGATGAGCGGGTTCGGTTTCTCTGAATCCGAACCCGCACGAACTTCATGTTTTTTTCACGGGTCCGAGCAGACTCGGATCCTCCCGCCTTGCTCGGTTAACCCGAGCGCGCCCGAACGTCATCATGACGCTGTCGGATTCTCGCGAGACTCGGATTCTATATAAGGAGCCGCGCGTCGCCGCCATTTTCACACGTGCATTGAGATTGATAGGGAGAGGACGTGGCTGGCGTCCTCTCCATTTAGATTAGGGTTGAGAGAGAGAGATTGACCTGAGGCTGTGATACTGTAGAAGAGAGTGCAGAGTTTAGTGACTGACGACCACAGTGACCACCAGACAGTGCAGTTGTTTGTTTTATTTAATATATCCGTTCTCTGCCTGAAAAAAACGATACACACAGTGACTCAGTCACATACCATATCTGTGTGCACTGCTCAGCCCAGTGTGCTGCATCAATGTATATATATATCTGACTGTGCTCAGCTCACACAGCTTATAATTGTGGGGGAGACTGGGGAGCACTGCAGTGCCAGTTATAGGTTATAGCAGGAGCCAGGAGTACATAATATTATATTAAAATTAAACAGTGCACACTTTTGCTGCAGGAGTGCCACTGCCAGTGTGACTAGTGACCAGTGACCTGACCACCAGTATATATAATATTAGTAGTATACTATCTCTTTATCAACCAGTCTATATTAGCAGCAGACACAGTAAAGTGCGGTAGTTCACGGCTGTGGCTACCTCTGTGTCAGCACTCGGCAGCCCGTCCATAATTGTATATACCACCTAACCGTGGTTTTTTTTTCTTTCTTTATAGTCATACTAGTTACGAGTATACTATCTCTTTATCAACCAGTCTATATTAGCAGCAGACACAGTACAGTGCGGTAGTTCACGGCTGTGGCTACCTCTGTGTCGGCACTCGGCAGCCCGTCCATAATTGTATATACCACCTAACCGTGGTTTTTTTTTTCTTTCTTTATACATACATACTAGTTACGAGTATACTATCTCTTTATCAACCAGTCTATATTAGCAGCAGACACAGTACAGTGCGGTAGTTCACGGCTGTGGCTACCTCTGTGTCGGCACTCGGCAGCCCGTCCATAATTGTATATACCACCTAACCGTGGTTTTTTTTTCTTTCTTTATACATACATACTAGTTACGAGTATACTATCTCTTTATCAACCAGTCTATATATTAGCAGCAGACACAGTACAGTGCGGTAGTTCACGGCTGTGGCTACCTCTGTGTCGGCACTCGGCAGCCCGTCCATAATTGTATATACCACCTAACCGTGGTTTTTTTTTCTTTCTTTATACATACATACTAGTTACGAGTATACTATCTCTTTATCAACCAGTCTATATATTAGCAGCAGACACAGTACAGTGCGGTAGTTCACGGCTGTGGCTACCTCTGTGTCGGCACTCGGCAGCCCGTCCATAATTGTATATACCACCTAACCGTGGTTTTTTTTTTCTTTCTTTATACATACATACTAGTTACGAGTATACTATCTCTTTATCAACCAGTCTATATATTAGCAGCAGACACAGTACAGTGCGGTAGTTCACGGCTGTGGCTACCTCTGTGTCGGCACTCGGCAGCCCGTCCATAATTGTATATACCACCTAACCGTGGTTTTTTTTTCTTTCTTTATACATACATACTAGTTACGAGTATACTATCTCTTTATCAACCAGTCTATATATTAGCAGCAGACACAGTACAGTGCGGTAGTTCACGGCTGTGGATACCTCTGTGTCGGCACTCGGCAGCCCGTCCATAATTGTATATACCACCTAACCGTGGTTTTTTTTTCTTTCTTTATACATACATACTAGTTACGAGTATACTATCTCTTTATCAACCAGTCTATATTAGCAGCAGACACAGTACAGTGCGGTAGTTCACGGCTGTGGCTACCTCTGTGTCGGCACTCGGCAGCCCGTCCATAATTGTATATACCACCTAACCGTGGTTTTTTTTTCTTTCTTTATACATACATACTAGTTACGAGTATACTATCTCTTTATCAACCAGTCTATATATTAGCAGCAGACACAGTACAGTGCGGTAGTTCACGGCTGTGGCTACCTCTGTGTCGGCACTCGGCAGCCCGTCCATAATTGTATATACCACCTAACCGTGGTTTTTTTTTCTTTCTTTATAGTCATACTAGTTACGAGTATATTATCTCTTTATCAACCAGTCTATATTAGCAGCAGACACAGTACAGTGCGGTAGTTCACGGCTGTGGCTACCTCTGTGTCGGCACTCGGCAGCCCGTCCATAATTGTATATACCACCTAACCGTGGTTTTTTTTCTTTCTTTATACATACATACTAGTTACGAGTATACTATCTCTTTATCAACCAGTCTATATATTAGCAGCAGACACAGTACAGTGCGGTAGTTCACGGCTGTGGCTACCTCTGTGTCGGCACTCGGCAGCCCGTCCATAATTGTATATACCACCTAACCGTGTTTTTTTTTTCTTTCTTTATACATACATACTAGTTACGAGTATACTATCTCTTTATCAACCAGTCTATATATTAGCAGCAGACACAGTACAGTGCGGTAGTTCACGGCTGTGGCTACCTCTGTGTCGGCACTCGGCAGCCCGTCCATAATTGTATATACCACCTAACCGTGGTTTTTTTTTCTTTCTTTATACATACATACTAGTTACGAGTATATTATCTCTTTATCAACCAGTCTATATATTAGCAGCAGACACAGTACAGTGCGGTAGTTCACGGCTGTGGCTACCTCTGTGTCGGCACTCGGCAGCCCGTCCATAATTGTATATACCACCTAACCGTGGTTTTTTTTTCTTTCTTTATACATACATACTAGTTACGAGTATACTATCTCTTTATCAACCAGTCTATATATTAGCAGCAGACACAGTACAGTGCGGTAGTTCACGGCTGTGGCTACCTCTGTGTCGGCACTCGGCAGCCCGTCCATAATTGTATATACCACCTAACCGTGTTTTTTTTTTCTTTCTTTATACATACATACTAGTTACAAGTATACTATCTCTTTATCAACCAGTCTATATATTAGCAGCAGACACAGTACAGTGCGGTAGTTCACGGCTGTGGCTACCTCTGTGTCGGCACTCGGCAGCCCGTCCATAATTGTATATACCACCTAACCGTGGTTTTTTTTTCTTTCTTTATACATACATACTAGTTACGAGTATACTATCTCTTTATCAACCAGTCTATATATTAGCAGCAGACACAGTACAGTGCGGTAGTTCACGGCTGTGGCTACCTCTGTGTCGGCACTCGGCAGCCCGTCCATAATTGTATACTAGTATCCAATCCATCCATCTCCATTGTTTACCTGAGGTGCCTTTTAGTTGTGCCTATTAAAATATGGAGAACAAAAATGTTGAGGTTCCAAAATTAGGGAAAGATCAAGATCCACTTCCACCTCGTGCTGAAGCTGCTGCCACTAGTCATGGCCGAGACGATGAAATGCCAGCAACGTCGTCTGCCAAGGCCGATGCCCAATGTCATAGTACAGAGCATGTCAAATCCAAAACACCAAATATCAGTAAAAAAAGGACTCCAAAACCTAAAATAAAATTGTCGGAGGAGAAGCGTAAACTTGCCAATATGCCATTTACCACACGAAGTGGCAAGGAACGGCTGAGGCCCTGGCCTATGTTCATGGCTAGTGGTTCAGCTTCACATGAGGATGGAAGCACTCAGCCTCTCGCTAGAAAAATGAAAAGACTCAAGCTGGCAAAAGCAGCACAGCAAAGAACTGTGCATTCTTCGAAATCCCAAATCCACAAGGAGAGTCCAATTGTGTCGGTTGCGATGCCTGACCTTCCCAACACTGGACGTGAAGAGCATGCGCCTTCCACCATTTGCACGCCCCCTGCAAGTGCTGGAAGGAGCACCCGCAGTCCAGTTCCTGATAGTCAGATTGAAGATGTCAGTGTTGAAGTACACCAGGATGAGGAGGATATGGGTGTTGCTGGCGCTGGGGAGGAAATTGACCAGGAGGATTCTGATGGTGAGGTGGTTTGTTTAAGTCAGGCACCCGGGGAGACACCTGTTGTCCGTGGGAGGAATATGGCCGTTGACATGCCAGGTGAAAATACCAAAAAAATCAGCTCTTCGGTGTGGAGGTATTTCACCAGAAATGCGGACAACAGGTGTCAAGCCGTGTGTTCCCTTTGTCAAGCTGTAATAAGTAGGGGTAAGGACGTTAACCACCTCGGAACATCCTCCCTTATACGTCACCTGCAGCGCATTCATAATAAGTCAGTGACAAGTTCAAAAACTTTGGGTGACAGCGGAAGCAGTCCACTGACCAGTAAATCCCTTCCTCTTGTAACCAAGCTCACGCAAACCACCCCACCAACTCCCTCAGTGTCAATTTCCTCCTTCCCCAGGAATGCCAATAGTCCTGCAGGCCATGTCACTGGCAATTCTGACGAGTCCTCTCCTGCCTGGGATTCCTCCGATGCATCCTTGCGTGTAACGCCTACTGCTGCTGGCGCTGCTGTTGTTGCCGCTGGGAGTCGATGGTCATCCCAGAGGGGAAGTCGTAAGCCCACTTGTACTACTTCCAGTAAGCAATTGACTGTTCAACAGTCCTTTGCGAGGAAGATGAAATATCACAGCAGTCATCCTACTGCAAAGCGGATAACTGAGGCCTTGGCATCCTGGGTGGTGAGAAACGTGGTTCCGGTATCCATCATTACTGCAGAGCCAACTAGAGACTTGTTGGAGGTACTGTGTCCCCGGTACCAAATACCATCTAGGTTCCATTTCTCTAGGCAGGCGATACCGAAAATGTACACAGACCTCAGAAAAAGAGTCACCAGTGTCCTAAAAAATGCAGCTGTACCCAATGTCCACTTAACCACGGACATGTGGACAAGTGGAGCAGGGCAGGGTCAGGACTATATGACTGTGACAGCCCACTGGGTAGATGTATGGACTCCCGCCGCAAGAACAGCAGCGGCGGCACCAGTAGCAGCATCTCGCAAACGCCAACTCTTTCCTAGGCAGGCTACGCTTTGTATCACCGCTTTCCAGAATACGCACACAGCTGAAAACCTCTTACGGCAACTGAGGAAGATCATCGCGGAATGGCTTACCACAATTGGACTCTCCTGTGGATTTGTGGCATCGGACAACGCCAGCAATATTGTGTGTGCATTAAATATGGGCAAATTCCAGCACGTCCCATGTTTTGCACATACCTTGAATTTGGTGGTGCAGAATTTTTAAAAAAACGACAGGGGCGTGCAAGAGATGCTGTCGGTGGCCAGAAGAATTGCGGGACACTTTCGGCGTACAGGCACCACGTACAGAAGACTGGAGCACCACCAAAAACTACTGAACCTGCCCTGCCATCATCTGAAGCAAGAAGTGGTAACGAGGTGGAATTCAACCCTCTATATGCTTCAGAGGTTGGAGGAGCAGCAAAAGGCCATTCAAGCCTATACAATTGAGCACGATATAGTTGGTGGAATGCACCTGTCTCAAGCGCAGTGGAGAATGATTTCAACGTTGTGCAAGGTTCTGATGCCCTTTGAACTTGCCACACGTGAAGTCAGTTCAGACACTGCCAGCCTGAGTCAGGTCATTCCCCTCATCAGGCTTTTGCAGAAGAAGCTGGAGACATTGAAGGAGGAGCTAACACGGAGCGATTCCGCTAGGCATGTGGGACTTGTGGATGGAGCCCTTAATTCGCTTAACAAGGATTCACGGGTGGTCAATCTGTTGAAATCAGAGCACTACATTTTGGCCACCGTGCTCGATCCTAGATTTAAAGCCTACCTTGGATCTCTCTTTCCGGCAGACACAAGTCTGCTGGGGTTGAAAGACCTGCTGGTGACAAAATTGTCAAGTCAAGCGGAACGCGACCTGTCAACATCTCCTCCTTCACATTCTCCCGCAACTGGGGGTGCGAGGAAAAGGCTCAGAATTCCGAGCCCACCCGCTGGCGGTGATGCAGGGCAGTCTGGAGCGACTGCTGATGCTGACATCTGGTCCGGACTGAAGGACCTGACAACGATTACGGACATGTCGTCTACTGTCACTGCATATGATTCTCTCAACATTGATAGAATGGTGGAGGATTATATGAGTGACCGCATCCAAGTAGGCACGTCACACAGTCCGTACTTATACTGGCAGGAAAAAGAGGCAATTTGGAGGCCCTTGCACAAACTGGCTTTATTCTACCTAAGTTGCCCTCCCACAAGTGTGTACTCCGAAAGAGTGTTTAGTGCCGCCGCTCACCTTGTCAGCAATCGGCGTACGAGGTTACATCCAGAAAATGTGGAGAAGATGATGTTCATTAAAATGAATTATAATCAATTCCTCCGCGGAGACATTGACCAGCAGCAATTGCCTCCACAAAGTACACAGGGAGCTGAGATGGTGGATTCCAGTGGGGACGAATTGATAATCTGTGAGGAGGGGGATGTACACGGTGATATATCGGAGGGTGATGATGAGGTGGACATCTTGCCTCTGTAGAGCCAGTTTGTGCAAGGAGAGATTAATTGCTTCTTTTTTGGGGGGGGTCCAAACCAACCCGTCATATCAGTCACAGTCGTATGGCAGACCCTGTCACTGAAATGATGGGTTGGTTAAAGTGTGCATGTCCTGTTTTGTTTATACAACATAAGGGTGGGTGGGAGGGCCCAAGGACAATTCCATCTTGCACCTCTTTTTTCTTTTCTTTTTCTTTGCGTCATGTGCTGTTTGGGGAGGGTTTTTTGGAAGGGACATCCTGCGTGACACTGCAGTGCCACTCCTAGATGGGCCCGGTGTTTGTGTCGGCCACTAGGGTCGCTTATCTTACTCACACAGCTACCTCATTGCGCCTCTTTTTTTCTTTGCGTCATGTGCTGTTTGGGGAGGGTTTTTTGGAAGGGACATCCTGCGTGACACTGCAGTGACACTCCTAGATGGGCCCGGTGTTTGTGTCGGCCACTAGGGTCGCTTATCTTACTCACACAGCTACCTCATTGCGCCTCTTTTTTTCTTTGCGTCATGTGCTGTTTGGGGAGGGTTTTTTGGAAGGGACATCCTGCGTGACACTGCAGTGCCACTCCTAGATGGGCCCGGTGTTTGTGTCGGCCACTAGGGTCGCTTATCTTACTCACACAGCGACCTCGGTGCAAATTTTAGGACTAAAAATAATATTGTGAGGTGTGAGGTATTCAGAATAGACTGAAAATGAGTGGAAATTATGGTTTTTGAGGTTAATAATACTTTGGGATCAAAATGACCGCCAAATTCTATGATTTAAGCTGTTTTTTAGGTTTTTTGGAAAAAAACACCCGAATCCAAAACACACCCGAATCCGACAAAAAAAATTCGGTGAGGTTTTGCCAAAACGCGGTCGAACCCAAAACACGGCCGCGGAACCGAACCCAAAACCAAAACACAAAACCCGAAAAATTTCCGGCGCTCATCTCTAATTTCTATATGTTCTAAACCCAGGCTTCAGTTTGGAGGGTAACACCAGCTATTGTTGGCATTACCTTATAGAAGCCTATGGGCCTCTTTAAACATCGATACTGAGAGGGATCCGATTGTGTGTATGTGTATATTATATGTATATATATATATATATATATATATATACACACACCCTTTGGGCGGAGCTTGACACGCCCCTTCATTCTGTGCAAACCTATAATCTCCCTGAAACTAGTTTTCAAAAGTAGGCAAGTATGACGCAGTATCATCAGTGAGATTGCCGGCACCCAGTATAGTTGTCATGGAGATTGCCGACACACAGTATAGTCGTTACTGAGATTGCCGGCACACAGTAGAGATTAACAGCAAGCAGTATCGTTGTTATTGAAACATTATACTTAGTGAGATTGCTGGCACATGATAGTGAGAAGAAAATAGGATTTTAATACCTACCAGTAAATACTTTTCTCTTAGTCCGTAGAGGATGCTGGGGATGCTTCAAGAACCATGGGGTATAGACGGGATCCGCAGGAGACATGGGCACACTATAAGACTTAGAATGGGTGTGAACTGGCTCCTCCCCATATGCCCCTCCCCCAGACTCCAGTTATAGGAACTGTGCCCAGGGAGACGGACATTTCAAGGAAAAGGATTTATTCAATTATTTTAAACTAAGGTGAGATACATACCAGCTCACACCACCAACACTAGTGATGTGCACCGGAAATTTGTGTTTTGGCTTCGGGTTCGGTTCCGCGGCCGTGTTTTGGATTCGGACGCGTTTTGGCAAAACCTCACCGAAATTTTTTTGTCGGATTCGGGTGTGTTTTGGATTCGGGTGTTTTTTTCAAAAAAACCTAAAAAACAGCTTAAATCATAGAATTTGGGGGTCATTTTGATCCCATAGTATTATTAACCTCAATAACCATAATTTCCACTCATTTTTAGTCTATTCTGAACACCTCACACCTCACAATATTATTTTTAGTCCTAAAATTTGCACCGAGGTCGCTGGATGGCTAAGCTAAGCGACACAAGTGGCCGACACAAACACCTGGCCCATCTAGGAGTGGCACTGCAGTGTCAGACAGGATGGCACTTCAAAAAAATACTCCCCAAACAGCACATGATGCAAAGAAAAAAAGAGGCGCAATGAGGTAGCTGTGTGACTAAGCTAAGCGACCCAAGTGGCCGACACAAACACCTGGCCCATCTAGGAGTGGCACTGCAGTGTCAGGCAGAATGGCCCTTCATAAAAATACTCCCCAAACAGCACATGATGCAAAGAAAAAAAGAGGCGCAATGAGGTCGCTGTGTGACTAAGCTAAGTGACCCAAGTGGCCGACACAAACACCTGGCCCATCTAGGAGTGGCACTGCAGTGTCAGGCAGGATGGCCCTTCAAAAAAATACTCCCCAAACAGCACATGATGCAAAGAAAAAAAGAGGCGCACCAAGGTCGCTGTGTGACTAAGCTAAGCGACACAAGTGGCCGACACAAACACCTGGCCCATCTAGGAGTGGCACTGCAGTGTCAGGCAGGATGGCCCTTCAAAAAAATTGTCCCCAAACAGCACATGATGCAAAGAAAAATGAAAGAAAAAAGAGGTGCAAAATGGAATTGTCCTTGGGCCCTCCCACCCACCCTTATGTTGTATAAACAGGACATGCACACTTTAACGAACCCATCATTTCAGTGACAGGGTCTGCCACACGACTTTGACTGAAATGACTGGTTGGTTTGGGCCCCCACCAAAAAAGAAGCAATCAATCTCTCCTTGCACAAACTGGCTCTACAGAGGCAAGATGTCCACCTCATCATCATCCTCCGATTCCTCACCCCTTTCACTGTGACATCCCCCTCCTCACTGCTATATATAGTATACTGGTGGACACTGTCAGCAAACTGCTAAACTAAAATGCACCACAGGTATACAATGTAGATGGATAGTATACTTAATGGATGACGAGTGACGACACAGAGGTAGGTACAGCAGTGGCCTACCGTACTGCTATATATAGTATACTGGTGGACACTGTCAGCAAACTGCTAAACTAGTCTAAAATGCACCACAGGTATACAATGTAGATGGATAGTATACTTAATGGATGATGAGTGACGACACAGAGGTAGGTACAGCAGTGGCCTACCGTACTGCTATATATAGTATACTGGTGGACACTGTCAGCAAACTGCTAAACTAGTCTAAAATGCACCACAGGTATACAATGTAGATGGATGGTATACTTAATGGATGACGAGTGACGACACAGAGGTAGGTACAGCAGTGCACTCTGCACTGTACTCCTGCTATATAATATTAATTATACTAGTGGTCCCCAGTCCCCACAATAAAGCAGCACACTGTGAGCACAGATATGGAGTGTTTTTCAGGCAGACAACGTATACTGGTGGTCACTGTCAGCAAAACTCTGCACTGTACTCCTGCTATAGCTGCTCCCCAGTCCCCACAATTAAGCAGTGTCAGCACAGATATATCATGCAGCACACTGAGCACAGATATGGTATGGAGCGTTTTTTTCAGGCAGAGAACGGATAAAAAAACTGGTGGTCACTTATCAGCAAAACTCTGCACTATACTCCTAACAGCTGCTCCCCAATCCTCCCCACAATTAAGCAATAAAAAACAACCAATCAAGTCAACTGTGTTCTACAATAAACGGAGAGGACGCCAGCCACGCCCTCTCCCTATCATCTCCAATGCACGAGTGAAAATGGCGGCGACGCGCGGCTGCTTATATAGAATCCGAATCTCGCAAGAATCCGACAGCGGGATGATGACGTTCGGGCGCGCTCGGGTTAACCAAGCCATACGGGAGAATCCGAGTATGGCTCGGACCCGTGTAAAAAGGGTAAAGTTCGGGGGGGTTTGGTTTCTCGGAAACCGAACCCGCTCATCACTAACCAACACGCCGTACAACATGGCATTCAACAACAACGCATGCAACGGCATGACCAAAAACAGTAACAGAATGACTGAACTCAACACAACATGAGCGTAACTCTAACCAAACTGCAGATACAGCCCGCACTGGATGGGGCGCCCGGCATCCTCTACGGACTAAGAGAAAAGGATTTACTGGTAGGTATTAAAATCCTATTTTCTCATACGTCTTAGAGGATGCTGGGGATGCTTCAAGAACCATGGGGTTTATACCAAAGCTCTAGAACGGGCGGGAGAGTGCGGATGACTCTGCTGCACTGATTGACCAAACAAGAGGTCCTCTTCAGGCAGGGTATCAAACTTGTAAAACTTTGCAAAGGTGTTTGATCCCGACCAAGTAGCAGCTCGGCAAAATTGTAACGCCGAGACTCCCCGGGCAGCCGCCCAGGATGAGCCCACCTTTCTGGTAGAATGGGCTTTCACCGATTTTGGTAAAGGCAATCCTGCCATAGAATGAGCCTGCTGAATCGTATTACAAATCTAGCGCGCAATAGTTTGCTTAGAAGCAGGAGCCCCAATCTTGTTGGGAGCCCACAGGACAAACAGAGCCTCTGTTTTACTAATCTGAGCCGTTCAGGCGACATAGACCTTCAAAGCTCTGACCACATCGAGAGACTTTGATTCCGCCAAGGCCTCAGTAGCCACTGGCACCACAATAGGCTGGTTTACGTGAAATGATGAAACCACTTTTGGCAGAAATTGTTGACGAGTTCTCAACTCCGTTCTATCCGCATGGAAAATCAAATAGGGGCTTTTGTGAGACAAAGCCGCCAACTCAGACACTCGCCTTGCGGACGCCAAGGCCAACAACATGACCACTTTCCAAGTAAGGAATTTTAACTCAACCTTGCGCAAAGGTTCAAACCAATGTGATTGCAAGAATTGCAACAACACATTAAGATTCCACGGTGCCACAGGAGGCACAAATGGAGGTTGGATGTGCAGCACGCCTTTTACGAAGGTCTGAACTTCTGGAAGAGAAGCCAATTCTTTCTGAAAAAATACCGACAAGGCCGAAATCTGTACTTTAATAGAGCCTAACTTTAGGCCCGCATCCACACCTGCTTGTAGGAAATGGAGCAAACGCCCCAGTTGAAATTCTTCCGTAGGAGCCTTCTTGGATTCACACCAAGACACATATTTTCTCCAAATACAGTCGTAATGCTTTGCCGTCACTTCTTTTCTAGCCTGAAGAAGTGTGGGAATGACTTCACTGGGAATACCCTTTCGGGCTAGGATCTGGCGTTCAACCGCCACGCTGTCAAACACAGCCGCGGTAAGTCCTGATACACGCACGGCCCCTGTTGTAACAGGTCCTCCCGAAGAGGAAGAGGCCAGAGATCTTCTATGAGCAACTCCTGAAGATCTGGATACCAGGCCCTTTTTGGCCAATCCGGAACAATGAGGATCGCCAGAACCCTAGTTCTTCTTATAATTTTCATCACCTTTGGAATGAGTGGAAGTGGAGGGAACACATATACCGACGGAAACACCCATGGTGTCACTAGGGCGTCCACCGCTATCGATTGAGGGTCCCTTGACCTGGAACAATATATCTGAAGTTTCTTGTTGAGGCAGGATGCCATCATGTCTACTTGAGGAACTCCCCAATGACTTGTCACTTCTGCAAAGACCTCTTGATGAAGACCCCACTCTCCTGGATGGAGATTGTGTCTGCTGAGGGAGTCTGCTTCCGAGTTGTCCACTCCTGCAATGAAGACTGCTGACAGAGCGCTGGCATGTCTTTCCGCTCAGCGAAGAATCTTCGTGGCCTCGGCCATCGCCGCTCTGCTCCTTGTTCCGCCATGGCGGTTTATGTACGCCACTGCTGTCACGTTGTCTGACTGAATCAAGACAGGCAGACCTCGAAGAAGATGTTCTGCTTGCAGTATGCCGTTGTAAATGGCTCTTAATTCCAGAATGTTTATGTGTACACAAGCTTCCTGGCTCGACCACTTTCCCTGAAAGTTTCTTCCCTGTGTGACTGCTCCCCAGCCTCGGAGGCTTGCATCTGTGGTCACCAGGATCCAATCCTGAATCCCGAACCTGCGTCCCTCCAGAAGGTGAGAACTGTGCAGCCACCACAGAAGGGAGATTCTGGTCCTGGGATATAGAATTATTTTCCGGTGCATGTCCAGGTGAGACCCGGACCACTGGTCCAACAGGTTCCACTGAAACACTCTGGCATGGAACCTGCCATACAGAATGGCCTTGTAGGCCGCCACCATCTTCCCCAGCAACCGAGTGCATTGAAGAACTGGCAACTTTGCCGGTTTCAGAATCTGTTTTACCATGTTCTATATTTCTCGAGCTTTTTCCAATGGAAGAAAAACTCTCTGCAATTCTGTATCCAGAATCATACCCAAGAACGACAGCCGTGTCGTCGGATCCAACTGTGATTCTGGCAAATTTAGGAGCCAACCATGTTGTTGCAGAATCGTCAGTGAAAGGGCGACATTCTTCAGCAATTGCTCCTTGGACCTCGCCTTTATGAGGAGATCGTCCAAGTACGGGATAATTGTGATTCCCTGCTTGCGCAGGAGAACCATCATTTCCGCCATTACTTTGGTGAAAATCCTCGGAGCCATGGACAGACCAAACGGCAACGTCTGAAATTGGTAATGACAATTCTGTACAGCAAATCTCAGGTAAGCCTGATGAGGAGGATATATGGGGACATGCAAGTTGACATCTTTTATGTCGACCGACACCATAAAATCCTCCTCTTCCAGACTGGAGATCACTGCTCGGAGAGATTCCATCTTGAATTTGAATTTTTTTAGAAAGAAATTGAGGGATTTTAGGTTCAGAATCGGTCTGACTGAGCCATCCGGCTTCTGGACCACGAACAGGCTCGAATAAAAGCCTTCCCCCTGTTGTGACAGGGGCACTGTGACAATTACTTGATTTTGACACAACTTTAGTATCGCAGCGCTTACTATCTCCCTTTCTAGAAGAGAAGCTGGCAAGGCCGATTTGAAAAATCGGTGAGGGGGCACGTCTTGAAATTCTAACCTGTATCCTTGGGTTACTATTTCTACTATCCAAGGATCCAGGTCCGAGTGCTCACAGACCTGACTGAAGAGTTGAAGACATGCCCCCACCGGTGCTGACTCCTGCAGAGGAGCCCCAGTGTCATGCGGTGGATTTGGTAGAAGCTGGAGAGGACTTCTGCTCTTGAGAACTTGCCACAGCCTGTGACCTTTTTCCCCTTCCTCTCCCCCTCGCAGCAAGGAAGGAGGACCCACGTCCTTTTTTAAATTTATTGGGCTGAAAGGACATCGTCTGATAGTGAGGCGATTTCTTCTGCTGTGCAGGAACATAAGGTAAAAATTAAGACTTACCCGCGGTAGCCGTAGACACCAGGTCAGTGAGGCCATCACCAAACAAGACCCTACCGTTAAACGGTAGAGACTCCATCGCCTTCTTAGAGTCAGCGTCAGCATTCCATTGATGAATCCACAATGCTCTCTTCGCTGAGACTGCCATGGCATTGGCCCTTGATCCCAAAAGGCCATTATCCCTTACAGCTTCTTTTAAATATGCTGCAGCGTCCCTGATGTGACCCAGAGTCAAAAGCACGCTATCCCTGTCTAGGGTATGTACCTCAGATGACAAGCTATCTGCCCACTTTTCAATAGCGCTACTCACCCATGCCGAAGCAACGGCAGGCCTGAGTAGCGACCCTGTAGTGACATAAATGGATTTTAGTGTATTTCTCATACGTCCTAGAGGATGCTGGGGATGCTTCAAGAACCATGGGGTATAGACGGGATCCGCAGGAGACATGGGCACTTTAAGACTTTAAAACGGGTGTGAACTGGCTCCTCCCTCTATGCCCCTCCTCCAGATTCAGTTAGATTCTGTGCCATACATGCCGACATCCTGGCTGCTCTCTCCGGGAGAGAGCAGCCAGGTTGGCTCTGCAGGGGGGCGGGGCAGGGTTATGACACGCAGAGGGGGCGGGGTGGAGGCAGAACAGGGGTGGTGGAGGCGGAACAGGGGTGGGGTTATCGAGGCACATAGTTTAAGCCACGCTCCCTGCTATGTAATGCCGCGATTACTGGCATTATACAGCAGGGGGCGTTGCTATGATGACGCGATTCAGCAAGAATCGTGTCATCGACTGCCCGGACCGCCCACTTTACTCACTAAGTGAGCGGCCGGGCAGGGGGGCCCCTAAAAAATCAGGAGACATGCCTGCTCTTCCGGGGGGCCGGGAGGGTCACCCGATTTTCGTGAGCCTCCCGCCCATTCCGGGAGAGTAGGCAAGTATGTTCTGTGCCCAGCGAGACTGGAGGCACACTGAGGAGCTCTCCTGAGTTTCTCAGAAAAAGACTTTATTTAGGTTTTTTTATTTTCAGGGAGACCTGCTGGCTACAGGCTCCCTGCAGCGTGGGAGTGAGGGGAGAGAAGCAGACCTACTTCTTTAGAGGTCAAGGGCTCTGCTTCTTAGGCTACTGGACACCATTAGCTCCAGAGGGTTTGATCACTATGGTACGCCTAGCTGCTTGTTCCTGGAGCTGCACCTTCACCCCCCTCACAAAGCCTGAAGATAGAAGCCGGGTGAGTATGAGAAGATCAGAAGACTTCAGTGACGGCAGAAGACGGCTTGAGATACCGTGCAGCGGGCGCGCTGCGCTTCATTCTCCCACACAGTTCATGGCACTACAGGGTGCAGGGCGCAGGGGGTGCGCCCTGGGCAGCATGGGGGGCCACACATACACTGGCAAGCAATATAACAGTGCCACAGGCACTTGTTAGGGACACCCGCCAGTATAAAGATTATTGAGCGGGACCTAAGCGCGCCATGACGGGGTCGGGCCTTAGCCGCATAGCTGTCACCAGCGCCTTTTTTTTCTCTTCACAGAAGGCTGCAGAGATGCTGGCCCTGATCCTCCACACTGCTGTGCAAGTAACAGGGAGCAAAATGGGGGGAAGGGGGGGGAGGTACTAATAATTGGTTAATTATATATATATTGATAAAAGCGCTAGCAGGTCTGGGCAGTATTATTGCTGACTTCAGAACCGGGATAGGCGCTGGAAGTGAGCTGGCAGAACTCTCTCTGTGTCTCTCTAACAGGCTCTGCTGTGGGTCTGTCCCCTATAGCCCAGTGTGCTTGTGGCTGTCGGTACGTGTGTGTGTCGACATGTCTGAGGCTGAATGCTCTTCCCAGGAGGAGGCTGGCGTGGGAACTGACAGTTCTGTGAGAGTGTCGGCACTGCCGACAGATGATTGGGTCAGTATGCTAAGTGTTTTAAATACGAATGTG
The DNA here is from genome assembly GCF_028390025.1 of Pseudophryne corroboree. Lineage (NCBI taxonomy): Eukaryota > Metazoa > Chordata > Amphibia > Anura > Myobatrachidae > Pseudophryne > Pseudophryne corroboree. Next base: position 705,432,079 of record NC_086447.1, read on the forward strand.
ACTAAGTTGGCTAAGAGGTTTGATATATCTGAATCTAAGAACCAGTCATGGAGGAAATCCATGGTGGATGCTTTATCACAGGTCCAGACCCCTTTGGGGTAGCAGAAACGTGCATTTGCCCAAATAGCAGATACAGATACCAACACGGATTCTGATTCCAGTGTCGACTATAGTGATGCCAGATTACATCCAAAACTGGCTAAGAGTATTCAGTACATGATTGTGGCGATAAAAGATGTTTTACATATCACTGAGGACCCTGCTGTTCCTGATACGAGGGTCTGTATGTTTAAAGGCAAGAAACCTATGGTAACGTTTCCTCCCTCTCATGAACTGAATGCACTTTTTGAAAAAGCTTGGGAAAATCCTGACAAAAAGGTACATGTTCCCAAAAGAATTCCAATGGCTTATCCGTTTCCCTCTGAGGACAGGGACAGCTGGGAGTCAATCCCCACGGATTGCGTTTATCCAAAAAGGTAGCGCTTCCGTCCCCTGACACGACAGCCCTGAAGGATCCTGCGGATCGTAAGCAGGAAAATACCCTGAAGTCCATTTAGGTCACTACAGGGTCGCTACTGGGTGAGTAGCGCTATTGAAAAGTGGGCGGATAACTTGTCATCAGAGGTAGATTCCCTAGACAGGGATAGTGTGCTTTTGACCTTGGGTCATATCAAGGACGCTGCAGCGTACTTAAAAGAAGCAGTAAGGGATATTGGCCTTTTGGGATCAAGGGCCAATGCCATGGCAGTCTCTGTTAGGAGAACATTGTGGATTCATCAATGGAATGCTGATGCGGATTCTAAGAGGCGATGGAGTCTTTACCGTTTAACGGTAAGGTCTTGTTTGGTGATGGCCTCACTGGCCTGGTCTCTACGGCGACCGCGGGTAAGTCATCTTTTTTACCTTATGTTCCTGCACAGCAGAAGAAATCGCCTCACTATCAGATGCAGTCCTTTCAGCCCAATAAATACAAAAAAGGACGTGGGTCCTCCTTCCTTGCTGTGAGAGGAAGAGGAAAGGGAAAAAGGTCACAGGCTGTGGCAAGTTCCCAAGAGCAGAAGTCCTCTCCAGCTTCTACCAAATCCTGGTAGGACAAGTGGTCCGGGTCTCACCTGGACATGCACCGGAAAATAATCCTATCTTCCAGGACCAGAATCTCCCTTCTGTGGTGGCTGCACAGTTCTCACCTTCTGGAGGGACGCAGGTTCGGGATTCATGATTGGATCCTGGTGACCACAGATGCAAGTCTCCTAGGCTGGGAGCAGTCACACAGGGGAGAAACTTCATAATTCCTCAAATAGACATGATGGCGTCCCACCTCAACCACAAACTTCAGAGATATTGCTCCAGGTCGAGGGACCCTCAAGCAATAGCGGTGGACGCCCTAGTGACACCGTGGGTGTTTCCGTCGGTCTATGTGTTCCCTCCACTTCCACTTATTCCAAAGGTGATAAAGATTATAAGAAGAACAAGGGTTCTGGCGATACTCATTGTTCTGGATTGGCCAAAAAGGGCCTGGTATCCAGATCTTCAGAAGTTGCTCATAGAAGATCCCTGGCCTCTTCCTCTATGGGAGGACCTGTTACAACAAGGACCGTGCGTGTGTCAAGACTTACTGCGGCTGCGTTTGACGGCATGGCGGTTGAACGCCAAATCCTAGCCCGAAAGGGTATTCCCAGTGAAGTCATTCCCACACTTCTTCAGGCTAGAAAAGAAGTAACGGCAAAGCATTACCACCGTATTTAGAGGAAATATGTGTCTTGGTGTGAATCCAAGAAGGCTCCTACGGAGGATTTTCAGCTGGGGCGTTTGCTCCATTTTTTGCAAGCAGGTGTGGATGCGGGCCTAAAGTTAGGCTCCATTAAAGTTCAAATTTCAGCCTTATCAATCTTCTTTCAGAAAGAATTGGCCTCCCTTCCAGAAGTTCAGACCTTTGTGAAAGGCGTGTTGCACATCCAACCTCCATTTGTGCCCACTGTGGCACCGTGGGATTTTAATGTGGTATTGCAGTTCCTGCAATCTCATTGGTTTGAACCTTTGCGTAAGGTGGCGTTAAAATTCCTTACTTGGAAAGTGGTCATGTTGTTGGCCTTGGCATCCACAAGGCGGGTATCTGAGTTGGGGGCTTTGTCTCACAAAAGCCCCTATTTAATCTTCCATGCTGATAGAGCGGAGTTGAGAACTCGTCAGCAATTTCTGCCAAAAGTGGTTTCATCATTTCACGTAAACCAGCCTATTGTGGTGCTAGTGGCTACTGACTCCTTGGTGGAATCGAAGTCTCTCGATGTGGTTAGAGCTTTGAAAATCTATGTCGCCAGAACGACGCAGATTAGGGAAACAGAGGCTCTGTTTGTCCTCTGGGCTCCCAATAAGATTGGGGCTCCTGCTTCCAATCAGACTATTGCGCGCTGGATCTGTAATACGATTCAGCAGGCTCATTCTACGGCAGGATTGCCATTACCGAAATCGATGAAAAGCCCATTCTACCAGAAAGGTGGGCTCATCCTGGGCGGCTGCCCGGGTGGTCTCGGCATTACAGCTTTGTCGAGCTGCTACTTGGTCGGGTTCAAACACCTTTGCAAAGTTTTACAAATTTGATACCCTGGCTGAGGAAGACCTCTTGTTTGGTCAATCGGTGCTGCAGAGTCATCCGCACTCTCCCGTCCGTTCTAGAGATTTGGTATAACCCCATGGTTCTTGAAGCATCCCCAGCATCCTCTAGGACGTATGAGAAAATAGGATTTTAATACCTACCGGTAAATCCTTTTCTCTTAGTCCGTAGAGGATGCTGAGCGCCTGTCCCAGTGCGGGCTGTATCTGCAGTTTGTTATGGTTACACTCATGTTGAGTTAAGTTCAGTCATTCTGTGGCTGATGTTGGTCATGCCGTTGCATGCATTGTTGTTGAATGCCATGTTGTACGGCGTGTTTGAGGTGTGAGCTGGTATGTATCTCACCTTAGTTTAAAAATTAAATAAATCCTTTTCCTCTAAATGTCCGTCTCCCTGGGCACAGTTCTTATAACTGGAGTCTGGAGGAGGGGCATAGAGGGAGGAGCCAGTTCACACCCCTTTTAAAGCCTTAAAGTGCCCATGTCTCCTGCGGATCCCGTCTATACCCCATGGTTCTTGAAGCATCCCCAGCATTCTCTACAGACTAAGAGAAAAGGATTTACCGGTAGGTATTAAAATCCTATTTTTCCTGCTTACGATCCGCAGGATCCTTTAGAGCTGTCGTGTCAGGGGACGGAAGCGCCACCTTTTTGGAGAGACGCAATAAAGCTTTGTCTGCCATGGGGATTGACTCCCACCTTTCCCAGTCCCCAGAGGGGAACGGATATGCCACTGGAATTCTTTTGGGAACATGTATCTTCTTGTCAGGATTTTCCCAAGCCTTTTCAAAAAGTGCGTTCAGTTCATGAGAGGGAGGAAACGTTACCTCAGGTTTCTTTCCTTTAAACATACAGACCCTCGTATCAGGAACAGCAGGGTCCTCCGTGATATGTACAGTAATACGTCTTTTATCGCCACAATCATGTACTGAATACTCTTAGCCAGTTTTGGATGTAATCTGGCATCACTATAGTTGACACTGGAATCAGAGTCCGTGTTGGTATCTGTATCTGCTATCTGGGTAAATGCACGTTTCTGTGACCCCGAAGGGGTCTGGGCATGTGACAAAGCATCTTCCATGGATTTCTTCCATGTCTGGTTCTTAAGGCCCATACACAGTTGACGATGCACACGTCGTTAACGACCGTCATTAACGACTTCCCTTGAACTTCCCTTGAACAGCTGAGCAAACGACATGAGCATACACACTACCAACGACCAAAGACCAAAGACCATTCATTGTTGAAGCATCCAAGCTGAACAGTTTATTAAAATAATGAGCTGGGAACAGGGCTGGTGAACAGTGGCTTGGTCGTTGGTCGTTCACACCATACACATTCAACGACGTCTCTGGTCGGTAACGACCATAGTGGAAATTGAGCATACATGCTCCACAGATAAGCGAGGGTTGTTAACGTCCTGCGGGGCCGTGCATCGGTGGTCGTCGGATGCATACACACTTGACGATATAATGAGCGACGTCGTTGATGAGGGCTGAAATTAACGACGTCACTCATTTTATCGTCAAGTGTGTATGGGCCTTTAGACTCAGATTTATCAAATCTCTTAGTCAATCTAGTCACATTTGCGTTTAAAACACTCAACATATTCACCCAATCATCCATCAGCGGTGCCGACACGGCCACTCTCACAGTATTTTCTGTCCCCACTCCAGCCTCCTCCTGGGAAGAGCATTCAGCCTCAGACATGTCGACACACACGTACCGACACCCACAACCACACTGGGGCTATAGGAGACAGACCCACAACAAAGCCTGTAAGAGAGACACAGAGAGAGTTCTGCCAGCTCACACCCAGCGCCTATCCCGGTACTGAAGCAAGTAAAAAGACTGCCCAGACCTGTTAGCGCTTTCTATATATATAATTTAGCACCAAATCACTTGTGCCCCCCCCCCCCCCCCCGTTTTGCACCCTGTTACTTGTACAGCAGTGTGGAGGTCAGGGCCAGCGTCTCTGCAGCTTCTGTGAAGAGAAAATGGCGCTGGTCAGAGCTGTGTGGGCTAAGCCCCGCCCACTACATGGCGCGCTTCAGTCCCGCTTAAATGTATCTTTTTACTGGCAGGGGGCCCTTAACTATGCCAATGGCGTTTGTGGTGTTCATGCTGCCCAGGGCGCCCCCCCTGCGCCCTGCACCCTGCAGTGCCGAGTTATGTTTGGGAGTATGGCGCGCAGCGCGGTCTTCTGCCGTCACTGAAGTCTTCTGATCTTCTCATACTCACCCGGCTTCTGTCTTCTGGCTCTGTGAGGGGGGTGATGGCGCGGCTCCGGGAACAAGCAGCTAGGCGTACCAAGTGATCGAACCCTCTGGAGCTAATGGTGTCCAGTAGCCTAAGAAGCAGAGCCCTTGAACTCAGAGAAGTAGGTCTGCTTCTCTCCCCTCAGTCCCACGATGCAGGGAGCCTGTTGCCAGCAGGTCTCCCTGAAAATAATAAACCTAATAAATGTCTTTTTCTGAGAAACTCTGGAGAGCTCCTCAGTGTGCATCCAGTCTCACTGGGCACAGAATCTAACTGGAGTCTGGGGGAGGGGCATAGAGGGAGGAGCCAGTTCACACCCATTCAAAGTCTTCTAGTGTGCCCATGTCTCCTGCGGATCCTGTCTATATCCCACGGTTCTTGAAGCATCCCCAGCATCCTCTAGGACATATGAAAAAAAGTGATATTTATGTGGTGGCTCCTCGCTCTTTAGCAAAGTATTGAGCTTATTCCTTCTCTTCTGGGGAAGAATCCAACACATCCTTTGCTTCATACAGGATATATGGTACCCAAGCATCTATGGAACCTAGATCTCTATAAGATCTACAGGACTGTCACCAGCAGGTAGTGCTAGGGGCATCTGGAGGCCGTAGAGACAGCTAGTGGTTTGTATAACAATCTGTGGTCATACGCTTGCTCCTCAGGAGAATAAGGATACCTTTTCGCCCCAAGACGCAGTGTTTCCATGTTTCCATGGAGTGGCCGGTGCTGCTTGTGCCTTATCTGATGAATGTTGGATCTCCTGCTCCGTGGAAGATGCCATTGATATATATACTCTTAGGCAGTTTCTCCCGTCCGGGTTCTGGTGCTGCTATCACCATTGCCTCACATCAGTGCCACCCGCCACTTGTCAGCACCTCTTCATACCTGCCAGGATAATATTTGCTTCCCTTCCAAAGTGACGTTGCTGAAGCTTGTAGCACCTGTCTTCCACCCTCTTTTTCAGTGGCTGCGGGAATGCGGGCTGTCCAGCTGATGTAGATCAGCCCTGAGTCCCCGTCCTCTAAAACTGCATCCTCCTCCTCTGATACTGTGACTGGGCTGTCACTTGAAGGTATATTTACCAACATACGGGTTTACAGATTTGGGGATGTTGCCCACAGCAACCAAACACTACTTATCAACAGGATGAAATACAGGCAGTTGCCAGCACCTGTATTGAGCATTGATGAAAGATTCTCTCTTGCAATGAATTAAAGCAACAGTTCTGGCTTGGGAACCTGAAAGTAAACCCAAATTCGGGCTCAGGATCCTGTGGCAAGAAACCCTTACCACCCATGGTTATTGCATGTCTATCGAGCATAGACCCTAGGCCATGGGGTTACCAGATAAAAGTCTTATGATCACTAATCTGTGCACATGGCTATATTCAGCACAAAACACCTCTTGGGTTTCACCTAACCCATTTTCTACATTTATAAAGTACACTGGTAGAGGGTTTCATATAGGTATTCCCTTAAATGTAAAACTTTTTGTCCATTGTCTCTTAAGTTAATAAGTTAGCCTACTGCGAAGGTTCAATCATTATCATAGTATCTGATTATTGAATAAACAAAATAGAAATATTTGTGCGAGTTGAGTAAAGATACATTTTTAGTGTTCTTTGTATTTGATGTCAGTCTGTCACACTTTCTCCACTTTTTTATCCTTATTTATGTATTTTAATACTCCATGGCCCTCATTCCGAGATGTTCGCTCGCAAGCTGCTTTTAGCAGCTTTGCACACGCTAAGCCGCCGCCTACTGGGAGTGAATCTTAGCTTATCAAAATTGCGAACGAAAGATTAGCAGAATTGCGAATAGACACTTCTTAGCAGTTTCTGAGTAGCTCCACACTTACTCGGCATTTGCGATCAGTTCAGGGCTTGTCGTTCCTGGTTTGACGTCACAAACACACCCAGCGTTCACCCAGACACTCCTCCGTTTCTTCAGCCACTCCCGCGTTTTTCCCAGAAACGGTAGCGTTTTTTCACACACACCCATAAAACGACCTGTTTCCGCCCAGAAACACCCACTTCCTGTCAATCACATTACGATCACCAGAACGAAGAAAAAACCTCGTAATGCCGTGAGTAAAATACCTAACTGCATAGCAAATTTACTTGGCGCAGTCGCACTGCGGACATTGCGCATGCGCATTAGCGACTAATCGCTCCGTTGCGAGAAAAAAATACTGAGCGAACAACTCGGAATGACCAACCATACCTCTTTCTCTTTAGCGAACACCACTGACAGCATATTTGGAAAAAAGACAAAATAGGAGTTTAGTGTAATACTGTTTAATAATTAAAAGTGCTAATGAAAACATAAAGTGACATAGTGGTATATTCAATTAGAGTCTGAAACTGCCGTCTTGTCGGAAAGATGGTAGTTTCCGACTGGAATAGGTTGGAAGGGGTTCCGATCTATTAAATCCGGCCTCATTTTTTCTGAGAAGTTGGAAAAGACATGGATCAGCGGTCCGCGTGCTTCTGTCGGAAAGGGGACCAAATCCGACAGGTTTTGGTCCCATTTCCGACAATGTCAATCCGACTTTGTAAAAAGTCGGATTAATATTGCTGCCGCCTCCTCAATCCACCCTGTGGGAAGAAGCGCCAGGTGAGGGGAGCAGTGCCGGGGTTAGGGAAGCAGCACCGGGGTTGAGGGGAGCGGCGCCGGAGTGAGGAGCAAGGAGATCAGGGAGGTGAGCAGCAACAGCAGCCAAATCCAACAGTCGGATTTGGCTCAAATCAGTCAGTTGGATTTGGCCACTCTTTGAATAAGAGTTGTCGGATCCATTCCGACAAATGCATGTTGGAATGGATCCGACTCTTATTGTATATACCCGTTAGTGGCATATAGGATGGACTTCTACCAGATGGATGTAAGACTTAAAGCCTAAATATGCGTGTTTGAAAAAAGACATATCTCCAAAAAGTCCAGTATCTCCGTTGCCATCTCAACCTTTTGGTAGTCCTGAGCCTCATTAACCAAAAAGTTTTGGCCATCTTGTGGCCTTTATAAAGGGAAGCTTTCAGCCCTAAGTCAAACTTGGGATCCTGAGGCGAAGAGACCCCATTTTTCATGCTTGGGACCCTGTGGCGAAAAGACTCCATTCTTTAAGCTTCGGATCCTAACAGGAAGACACCCCATTTTTCAGGCTTGGGATACTGCGGCGAAAAGAACCCATTTTTCAAGCTTGGGATCCTGTGCCAAAGAAACCCCATTTTTCAGGCTTGGGATGCTGTAGCAAAGAAACCCCATTTTTCAGGAATCGGAACCTGTCGCAAAGATACCCTATTTTTCAGGCTTGGGACCCTGTGGTGAAGAAACCCCATTTTTCAGGCTTTGGACCCTGTGGCGAAGAAACACCATTTTTCAGGCTTGGGATGCTGTAGCAAAGAAACCCCATTTTTCAGGAATCGGAACCTGTCGCAAAGATACCCTATTTTTCAGGCTTGGGACCCTGTGGTGAAGAAACCCCATTTTTCAGGCTTGGGACCCTGTGGCGAAGAAACACCATTTTTCAGGCTTGGGATGCTGTAGCAAAGAAACCCCATTTTTCAGGAATCGGAACCTGTCGCAAAGATACCCTATTTTTCAGGCTTGGGACCCTGTGGTGAAGAAACCCCATTTTTCAGGCTTGTGACCCTGTGGCGAAGAAACACAATTTTTCAGGCTTGGGACCCTGTGGCGAAGAAACACCATTTTTCAGGCTTGGGAACCTGTGGCGAAGAAACACAATTTTTCAGGCTTGGGAACCTGTGGCGAAGAAAGAACATTTTTAATTCATGGTATCCTGTGCCAAAGAAACGCCGTTTCAGACCAAATTTTTCAGGCTTGGGACCCTGTGGAGAAGAGACCCCATTTTTAAGGCTTGGGATCCTGAGGCAAAGAGACCCCTTTTTTCAAGCTTGGGATCCTGAGGCACAGAGACCCCTTTTTTAAGGCTTGGGATGCTGTAGCAAAGAAACCCCATTTTTCAGGAATCGGAACCTGTCGCGAAGATTCCCCATTTTTCAGGCTTGGAACCCTGTGGCGAAGAAACCCCAATTGCTCAGGCTTGGGACCCTGTGGCGAAGAAACACCATTTTTAAGGCATGGGATCCTGTGCCAAAGAAACGCCATTTCAGACCACATTTTTCAGGCTTGGGACCCTGTGGAGAAGAGACCCCATTTTTCAGGCTTGGGATCCTGAGGCAAAAATACCCCATTTTTCAGGCTTGGGATCCTGTGCCAAATAAACCCCATTTTCAGGGTTGGGATCCTGTGCCAAAGAAACCCCATTTTTTACCCGTGGCTGTTATTGCATGACTATCGGGCGATGAGGTTACCAGTTCTTTAAGAACTGGTAGTGGCACAGCCACCAAGGTCCAACGCAATATTAATGTAATGTAGTAAGTTAAAAAATTAATCTTTTAGCCTTTAACAAGGTAAGCTTACAGGACTACTTCAGGCTTGGGATCCTGTAGCAAAGAAACCCCATTTCAGGCTTGGGATCCTGTAGCAAAGCAGCACTATTTTTCGGGCTTCGGAACCTGTGGCGAAGATACCCCATTTTTCAGGCTTCGGACCCTGTGGCAAAGAGACCCCAACTTTTAAGGCTTGGGACCCAGTGGCAAAGAGACCTAATTTTTTAGGGTTCGGACCTTGTGGCGAAGATACCCCATTTTTCATGCTTGGGACCCTGTGGCGAAAAGACTCCATTCTTCAGGCTTGGGATCCTAACATGAAGACACCCCATTTTTCAGGCTTGGGATACTGAGGCGAAAAGAACCCATTTTTCAAGCTTGGGATCCTGTGCCACAGAAACCCCATTAGGCTTGGGACCCTGTGGCGAAGAAACACCATTTTTCAGGCTTGGGAACCTGTGGCGAAGAAACACCATTTTTCAGGCTTGGGATCCTGAGGCACAGAGACCCCTTTTTTAAGGCTTGGGATGCTGTAGCAAAGAAACCCCATTTTTCAGGAATCGGAACCTGTCGCGAAGATTCCCCATTTTTCAGGCTTGGGACCCTGTGGCGAAGAAACCCCATTTTTCAGGCTTGGGACCCTGTGGCGAAGAAACACCATTTTTCAGGCTTGGGAACCTGTGGTGAAGAAACAACATTTTTAAGGCATGGGATCCTGTGCCAAAGAAACGCCATTTCAGACCACATTTTTCAGGCTTGGGACCCTGTGTAGAAGAGACCCCATTTTTCAGGCTTGGGATCCTGAGGCAAAGAGACCCATTTTTTCAAGTTTGGGATCCTGAGGCAAAGAGACCCCATTTTTCAGGCTTGGGATCCTGTGCCAAATAAACCCCATTTTCAGGCTTGGGATCCTGTGCCAAAGAAACCCCATTTTTTACCCGTGGCTGTTATTGCATGACAATCGGGCGATGAGGTTACCAGTTCTTTAAGAACTGGTAGTGGCACAGCCACCAAGGACCAACGCAATATTAATGTAATGTAGTAAGTTAAAAAAATAATCTTTTAGCCTTTAACAAGGTAAGCTTACAGGACTACTTCAGGCTTGGGATCCTGTAGCAAAGAAACCCCATTTCAGGCTTGGGATCCTGTAGCAAAGCAGCACCATTTTTCGGGCTTCAGAACCTGTGGAGAAGATACCCCATTTTTCAGGCTTCGGACCCTGTGGCAAAGAGACCCCATTTTTAAGGCTTGGGACCCAGTGGCAAAGAGACCTCATTTTTTAGGGTTTGGACCTTGTGGCGAAGATACCCCATTTTTCAGGATTCTGACCCTGTGGCGAAGAAACCCTATTTTTCAGTCTTGGGACCCTGTGACAAAGAAACCCCATTTTTCAGGCTTGGGACTCTGTGGCAAAGAAACCCCATTTTTCATGTTTGGGATCCTGTAATAAGAAACATCATTTGTCAGGCTAAGGATCCAGTGGCAAAGAGAAACCATTTTTCAGGCTTCGGACCCTGTAGCGAAGAGACCCCATTTTTCAGGGTTTGGACCCTGTGGCATAGACAACCCATTTTTAAGACTTGGGATCCTGTAGCAAAGAAACCCCATTTTTCAGGCTTCGGAACCTGTGGTGTAGACATCCCATTTTTCAGGCTTGGTATCCTTTCCCAAAGAAACTCCATTTTTCAGGCTTGGGATCCTGTGCCAAAGAAACCCCAATTGTCAGGCTTGGGATCCTGTGCCAAAGAAACCCCATTTTTTATCCTTGGCTGTTATTGCATGGCTATCGGGCGTGGTCTCTAGGTGATGAGGTTACCGGTTCTTTGAGAACTGGTAGTGGCACAGCCACCATGGACCAACGCAAAAATTAATTTTATGTTGTAATGTTGAAAATGTATCTTTTAGCCTTTGACAAAGAAAGCTTACAGCACTACTTCAGGCTTGGGATCCTGTAGCAAAGAAACCCCATTTTTCAGGCTTCGGACCCAGTGGCAAAGAGACCCCATTTTTCAGGCTTGGGATCCTGTGCCAAAGAAACCCCATTTGTCAGGCTTGGGATCCTGTGTCAAAGAAACACAATTTTTTACCCATGGCTGGTATTGCATGGCTATCGGGCGTGGCCCCTAGTCGATGAGGTTACCGGTTCTTTCAGAATTGGAAGTGGCACAGCCACCATAGACCAAAGCAATATTAATTTTTTTGTTGTAAGTTAGAAATTTTTTATTTTGGCCTTTATCAAGGTAAGCTTTGAGTATGACTTCAGGCTTGGGATTCTGTAGCAAAGAAACCCCATTTTTCAGGCTTTGGATCCTGTTGAAAAGAAACCCCATTTTTCAGGCTTCAGAACCTGAGGCGAAGATACCTTATTTTTCAGGCTTCGGACCCTGTGGCAAAGAGACCCCATTTTTCAGGCTTAGGACCATGTGGCAAAGATACCCCATTTTTCAGGCTTCGGACCCTTTGGCAAAGAGACCCCACTTTTCAGGCTTCGGACCCTGTGGCAAATAGACCCTATTTTTCAGGCTTGGGACCCTGTGGCAAAGAGACCCCATTTTTCAGGGTTCGGACCCTGTGGCGTATACAACCCATTTTTCAGGCTTGGGATCCTGTGCCAAAGAAACCCCATTTGTCAGGGTTCGGAACCTGTGGCGTAGACAACCCATTTTTCAGGCTTGGGATCCTGTGCTAAAGAGACCCCATTTTTCAGGATTGGGATCCTGTGCCAAAGAAACCCCATTTTTCAGGCTTGGGATCCTGTGCCAAAGAAACCCCATTTTTCAGGCTTGGGATCCTGTGCCAAAGAAACCCCATTTGTCAGGCTTGGTATCCTGTGCCAAAGAAACCCCATTTTTTACCCATGGCTGTTATTGCATGGCTATCGGGCGTGGCCTCTAGGTGATGAGGTTACCGGGTTCTTTGAGAACTGGTAGTGGCACAGCCACCATGAACCAACGCAATATTAATTTTAAGTTAGAAAATTTATCTTTTAGCCTTTAACAAGGTAAGCTTACAGCACTACTTCAGGCTTGGTATCCTGTAGCAAAGTAACCCCATTTTTCAGGCTTTGGAACCTGTTGCAAATATACCCCAGTTTTCAGGCTTCGGACCCTGTGGCAAAGAGACCCCATTTTTAAGGCTTGGGACCCTGTGGCAAAGAGACCCCATTTTTCAGGCTTGGGACCCGGTAGCGAAGAGACCCCATTTTTTCAGGGTTCGGACCCTGTGGCGTAGACAATCCATTTTTCAGGCTTGGGATCCTGTGCTAAAGATACCCCATTTTTCAAGCTTGGGATCCTGTGCCAAAGAAACCCCATTTTTCAGGCTTGGGATCCTGTGCCAAAGAAACCCCATTTGTCAGGCTTGGGATCCTGTGTCAAAGAAACACCATTTTTTACCCATGGCTGGTATTGCATGGCTATCGGGCGTGGCCCCTAGGCGATGAGGTTACCGGTTCTTTCAGAATTGGAAGTTGCACAGCCACCATAGACCAAAGCAATATTAATTTTATGTTGTAAGTTAGAAATTTTTTATTTTAGCCTTTATAAAGGTAAGCTTTGTCACAACTGAGGGTTTTGGCTGACAGGAGAAAGCCTCAGTTGTAGTGGCTGAGTGGAACTTAAACCGGGGAGGTTTAATCAGACCCCTGGACATGTAAGTGTTTAAATGAAACCCGAAGGTGTGACCATGACAACCATGTAAAAGTCAAAATAAAAGTTTATTCACAGACTCCTTGTAAACAGACAGCATTCAAGGTTAAATAATGGCAATAATAAATAATATAATTCCTGGAGCACTCTGACCATGAAATGGTTTCACAGGACACTGGTAGGTTAAGAACAGCTGTTAAAGTCCTTAGATGGAGTAACCTTACCAGGCCTGGCTGTAGTAGTGAAGATATCCGAGGAACATGCCAGTAGATGGAACAGATGAAGTTGGTAACTTGAATCAGATGTTGTATTTGCTGGATAGAACCAGCCAGGTGGTAAGACACGGAGTGGATGCGGAATGGGATCAGCCAGATGATAAAGTCACTGAATGAATGCTGGATGGAACCAGCCAGGTGATGAAACACGGAGTGAATATAGTAAGATGCTAGGGAGCGTGGAAATAGAGGAGTTGAAGGATGATTACCGGTGGTAATGGACACTGCTGGAAGCAGATGCAATAGCTGGGAGCTGGAAACTGGATCAGCCACGGAGGACTGCAGAGTCAGGCTGCACCGCAGGATGGTAGGCAGGTGCGGGTCTCTTTAGTGGATGCTGGAGGCAGGAGCTGGAACCTGGAGAAACAACCACAGGAGAGAGACTGGAACAAGGTATGACAAACAAAGCACTGACGATTTGCTAGCCAGGCACAGGATACTTATACCTGCAGCAATGCAGGTATTGGCTGGGCAATTATGCAGATTTCCAGGCAGTGGATTGGAGGAACTGAAACATGTGATTGAATCCAATATGGCTGCGCCCATGTTAGAACTTGGAGGGAAAACTGGTTTGGGAATCCATGTGGAAACATAACTGTAATGGCGGCGCAAGCCGCAGAGGACAGGAGACGCCAGACTGATAATGTATGCTGAGACTCGTGGATGACAGCGGAGGCCGCGGCAGGCATGGAACACCACACTGACAACCTGCACTTATAACACAGGAGCGGCGGCGGAGGCCACGGAGAACGGGAGACGCCATGCAGGATTTAAACATGGTGCCGCTGTGACAGCATCTCAGCGTGACAGGAGGGATATGCAGCATGTGAACACAGATGAGATCCGGCCTCAGAAGACATCTGAAAGGCAAGTAATGGCGTCCAGATACCCGGATCGTGACAAGCTTTGAGCACGACTTCAGGCTTGAGATTCTGTAGCAAAGAAACCCCATTTTTCAGGCTTGGGATCCTGTAGAAAAGAAACACCATTTTTCAGGCTTCAGAACCTGAGGCGAAGATACCTTATTTTTCAGGCTTCGGACCCTGTAGCAAAGAGACCCCATTTTTCAGGCTTAGGACCATGTGGCAAAGATACCCCATTTTTCAGGCTTCGGACCCTTTGGCAAAGAGACCCCACTTTTCAGGCTTCAAACCCTGTGGCAAATAGACCCTATTTTTCAGGCTTGGGACCGTGGCAAAGAGACCCCATTTTTCAGGGTTCGGACCCTGTGGCGTATACAACCCATTTTTCAGGCTTGGGATCCTGTGCCAAAGAAACCCCATTTGTCAGGCTTCGGAACCAGCGGCGTAGACAACCCATTTTTCAGGCTTGGGATCCTGTGCTAAAGAGACCCCATTTTTCAGGATTGGGATCCTGTGCCAAAGAAACCCCATTTTTCAGGCTTGGGATCCTGTGCCAAAGAAACCCCATTTTTCAGGCTTGGGATCCTGTGCCAAAGAAACCCCATTTGTCAGGCTTGGTATCCTGTGCCAAAGAAACCCTATTTTTTACCTATGGCTGTTATTGCATGGCTATCAGGTGTGGCCTCTAGGCGATGAGGTTACCGGTTCTTTGAGAACTGGTAGTGGCACAGCCATCATGAACCAACGCAATATTGATTTTAAGTTAGAAAATGTATCTTTTAGCCTTTAACAAGGTAAGCTTACAGCACTACTTCCGGCTTGGGATCCTGTAGCAAAGTAAGCCCATTTTTCAGGCTTCGGAACCTGTTGCGAATATACCCCAGTTTTCAGGCTTCGGACCCTGTGGCAAAGAGACCCCATTTTTAAGGCTTGGGACCCTGTGGCAAAGAGACCCCATTTTTCAGGCTTGGTACCCGGTAGCGAAGAGACCCCATTTTTTCAGGGTTCGGACCCTGTGGCGTAGACAATCCATTTTTCAGGCTTGGATCCTGTGCTAAAGATACCCCATTTTTCAAGCTTGGGATCCTGTGCCAAAGAAACACCATTTTTCAGGCTTGGGATCCGGTGCCAAAGAAACCCCACTTGTAAGGCTTGGGATCTTGTGCCAAAGAAACCCCATTTTTTACCCGTGACTGTTATTGCATGGCTATTGTGCGTGGCCTCTAGGCGATGAGGTTACCGTTTCTTTGAGAACTGGTAGTGGCACAGCAACCATGGACCAATCAATACTAATTTTACGTTGTAAGTTAGAAAATGTATCTTTTAGCCATAAACAAGGTAAGGTTACAGCACTACTTGTGGCTTGGGATCCTGTAGCAAAGAAACCCCATTTTTTTATGCTTCGGAACCTGTGGCGAAGATACCCCATTTTTCAGGCTTGGGACCCTGTGGCAAAGAGACCCCATTTTTCAGGCTTCGGGCCCTGTAGCAAAGAGACCCCATTTTTCAGGGTTCGGACCCTGTGGCGTAGACAACCCAATTTTCAGGCTTGGGATCCTTAGCCAAAGAGACCCCATTTTTCAGGCTTGGGAACCTGTGCCAAAGAAACCCCATTTTTCAGGCTTGGGATCCTGTGCCAAAGAAACACCATTTTTCAGGCTTGGGATCCTGTGTCAAAGAAACCCCATTTGTCAGGCTTGGTATCCTGTGCCAAAGAAACCCCATTTTTTAACCATGGCTGTTATTGCATGGCTATCAAGCGTGGCCTCTAGGCGATGAGGTTACCGGTTCTTTGAGAATTGGTAGTGCACAGCCACCATGGACCAACGCAATATTAATTTTATGTTGTAAGTTAGAAAATTTATCTTTTAGCCTTTAACAAGGTAAGCTTACAGCACTACTTCAGGCTTGGGATCCTGTAGCAAAGAAACCCCATTTTTCAGGCTTCAGAACCTGTCTCGAAGATACCCCATTTTTCCGGCTTTGGACCCTGTGGCAAAGAGACCCCATTTTTCATGCTTGGGACCCTGTGGCAAAGAGACCCCATTTTTCAGGCTTGGGACCATGTAGCAAAGAGACCCCATTTTTTAGGGTTCGGACACTGTGGTGTAGACAACCCATTTTTAGGCTTGGAATCCTCTGCTAAAGTTACCCCATTTTTCAAGCTTGGGATCCTGTGCCAAAGAAACCCCATTTTTCAGGCTTGGGATCCTGTGCCAAAGAAACCCAACTTGTCAGGCTTGGGATCATGTGCCAAAGAAACCCCATTTTTTACCCATGGCTGTTATTGCACGGCTATCCGGCGTGGCCTCTAGGCGATGAGGTTACCGTTTCTTTGAGAACTGGTAGTGGCACAGCCACCAAGGACCAATGCAATACTAATTTTATGTTGTAAGTTAGAAAATGTATCTTTTATCCTTAAACAAGGTAAGGTTACAGCACTACTTGTGGCTTTGGATCCTGTAGCAAAGAAACCCCATGTTTCAGGCTTCGGACCCTGTGGCAAAGAGACCCCATTTTTAAGGCTTGGGACCCTGTGGCAAAGATACCCCATTTTTCAGGCTTTGGACCCTGTGGCAAAGAAACCCCATTTGTCAGGCTTGGGATCCTGTGTCAAAGAAACACAATTTTTTTCCCGTGGCTGGTATTGCATGGCTATCGGGCGTGGCCCCTAGGCGATGAGGTTACCGGTTCTTTCTGAATTGGAAGTGGCACAGCCACCATGGACCAAAGCAATATTAATTTTATGTTGTAAGTTAGAAAAATTTTATTTTAGCCTTTATCAAGGTAAGCTTTGAACACGACTTCAGGCTTGGGATTCTGTAGCAAAGAACCCCCATTTCTCAGGCTTGGGATCCTGTAGAAAAGACACACCATTTTGCAGGCTTCAGAACCTGAGGCGAAGATACCTTATTTTTCAGGCTTCGGACCCTGTGGCAAAGAGACCCCATTTTTCAGGCTTAGGACCATGTGGCAAAGATACCCCATTTTTCAGGCTTCGGACCCTTTGGCAAAGAGACCCCACTTTTCAGGCTTCGGACCCTGTGGCAAAGAGACCTAATTTTTCTGGGTTTGGAATCTGTGGCAAAGATACCCAATTTTTCAGGCTTGGAACCCTGTGGCAAAGAGACCCCATTTTTCAGACTTTGGACCTTGTGGCAAAGAGACCCCATTTTATAGGCTTCGGACCCTGTAGCGAAGAGACCCAATTTTTCAGAGTTCGGACCCTGTGGCGTAGACAACCCATTTTTCAGGCTTGGGATCCTGTGGCAAAGAGACCCCATTTTTCAGGCTTCGGACCCTGTAGCGAAGAGACCCCATTTTCAGGGTTCGGACCCTGTGGCGTAGACAACCCATTTTTCAGGCTTAGGATCCTGTGCCAAAGAAACCCCATTTGTCAGGCTTGGGATCCTGTGCCAAAGAAACCCCATTTTTTTACCAGTGGCTGTTATTGCATGGCTATCGGGCGTGATGAGGTTACCAGTTCTTTGAGAACTGGTAGTGGCACAGCCACCATGGACCAACGCAATATTAATTTTATGTTGTAAGTTAGAAAATGTATCTTTTAGCCTTTAACAAGGTAAGCTTACATCACTACTTTAGGCTTGGGATCCTGTAGAAAAGAAACTCCATTTTTCAGGATTCTGAACCTGTCGCGAAGATATCCCATTTTTCTGGCTTGGGACCCTGTGGCAAAGAGACCCCTTTTTTCAGGCTTGGGACCCTGTGGCAAAGATACCCCATTTTTCAGGCTTCGGACCCTTTAGTGAAGATACCCCATTTTTCAGGGTTCGGACCCTGTGGCGTATACAACCCATTTTTCAGTCTTGGGATTCTGTGCCAAAGAAACCCCATTTGTCAGGCTATGGAACCTGTGGCGTAGACAGCCCAATTTTCAGGCTTGGGATCCTGTGCCAAAGAGACCCCATTTTTTAGGCTTCGGATCCTGTGCCGTAGAAACCCCATTTGTCAGACTTGGGATCCTGTGCCAAATAAACCCCATTTTAATTTACCTGTGGCTATTAAAGCATGGCTATCGGGTGTGGCCTCTAGGTGATGAGGTTACCGTTTCTTTGAGAACAGGTAGTGGCACAGCCACCATGGACCAACGCAATATTAATTTTATGTTGTAATTTAGAAAATGTTCTTTTAGCCTTTAACAGGGTAAGCTTACAGCACTACTTCAGGCTTGGGATCCTGTAGCAAAGAAACCCCATTTTTCAGGCTTCGAACCCCGTGGCAAAGAGACCCCATTTTTAAGGCTTTGTAACCTGTGGCGAAGATACCCAATTTTTCAGGCTTGGGACCCTGTGGCAAAGAGACCCCATTTTTTAGGGTTCGGCCCCTGTAGCGAAGAGACCCCATTTTTTAGTGATCGGACCCTATGGCGTAGACAACCCATTTTTCAGCCTTGGGATCCTGTGCCAAAGAGACCCCATTTTCAGGCTTGAGATCCTGTGCCAAAGAAACCCCAGTTTTCAGGCTTGGGATCCTGTGCCTAAGAAACCCCATTTCTTTATCTATGGCTGTTATTGCATGGCTATCGGGCGTGGCCTCTAGGCGATGAGGTTACCAGTACTTTGAGAACTGGTAGTGGCACAGCCACCATGGACCAACGCAATATTAATTTTATGTTGTAAGTTAGAAAATGTATCTTTTAGCCTTTAACAAGGTAAGCTTACAGCACTACTTCAGGATTGGGATCCTGTAGCAAAGAAACCCCATTTTTCAGGCTTCGGAAGCTGTGGCGAAGATACCCCATTTTTCAGGCTTCAGACCCTGTGGCAAAGAGACCTAATTTTTCAGGGTTTGGAATCTGTGGCAAAGATACCCCATTTTTCAGGCTTTGGACCCTGTGGCAAAGAGACCCCATTTTTCAGACTTTGGACCTTGTGGCAAAGAGACCCCATTTTACAGGCTTCAGACCCTGTTGCAAAGAGACCCCACTTTTCAGGCTTCAGACCCTGTGGCGTAGACAATCAATTTTTCAGGTTTGGCATCCTGTGCCAAAGAGAACCCATTTTTCAGGCTTGGGATCCTGTGATAAAAGAAACCCCATTTTTCAGACTTGGGATCCTGTGCCAAAGAAACCCCATTTGTCAGGCTTGGGATCCTGTGCCAAAGAAACCCCATTTTTTACCGGTGGCTGTTATTGTATGGCTATCGGGCGTGGCCTATAGGCGATGAGGTTACCGATTCTTTGAGAACTGGTAGTGGCACAGCTACCATGGACCAACGCAATATTAATTTTATGTTGTAAGTAATAAAATGTATATTTTAGCCTTTAACAAGGTAAGCTTACAGCACTACTTCAGGCTTGGGATCCTGTAGCAAAGAATCCCCATTTTTCAGGCTTCGAACCCCGTGGCAAAGAGACCCCATTTTTAAGGCTTTGTAACCTGTGGCGAAGATACCCAATTTTTCAGGCTTTGGACACTGTGAGAAAGAGACCCCATTTTTCAGGCTTGGGACCCTGTGGCAAAGATACCCCATTTTTCAGGCTTCTGACCCTGTGGCAAAGAGACCCTATTTTTCAGGCTTGGGACCCTGTGTCAAAGAGACCCCATTTTTTAAGCTTCGGACCCTGTAGCGAAGAGACCCCATTTTTCAGAGTTCGGACCCTGTGGCGTAGACAACCCATTTTTCAGGCTTCGGACCCTGTAGCGAAGAGACCCCATTTTCAGGGTTCGGACCCTGTGGCGTAGACAACCCATTTTTCAGGCTTGGGATTCTGTGCCAAAGAGACCCCATTTTTCAGGCTTGGGATCCTGTGCCAAAGAAACCACATTTTTCAGGCTAGGTATCCTGTGCCAAAGAAACCCCATTTGTCAGGCTTGGTATCCTGTGCCAAAGAAACCCCATTTTATACCCATGGCTGTTATTGCATGGCTATCGGGCGTGACCTCTAGGCGATGAGGTTACCGGTTCTTTGAGAACTGGTAGTTGCACAGCCACCATGGACCAACGCAATATTATTTTTATGTTTTAAGATAGAAAATGTATCTTTTAGCCTTTAACAAGGTAAGCTTACAGCACTACTTCAGGCTTGGGATCCTGTAGCAAAGTAACCCCATTTTTCAGGCTTCGGAACCTGTTGCGAATATACCCCAGTTTTCAGGCTTCGGACCCTGTGGCAAAGAGACCCCATTTTTAAGGCTTGGGACCCTGTGGCAAAGATACCTCATTTTTCAGGCTTTGGACCCTGTGGCAAAGAAACCCCATTTGTCAGGCTTGGGATCCTGTGTCAAAGAAACACAATTTTTTACCCGGAAAGTGGGGTTTTTGGAGTATTACTTGGCGCTTTACTTGACACAGTGGCAGCCTCTTTACTTCACAGTTGGACTTATCCTAATAAAGTCCATTAAATTCTAGTGAAAAGTGTGAAGGTTGTGAAGAAGATGGCGCTACTGTGAGGGAAAAAAAGGGGAATAGTGGAAAAGAGGACCCAAAAGTATACTTATCCTATTGTTGACGGTCTTTTTTTCGATGTATTCTCTTCTCTGATGTTTGGATATGCTCGGAGATGCATAAAGGAATTAATGAAAAAAGAAAGAACACATGTGTAGAAATGTTTCAATGATATGCGATATGTATGGATAATTTTGCAATATATTCTGGAAACTGTATTCGATGATGTTTAAGTTATGAGGGCTGTATAATAGTGCTGGTCAATCATATGCGTACCTCACTTACATAGTGAGAAGCACATTGAGACACATCAAGGTATCTTTACACATCAAAATTCAATTTTTCATATAAGAAATGTGGGTATGGTATTCGACCACAGCGTACCTCACTTACTCAGTGAGAGAGAGGTTAGTGCGCGTAGCAGTTTCTTTATCACATTAATAGGGACAGGTTGGAGCACATTCGGTTTATCATACGAATACTATGGGTATGATGTCTGACCACAGCGTACCTCACTTACTCAGTAAGAAAAGGATGGATGTATATAATGGTTTCTTTGTCATATGCAATAAGGCGTACCGTTACTCACGGTGAAAAAGATGGAGATCCTCATATCATGGTATCTTTGCATCAGTCACGCCAGTATCACGATGTTTAGCCAGTAAAATTTATTTTACAAAATACAATATGAATGATTAAAAATATACATAAAAATTCCAGCATTGAGCAGGGGAAATGTGCAGATCTGATATGGAGACCCTATTTTTGAAGAGCAAAGTTCCGGTTCTATGCTCTAGTTCGAATTTCTAAATGGATATATTTGTAAAATGGGGTCTTACCTTTTCAGAGGTGCACATGGAATCCACCTGTATCAAGGCCTCCTAACCAATGCGTTTCGGGTTAGAGAACCCTTTTTCAAGGCATAGGGGTGTGAAGTTAAGGATTACTTATATATAGTCACTGATGGTGATGACATCACTTCCGGTTCCGGGTTCTTCTAAAATCCATCTGTTGTTTCAAATGGAGGAAATCTTGTATGTATGGGATCTTAAATGTACTACTATGAACATCCCAGGTTCAGTGTAATCTTTCTGTAGTCCTAAACAGAACGTGATCGTCATGACCGGAAATGAACGGCGGAATGTCCGCGACCGGAAATGGACGATTTGACGCTAAGGATGATGGTCCATGTAGTTCCAGTATTCCGCGATTGCCGTGACCGGAAGTAGAAGGCAATGAGGTGTCCGCGACCGGAAGTAGACGATTCGGCGCTGAGAGTTATGGTCCGTGTAGTTCTAATGTATCGCGGAGATGATGTCACTCGGATAGTGACCGGAAGTGACCGCAAACTCGGCTGGCCGCGACCGGAAGTTGTCCCATCGTTGCTGGGGAAGATGGGTATTGTAGTTCCAGGCATGTGGACGGTGACTTCACAGGAAATACGATGAATGCCCTGAGGATGTAGGGAAATGTAGTTTTCAAATACATTGCATTTTACAAGTGAAAACAATGATAACGATTGGTTAATTTTTAAAGCGGAATGGATATATTTTTATAAAGATAAAGTATGTAAAGCTGTGATATAAAAGGGTGAAGAGATAAACTGAAAAAAATATTAAAAATAAAAATAAAATAAAACTATAAAAACCACTTAAGTTCAAAGTCCTGATTTAAACCGGATGGATTTAGAGTTTTTAATGAAAAAATTAATCTCATTTCTGCTTTGGCAAGGTTGGTTTCTATATTTTTGTCTCGCCATGTGGATTTGACATGTTTTAATCCTATGAATTTCTTGATGTCTTGAGTTGAGCAATTGTGTTTGGATTTGAAATGATTTGATAAATGGTGTGTTTCTAATCCTTTTTTAATGTTTCTTAAATGTTCTGCAATTCTTATTTTCAATGGTCTTGATGTTCGACCGATGTAGCATAGTCCGCATTTGCATTCCACTAGGTATATGAGGTTTGAGGTGTGACACGTGATAAAGTCTTTGATCTTGAAATTCGTGCCGTTGATGGTTATAGTGGTATGTTTGCTTGTTGGGTCGTGGACGTTTTTACATCCCGCACAAAGTCCACATCTGTGAAAACCCTTGGTCCGTATTAAATTCTTTGTAGGCATTGGGAGAGCGCTTCTGACCAATTGGTTTTTAAGATTTTTTGATTTTCGGTAGATGAAAGTGGGTTTATTTGGAATGATCTTTTGAAGTATGGGGTCTCTAGTTAGTAGATGCCAGTTTTTCTTGATGATTTTTTCAACTTGTCTGTACTGTGAATCATATTGTGTGATTAGTGCCCATTTCATCTTTTCGTTGTTCTTTTGTTTATTCTTTATTTTGGGTTTGAGTAAGTCTTGTCTTTCCACTTGTTCTGTATTTGCTATTATGTGATTTAAATCTTCTTTGTATCCCTTTTCAAGGAAGTCATTTTTCATTTGGTCCATCATGATTCTAGAGGTTTCTTTGTTACTACAATTCCTCTTTATTCTTAGAAATTAACTCTTGGGTACTCCTTTTAGCCATAAAGAATGGTGTTGGCTATCCACTGGTATGTATGTATTTACATCAGTGGGTTTTTGAAAAATGTTTGTATTTAATTTTTGATTCTCAGAGTAGATTGTTAAGTCAAGGAAGTTAATTTCTGTTTGACTGCTGGACATGATGAATTTTATGTTCATGTTATTATCGTTGAGGTGAGTGAAGAAAGTTTCGAGTTCTTCATCAGTAGATGACCAGATGATTAAGACATCATCGATGTATCTGTACCAGTTTGTTAGAGAGTTGCCCCAGACTGTGTTGGTGAAAATTTCTTTTTCCTCCCAGTAGCTCATAAATAAGTTTGCGTAGCTGGGTGCAAATTTCGTACCCATTGCGGTCCCGGTCTTTTGGATGAAGAATTCACCGTTAAAGAAAAAATAGTTGTTTTCCAAGATGAATTGGATAGCTTCTATTATGAAGTTTTTCCTTTCTATGTCATATTCTGTTTTATTAAGGAACCAAGTGACTGCTTGTAAGCCTTGATCATGGTGGATGCATGTGTATAAAGACGTGACATCAGCTGAGGCCATATACATTCCTTCTTCCCAGTTTACCTTTTCCAATTTGGTGATTACATCTCCTGTATCCTTAAGATAGGCTTTATTGGATATTACTAATGGTTGGAGGATGGAGTCTATTAATGAAGATAAATTGGATGTTAGGCTGTCTGTTCCTGCTATTATTGGTCGACCGGGCGGATTGGTGGTGCTTTTATGAATTTTCGGTAAAATGTATATGGTAGGGGTTATGGAATGATCGACGTTGATATAATCATATTCGTCTTTTTTTAATCCTCCTGTTAGTGAGTGTTTGTTGATAAGTTTGAGGAAATTTTCTTTTATTTTGTTTGATGGGTCGGTTTTCAACTTTTGATAGGTGTGAGTGTCGGATAGCTGTCTGTTAATTTCTTCTACGTAGTCCTCACAATTCATTATGGCTATCCCCCCCCCCTTTGTCGCAAGGTTTGATGACAATACTGTCATCATTGCTCAAATCTCTTATTACCCTCTGTTCTTTCTTAGTGAGGTTGAATTTGATTTTTGGTTTTCTTAAAGAACTAATTTCATTTGTTACTATTTTCGCAAAAGTTTCGATGAAATTACCCTTGATATGTGTTGGGTAAAATTTGGATTTTTTCTTTTTCTTCTTGGTGGTGTCAGATGTTTTTTCTTCTTGCGTTTGTTCAGTTGTTTGATTGACTCCATCTTTACTACTCGTCTCTCCCTCATGGATCGCGAAATACTTTTTTAATGTGATTTTTCTGATGAATTTTTGTATGTCCACATATTTTTCAAATTCATCCATGTGTGTGGTGGGGGCATATTTCAGACCTTTGTAGAGAATCTTCATTTCTTGATCTGTGAGTTTGCGTCTACTCAGATTATAGATGTGATTGGTCATATCGGTCTGGATAATGTTGGATTGTGTAGTGCCAGTATTCTTTTTCTTGGAAATAACTCTTCTCTTAGTTTTTCCTCCTCTACATCCTCTCTTATTTAGACACTTTTTCTGTTTTGGATAATCGCATTGTGGTATTGTTAGTGTTGAAGTTTCTTTGTCATTTGATGTGGTATTGTTTTTATTCAGTCAACTGTTGTTGGTTCTCAAAGTTTCTTCTTCTTCCCTAAGAGGTGATCTTGTTCTATTCCGATATTCATTCCTCTCTTCTTCTCTCCTTAGGTGGCAATCTTTATGTCTTCTTGTTTGAGATATTCTTTGTCTAGTAGCGTGTGAATCTAGTTCGTATTCGTCTTTATTTCTGGGTTTGTAATGATGTTCCGTTTGGTTATATTCCCTTTTTCGGTTATCCATATAATATGTGGTTCTTCTATTGTACTCGTCATTGGAACGCCATCTTCTATTGATTTCTCTTTCTCTATAGGTTCTTCCTGTGTTTCTCACTCTTTCGTCCCTTCGATCCTTTCCATGGTGGTAGTAGTTTTGATCTTGCTCCTTTTCTCTATAGGTTCTCCTTATATATCCTTCTCCTGCATTGCTTCTATCTGGTTTGTAGTAGTAATTGTTTCTTTGTTGTTCCAGCTCCTTCCTATTTGATGATGTATGTTTATTTCTTTGATTGAAATGATATCTGTTCCTTTCGCCATTAGTCCATGTTACTGTTTTATCTTGTCTTTTGTGTTTTGTTTCCTCTTTCCTCTTTCTCTCTATGATAGAATTGGGTTTTGGTGTGGTGTTTTCATTCCGTCGAGACTCCTGATTATTCCTTCTCCTTCCTTTGGTGATGCCAAACTTGTAATAGTCATAGTCCCTCTGCAGTTTTCCTTGTTTCTTCTTGATAAGGAATTCGGTATTTCTGGCAATTTTTTCTGTAATTTCTTTTTCTAATGAGGCAAAGGTTGGTAGTGTATTGTATGGTTGAATGAGTACTTTGAGGACATCGATTCTTTCGTTTACTTCTTTCAATTTTTCTTTTCTTTCTCTAATGATGAGAGTCATTAAAGCGAAGGAACATGTCTCTAATATATTGTCCCATCTGTTGTGGAATTCTTCTGTACCGTCTTGGAACGACGGAGGTTTGTTCATTCTCAGTCCTTTGGGTATAATTTGTTCCATAGCCGTTTCCAGGTTGTCATCTGTCATTTCAATGTTTTCTTCTGTGAAGTTGTTTCACCATCGTGAGGAAAGAACAGCAAAGACAGAAGAAGTGTTCAAGATCAACTTCACAGAAGAAAACATCGAAATGACAGATGACAACCTGGAAACGGCTATGGACCGTCTTGGAGAATGGTTACTTAAAGAAAACAGGTTATGGTGGGAAATTGCCACGTTGGAAAAATATTCTAAAGAACAAATTATACCCAAAGGACTGAGAATGAACAAACCTCCATCGTTCCAAGACGGTACAGAAGAATTCCACAACAGATGGGACAATATATTAGAGACATGTTCCTTCGCTTTAATAACTCTCATCATTAAAGAAAGAAAAGAAAAATTGAAAGAAGTAAACGAAAGAATCGATGTCCTCAAAGTACTCATTCAACCATACAATATACTACCAACCTTTGCCTCATTAGAAAAAGAAATTACAGAAAAAATTGCCAGAAATACCGAATTCCTTATCAAGAAGAAACAAGGAAAACTGCAGAGGGACTATGACTATTACAAGTTTGGCATCACCAAAGGAAGGAGAAGGAATAATCAGGAGTCTCGACGGAATGAAAACACCACACCAAAACCCAATTCTATCATAGAGAGAAAGAGGAAAGAGGAAACAAAACACAAAAGACAAGATAAAACAGTAACATGGACTAATGGCGAAAGGAACGGATATCATTTCAATCAAAGAAATAAACATACATCATCAAATAGGAAGGAGCTGGAACAACAAAGAAACAATTACTACTACAAACCAGATAGAAGCAATGCAGGAGAAGGATATATAAGGAGAACCTATAGAGAAAAGGAGCAAGATCAAAACTACTACCACCATGGAAAGGATCGAAGGGACGAAAGAGTGAGAAACACAGGAAGAACCTATAGAGAAAGAGAAATCAATAGAAGATGGCGTTCCAATGACGAGTACAATAGAAGAACCACATACTATATGGATAACCGAAAAAGGGAATATAACCAAACGGAACATCATTACAAACCCAGAAATAAAGACGAATACGAACTAGATTCACATGCTACTAGACAAAGAATATCTCAAACAAGAAGACATAAAGATTGCCACCTAAGGAGAGAAGAAGAGAGGAATGAATATCGGAATAGAACAAGATCACCTCTTAGGGAAGAAGAAGAAACTTTGAGAACCAACAACAGTTGACTGAATAAAAACAATACCACATCAAATGACAAAGAAACTTCAACACTAACAATACCACAATGCGATTATCCAAAACAGAAAAAGTGTCTAAATAAGAGAGGATGTAGAGGAGGAAAAACTAAGAGAAGAGTTATTTCCAAGAAAAAGAATACTGGCACTACACAATCCAACATTATCCAGACCGATATGACCAATCACATCTATAATCTGAGTAGACGCAAACTCACAGATCAAGAAATGAAGATTCTCTACAAAGGTCTGAAATATGCCCCCACCACACACATGGATGAATTTGAAAAATATGTGGACATACAAAAATTCATCAGAAAAATCACATTAAAAAAGTATTTCGCGATCCATGAGGGAGAGACGAGTAGTAAAGATGGAGTCAATCAAACAACTGAACAAACGCAAGAAGAAAATACATCTGACACCACCAAGAAGAAAAAGAAAAAATCCAAATTTTACCCAACACATATCAAGGGTAATTTCATCGAAACTTTTGCGAAAATAGTAACAAATGAAATTAGTTCTTTAAGAAAACCAAAAATCAAATTCAACCTCACTAAGGAAGAACGGAGGGTAATAAGAGATTTGAGCAATGATGACAGTATTGTCATCAAACCTTGCGACAAAGGGGGGGGGATAGCCATAATGAATCGTGAGGACTACGTAGAAGAAATTAACAGACAGCTATCCGACACTCACACCTATCAAAAGTTGAAAACCGACCCATCAAACAAAATATAAGAAAATATCCTCAAACTTATCAACAAACACTCACTAACGGGAGGGTTAAAAAAATACGAATATGATTATATCAACGTCGATCATTCCATAACCCCTACCATATACATTTTACAGAAAATTCATAAAAGCACCACCAATCCGCCCGGTCGACCAATAATAGCAGGAACAGACAGCCTAACATCCAATTTATCTTCATTAATAGACTCCATCCTCCAACCATTAGTAATATCCAATAAAGCCTATCTTAAGGATACAGGAGATGTAATCACCAAATTGGAAAAGGTAAACTGGGAAGAAGGAATGTATATGGCCTCAGCTGATGTCACGTCTTTATACACATGCATCCACCATGATCAAGGCTTACAAGCAGTCACTTGGTTCCTTAATAAAACAGAATATGACATAGAAAGGAAAAACTTCATAATAGAAGCTATCCAATTCATCTTGGAAAACAACTATTTTTTCTTTAACGGTGAATTCTTCATCCAAAAGACCGGGACCACAATGGGTACGAAATTTGCGCCCAGCTACGCAAACTTATTTATGAGCTACTGGGAGGAAAAAGAAATTTTCACCAACACAGTCTGGGGCAACTCTCTAACAAACTGGTACAGATACATCGATGATGTCTTAATCATCTGGTCATCTACTGATGAAGAACTCGAAACTTTCTTCATTCACCTCAACGATAATAACATGAACATAAAATTCATCATGTCCAGCAGTCAAACAGAAATTAACTTCCTTGACTTAACAATCTACTCTGAGAATCAAAAATTAAATACAAAAATTTTTTCAAAAACCCACTGATGTAAATACATACATACCAGTGGATAGCCAACACCAGTCTTTATGGCTAAAAGGAGTACCCAAGAGTCAATTTCTAAGAATAAAGAGGAATTGTAGTAACAAAGAAACCTCTAGAATCATGATGGACCAAATGAAAAATGACTTCCTTGAAAAGGGATACAAAGAAGAAGATTTAAATCACATAATAGCAAATACAGAACAAGTGGAAAGACAAGACTTACTCAAACCCAAAATAAAGAATAAACAAAAGAACAACGAAAAGATGAAATGGGCACTAATCACACAATATGATTCACAGTACAGACAAGTTGAAAAAATCATCAAGAAAAACTGGCATCTACTAACTAGAGACCCCATACTTCAAAAGATCATTCCAAATAAACCCACTTTCATCTACCGAAAATCAAAAAATCTTAAAAACCAATTGGTCAGAAGCGCTCTCCCAATGCCTACAAAGAATTTAATACGGACCAAGGGTTTTCACAGATGTGGACTTTGTGCGGGATGTAAAAACGTCCACGACCCAACAAGCAAACATACCACTATAACCATCAACGGCACGAATTTCAAGATCAAAGACTTTATCACGTGTCACACCTCAAACGTCATATACCTAGTGGAATGCAAATGCGGACTATGCTACATCGGTCGAACATCAAGACCATTGAAAATAAGAATTGCAGAACATTTAAGAAACATTAAAAAGGATTAGAAACACACCATTTATCAAATCATTTCAAATCCAAACACAATTGCTCAACTCAAGACATCAAGAAATTCATAGGATTAAAACATGTCAAATCCACATGGCGAGACAAAAATATAGAAACCAACCTTGCCAAAGCAGAAATGAGATTAATTTTTTCATTAAAAACTCTAAATCCATCCGGTTTAAATCAGGACTTTGAACTTAAGTGGTTTTTATAGTTTTATTTTATTTTTATTTTTAATATTTTTTTCAGTTTATCTCTTCACCCTTTTATATCACAGCTTTACATACTTTATCTTTATAAAAATATATCCATTCCGCTTTAAAAATTAACCAATCGTTATCATTGTTTTCACTTGTAAAATGCAATGTATTTGAAAACTACATTTCCCTACATCCTCAGGGCATTCATCGTATTTCCTGTGAAGTCACCGTCCACATGCCTGGAACTACAATACCCATCTTCCCCAGCAACGATGGGACAACTTCCGGTCGCGGCCAGCCGAGTTTGCGGTCACTTCCGGTCACTATCCGAGTGACATCATCTCCGCGATACATTAGAACTACACGGACCATAACTCTCAGCGCCGAATCGTCTACTTCCGGTCGCGGACACCTCATTGCCTTCTACTTCCGGTCACGGCAATCGCGGAATACTGGAACTACATGGACCATCATCCTTAGCGTCAAATCGTCCATTTCCGGTCGCGGACATTCCGCCGTTCATTTCCGGTCATGACGATCACGTTCTGTTTAGGACTACAGAAAGATTACACTGAACCTGGGATGTTCATAGTAGTACATTTAAGATCCCAAACATACAAGATTTCCTCCATTTGAAACAACAGAGGGATTTTAGAAGAACCCGGAACCGGAAGTGATGTCATCACCATCAGTGACTATATATAAGTAATCCTTAACTTCACACCCCTATGCCTTGAAAAAGGGTTCTCTAACCCGAAACGCGTTGGTTAAGGAGGCCTTGATACAGGTGGATTCCATGTGCACCTCTGAAAAGGTAAGACCCCATTTTACAAATATATCCATTTAGAAATTCGAACTAGAGCATAGAACCGGAACTTTGCTCTTCAAAAATAGGGTCTCCATATCAGATCTGCACATTTCCCCTGCTCAATGCTGGAATTTTTATGTATATTTTTAATCATTCATATTGTATTTTGTAAAATAAATTTTACTGGCTAAACATCGTGATACTGGCGTGACTGATGCAAAGATACCATGATATGAGGATCTCCATCTTTTTCACCGTGAGTAACGGTACGCCTTATTGCATATGACAAAGAAACCATTATATACATCCATCCTTTTCTTACTGAGTAAGTGAGGTACGCTGTGGTCAGACATCATACCCATAGTATTCGTATGATAAACCGAATGTGCTCCAACCTGTCCCTATTAATGTGATAAAGAAACTGCTACGCGCACTAACCTCTCTCTCACTGAGTAAATGAGGTACGCTGTGGTCGAATACCATACCCACATTTCTTATATGAAAAATTGAATTTTGATGTGTAAAGATACCTTGATGTGTCTCAATGTGCTTCTCACTATGTAAGTGAGGTACGCATATGATTGACCAGCACTATTATACAGCCCTCATAACTTAAACATCATCGAATACAGTTTCCAGAATATATTGCAAAATTATCCATACATATCGCATATCATTGAAACATTTCTACACATGTGTTCTTTCTTTTTTCATTAATTCCTTTATGCATCTCCGAGCATATCGAAACATCCAGAGAAGAGAATACATCGAAAAAAAGACCCTCAACAATAGGATAAGTATACTTTTGGGTCCTCTTTTCCACTATTCCCCTTTTTTCCCCTCACAGACACAGTAGCGCCATCTTCTTCACAACCTTCACACTTTTCACTACAATTTTTTACCCGTGGCTGGTATTGCATGGCTATCGGGCGTGGCCCCTAGGCGATGAGGTTACCGGTTCTTTCTGAATTGGAAGTGGCACAGCCACCATGGACCAAAGCAATATTAATTTTATGTTGTAAGTTAGAAAAATTTTATTTTAGCCTTTATCAAGGTAAGCTTTGAACACGACTTCAGGCTTGGGATTCTGTAGCAAAGAAACCCCATTTTTCAGGCTTGGGATCCTGTAGAAAAGACACACCATTTTGCAGGCTTCAGAACCTGAGGCGAAGAAGATACCTTATTTTTCAGGCTTCGGACCCTGTGGCAAAGAGACCCCATTTTTCAGGCTTAGGACCATGTGGCAAAGATACCCCATTTTTCAGGCTTCGGACCCTTTGGCAAAGAGACCCCAGTTTTCAGGCTTCGGACCCTGTGGCAAAGAGACCTAATTTTTCAGGGTTTGGAATCTGTGGCAAAGATACCCCATTTTTCAGGCTTCGGACCCTGTGGCAAAGAGACCCCATTTTTCAGACTTTGGACCTTGTGGCAAAGAGACCCCATTTTATAGGCTTCGGACCCTGTAGCGAAGAGACCCCATTTTTCAGAGTTCGGACCCTGTGGCGTAGACAACCCATTTTTCAGGCTTGGGATCCTGTGGCAAAGAGACCCCATTTTTCAGGCTTCGGACCCTTTAGCGAAGAGACCCCATTTTCAGGGTTCGGACCCTGTGGCGTAGACAACCCATTTTTCAGTCTTAGGATCCTGTGCCAAAGAAACCCCATTTGTCAGGCTTGGGATCCTGTGCCAAAGAAACCCCATTTTTTTTTTACCAGTGGCTGTTATTGCATGGCTATCGGGCGTGACCTCTAGGTGACGAGGTTACCAGTTCTTTGAGAACTGGTAGTGGCACAGCCACCATGGACCAACGCAATATTAATTTTATGTTGTAAGTTAGAAAATGTATCTTTTAGCCTTTAACAAGGTAAGCTTACATCACTACTTTAGGCTTGGGATCCTGTAGAAAAGAAACTCCATTTTTCAGGATTCTGAACCTGTCGCGAAGATATCCCATTTTTCTGGCTTGGGACCCTGTGGCAAAGAGACCCCTTTTTTCAGGCTTGGGACCCTGTGGCAAAGATACCCCATTTTTCAGGCTTCGGACCCTTTAGTGAAGATACCCCATTTTTCAGGGTTCGGACCCTGTGGCGTATACAACCCATTTTTCAGTCTTGGGATTCTGTGCCAAAGAAACCCCATTTGTCAGGCTACGGAACCTGTGGCGTAGACAGCCCAATTTTCAGGCTTGGGATCCTGTGCCAAAGAGACCCCATTTTTTAGGCTTCGGATCCTGTGCCGTAGAAACCCCATTTGTCAGACTTGGGATCCTGTGCCAAATAAACCCCATTTTAATTTACCTGTGGCTATTACAGCATGGCTATCGGGTGTGGCCTCTAGGTGATGAGGTTACAGTTTCTTTGAGAACAGGTAGTGGCACAGCCACCATGGACCAATGCAATATTAATTTTATGTTGTAATTTAGAAAATGTTCTTTTAGCCTTTATCAGGGTAAGCTTACAGCACTACTTCAGGCTTAGAATCCTGTAGCAAAGAAACCCCATTTTTTTAGGCTTCGAAACCTGTGGCGAAGATACCCCATTTTTCAGGCTTGGGACCCTGTGGCAAAGAGACCCCATTTTTTAGGGTTCGGACCCTGTAGCGAAGAGACCCCATTTTTTAGTGATCGGACCCTATGGCATAGACAACCCATTTTTCAGCCTTGGGATCCTGTGCCAAAGAGACCCCATTTTCAGGCTTGAGATCCTGTGCCAAAGAAACCCCAGTTTTCAGGCTTGGGATCCTGTGCCTAAGAAACCCCATTTCTTTATCCATGGCTATTATTGCATGGCTATCGGGCGTGGCCTCTAGGCGATGAGGTTACCAGTACTTTGAGAACTGGTAGTGGCACAGCCACCATGGACCAACGCAATATTCATTTTATGTTGTAAGTTAGAAAATGTATCTTTTAGCCTTTAACAAGGTAAGCTTACAGCACTACTTCAGGATTGGGATCCTGTAGCAAAGAAACCCCATTTTTCAGGCTTCGGAAGCTGTGGCGAAGATACCCCATTTTTCAGGCTTCAGACCCTGTGGCAAAGAGACCTAATTTTTCAGGGTTTGGAATCTGTGGCAAAGATACCCCATTTTTCAGACTTGGGACCTTGTGGCAAAGAGACCCCATTTTACAGGCTTCAGACCCTGTTGCAAAGAGACCCCTCTTTTCAGGCTTCAGACCCTGTGGCGTAGACAATCAATTTTTCAGGTTTGGCATCCTGTGCCAAAGAGAACCCATTTTTCAGGCTTGGGATCCTGTGCCAAAGAAACACCATTTTTCAGACTTGGGATCCTGTGCCAAAGAAACCCCATTTGTCAGGCTTGGGATCCTGTGTTAAAGAAACCCCATTTTTTACCGGTGGCTGTTATTGTATAGCTATCGGGCGTGGCCTATAGGCGATGAGGTTACCGATTCTTTGAGAACTGGTAGTGGCACAGCTACCATGGACCAACGCAATATTAATTTTATGTTGTAAGATATAAAATGTATATTTTAGCCTTTAACAAGGTAAGCTTACAGCACTACTTCAGGCTTGGGATCCTGTAGCAAAGAAACCCCATTTTTCAGGCTTCGAACCCTGTGGCAAAGAGACACCATTTTTAAGGCTTCGTACCCTGTGGCAAAGATACCCCATTTTTTAGGCTTCGGACCCTGTGGCAAAGAGACCCTATTTTTCAGGCTTGGGACCCTGTGTCAAAGAGACCCCATTTTTTAAGCTTCGGACCCTGTAGCGAAGAGACCCCATTTTTCAGAGTTCGGACCCTGTGGCGTAGACAACCCATTTTTCAGGCTTGGGATCCTGTGGCAAAGAGACCCCATTTTTCAGGCTTCGGACCCTGTAGCGAAGAGACCCCATTTTCAGGGTTCGGACCCTGTGGCGTAGACAACCCATTTTTCAGGCTTAGGATCCTGTGCCAAAGAAACCCCATTTGTCAGGCTTGGGATCCTGTGCCAAAGACACCCCATTTTTTACCAGTGGCTGTTATTGCATGGCTATCGGGCGTGGCCTGTAGGTGATGAGGTTACCAGTTCTTTGA
This sequence comes from Pseudophryne corroboree, assembly GCF_028390025.1. Taxonomy (NCBI): domain Eukaryota; kingdom Metazoa; phylum Chordata; class Amphibia; order Anura; family Myobatrachidae; genus Pseudophryne; species Pseudophryne corroboree. The sequence goes on from NC_086447.1 coordinate 705,466,188, forward strand.
GAACTGGTAGTGGCACAGCCACCATGGACCAACGCAATATTAATTTTATGTTGTAAGTTAGAAAATGTATCTTTTAGCCTTTAACAAGGTAAGCTTACATCACTACTTTAGGCATGGAACCTGTAGAAAAGAAACTCAATTTTTCAGGATTCAGAGCCTGTCGCGAAGATATCCCATTTTTTCATGCTTCGGACCCTGTGGCAAAGAGACCCCATTTTTCAGGGTTGGGACTCTGTGGCAAAGAGACCCCTTTTTTCAGGCTTGGGACCCTTTAGTGAAGATACCCCATTTTTCAGGGTTCGGACCCTGTGGCGTATACAACCCATTTTTCAGTCTTGGGATTCTGTGCCAAAGAAACCCCATTTGTCAGGCTACGGAACCTGTGGCGTAGACAGCCCAATTTTCAGGCTTGGGATCCTGTACCAAAGAGATCCCATTTTTTAGGCTTCGGATCCTGTGCCGTAGAAATCCCATTTGTCAGACTTGGGATCCTGTGCCAAATAAACCCCATTTTTTTTAACCTGTGGCTATTAAAGCATGGCTATCGGGTGTGGCCTCTAGGTGATGAGGTTACCGTTTCTTTGAGAACAGGTAGTGGCACAGCCACCATGGACCAACGCAATATTTATTTTATGTTGTAATTTAGAAAATGTTCTTTTAGCCTTTAACAGGGTAAGCTTACAGCACTACTTCAGGCTTGGAATCCTGTAGCAAAGAAACCCCATTTTTTTAGGCTTCGAAACCTGTGGCGAAGATACCCCATTTTTCAGGCTTGGGACCCTGTGGCAAAGAGACCCCATTTTTTAGGGTTCGGACCCTGTAGCGAAGAGACCCCATTTTTTAGTGATCGGACCCTATGGCATAGACAACCCATTTTTGAGCCTTGGGATCCTGTGCCAAAGAGACCCCATTTTCAGGCTTGAGATCCTGTGCCAAAGAAACCCCAGTTTTCAGGCTTGGGATCCTGTGCCTAAGAAACCCCATTTCTTTATCCATGGCTATTATTGCATGGCTATCGGGCGTGGCCTCTAGGCGATGAGGTTACCAGTACTTTGAGAACTGGTAGTGGCACAGCCACCATGGACCAACGCAATATTCATTTTATGTTGTAAGTTAGAAAATGTATCTTTTAGCCTTTAACAAGGTAAGCTTACAGCACTACTTCAGGATTGGGATCCTGTAGCAAAGAAACCCCATTTTTCAGGCTTCGGAAGCTGTGGCGAAGATACCCCATTTTTCAGGCTTCAGACCCTGTGGCAAAGAGACCTAATTTTTCAGGGTTTGGAATCTGTGGCAAAGATACCCCATTTTTCAGGCTTGGGACCCTGTGGCAAAGAGACCCCATTTTTCAGACTTTGGACCTTGTGGCAAAGAGACCCCATTTTATAGGCTTCGGACCCTGTAGCGAAGAGACCCCATTTTTCAGAGTTCGGACCCTGTGGCGTAGACAACCCATTTTTCAGGCTTGGGATCCTGTGGCAAAGAGACCCCATTTTTCAGGCTTCGGACCCTTTAGCGAAGAGACCCCATTTTCAGGGTTCGGACCCTGTGGCGTAGACAACCCATTTTTCAGTCTTAGGATCCTGTGCCAAAGAAACCCCATTTGTCAGGCTTGGGATCCTGTGCCAAAGAAACCCCATTTTTTTTTACCAGTGGCTGTTATTGCATGGCTATCGGGCGTGACCTCTAGGTGATGAGGTTACCAGTTCTTTGAGAACTGGTAGTGGCACAGCCACCATGGACCAACGCAATATTAATTTTATGTTGTAAGTTAGAAAATGTATCTTTTAGCCTTTAACAAGGTAAGCTTACATCACTACTTTAGGCTTGGGATCCTGTAGAAAAGAAACTCCATTTTTCAGGATTCTGAACCTGTCGCGAAGATATCCCATTTTTCTGGCTTGGGACCCTGTGGCAAAGATACCCCATTTTTCAGGCTTCGGACCCTTTAGTGAAGATACCCCATTTTTCAGGGTTCGGACCCTGTGGCGTATACAACCCATTTCTCAGTCTTGGGATTCTGTGCCAAAGAAACCCCATTTGTCAGGCTACGGAGCCTGTGGCGTAGACAGCCCAATTTTCAGGCTTGGGATCCTGTGCCAAAGAGACCCCATTTTTTAGGCTTCGGATCCTGTGCCGTAGAAACCCCATTTGTCAGACTTGGGATCCTGTGCCAAATAAACCCCATTTTAATTTACCTGTGGCTATTACAGCATGGCTATCGGGTGTGGCCTCTAGGTGATGAGGTTACAGTTTCTTTGAGAACAGGTAGTGGCACAGCCACCATGGACCAACGCAATATTAATTTTATGTTGTAATTTAGAAAATGTTCTTTTAGCCTTTATCAGGGTAAGCTTACAGCACTACTTCAGGCTTAGAATCCTGTAGCAAAGAAACCCCATTTTTTTAGGCTTCGAAACCTGTGGCGAAGATACCCCATTTTTCAGGCTTGGGACCCTGTGGCAAAGAGACCCCATTTTTTAGGGTTCGGACCCTGTAGCGAAGAGACCCCATTTTTTAGTGATCGGACCCTATGGCATAGACAACCCATTTTTGAGCCTTGGGATCCTGTGCCAAAGAGACCCCATTTTCAGGCTTGAGATCCTGTGCCAAAGAAACCCCAGTTTTCAGGCTTGGGATCCTGTGCCTAAGAAACCCCATTTCTTTATCCATGGCTATTATTGCATGGCTATCGGGCGTGGCCTCTAGGCGATGAGGTTACCAGTACTTTGAGAACTGGTAGTGGCACAGCCACCATGGACCAACGCAATATTCATTTTATGTTGTAAGTTAGAAAATGTATCTTTTAGCCTTTAACAAGGTAAGCTTACAGCACTACTTCAGGATTGGGATCCTGTAGCAAAGAAACCCCATTTTTCAGGCTTCGGAAGCTGTGGCGAAGTTACCCCATTTTTCAGGCTTCAGACCCTGTGGCAAAGAGACCTAATTTTTCAGGGTTTGGAATCTGTGGCAAAGATACCCCATTTTTCAGGCTTGGGACCCTGTGGCAAAGAGACCCCATTTTTCAGACTTTGGACCTTGCGGCAAAGAGACCCCATTTTACAGGCTTCAGACCCTGTTGCAAAGAGACCCCACTTTTCAGGCTTCAGACCCTGTGGCGTAGACAATCAATTTTTCAGGTTTGGCATACTGTGCCAAAGAGAACCCATTTTTCAGGCTTGGGATCCTGTGCCAAAGAAACCCCATTTTTCAGACTTGGGATCCTGTGCCAAAGAAACCCCATTTGTCAGGCTTGGGATCCTGTGCCAAAGAAACCCCATTTTTTACCGGTGGCTGTTATTGTATGGCTATCGGGCGTGGCCTATAGGCGATGAGGTTACCGATTCTTTGAGAACTGGTAGTGGCACAGCTACCATGGACCAACGCAATATTAATTTTATGTTGTAAGATATAAAATGTATATTTTAGCCTTTAACAAGGTAAGCTTACAGCACTACTTCAGGCTTGGGATCTTGTAGCAAAGAAACCCCATTTTTCAGGCTTCGAACCCTGTGGCAAAGAGACCCCATTTTTAAGGCTTCGTACCCTGTGGCAAAGATACCCCATTTTTCAGGCTTGGGACCCTGTGTCAAAGAGACCCCATTTTTTAAGCTTCGGACCCTGTAGCGAAGAGACCCCATTTTTCAGAGTTCGGACCCTGTGGCGTAGACAACCCATTTTTCAGGCTTGGGATCCTGTGGCAAAGAGACCCCATTTTTCAGGTTTCGGACCCTGTAGCGAAGAGACCCCATTTTCAGGGTTCGGACCCTGTGGCGTAGACAACCCATTTTTCAGGCTTAGGATCCTGTGCCAAAGAAACCCCATTTGTCAGGCTTGGGATCCTGTGCCAAAGAAACCCCATTTTTTTACCAGTGGCTGTTATTGCATGGCTATCGTGCGTGGCCTGTAGGTGATGAGGTTACCAGTTCTTTGAGAACTGGTAGTGGCACAGCCACCATGGACCAACGCAATATTAATTTTATGTTGTAAGTTAGAAAATTTATCTTTTAGCCTTTAACAAGGTAAGCTTACATCACTACTTTAGGCATGGAACCTGTAGAAAAGAAACTCCATTTTTCAGGATTCAGAACCTGTCGCGAAGATATCCCATTTTTTCATGCTTCGGACCCTGTGGCAAAGAGACCCCATTTTTCAGGCTTGGGACCCTGTGGCAAAGATGCCCCATTTTTCAGGCTTCGGACTCTGTGGCAAAGAGACCCCTTTTTTCAGGCTTGGGACCCTTTAGTGAAGATACCCCATTTTTCAGGGTTCGGACCCTGTGGCGTATACAACCCATTTTTCAGTCTTGGGATTCTGTGCCAAAGAAACCCCATTTGTCAGGCTACGGAACCTGTGGCGTAGACAGCCCAATTTTCAGGCTTGGGATCCTGTACCAAAGAGACCCCATTTTTTAGGCTTCGGATCCTGTGCCGTAGAAACCCTATTTGTCAGACTTGGGATCCTGTGCCAAATAAACCCCATTTTTTTTAACCTGTGGCTATTAAAGCATGGCTATCGGGTGTGGTCTCTAGGTGATGAGGTTACCGTTTCTTTGAGAACAGGTAGTGGCACAGCCACCATGGACCAACGCAATATTCATTTTATGTTGTAATTTAGAAAATGTTCTTTTAGCCTTTAACAGGGTAAGCTTACAGCACTACTTCAGGCTTGGAATCCTGTAGCAAAGAAACCCCATTTTTTTAGGCTTCGAAACCTGTGGCGAAGATACCCCATTTTTCAGGCTTGAGACCCTGTGGCAAAGAGACCCCATTTTTCAGGCTTGGGATCCTGTAGCAAAGAAACTCCATTTTTCAGGCTTCGGAACCTGTGGCGAAGATACCCCATTTTACAGGATTCGGCCCCTGTGGCAAAGAGACCCCATTTTTATGGATTGGGACTCTGTGGCAAGGAGACCCCATTTTTCAGGCTTCGGAACCTGTGGCGATGATACCCCATTTTTCAGGCTTGGGACCCTGTGGCAAAGAGACCCCATTTTTCAGGGTTCGGAACCTGTGGCAAAGATACCCCATTTTTCAGGCTTCGGACCCTGTGGCAAAGAGACCCTATTTTTCAAGCTTGGGACCCTGTGGCAAAGAGACCCCATTTTTCAGGCTTCGGACCCAGTATCGAAGAGACCCCATTTTTCAGAGTTCAGACCCTGTGGCGCAGACAACCCATTTTTCAGGCTTGGGATCCTGTGCCAAAGAAACCCCATTTTTCAGGCTTGGGATCCTGTGCCTAAGAAACCCCATTTCTTTATCCATGGCTGTTATTGCATGGCTATCGGGCGTGGCCTCTAGGCAATGAGGTTACCAGTACTTTGAGAACAGGTAGTGGCACAGCCACCATGGACCAACGCAATATTCATTTTATGTTGTAATTTAGAAAATGTTCTTTTAGCCTTTAACAGGGTAAGCTTACAGCACTACTTCAGGCTTGAAACCCTGTGGCAAAGAAACCCCATTTTTTTAGGCTTCGAAACCTGTGGCGAAGATACCCCATTTTTCAGGCTTGGGACCCTGTGGCAAAGAGACCCAATTTTTTAGGGTTCGGACCCTGTAGCAAAGAGACCCCATTTTTTAGTGATCGGACCCTATGGCGTAGACAACCCATTTTTCAGCCTTGGGATCCTGTGCCAAAGAGACCCCATTTTTCAGGCTTGAGATCCTGTGCCAAAGAAACCCCAGTTTTCAGGCTTGGGATCCTGTGCCAAAGAAACCCCATTTTTCAGGCTTGGGATCCTTTGCCAAAGAAACCCCATTTATCAGGCTTAGGATCCTGTGCCAAAGAAACCCCATTTCTTTATCCATGGCTGTTATTGCATGGCTATCGGGCGTGGCCTCTAGGCAATGAGGTTACCAGTACTTTGAGAACTGGTAGTGGCACAGCCACCATGGACCAACGCAATATTCATTTTATGTTGTAAGTAAGAAAATGTATCTTTTAGCCTTTAACAAGGTAAGCTTGCAGCACTACTTTAGGATTGGGATCCTGTAGCAAAGAAACCCCATTTTTTAGGCTTCGGAAGCTGTGGCGAAGATACCCCATTATTCAGGCTTTAGACCCTGTGGCAAAGAGACCCAATTTTTCAGGGTTTGGAACCAGTGGCAAAGATACCCCATTTTTCAGGCTTGGGACCCTGTGGGAAGGAGACCCCATTTTTCAGGCTTGGGACCTTGTGGCAAAGAGACCCCATTTTACAGGCTTCAGACCCTGTTGCAAAGAGACCCCACTTTTCAGGCTTCGGACCCTGTGGCGCAGACAATCCATATTTCAGGTTTGGCATCCTGTGCCAAAGAGACCTAATTTTTCAGGCTTGGGATCCTGTGCCAAAGAAACCACAATTTTCAGACTTGGGATCCTGTGCCAAAGAAACCCCATTTGTCAGGCATGGGATCCTGTGCCAAAGAAACCCCATTTTTTATCAGTGGCTGTTATTGCATGGCTATCGGGCATGGCCTCTAGGCGATGAGGTTACCGGTTCTTTGAGACCTGGTAGTGGCACAGCCACCATGGACCAACGCAATATTAATTTTATGTTGTAAGTTAGAAAATGTATCTTTTAGCCTTTAACAAGGTAAGCTTACAGCACTACTTCAGGCTTGGGATCCTGTAGCAAAGAAACCCCATTTTTCAGGCTTCGGACCCTGTGACAAAGAGACCCCATTTTTCAGGCTTGGGACCCTGTGGCAAAGAGACCTCATTTTTCAGGGTTCGGAACCTGTGGCAAAGATACCCCATTTTTCAGGCTTCGGACCCTGTGGCACAGAGACCCCATTTTTCAAGCTTGGGACCCTGTGGCAAAAATACCCCATTTTTAAGGCTTTGGACCCTGTGGCAAAGAGACCCCATTTTTCAGGCTTGGGACCCTGTGGCAAAGAGACCCCATTTTTAAGACTTCGGACCCTGTAGCGAAGAGACCCCATTTTCAGCGTTCGGACCCTGTGGCGTAGACAATCCATTTTTCAGGCTTAGGTTCCTGTGCCAAAGAAACCCCATTTGTCAGGCTTGGGATCCTGTGCCAAAGAAACCCCATTTTTTACCAGTGGCTGTTATTGCATGGCTATCGGTTGTGGCCTCTAGGCGATGAGGTTACCGTTTATTTGAGAACTGGTAGTGGCACAGCCACCATGGACCAACGCAATATTCATTTTATGTTGTAATTTAGAAAAATCTATCTTTTAGCATTTAACAAGGTAAGCTTACAGCATTACTTCAGGCTTGGGATCCTGTAGCAAATAAACCACATTTTTTAGGCTTCGAAACATTTGGCGAAGATACCCCATTTTTCAGGCTTGAGATCCTGTGCCAAAGAAACCCCATTTTTCAGGCTTGGGATCCTGTGCCAAAGAAACCCCATTTTTCAGGCTTCGTATCAAGTACCAAAGGAACACAATTTGTCAGGCTTGGGATCCTGTGCCAAAGAAACCCATTTTTTTTAACCCGTGGCTGTTATTGCATGGCTATCGGGCGTGGCCTCTAGACAATGAGGTTACCAGTTCTTTGAGAACTGGTAGTGGCACAGCCACCATGGACCAACGCAATATTCATTTTATGTTGTAAGTTAGAAAATGTATCTTTTAGCCTTTAACAAGGTAAGCTTACATCACTACTTTAGGCTTGGGATCCTGTAGAAAAGAAACTCCATTTTTCAGGATTCAGAACCTGTCGCGAAGATATCCCATTTTACTGGCTTCGGACCCTGTGGAAAAGAGACCCCATTTTTCAGGCTTGGAACCCTGTGGCAAAGATACCCCATTTTTCAGGCTTCGGACTCTGTGGCAAAGAAACCCCTTTTTTCAGGCTTGGGACCCTGTGGCAAAGAGACCCCTTTTTTCAGGCTTCGGAACCTTTAGTGAAGATACCCCATTTTTCAGGGTTCGGACCCTGTGGCGTATACAACCCATTTTTCAGTCTTGGGATTCTGTGCCAAAGAAACCCCATTTGTCAGGCTATGGAACCTGTGGCATAGACAGCCCAATTTTCAGGCTTGGGATCCTGTGCCAAAGAGACCCCATTTTTTAGGCTTCGGATCCTGTGCCGTAGAAACCCCATTTGTCAGACTTGGGATCCTGTGCCAAATAAACCCCATTTTTTTTTTACCTGTGGCTATTAAAGCATGGCTATCGGGTGTGGCCTCTAGGTGATGAGGTTACCGTTTCTTTGAGAACAGGTAGTGGCACAGCCACCATGGACCAACGCAATATTAATTTTATGTTGTAATTTAGAAAATGTTCTTTTAGCCTTTAACAGGGTAAGCTTACAGCACTACTTCAGGCTTGAAACCCTGTAGCAAAGAAACCCCATTTTTTTAGGCTTCGAAACCTGTGGCGAAGAAACCCCATTTTTCAGGCTTGGGACCCTGTGGCAAAGAGACCCCATTTTTTAGGGTTCGGACCCTGTAGCAAAGAGACCCCATTTTTTAGTGATCGGACCCTATGGCGTAGACAACCCATTTTTCAGCCTTGGGATCCTGTGCCAAAGAGACCCCATTTTTCAGGCTTGAGATCCTGTGCCAAAGAAACCCCAGTTTTCAGGCTTGGGATCCTGTGCCAAAGAAACCCCATTTTTCAGGCTTGGGATCCTTTGCCAAAGAAACCCCATTTATCAGGCTTGGGATCCTGTGCCAAAGAAACCACATTTCTTTATCCATGGCTGTTATTGCATGGCTATCGGGCGTGGCCTCTAGGCAATGAGGTTACCAGTACTTTGAGAACTGGTAGTGGCACAGCCACCATGGACCAACGCAATATTCATTTTATGTTGTAAGTAAGAAAATGTATCTTTTAGCCTTTAACAAGGTAAGCTTACAGCACTACTTTAGGATTGGGATCCTGTAGCAAAGAAACCCCATTTTTTAGGCTTCGGAAGCTGTGGCGAAGATACCCCATTATTCAGGCTTTAGACCCTGTGGCAAAGAGACCTAATTTTTCAGGGTTTGGAACCTGTGGCAAAGATACCCCATTTTTCAGGCTTGGGACCCTGTGGGAAGGAGACCCCATTTTTCAGGCTTGGGACCTTGTGGCAAAGAGACCCCATTTTACAGGCTTCAGACCCTGTTGCAAAGAGACCCCACTTTTCAGGCTTCGGACCCTGTGGCGTAGACAATCCATATTTCAGGTTTGGCATCCTGTGCCAAAGAGACCTCATTTTTCAGGCTTGGGATCCTGTGCCATAGAAACCACAATTTTCAGACTTGGGATCCTGTGCCAAAGAAACACCATTTGTCAGGCTTGGGATCCTGTGCCAAAGAAACCCCATTTTTTACCGGTGACTGTTATTGCATGGCTATCGGGTATGGCCTCTAGGCGATGAGGTTACCGATTCTTTGAGAACTGGTAGTGGCACAGCTACCATGCACCAACGCAATATTAATTTTATGTTGTAAGTTATAAAATGTATATTTTAGCCTTTAACAAGGTAAGCTTACAGCACTACTTCAGGCTTGGGATCCTGTAGCAAAGAAACCCCATTTTTCAGGGTTCGAAACCTGTGGCAAAGATACCCCATTTTTCAGGCTTTGGACCCTGTGGCAAAAAGACCCTATTTTTCAGGCTTGGGACCCTGTGTCAAAGAGACCCCATTTTTCAGGCTGCGGACCCTGTAGCGAAGAGACCCCATTTTTCAGAGTTCGGACCCTGTGGCGTAGACAACCCATTTTTCAGGCTTGGGACCCTGTGGCAAAGAGACCTCATTTTTCAGGCTTGGGACCCTGTGGCAAAGAGACCTCATTTTTCAGGGTTCGGAACCTGTGGCAAAGATACTTCATTTTTCAGGCTTCGGTCCCTGTGGCAAAGAGACCCTATTTTTCAGGCTTGGGACCCTGTGTCAAAGAGACCCCATTTTTCACGCTTCGGAACCTTTAGTGAAGATACCCCATTTTTCAGGTTTCGGACCCTGTGGCGTATACAACCCATTTTTCAGTCTTGGGATTCTGTGCCAAAGAAACCCCATTTGTCAGGCTACGGAACCTGTGGCGCAGACAGCCCAATTTTCAGGCTTGGGATCCTGTGCCAAAGAGACCCCATTTTTTAGGCTTCGGATCCTGTGCCGTAGAAACCCCATTTGTCAGACTTGGGATCCTGTGCCAAATAAACCCAATTTTTTTTACCCGTGGCTATTAAAGCATGGCTATCGGGTGTGGCCTCTAGGTGATGAGGTTACCATTTCTTTGAGACCAGGTAGTGGCACAGCCACCATGGACCAACGCAATATTATCTTTATGTTGTAAGTTATAAAATGTATATTTTAGCCTTTAAAAAGGTAAGCTTACAGCACTACTTCAGGCTTGGGATCCTGTAGCAAAGTAACCCCATTTTTCAGGCTTCGGAACCTGTTGCGAATATACCCCAGTTTTCAGGGTTCGGACCCTGTGGCGTATACAACCCATTTTTCAGTCTTGGGATTCTGTGCCAAAGAAACCCCATTTGTCAGGCTATGGAACCTGTGGCGTAGACAGCCCAATTTTCAGGCTTGGGATCCTGTGCCAAAGAGACCCCATTTTTTAGGCTTCGGATCCTGTGCCGTAGAAACCCCATTTGTCAGACTTGGGATCCTGTGCCAAATAAACCCAATTTTTTTTTTACCTGTGGCTATTAAAGCATGGCTATCGGGTGTGGCCTCTAGGTGATGAGGTTACCGTTTCTTTGAGAACAGGTAGTGGCACAGCCACCATGGACCAACGCAATATTAATTTTATGTTGTAATTTAGAAAATGTTCTTTTAGCCTTTAACAGGGTAAGCTTACAGCACTACTTCAGGCTTGAAACCCTGTAGCAAAGAAACCCCATTTTTTTAGGCTTCGAAACCTGTGGTGAAGATACCCCATTTTTCAGGCTTGGGACCCTGTGGCAAAGAGACCCCATTTTTTAGGGTTCGGACCCTGTAGCAAAGAGACCCCATTTTTTAGTGATCGGACCCTATGGCGTAGACAACCCATTTTTCAGCCTTGGGATCCTGTGCCAAAGAGACCCCATTTTTCAGGCTTGAGATCCTGTGCCAAAGAAACCCCAGTTTTCAGGCTTGGGATCCTGTGCCAAAGAAACCCCATTTTTCAGGCTTGGGATCCTTTGCCAAAGAAACCCCATTTATCAGGCTTGGGATCCTGTGCCAAAGAAACCCCATTTCTTTATCCATGGCTGTTATTGCATGGCTATCGGGCGTGGCCTCTAGGCGATGAGGTTACCAGTACTTTGAGAACTGGTAGTGGCACAGCCACCATGGACCAAAGCAATATTCATTTTATGTTGTAAGTAAGAAAATTTATCTTTTAGCCTTTAACAAGGTAAGCTTACAGCAATACTTTAGGATTGGGATCCTGTAGCAAAGAAACCCCATTTTTTAGGCTTCGGAAGCTGTGGCGAAGATACCCCATTATTCAGGCTTTAGACCCTGTGGCAAAGAGACCTAATTTTTCAGGGTTTGGAACCTGTGGCAAAGATACCCCATTTTTCAGGCTTGGGACCCTGTGGGAAGGAGACCCCATTTTTCAGGCTTGGGACCTTGTGGCAAAGAGACCCCATTTTACAGGCTTCAGACCCTGTTGCAAAGAGACCCCACTTTTCAGGCTTCGGACCCTGTGGCGTAGACAATCCTTATTTCAGGTTTGGCATACTGTGCCAAAGAGACCTCATTTTTCAGGCTTGGGATCCTGTGCCAAAGAAACCACAATTTTCAGACTTGGGATCCTGTGTTAAAGAAACACCATTTGTCAGGCTTGGGATCCTGTGCCAAAGAAACCCCATTTTTTACCCATGGCTGTTATTGCATGGCTATCGGGTATGGCCTCTAGGCGATGAGGTTACCGATTCTTTGAGAACTGGTAGTGGCACAGCTACCATGCACCAACGCAATATTAATTTTATGTTGTAAGTTATAAAATGTATATTTTAGCCTTTAACAAGGTAAGCTTACAGCACTACTTCAGGCTTGGGATCCTGTAGCAAAGAAACCCCATTTTTCAGGCTTCGGACCCTGTGGCAAAGAGACACCATTTTTCAGGCTTCGGAACCTGTGGCGAAGATACCCCATTTTTCAGGCTTCGGACCCTGTGACAAAGAGACCCCATTTTTCAGGCTTGGGACCCTGTGGCAAAGAGTCCTCATTTTTCAGGGTTCGAAACCTGTGGCAAAGATACACCATTTTTCAGGCTTTGGACCCTGTGGCAAAAAAACCCTATTTTTCAGGCTAGGGACCCTGTGTCAAAGAGACCCAATTTTTCAGGCTGCGGACCCTGTAGCAAAGAGACCCCATTTTTCAGAGTTCGGACCCTGTGGCGTAGACAACCCATTTTTCAGGCTTGGGACCCTGTGGCAAAGAGACCTCATTTTTCAGGCTTGGGACCCTGTGGCAAAGAGACCTCATTTTTCAGGGTTCGGAACCTGTGGCAAAGATACTTCATTTTTCAGGCTTAGGTCCCTGTGGCAAAGAGACCCTATTTTTCAGGCTTGGGACCCTGTGGCAAAGAGACCCCATATTTCACGCTTCGGAACCTTTAGTGAAGATACCCCATTTTTCAGGGTTCGGACCCTGTGGCGTATACAACCCATTTTCAGTCTTGGGATTCTGTGCCAAAGAAACCCCATTTGTCAGGCTATGGAACCTGCGGCGCAGACAGCCCAATTTTCAGGCTTGGGATCCTGTGCCAAAGAGACCCCATTTTTTAGGCTTCGGATCCTGTGCCGTAGAAACCCCATTTGTCAGACTTGGGATCCTGTGCCAAATAAACCCAATTTTTTTTACCCGTGGCTATTAAAGCATGGCTATCGGGTGTGGCCTCTAGGTGATGAGGTTACCATTTCTTTGAGACCAGGTAGTGGCATAGTCACCATGGACCAACGCAATATTATCTTTCTGTTGTAAGTTATAAAATGTATATTTTAGCCTTTAAAAAGGTAAGCTAACAGCACTACTTCAGGCTTGGGATCCTGTAGCAAAGAAACCCCATTTTTCAGGCTTCGGAACCTGTGGCAAAGAGACACCATTTTTCAGGCTTCGGACCCTGTGACAAAGAGACCCCATTTTTCAGGCTTGGGACCCTGTGGCAAAGAGTCCTCATTTTTCAGGGTTCGGAACCTGTGGCAAAGATACCCCATTTTTCAGGCTTTGGATCCTGTGGCAAAAAGACCATATTTTTCAGGCTTGGGACCCTGTGTCAAAGAGACCCCATTTTTCAGGCTGCGGACCCTGTAGCATAGAGACCCCATTTTTTAGAGTTCGGATCCTGTGGCGTAGACAACCCATTTTTCAGGCTTGGGACCCTGTGTCAAAGAGACCCCATTTTTCAGGCTTCGGACCCTGTAGCGAAGAGACTCCATTTTTCAGAGTTCGGACCCTGTGGCGTAGACAACCCATTTTTCAGGCTTGGGATCCTGTAGCAAAGAAACACCATTTTTTAGGGTTCGGAACCTGTGGCGAAGATACCCCATTTTTTAGGCTTCGGACCCTGTGGCAAAGAAACCCCATTTCTCAGGATTGGTACCCTGTGACAAAGAGACCTCATTTTTCAGGCTTCGGAACCTGTGGCAAAGAGACCCCTTTTTTCAGGTTCGGACCTTGTGGCGTAGACAACCCATTTTTCAGGCTTGGGATCCTGTGCCAAAGAAACCCCATTTGTCAGGCTTGGGATCCTGTGCCAAAGAAACCCCATTTTTTACCCATGGCTGTTATTGCATGGCTATCGGGCGTGGCCTCTAGGCGATGAGGTTACCCGTTCTTTGAGAACTGGTAGTGGCACAGCCACCATGGAGCAATGCAATATTAATTTTATGTAGTAAGTTAGAAAATGTTTCTTTTAGCCTTTAACAAATTAAGCTTACAGCACTACTTCAGGCTTGGGATCCTGTAGCAAAGAAACCACATTTTTCAGGCTTCAGAACCTGTGGCGAAGAAACCGCATTTTTCAGGCTTCGGAACCTGTGGCAAAGAGATCCCATTTTTCAGGCTTGGGACCCTGTGGAAAAGAGACCTCATTTTTCAGGGTTCGGAACCTGTGGCAAAGAGACCACATTTTTCAGGCTTGGGACCCTGTGGCAAAGAGACCCCATTTTTCAGGCTTCGGACCCTGTAGCGAAAACACCCCATTTATCAGGGTTCGGACCCTGTGGCGCAGACAACCCATTTTTCAGGCTTGGGCTTCTGTGCCAAAGAGACCCCATTTCTCAGTCTATGGACCCTGTGGCAAAGAGAACTCATTTTTCAGGGTTCGGAACCTGTGGCAAAGATACCCCATTTTTCAGACTTCGGACCCTGAGGCAAAGAGACCATATTTTTCAGGCTTGGGATCCTGTGCCAAAGAAATCCCATTTTTCAGGCTTCGGATCCTGTGCCAAAGAAACCCCATTTTTCACCCATGGCTGTTATTGCATGATATCGGGCGTGGCCTCTAGTTGATGAGGTTACCGGTTCTTTGAGAACTGGTAGTGGCACAGCCACTATGGACCAATGCAATAATAATTTTTATGTAGTAAGTTAGAAAATGTATCTTTTAGCCTTTAACAAGGTAAGCTTACAGCACTGCTTCAGGCTTTGGATCCTGTAGCAAAGAAACTCAATTTTTCAGTTTTCGGAAGCTGTGGCGAAGATACCCCATTATTCAGGCTTTAGACCCTGTGGCAAAGAGACCTAATTTTTCAGGGTTTGGAACCTGTGGCAAAGATACCCCATTTTCAGGCTTGGGACCCATTGGGAAAGAGACACCATTTTTCAGGCTTGGAACCTTGTGGCAAAGAGACTCCATTTAACAGGCTTCAGACCCTGTTGCAAAGAGACCCCATTTTTCAGGCTTCGGACCCTGTTGCGAAGAGACCCCACTTTTCAAGTTTCGGACACTATGGCATAGACAAGCCATTTTTCAGGCTTGGGATCCTGTGCCAAACAGACCCCATTTTTCAGGCTTGGGATCCTGTGCCAAAGAAACCCCATTTTTAAGGCTTCGGACCCTGTGCCAAAGAAACCCCATTTGTCAGGCTTAGGATCCTGTGCCAAAGAAACCCCATTTTTTACCAGTGGCTGTTATTGCATGGTTATCGGGCGTGGCCTCTAGGCGATGAGGTTACCGGTTCTTTGAGTACTGGTAGTGGCACAGCCAACATGGACCAACGCAATATTAATTTTATGTTGTAAGTTAGAAAATGTATCTTTTAGCTTTTAACAAGGTAAGCTTACAGCACTACTTCAGGCTTGGGATCCTGTAGCAAAGAAACCCCATTTTTCAGGCTTCGGAACCTGTGGCAAAGATACCCCATTTTTCAGGCTTGGGACCCTTTGGCAAAGAGACCCTATTTTTCAGGCTTCGGACCCTGTGGCAAAGAGACCCCATTTTTCAAGCTTCGGACCCTGTAGCGAAGAGACCCCATTTTTCAGAGTTCGGACCCTGTGGCGTAGACAACCCATTTTTCAGGCTTGGGACCCTGTGTCAAAGAGACCCCATTTTTCAGGCTTCGGACCCTGTAGCGAAGAGACCCCATTTTTCAGGGTTCGGACCCTGTGGCGTAGACAACCCATTTTTCAGGCTTGGGATCCTGTAGCAAAGAAACACCATTTTTTAGGGTTCGGAACCTGTGGCGAAGATACCACATTTTTTAGGATTGGTACCCTGTGGCAAAGAGACCTCATTTTTCAGGCTTCGGAACCTGTGGCAAAGAGACCCCTTTTTTCAGGGTTCGGACCTTGTGGCATAGACAAACCATTTTTCAGGCTTGGGATCCTGTGCCAAAGAAACCCCATTTGTCAGGCTTGGGATCCTGTGCCAAAGAAACCCAATTTTTTACCCGTGGCTGTTATTGCATGGCTATCGGGCGTGGCCTCTAGGCGATGAGGTTACCCGTTCTTTGAGAACTGGTAGTGGCACAGCCACCATGGACCAACGCAATATTAATTTTATGTAGTAAGTTAGAAAATGTATCTTTTAGCCTTTAACAAGGTAAGCTTACAGCACTGCTTCAGGCTTGGGATCCTGTAGCAAAGAAACTCAATTTTTCAGGCTTTGGAACCTGTGGCGAAGATACCCCATTTTTCAGACTTCGGACCCTGAGGCAAAGTGACCCTATTTTTCAGGCTTGGGATCCTGTGCCAAAGAAATCACAATTTCAGGCTTGGTATCCTGTGCCAAAGAAACCCCATTTTATACCCATGGCTGTTATTGCATGGCTATCGGGTGTGGCCTCTAGGTGATGAGGTTACCAGTTATTTGAGAACTGGTAGTGGCACAGCCACCATGGACCAACGCAATATTAATTTTATGTAGTAAGTTAGAAAATGTATCTTTTAGCCTTTAACAAAGTAAGCTTACAGCACTACTTCAGGCTTGGGATCCTGTAGCAAAGAAACCACATTTTTCAGGCTTCGGAACCTGTGGCGAAGAAACCCATTTTTTCAGGCTTCGGACCCTGTGGCAAAGAGACCCCATTTTTCAGGCTTGGAACCCTGTGGAAAAGAGACCTCATTTTTCAGGGTTCGGAACCTGTGGCAAAGAGATCCAATTTTTCAGGCTTGGGACCCTGTGGCAAAGAGACCCCATTTTTCAGGCTTCGGACCCTGTAGCGAAAACACCCCATTTTTCAGGGTTCGGACCCTGTGGCGCAGACAACCCATTTTTCAGGCTTGGGATCCTGTGCCAAAGAGACTCCATTTCTCAGTCTTGGGACCCTGTGGCAAAGAGACCTCAATTTTCAGGGTTCGGAACCTGTGGCAAAGATACCCCATTTTTCAGACTTCGGACCCTGAGGCAAAGAGACCCTATTTTTCAGGCTTGGGATCCTGTGCCAAAGAAATCCCATTTTTCAGGCTTCGGATCCTGTGCCAAAGAAACCCCATTTGTCAGGCTTGGGATCCTGTGCCAAAGAAACCCCATTTTTCACCCGTGGCTGTTATTGCATGATATCGTGCGTGGCCTCTAGTTGATGAGGTTACCGGTTCTTTGAGAACTGGTAGTGGCACAGCACCATGGACCAACGCAATATTAATTTTTATGTAGTAAGTTAGAAAATGTATCTTTTAGCCTTTAACAAGGTAAGCTTACAGCACTGCTTCAGGCTTGGGATCCTGTAGCAAAGAAACTCAATTTTTCAGGCTTTGGAACCTGTGGCGAAGATACCCCATTTTTCAGACTTCGGACCCTGAGGCAAAGTGACCCTATTTTTCAGGCTTGGGATCCTGTGCCAAAGAAATCACAATTTCAGGCTTGGTATCCTGTGCCAAAGAAACCCCATTTTATACCCATGGCTGTTATTGCATGGCTATCGGGTGTGGCCTCTAGGTGATGAGGTTACCAGTTATTTGAGAACTGGTAGTGGCACAGCCACCATGGACCAACGCAATATTAATTTTATGAAGTAAGTTAGAAAATGTATCTTTTAGCCTTTAACAAAGTAAGCTTACAGCACTGCTTCAGGCTTGGGATCCTGTAGCGAAACTCCATTTTTCAGGCTTCGGAACCTGTGGCAAAGATACCCCATTTTTCAGGCTTCGGACCCTGTGGCAAAGAGACCCCATTTTTCAGGCTTGGGACCCTGTGGCAAAGAGACCTCATTTATCAAGCTTCGGACCCTGTAGCAAAGAGACCCCATTTTTCAGGGTTCGGACCCTGTGGCGCAGACAACTTATTTTTCAGGCTTGGGATCCTGTGCCAAAGAGACCCCATTTTTCAGACTTGGGATCCTGTGCCAAAGAAATCCCATTTTTCAGGTTTGGGATCCTCTGCCAAAGAAACCCCATTTGTCAGGCTTGGGATCCTGTGCCAAAGAAACCCCATTTGTCAGGCTTGGGATCCTGTGCCAAAGAAACCCCATTTTTTACCGGTGGCTGTTATTGCATGATATCGGGCATGGCCTCTAGGCGATGAGGTTACCGGTTATTTGAGAACTGGTAGTGGAACAGCCACCATGGACCAATGCAATATTAATTTTATGTTGTAAGATAGAAAATGTATCTTTTAGCCTTTAACAAAGTAAGCTTACAGCAATTCTTCAGGCTTCCTCGGAATCCGAACCCGTCCGAACTTCATGTTTTTTTACACGGGGCCGAGCGACTCGGATCTTCCCGCCTTGCTCGGTTAACCCGAGCGCGCCCGAACGTCATCATCCCGCTGTCGGATTCTCGCGAGGCTCGGATTCTATCGCGAGACTCGGATTCTATATAAGGAGCCGCGCGTCGCCGCCATTTTCACACGTGCATTGAGATTCATAGGGAGAGGACGTGGCTGGCGTCCTCTCCGTTTATAGAGAAGAGAGTGAGACAGTAGAGAGAGACACAGTAGTAATTTTGGGGAGCATTAGGAGGAGTACTAGTTACTTGCTGAAGTGATAGATAGTGTGACTGTATATTATCTGACTGGTGGGGGAGACACTGACAGTGGGGAGCAGTTAGAGTCTGAGAGCAGGACTCAGGAGTACATATAACGTACAGTGCACACTTTTGCTGCCAGAGTGCCACACTGCCATTGTGACCACACTGACCACCAGTATAATATATATTGTGATTGTCTGCTTAGGAGTACTACTTGCAAGTTGCTGATAGTGTGACTAGTGACCTGACCACCAGTCACCACCAGTTTAATATATATATATATATATATATATATATAATTGTATATAATATATATAATATTGTATACCACCTACCCGTGGTTTTTTTTTTTCTTTCTTCTTTATACATACTACTATAGTAGCTTACTGTAGCAGTCTGCGGTGCTGCTGAGCTGACTGTGTCCAGCAGGTCCGTCATCAGTCATTACATAATAAATATATATACCTGTCCGGCTGCAGTACTAGTGATATTATATATATATATATTGATTTCATCTCATTATCATCCAGTCTATATTAGCAGCAGACACAGTACGGTAGTCCACGGCTGTAGCTACCTCTGTGTCGGCAGTCGCTCGTCCATCCATAATTGTATACCACCTACCCGTGTTTTTTTTTTTTCTTTCTTCTTTATACATACTACTATAGTAGCTTACTGTAGCAGTCTGCGGTGCTGCTGAGCTGACAGTGTCCAGCAGGTCCGTCATCAGTCATTACATAATAAATATATATACCTGTCCGGCTGCAGTACTAGTGATATTATATATATATATATATATATTGATTTCATCTCCTTATCATCCAGTCTATATTAGCAGCAGACACAGTACGGTAGTCCACGGCTGTAGCTACCTCTGTGTCGGCAGTCGCTCGTCCATCCATAATTGTATACCACCTACCCGTGGTTTTTTTTTTTCTTTCTTCTTTATACATACTACTATAGTAGCTTACTGTAGCAGTCTGCGGTGCTGCTGAGCTGACAGTGTCCAGCAGGTCTGTCATCAGTCATTACATAATAAATATATATACCTGTCCGGCTGCAGTACTAGTGATATTATATATATATATATAAATTGATTTCATCTCCTTATCATCCAGTCTATATTAGCAGCAGACACAGTACGGTAGTCCACGGCTGTAGCTACCTCTGTGTCGGCAGTCGCTCGTCCATCCATAATTGTATACCACCTACCCGTGTTTTTTTTTTTCTTTCTTCTTTATACATACTACTATAGTAGCTTACTGTAGCAGTCTGCGGTGCTGCTGAGCTGACAGTGTCCAGCAGGTCCGTCATCAGTCATTACATAATAAATATATCTACCTGTCCGGCTGCAGTACTAGAGTGATATAATATATATTGATTTCATCTCATTATCATCCAGTCTATATTAGCAGCAGACACAGTACGGTAGTCCACGGCTGTAGCTACCTCTGTGTCGGCAGTCGCTCGTCCATCCATAATTGTATACCACCTACCCGTGGTTTTTTTTTTCTTTCTTCTTTATACATACTACTATAGTAGCTTACTGTAGCAGTCTGCGGTGCTGCTGAGCTGACAGTGTCCAGCAGGTCCGTCATCAGTCATTACATAATAAATATATCTACCTGTCCGGCTGCAGTACTAGTGTGATATAATATATATTGATTTCATCTCATTATCATCCAGTCTATATTAGCAGCAGACACAGTACGGTAGTACACGGCTGTAGCTACCTCTGTGTCGGCAGTCGCTCGTCCATCCATAATTGTATACCACCTACCCGTGGTTTTTTTTTTTCTTTCTTCTTTATACATACTACTATAGTAGCTTACTGTAGCAGTCTGCGGTGCTGCTGAGCTGACAGTGTCCAGCAGGTCCGTCATCAGTCATTACATAATAAATATATATACCTGTCCGGCTGCAGTACTAGTGATATTATATATATATATATATATATATTGATTTCATCTCATTATCATCCAGTCTATATTAGCAGCAGACATAGTACGGTAGTCCACGGCTGTAGCTACCTCTGTGTCGGCAGTCGCTCGTCCATCCATAAGTATACTAGTATCCATCCATCTACATTGTTTACCTGAGGTGCCTTTTAGTTGTGCCTATTAAAATATGGAGAACAAAAATGTTGAGGTTCCAAAATTAGGGAAAGATCAAGATCCACTTCCACCTCGTGCTGAAGCTGCTGCCACTAGTCATGGCCGAGACGATGAAATGCCAGCAACGTCGTCTGCCAAGGCCGATGCCCAATGTCATAGTACAGAGCATGTAAAATCCAAAACACCAAATATCAGTAAAAAAAGGACTCCAAAATCTAAAATAAAATTGTCGGAGGAGAAGCGTAAACTTGCCAATATGCCATTTACCACACGGAGTGGCAAGGAACGGCTGAGGCCCTGGCCTATGTTCATGGCTAGTAGTTCAGCTTCACATGAGGATGGAAGCACTCAGCCTCTCGCTAGAAAACTGAAAAGACTCAAGCTGGCAAAAGCACCGCAAAGAACTGTGCGTTCTTCGAAATCCCAAATCCACAAGGAGAGTCCAATTGTGTCGGTTGCGATGCCTGACCTTCCCAACACTGGACGTGAAGAGCATGCGCCTTCCACCATTTGCACGCCCCCTGCAAGTGCTGGAAGGAGCACCCGCAGTCCAGTTCCTGATAGTCAGATTGAAGATGTCAGTGTTGAAGTACACCAGGATGAGGAGGATATGGGTGTTGCTGGCGCTGGGGAGGAAATTGACAAGGAGGATTCTGATGGTGAGGTGGTTTGTTTAAGTCAGGCACCCGGGGAGACACCTGTTGTCCGTGGGAGGAATAGGGCCGTTGACATGCCTGGTGAAAATACCAAAAAAATCAGCTCTTCGGTGTGGAAGTATTTCACCAGAAATGCGGACAACATTTGTCAAGCCGTGTGTTGCCTTTGTCAAGCTGTAATAAGTAGGGGTAAGGACGTTAACCACCTCGGAACATCCTCCCTTATACGTCACCTGCAGCGCATTCATAATAAGTCAGTGACAAGTTCAAAAACTTTGGGCGACAGCGGAAGCAGTCCACTGACCAGTAAATCCCTTCCTCTTGTAACCAAGCTCACGCAAACCACCCCACCAACTCCCTCAGTGTCAATTTCCTCCTTCCCCAGGAATGCCAATAGTCCTGCATGCCATGTCACTGGCAATTCTGACGAGTCCTCTCCTGCCTGGGATTCCTCCGATGCATCCTTGCGTGTAACGCCTACTACTGCTGGCGCTGCTGTTGTTGCTGCTGGGAGTCGATGGTCATCCCAGAGGGGAAGTCGTAAGCCCACTTTTACTACTTCCACCAAGCAATTGACTGTCCAACAGTCCTTTGCGAGGAAGATGAAATATCACAGCAGTCATCCTGTTGCAAAGCGGATAACTGAGGCCTTGACAACTATGTTGGTGTTAGACGTGCGTCCGGTATCCGCCGTTAGTTCACAGGGAACTAGACAATTTCTTGAGGCAGTGTGCCCCCGTTACCAAATACCATCTAGGTTCCACTTCTCTAGGCAGGCGATACCGAGAATGTACACGGACGTCAGAAAAAGACTCACCAGTGTCCTAAAAAATGCAGTTGTACCCAATGTCCACTTAACCACGGACATGTGGACAAGTGGAGCAGGGCAGGGTCAGGACTATATGACTGTGACAGCCCACTGGGTAGATGTATGGACTCCCGCCGCAAGAACAGCAGCGGCGGCACCAGTAGCAGCATCTCGCAAACGCCAACTCTTTCCTAGGCAGGCTACGCTTTGTATCACCGGTTTCCAGAATACGCACACAGCTGAAAACCTCTTACGGCAACTGAGGAAGATCATCGCGGAATGGCTTACCCCAATTGGACTCTCCTGTGGATTTGTGGCATCGGACAACGCCAGCAATATTGTGTGTGCATTAAATATGGGCAAATTCCAGCACGTCCCATGTTTTGCACATACCTTGAATTTGGTGGTGCAGAATTTTTTAAAAAACGACAGGGGCGTGCAAGAGATGCTGTCGGTGGCCAGAAGAATTGCGGGACACTTTCGGCGTACAGGCACCACGTACAGAAGACTGGAGCACCACCAAAAACGCCTGAACCTGCCCTGCCATCATCTGAAGCAAGAAGTGGTAACGAGGTGGAATTCAACCCTCTATATGCTTCAGAGGTTGGAGGAGCAGCAAAAGGCCATTCAAGCCTATACAATTGAGCACAATATAGGAGGTGGAATGTACCTGTCTCAAGCGCAGTGGAGAATGATTTCAACGTTGTGCAAGGTTCTGCAGCCTTTTGAACTTGCCACACGTGAAGTCAGTTCAGACACTGCCAGCCTGAGTCAGGTCATTCCCCTCATCAGGCTTTTGCAGAAGAAGCTGGAGGCATTGAAGGAGGAGCTAAAAGGGAGCGATTCCGCTAGGCATGTGGGACTTGTGGATGGAGCCCTTAATTCGCTTAACAAGGATTCACGGGTGGTCAATCTGTTGAAATCAGAGCACTACATTTTGGCCACCGTGCTCGATCCTAGATTTAAAACCTACCTTGGATCTCTCTTTCCAGCAGACACAAGTCTGCTGGGGTTGAAAGACCTGCCGGTGAGAAAATTGTCAAGTCAAGCGGAACACGACCTGTCAACATCTCCTCCACATTCTCCCGCAACTGGGGGTGCGAGGAAAAGGCTCAGAATTCCGAGCCCACCCGCTGGCGGTGATGCAGGGCAGTCTGGAGCGACTGCTGATGCTGACATCTGGTCCGGACTGAAGGACCTGACAACGATTACGGACATGTCGTCTACTGTCACTGCATATGATTCTCTCACCATTGAAAGAATGGTGGAGGATTATATGAGTGACCGCATCCAAGTAGGCACGTCAGACAGTCCGTACTTATACTGGCAGGAAAAAGAGGCAATTTGGAGGCCCTTGCACAAACTGGCTTTATTCTACCTAAGTTGCCCTCCCACAAGTGTGTACTCCGAAAGAGTGTTTAGTGCCGCCGCTCACCTTGTCAGCAATCTGCGTACGAGGTTACTTCCAGAAAATGTGGAGAAGATGATGTTCATTAAAATGAATTATAATCAATTCCTCCGTGGAGACATTGACCAGCAGCAATTGCCTCCACAAAGTACACAGGGAGCTGAGATGGTGGATTCCAGTGGGGACGAATTGATAATCTGTGAGGAGCGGGATGTACACGGTGATATATCGGAGGATGATGATGAGGTGGACATCTTGCCTCTGTAGAGCCAGTTTGTGCAAGGAGAGATTAATTGCTTCTTTTTCGGTGGGGGTCCAAACCAACCCGTCATTTCAGTCACAGTCGTGTGGCAGACCCTGTCACTGAAATGATGGGTTGGTTAAAGTGTGCATGTCCTGTTTATACAACATAAGGGTGGGTGGGAGGGCCCAAGGACAATTCCATCTTGCACCTCTTTTTTCTTTCATTTTTATTTGCGTCATGTGCTGTTTGGGGAGTGTTTTTTGGAAGGGCCATCCTGCGTGACACTGCAGTGCCACTCCTAGATGGGCCAGGTGTTTGTGTCGGCCACTAGGGTCGCTTAGCTTACTCACACAGCTACCTCATTGCGCCTCTTTTTTTCTTCTTTGCGTCATGTGCTGTTTGGGGAGTGTTTTTTGGAAGGGCCATCCTGCGTGACACTGCAGTGCCACTCCTAGATGGGCCAGGTGTTTGTGTCGGCCACTAGGGTCGCTTAGCTTACTCACACAGCTACCTCATTGCGCCTCTTTTTTTCTTCTTTGCGTCATGTGCTGTTTGGGGAGTGTTTTTTGGAAGGGCCATCCTGCGTGACACTGCAGTGCCACTCCTAGATGGGCCAGGTGTTTGTGTCGGCCACTAGGGTCGCTTATCTTACTCACACAGCTACCTCATTGCGCCTCTTTTTTTCTTCTTTGCGTCATGTGCTGTTTGGGGAGTGTTTTTTGGAAGGGCCATCCTGAGTGACACTGCAGTGCCACTCCTAGATGGGCCAGGTGTTTGTGTCGGCCACTAGGGTCGCTTAGCTTACTCACACAGCTACCTCATTGCGCCTCTTTTTTTCTTCTTTGCGTCATGTGCTGTTTGGGGAGTGTTTTTTGGAAGGGCCATCCTGCGTGACACTGCAGTGCCACTCCTAGATGGGCCAGGTGTTTGTGTCGGCCACTAGGGTCGCTTAGCTTAGTCATCCAGCGACCTCGGTGCAAATTTTAGGACTAAAAATAATAATTGTGAGGTGTGAGGTATTCAGAATAGACTGAAAATGAGTGGAAATTATGGTTTTTGAGGTTAATAATACTTTGGGATCAAAATGACCCCCAAATTCTATGATTTAAGCTGTTTTTTAGGGTTTTTTGAAAAAAACACCCGAATCCAAAACACACCCGAATCCGACAAAAAAAATTCGGTGAGGTTTTGCCAAAACGCGGTCGAACCCAAAACACGGCCGCGGAACCGAACCCAAAACACAAAACCCGAAAAATTTCAAGTGCACATCCCTATTTATCAGGCTTCGGAACCTGTTGCGAAGATACCCCATTTTTCAGGCTTCGGACCCTGAGGCAAAGAGACCTTATTTTTCAGGCTTGAAACCCTGTGGCAAAGAGACTTCATTTTTCAGGGTTCGGAACCTGTGGCAAAGATACCCAATTTTTCATGCTTCGGAACCTGAGGCAAAGAGACCCTATTTTTCAGGCTTGGGATCCTCTGGCAAAGAGACCCCATTTTTCAGGCTTCGGACCCTATAGCGAAGAGACCCAATTTTTCAGGGTTCGGACCCTGTGGTGCAGACAACCCAATTTTCAGGCTTGGGATCCTGTGCCAAACAGACACCATTTTTCAGGCTTGGGATCCTGTGCCAAAGAAACCCCATTTTTCAGGCTTGGGATCCTGTGCCAAAGAAACCCCATTTGTCAGGCTTGGGATCCTGTGCCAAAGAAACCCCATTTTTTACCAGTGGCTGTTATTGCATGGCTATCGGGTGTGGCCTCTAGGCGATGAGGTTACCGGTTCTTTGAGAACTGGTAGTGGCACAGCCAACATGGACCAACGCAATATTAATTTTATGTTGTAAGTTAGAAAATGTATCTTTTAGCTTTTAACAAGGTAAGCTTACAGCACTACTTCAGGCTTGGGATCCTGTAGCAAAGAAACCCCATTTTTCAGGCTTCGGAACCTGTGGCGAAGATACCCCATTTTTCAGGCTTGGGACCCTGTGGCAAAGAGACCCTATTTTTCAGGCTTCGGACCCTGTGACAAAGAGACCCCATTTTTCAAGCTTCGGACACTGTAGCGAAGAGACCCCATTTTTCAGAGTTCGGACCCTGTGGCGTAGACAACCCATTTTTCAGGCTTGGGACCCTGTGTCAAAGAGACCCCATTTTTCTTGCTTCGGACCCTGTAGCGAAGAGACCCCATTTTTCAGAGTTCGGACCCTGTGGCGTAGACAACCCATTTTTCAGGCTTGGGATCCTGTAGCAAAGAAACCCCATTTTTTAGGGTTCGGAAACTGTGGCGAAGATACCCCATTTTTCAGGATTGGTACCCTGTGGCAAAGAGACCTCATTTTTCAGGCTTCGGAACCTGTGGCAAAGAGACCCCTTTTTTCAGGGTTCGGACATTGTGGCATAGACAAACCATTTTTCAGGCTTGGGATCCTGTGCCAAAGAAACCCCATTTGTCAGGCTTGGGATCCTGTGCCAAAGAAACCCCATTTTTTACCCGTGGCTGTTATTGCATGGCTATCGGGCGTGGCCTCTAGGCGATGAGGTTACCCGTTCTTTGAGAACTGGTAGTGGCACAGCCACCATGGACCAACGCAATATTAATTTTATGTAGTAAGTTAGAAAATGTATCTTTTAGCCTTTAACAAAGTAAGCTTACAGCACAACTTCAGGCTTGGGATCCTGTAGCAAAGAAACCACATTTTTCAGGCTTCGGAACCTGTGGCGAAGAAACCCATTTTTTCAGGCTTCGGACCCTGTGGCAAAGAGACCACATTTTTCAGGCTTGGGACCCTGTGGCAAAGAGACCCCATTTTTCAGGCTTCGGACCCTGTAGCGAAAACACCCCATTTTTCAGGGTTCGGACCCTGTGGCGCAGACAACCCATTTTTCAGGCTTGGGATCCTGTGCCAAAGAGACCCCATTTCTCAGTCTTGGGACCCTGTGGCAAAGAGACCTCATTTTTCAGGGTTTGGAACCTGTGGCAAAGATACCCCATTTTTCAGACTTCGGACCCTGAGGCAAAGAGACCCTATTTTTCAGGCTTGGGATCCTGTGCCAAAGAAATACCATTTTTCAGGCTTCGGATCCTGTGCCAAAGAAACCCCATTTGTCAGGCTTGGGATCCTGTGCCAAAGAAACCCCATTTTTTACCCGTGGCTGTTATTGCATGATATCGGGCGTGTCCTCTAATTGATGAGGTTACCGGTTCTTTGAGAACTGGTAGTTGCACAGCCACCATGGACCAACGCAATATTAATTTTTATGTAGTAAGTTAGAAAATGTATATTTTAGCCTTTAACAAAGTAAGCTTACAGCACTGCTTCAGGCTTGGGATCCTGTAGCAAAGAAACTCAATTTTTCAGGCTTCGGAACCTGTGGCAAAGAAACCCCATTTTTCAGGCTTCGGACCCTGTGGCAAAGAGACACCATTTTTCAGGCTTGGGACCCTGTGGCAAAGAGACCCCATTTATCAAGCTTCGGACCCTGTAGCAAAGAGACCCCATTTTTCAGGGTTTGGACCCTGTGGCGCAGACAACCCATTTTTCAGGCTTGGGATCCTGTGCCAAACAGACCCCATTTTTCAGACTTGGGATCCTGTGCCAAAGAAATCCCATTTTTCAGGCTTGGGATCCTCTGCCAAAGAAACCCCATTTGTCAGGCTTGGGATCCTGTGCCAAAGAAACCCCATTTTTTACCCGTGGCTGTTATTGCATGATATCGGGCATGGCCTCTAGGCGATGAGGTTACCGGTTATTTGAGAACTGGTAGTGGCACAGCCACCATGGACCAACGCAATATTAATTTTATGTTGTAAGATAGAAAATGTATCTTTTAGCCTTTAACAAAGTAAGCTTACAGCAATACTTCAGGCTTGGGATCCTGTAGCAAAGAAACCCAATTTTTCAGGCTTCGGAACCTGTTGCGAAGATACCCCATTTTTCAGGCTTCGGACCTTGTGGCAAAGAGACCCCATTTTTCAGGCTTGAAACCCTGTGGCAAAGAGACTTCATTTTTCAGGGTTCGGAACCTGTGGCAAAGATACCCAATTTTTCAGGCTTCGGAACCTGAGGCAAAGAGACCCTATTTTTCAGGCTTGGGATCCTCTGGCAAAGAGACCCCATTTTTCAGGCTTCGGACCCTGTAGCGAAGAGACTCTATTTTTCAGCGTTCTGACCCTGTGGCGTAGACAACCCATTTTTCAGGCTTGGGATCCTGTAGCAAAGAAACCCCATTTTTTAGGGTTCGGACCCAGTGGCAAAGAAACCCCATTTTTCAGGATTGGTACCCTGTGGCAAAGAGACCTCATTTTTCAGGCTTCGGAACCTGTGGCAAAGAGACCCCTTTTTTCAGGGTTCGGACATTGTGGCATAGACAAACCATTTTTCAGGCTTGGGATCCTGTGCCAAAGAAACCCCATTTGTCAGGCTTGTGATCCTGTGCCAAAGAAACCCCATTTTTTACCCGTGGCTGTTATTGCATGGCTATCGGGCGTTGCCTCTAGGCGATGAGGTTACCCGTTCTTTGAGAACTGGTAGTGGCACAGCCACCATGGACCAACGCAATATTAATTTTATGTAGTAAGTTAGAAAATGTATCTTTTAGCCTTTAACAAAGTAAGCTTACAGCACTACTTCAGGCTTGGGATCCTGTAGCAAAGAAACCACATTTTTCAGGCTTCGGAACCTGTGGCGAAGAAACCCATTTTTTCAGGCTTCGGACCCTGTGGCAAAGAGACCCCATTTTTCAGGCTTGGGACCCTGTGGCAAAGAGACCCCATTTTTCAGGCTTCGGTACCTGTGGCAAAGAGACCACATTTTTCAGGCTTGGGACCCTGTGGCAAAGAGACCCCATTTTTCAGGCTTCGGACCCTGTAGCAAAAACACCCCAGTTTTCAGGGTTCGGACCCTGTGGCGCAGACAACCCATTTTTCAGGCTTGGGATCCTGTGCCAAAGAGACCCCATTTCTCAGTCTTGGGACCCTGTGGCAAAGAGACCTCATTTTTTAGGGTTTGAACCTGTGGCAAAGATACCCCATTTTTCAGACTTCGGACCCTGAGGCAAAGAGACCCTATTTTTCAGGCTTGGGATCCTGTGCCAATGAAATCCCATTTTTCAGGCTTCGGATCCTGTGCCAAAGAGACCCCATTTCTCAGTCTTGGGACCCTGTGCAAAGAGACCTCATTTTTCAGGGTTTGGAACCTGTGGCAAAGATACCCCATTTTTCAGACTTCGGACCCTGAGGCAAAGATACACTATTTTTCAGGCTTGGGATCCTGTGCCAAAGAAATTCCATTTTTTTAGGCTTGGGATCCTGTGCCAAAGAAACCCCATTTGTCAGGCTTGGGATCCTGTGCCAAAGAAACCCCATTTTTTACCTGTGGCTGTTATTGCATGATATCGGGCGTGGCCTCTAGGTGATGAGGTTACCGGTTCTTTGAGAACTGGTAGTGGCACAGCCACCATGGACCAACGCAATATTAATTTTATGTAGTAAGTTAGAAAATGTATCTTTTAGCCTTTAACAAGGTAAGCTTACAGCACTACTTCAGGCTTGGGATCCTGTAGCAAAGAAACCCCATTTTTCAGGCTTCGCAACCTGTGGCGAAGATACCCCATTTCTCAGTCTTGGGACCCTGTGGCAAAGAGACCTAATTTTTCAGGCTTCAGAACCTGTTGCAAAGATACCCCATTTTTCAGGCTTGGGACCATGCGGCAAAGAGGCCTCATTTTTCAGGGTTCGGAACCTGTGGCAAAGATACCCATTTTTCAGGCTTCGGACCTTGTGGCAAAGAGACCCCATTTTTCAGGCTTGGAACCTTCTGTCAAAGAGAACCCATTTTTCAGGCTTGGGACCCTGTAGCGAAGAGACCCCATATTTCAGGGTTCGAACCCTGTGGCACACAACCCATTTTTCAGGCTTGGGATCCTGTGCCAAAGAAACCCCATTTTTCAGGATTGGAACCCTATGTCAAAGAGAACCCATTTTTCAGGCTTCGGACCCTGTAGCGAAGAGACCCCATTTTTCAGGGTTCGGACCCTATGGCACACATCCAATTTTTCAGGCTTGGTATCCTGTGCCAAAGAAACCCCATTTTTCAGGCTTGGGATCCTGTGCCAAAGAAACCCCATTTTTCAGGCTTCGGACCCTGTGGCAAAGAGACCCCATTTTTCAGGCTTGGAACCCTGTGTCAAAGAGAACCCATTTTTCAAGCTTCGGACCCTGTAGCGAGGAGACCCAATTTTTCAGGGTTCGGACCCTGTGGCACACAACCCATTTTTCAGGCTTGGGATCCTGTGCCAAAGAAACCCCATTTTTCAGGCTTGGGATCCTGTGCCAAAGAAACCCCATTTTTCAGGCTTGGGATCCTGTGCCAAAGAAACCCAATTTTTTACCCGTGGCTGTTAATGCATGGCTATCGGGAGTGGTCTCTAGGTGATGAGGTTACCTGCTCTTTGAGAACAGGTAGTGGCACAGCCATCATGGACCAACGCAATATTAATTTTATGTTGTAAGTTAGAAAATGTATATTTTAGCCTTTATCAAGGTAAGCAAACAGCACTACTTCAGGCTTGGGATCCTGTAGCAAAGAAAAACCATTTTTTAGGCTTCGGACCCTGTGGCGAAGATACCCCATTTCTCAGGCTTCGGACCCTGTGGCAAAGAGACACCATTTTTCAGGCTTGGGACCCTGTGGCAAAGAGACCTCATTTTTCAGGGTTCGGAACCTGTAGCAAAGAAACCTCATTTTTCAGGTTTGGGACCCTGTGGCAAAGATACCCCATTTTTCAGGCTTCGGACCCTGTGGCAAAGAGACCCCTTTTTTCAGGCTTGGGACCCTGTGGCAAAGATACCTCATTTTTCAGGCTTCGGACCCTGTAGCGAAGAGACCCCATTTTTCAGGGTTCGGACCCTGTGTCGCAGACAACCCATTTTTCAGGCTTGGGATCCTGTGCCAAAGAGACCCCATTTTTCAGGCTTGGGATCCTGTGCCAAAGAAACCCCATTTTTCAGACCTGGGATCCTGTGCCAAAGAAACCCAACTTGTCAGGCTTGAGATCCTGTGCCAAAGAAACCCCATTTTTTACCCGTGGCTGTTATTGCATGGCCATCGGGAATGGCCTCTAGGCGATGAGGTTACCGGTTCTTTGAGAACTGGTAGTGGCACAGCCACCATGGTCCAACGCAATATTAATTTTATGTTGTAAGTTAGAAACTGTATCTTTTAGCCTTTAACAAGGTAAGTGTTATGCACACCAGTGCCTGCAGGAAAGTACTGGTGTCAGGACTGTTATGCACTCCAGTGCCTGCAGGAATGTACTGGTGTTTGAACTGTTATGCAAAACAAATGGACTCACAGACAGACTAGGGAATATGACATAACGTACACAGAAGGTGGTAGGGTAACAAAATACACACAACGTGAACAGAGAAGCCCAGAGGCTAAGGAACTGGGTATCTCCCTTGTATTAGAACTGCTCAGATGTGAAAAGCAAGATGTTGTGTTTTAATACATAGAAAACCCGAAATGCTGTTGCTAAGGGCAACAGCAAAACCCTAAAGGGTTACCAACGGGTGTGGCAGTAAACTCCTTGGTCAGAGATGGAATGATAGACACAAGGAGATTCTCCACAATCCTAATTCTCACTTGCAGTGCACAGGTTCGGTTTACTGCCACTAAACTGACCCCTGACACCTAGCACAGTGAGACAGGATTAGACAGGCAAGTCTTAGAATACAGCCGCAAACTTGCTAAGTTCACAGAGTAGTAACAGAACCCCAGCAAGCTAAACGAATGACTCCAGTCTTACTGCTAGGTCTGGATTGGCAGAGTGTAATACCAAATCCCCAGGCCTATTTGCAGTAAGCAACAAACAAATACAAAGCTACACAGTACTGGCTAACTTTCAGAAACTGACTAACCAACAAAGATTCAGCAGCATCTGCTTACCCTGAAAAGAGGCCTTATAAAGCAGGTGCTGTTCACGCCCCACTCAGACCTCACAGACTGTGAGCACAAAAACCAGCACCGGATCCCCTGCCATGCACAGAGCCTATAACCACTGCACAGCAAAAGACCCGAACCGGAGTATCAGCTGCGCTCAGGTTACTCCGCTAGCACTTGTCTCCCGGTTGCCATGACGACGTGGCAGCACAGGGCAGGAGACCCTAACAGTACCCCCCCTCTGACGAGGGGTCAAAGAACCCCTACCACCGGGTTTATCGGGGAACTGCGAGAAGAAAGAGCGTATCAGTCTGGGGGCATGAAGATCACAACTGCGCACCCACGACCGCTCCTCCGGGCCATACCCCTTCCAGTGCACCAAAAATGACAGCCGACCCCGAACCACCTTGGAGTCAAGAATCCTTTCAACAACAAACTCCCTCTGGCCACGTATCAGAAGAGGGGAAGGTCTTCCACTGGAAGAAGGATTACTAATCGCCCGTTTTAAAAGGGAACAATGAAATGTTTTATTGATACCCAAAGAACGGGGCAGATCTAACTGAAATGCCACCGGATTGATAACCCTGGTGATCTTATAAGGGCCGATGAACCGGGGGCCTAACTTATGAGATGGCTGTCTCAACTTCAAATTCTTGGTAGACAACCAGACGAAGTCTCCTAATTTGAAGCTGCAGGGTCTTTTCCGCTTATCAAAAACCCTTTTGGTCACTAATGACACAGACACAAGGGCTTTCTTCACTTTCCGCCAAATACCTCTAAGGACCGAAACCACAGAGGAACCACCAGGCGTGGAGTCCAGGGGGTCAAAAGAATTGGCCTTAGGATGATGCCCATACACACAAAGGAAGGGAGAGATCCCTGTAGCAGAGTGAGCCGCGTTGTTATAGGCAAACTCCGCCATGGACAGATGAGCAACCCAGTCAGTCTGACACTTGGAGACATAACACCTGAGGAACTGCTCCAAGGACTGGTTCACCCTTTCAGTCTGCCCATTAGACTGCGGATGGTAGCCCGACGACAAGCTGACAGAAATCTGGAGATCGGAACAAAATGCCCTCCAGAATTTGGCCACAAACTGGGATCCGCGGTCAGAGACCACATCAAGTGGCAACCCGTGGAGACGCACAACATGCAGCATAAATAATTCAGACAGGCGTCTGGCCGATGGCAGCCCAACCAGTGGAACGAAGTGCGCCATCTTCGAAAACCTGTCAACGACAACCCAGATGGCTGTCATCCCCGAGGATTTGGGCAAGTCCACCACAAAATCCATTGAAATGTGGGTCCATGGCTTAGATGGGATAGAGAGTGGATGTAGTGGGCCAACAGGAACCCCTCT
The DNA here is from genome assembly GCF_028390025.1 of Pseudophryne corroboree. Lineage (NCBI taxonomy): Eukaryota > Metazoa > Chordata > Amphibia > Anura > Myobatrachidae > Pseudophryne > Pseudophryne corroboree. The sequence continues at coordinate 705,499,005 of NC_086447.1, forward strand.
AGGAGTCTTATTTCGGGCACAGATGTCACATGCCCGAACCCACTGATCCACATCCTTAGCCACCGAGGGCCACCACACCGCCCTAGATAGCAACTCCCGAGTTCTGGCAATACCCGGGTGACCTGCAGACTTCTTGGCATGGAATTCCAGGAACACTCGCTGTCTTAACCTAGGAGGCACAAACAAAAGACCTACCGGAAGGTCTGGAGGAGCCTGCTCCTGTGCTCTAAGGACTAATGATAAGAGGTCCTGGGTAATGCCCACTTTAATACATGATGGGGAAACAATGGGCAACGGCTCCTCGGTGGTCTCCTGGACTGGAGCAAAACTCCGCGAGAGCGCATCAGCCTTGATGTTTTTTGACCCAGGGCGATATGTTATCAAAAAATTAAAGCGAGCAAAAAACAAAGCCCATCGTGCCTGCCTGGCATTGAGACGCTTCGCTGACTCTAAATATGCCAGATTCTTATGGTCAGTGAGAATTGAGACCACAAACTTAGCCCCCTCAAGCCAGTGTCTCCACTCCTCGAGTGCATCCTTAATAGCCAACAATTCCCGGTTACCCACGTCATAATTCATCTCGGCAGGCGAAAATTTACGGGAAAAGTAAGCACAGGGATGAAGGCGATTATCTGACACTCCCATCTGAGAAAGCACTGCCCCAATACCCATCTCAGAGGCATCCACCTCCACCACAAAAGGACGCTCTGGATCTGGGTGTCGCAGCACCTTGGCCGAAACAAATGCCCTTTTGAGACGGGCAAAAGCCGCTTTAGCCTCACAAGACCAGTGAGCAACATCCGCCCCTTTCTTAGTGAGTGCCACCAAGGGCGCCACTATAGACGAAAATCCAGCGATAAATCGTCTATAAAAATTCGCAAAGCCCAGGAAACGCTGAAGCGCCTTCAAACTAGTGGGCTGCACCCAATCCAGGACTGCCTGTACCTTGGAACCCTCCATTTGGAAACCTTCTGGGGAGATAATATATCCTAGAAATGCGATTTGCTGAACTTCAAATTCGCACTTCTCCAGCTTCGCCCCAAGCCGGTGGTCTCTGAGTTTCTGGAGGACTAAGCGTACATGCTTCCGATGTTCCTCCAGGGAATGGGAGAAGATTAGGATGTCATCTAAGTATACAACTAAGAATCTATCCAAATATTCCCTGAGCACATCATTCATGAAATCCTGGAAGACTGCCGGGGCATTACAGAGCCCAAAAGGCATCACCAAATATTCATAATGCCCCGAGTGGGTATTAAAGGCAGTCTTCCATTCATCCCCCTCTCTTATTCGGATTAGATTGTACGCACCGCGTAGGTCAATCTTAGAAAAAATGGTGGCAGTACGAAGCTGGTCAAACAAGACCGAAATGAGAGGTAGTGGGTATGAGTTTTTAATCGTGATACGGTTCAATTCCCTGAAGTCGATGCAGGGTCGCAACGAACCGTCCTTTTTACCCACGAAGAAGAACCCCGACCCAACTGGAGACTGTGAAGGTCTGATAAATCCCTTAGCCAAGTTCTCCTGAATGTACTCTGCCATAGCCTGAGTCTCAGGACGTGACAGGGAGTACAACCTGCTCTTGGGAAGCTTAGCATTTGGCAACAAATCAATGGCACAGTCATAGGAGCGATGGGGAGGTAGTACCTCTGCAACTTTTTTGGAGAACACGTCCGCAAAATCTGCATAACACCCTGGCAATCCTGGCAAACTTAGCTGCGAGAACCTGACTGGAAGGCTCAAGCAACTCCTGAAACAATCAGTACTCCAACTAAGAATCTCCCCAGAGACCCAGTCAAATTGAGGATTGTGGGCCCTTAACCAGGGTAACCCCAACACCAATGGGGCAAAAGTACAGACAGTCACATAAAAGGACAATTTTTCAGAGTGTGTGGCTCCAATAAACAAAGAAATCTGGCTAGTGCAAGAGGTAATTTTACCTTGGGATAATGGTTCCCCGTTTAACCCACAAATCTCAATTTCCGATGCCAAGGGTACTAAGGGAACAGAGTATTTCAGGGCGAATTGGCGGTCCATAAAAACCCCGTCGGCCCCACTGTCCACAAAGGCCTCAGTCTTGACAGTTTGACCGAGGATCTTCAAGGTCACCGGAATGATAAAAGTCTTCTTGGGAAATTCTGACTTCTGGCCTGACAGGATATTTCCCATCACCCTCAGGCCCTGAAGTTTTCCGGCTTTTCTGGGCATGATACTACCACATGACCTTTATTCCCACAGTACAAACACAACCCCTGCTGTCTCCTCCGCATCTTCTCACGCGAGGAGAGGCGGGTAGCCCCAATCTGCATAGGCTCCTCGGAAAATTCCTCAGAGTCTGAGGTTCCCTTGGGAAGGAAGGAAATCTCAGTCTCCCTTTCAAGCCTACGCTCTCTCAGCCGTCTATCCACCCGGATGGATAACTGCATGAGCTGATCCAAGCTATCAGGCAAGGGATGTTGTACCAGTTGGTCCTTTATCTGGTTAGAAAGACCTCTTCGGTACTGGTGTCTCAGGGCTGGGTCATTCCACTGGGTATCATGGGCCAACCTCCGAAACTCCGTACAGTAAACCTCAACTGGCCTTCGCCCTTGCTTAAGGATCGAAATCTGAGCCTCGGCTGAGGCCGTCTTGTCAGGGTCATCATACAACATGCCCAGTGCCGTAAAAAAAGCATCAACACTTTTAAGCGACGGACAGTCAGGCTGCAACCCATATGCCCAGACCTGTGGGTCTCCTTGTAGCAAGGAAATCACTATGCCCACCCGCTGAATCTCCGACCCAGAAGACTGAGGCCTAAGCCGGAAGTATAGCTTGCAGCTCTCCTTGAAACAAAAGAACTGCGAGCGATCTCCAGAAAAACGATCCGGGAGATTTACTTTCGGCTCCTTAACCCCTGCAGGTGCTGCTGCTGCGGGAGCTCCGCCAGCAGCCTGGGAGGTGTGCATTTTAATGGACAAATCATTACATTTTTGAGTCAGGACCTGCACCTGATCAACCACCTGTTGCAACGTATTTTGAGGGGTATGCTCCATATTCCCACAAAATTTCAACAGGAGTATTGGGCTGCTGAATATGTTATGCACACCAGTGCCTGCAGGAAAGTACTGGTGTCAGGACTGTTATGCACTCCAGTGCCTGCAGGAATGTACTGGTGTTTGAACTGTTATGCAAAACAAATGGACTCACAGACAGACTAGGGAATATGACATAACGTACACAGAAGGTGGTAGGGTAACAAAATACACACAACGTGAACAGAGAAGCCCAGAGGCTAAGGAACTGGGTATCTCCCTTGTATTAGAACTGCTCAGATGTGAAAAGCAAGATGTTGTGTTTTAATACATAGAAAACCCGAAATGCTGTTGCTAAGGGCAACAGCAAAACCCTAAAGGGTTACCAACGGGTGTGGCAGTAAACTCCTTGGTCAGAGATGGAATGATAGACACAAGGAGATTCTCCACAATCCTAATTCTCACTTGCAGTGCACAGGTTCGGTTTACTGCCACTAAACTGACCCCTGACACCTAGCACAGTGAGACAGGATTAGACAGGCAAGTCTTAGAATACAGCCGCAAACTTGCTAAGTTCACAGAGTAGTAACAGAACCCCAGCAAGCTAAACGAATGACTCCAGTCTTACTGCTAGGTCTGGATTGGCAGAGTGTAATACCAAATCCCCAGGCCTATTTGCAGTAAGCAACAAACAAATACAAAGCTACACAGTACTGGCTAACTTTCAGAAACTGACTAACCAACAAAGATTCAGCAGCATCTGCTTACCCTGAAAAGAGGCCTTATAAAGCAGGTGCTGTCCACGCCCCACTCAGACCTCACAGACTGTGAGCACAAAAACCAGCACCGGATCCCCTGCCATGCACAGAGCCTATAACCACTGCACAGCAAAAGACCCGAACCGGAGTATCAGCTGCGCTCAGGTTACTCCGCTAGCACTTGTCTCCCGGTTGCCATGACGACGTGGCAGCACAGGGCAGGAGACCCTAACAGTAAGCTTACAGCACTACTTCAGGCTTGGGATCCTGTAGCAAAGAAACCCCAATTTTCAGGCTTCGGAACCTGTGGTGAAGATACCCCATTTTTCAGGCTTCGGACCCTGTGGCAAAGAGACCCCTTTTTTCAGGCTTGGGACCCTGTGGCAAAGAGACCTTGTTTTTCAGGGTTTGTAAACCTGTGGCAAAGACACCCCTTTTTCAGGGTTCGGACACTGTGGCGTAAACAACCCATTTTTCAGGCTTGGGATCCTGTGCCAAAGAGACCCCATTTTTCAGGCTTGGGATCCTGTGCCAAAGAAACCCCATTTTTCAGGATTGGGATCCTGTGCCAAAGAAATCCCATTTGTCAGGCTTGGGATCCTGTGCCAAAGAAACCCCATTTTTTACCCGTGGCTGTTATTGCATGGCTATCTGGCGTGGCCTCTAAGCGATGAGGTTACCGTTTCTTTGAGAACTGGTAGTGGCACAGCCACCATGGACCAACACAATATTAATTTTATGTTGTAAGTTAGAAAATGTATATTTTAGCCTTTAACATAGCAAGCTTACAGCACTACTTCAGGCTTGGGATCCTGTAGCAAAGAAACCCCATTTTTCAGGCTTCGGAACCTGTGGCGAAGATACCCCATTTTTCAGGCTTCGGACCCTGTGGCAAAGAGACCCCGTTTTTCAGGCTTGGGACCCTGTGGCAAAGAGACCTCATTTTTCAGGGTTCGGAACCTGTGGCAAAGATACCCCTTTTTTAAGGCTTCAGACCCTGTGGCAAAGAGACCCTATTTTTCAGGCTTGGGACCCTGTGGCAAAGAGACCCCATTTTTCATGCTTCGGACGCTGTAGCTAAAAGACCCCATTTTTCAGGTTTGGCATCCTGTGCCAAAGAGAACCCATTTTTCAGGCTTGGGATCCTGTGCCAAAGAAACCCCATTTTTCAGCCTTGGGATACTGTGCCAAAGAAATCCCATTTTTCAGGCTTGGGATCCTGTGCCAAAGAAACCCCATTTTTCAGGCTTGGGTTCCTGTGCCATAGAAACCATTCTGGACTATTATTATAAATACGTTTTTCTCAAATTCTCCTATCTACAATGCAAACTACTAGTGTTTGTTGTGCAAAAAGGTAGGTATGGTTCTATGGCGCAACCTTCCTTTGCAGCCTGTGTGTAGTACTTTAGTCTCCCTGGGACCAAGGATATATAGGAAGTGGTGAAATGTATACGCACTGGGCGCTGGAATGTTTCTCAAATTCAAACAGATATTTAATACATAAAGTACACAATAAAATGCACACAAATGATTAAAAACTTAATACTGATGAAAGGTCGCTTCTGTTCTCCTTATAATGTAACATGCATCTGAAGTTCTCTTTAAAGTATGGTATGCACTATGAATATTGGTTTAAAAAGTCCTTTGTAGTTCAAAACAATAGAAAACCAGAAGGATTCTTACCCAGTTCTTTCCAGTGGAGCCACAGGTGGTAAAGCAGTGTGATGTCCGGATACACATACACACCGCTAGGGCTCCAAGGCTTTGTAAACTGGGCAGTCACTGGTAGTCACTATCCAACACGTTTCGAGCCTCCTTGGGCTCTTTTTCAAGGCTTAGTGACTATGCTGTACAAAATCCACTTTTAAATGTTTCAAATGGCTGCGCCCCCATTTACCGGAGTGTGCGTCCACGGCACTTCCGGTTTCGTGGTTCACAGTTGGCAGAAGTTCCCTGCGATTGGCAGCAATGTGGGAGTCTCTCCGGGTTGGCTGAAGTCTCCCATGGTTGGCAGCAGTCCCGTGTTTGGCGGAAGTCAGGGGTTGGTGGTCCGTGATTGGCGGAAGTCACCGTGGTTGGCGGAAGTCTCCTCATGGTTGGTGGAAGCAGTCTGTCTGTGATTGACAGTCTGCTGTCATTTGGGGTGGGGGGTGGGGAGCAGTGATGAACTCCATTTGTGAAAACAAGTGCATCACTGCCGTTTGGAGGGAGGGAAGAGGACAGGGATCTTCATTATTGGGCGGAGATTTCCTGTCCTCTACAATGGGCAGCTTGCGCAGCAACATGTGTGCCATAAACCACCCGATGGTGACTGAGTAATCTGGTGCTGCATCCTAGGTTGCAAGTTGGATCGCTACTACAGCAGTAGGCATTTGGTTGTAAAAGACGCCTCCTACTGCATCTCCATACAGCACAGCACTGATAGCAACTTTAACAGCATCTGGATTAGAAAGTAAAAAGAAGAGTTACCTCGTGGTGCAAGAAAAGGTACATGTAAGGAAAAAACCCCAATAAAATACAAAATCTTTCCTGTAGACTGGAATCCTCAATGATTCCTTAATGTGCAAGTACTTTCCTTTAAGAATTCCACTCCAGTAGTGTACCTCAAACAGGAGAGAGAAAAAGACTTAGTGCAACACCATTTAAGATCTTGATTTGGAATCCTCTGGAAAAATATTCCACTCACATTTAGTAATTATAAAACGTTCTCATCATCCTGCAATATGAATGGTGAATCTTAAAGTATCTTCCTCCACTCAGGCATATGAAGGGAAGAGAGATTACAGTACAACATCATTTTAAAAACAAATTCATTTTTAATAACAAAGGTTACACTCACATTTGATAAAAATCACAATCACATATAAAAACTACCATAGGGGTAACAGCTCTCACAGAGATGAAGACTGGTACCGGTAAGTCCATAAAGTGCAATGGTCCATATCTTTGTCCTTAGATGTTAAAGGAGAGAGTGTCCAGTTCCAATTCCCCTGGAGTACACCTGAGAAACCACCTTCTTAATGCGTTTCAGACCTGAAGAGGTCCATCGTCAGAAGAATGATGGTACAAACAACCTTACCCATATTTATACTGAAGTTAAACAAGCCTATTCGGCATAGAATTGCCCCCCGCTTCCTGTGTTCCTGGGTGCCAAAATTGCAGACCCACGTGTCTATACAGGAGCAACCAGTAGCCAAACACTTCACAGAAAAAGGTAATTCCACGGAGGACCTAAAACATCTGATCACTGACCAAGTCCCAAAGGACCTCAGAGGAGATGACTGTGAAGGAAAATTATTGAGGTACGAAGCAAGATGGATTTTCAAATTGGGGACAATTAATCCAGGAGGCCTCAACGAAATGAAGCCTTGGCACCTGTTCCGGTGATTACTGTTCATTAGAACCATCAGTACAACAGCTGTATTTGTCAATAAAGTAAATCTTCATCTAGGAGAGTGGTTTTTTGGACCACATCCAAAATCCAGAATCATTAGTTAATATGAAACACACCTTAGGTGGCAGGCAGGCCTCCGTTTACAGCCATCAGAAGAACATTCTATTATTTATTATTTTTTCTTTACTTTTTATTCTCTTAGTCTGCTCTTGTTAAGGGGGATATCCAATTATCCCTGGTAAAACATCGTGTCCAAAAAACAGCCGAAAACAGACGTTTTTCTGACTTTTTCCAATGTTTTACCGATTTTTTTTTTTACAGGGTATCCAGATTGATCGCCTGTAAAAAAAAAAAAACCTATCTCCCGAAAACACACAGATTCAGTGAAACCTGTGTGTTTTCGGGTGGAATGGCCCCATTTTTGGACAAAAACAGGGCTGTTTCTTGGGATTCTGCTTCACCTGCCGGAGGCAGGTGAAACAAAATCCCTGATAAACCGCGGCATGCGCCAGATTATCGGGGCTAATTAAATAGCCCTCGGTGGGACAATTAGCCCCGGTAAATTTCTGGGGATAACTAGATATCCCCCTGAGTGTTTATATAGTGGAGCCTTGCATGACATGGTAGTGAAATAGTGTCCTTGCACCTTGCATGAAATGGGGTGTCTAGAGTTACAGTTTGGTCTGGACATTTAATTGTTATATATTGATTTGTTCCCCGATTCTTTTTCCACAGTTATTTTTTTACACATGGTTACGTTTTTAGTTTACACACACTACATCCAATTAGATTGTTCATACTACGTGGCACACATAGTTTGGGTTTGCACACTTAATTTCACCTTATACCAATTTTCAACTTCAGTTTGTAAGTCAACATAGTAACACTATGCATAAAGCTAAATTTGATCACATATAGTAGATCGCAATGTATGATACATTATTATTATTATTATAGATGATTAGACACTTTTCTCACTTATTGTTGCACAGTGGACGGATCCTTTATAGAAGCATTTCAAGTTGTTACTATTAACAAGCTTAGTCATTGTCCCTCCTCCGAAAGGATATATATTAGAATATATATTGCACATAGGAGGGACCTGCTGAGTTAACTCATGACACCAGTCTGTCACCTGCAATGGCGCACTATTGATTTCTGATTTCAGGTGTTTTTTAAATTGGCCTTTGCAGTACGTGAATTTAAGTAGGGCATCAAATAGAAATATAGCCTTTTCTCGTATATCGATTTTTGACTATTAAGAAGCATTAAATATATTAAGTATATTATTATCAACGCACACTAGCTTTACATATTATTGTTGAAACCATACTGTGTTTTACTATGTTTGCTGCATTTCCATGATTCTATCTATCTGGTTGGGATTGGCACTGTTTCTCTTTCATTTATTCCAGCGCGAGAGGGGTAAACTGGGCTGTTGTTCCGGTATCCTAGCAACCACGGGCGCGGCACCCATGATGCGTATTGAAGGCGCCGGGTCTAGAGCCAGGAAATGTGGACTTCCAGCGGCGTGACACGCGGGCGGCCTTCTCACAGGTATAAAGGTATTGTTTGTCAGTTTATTCACCTTGACAAAGGGGCGGTGTGACCCCGAAATGTTGGTGGTGTCGTTTGTAATGTTTGTTTAATATATCAGATTCAAGTTCTCCAAGTGCCGCTGTGTTTTTTTCATCCAAGGGACTAATTATCTACAGAGGGCACAGGAGCAGCAGTAACATATTAGAGGGAGTGCCGGGTCCATCAGAGCCGTCTGTCTATCTATCTATCTATCTATCTATCTATCTATCTATCTCTCCAGGCACAATCTAGCACATCGCTCATTTCACCCGCTGGGTGAAATGAGTGGCCCACCGTCCCCTCCCCCCCTCGTTCAGCACACATCGCGCTGTGCTGAGCGGGGGGACAGATGTGTGCTGAGCGGTCACTGACAGATCGCTCAGCATACTTCTCTGGACGTGTGTACTGTTTTGTTCATAGGTTTGTAAATCCAGTCATCAGGACACAGAGAAATGTGAGTTCACTGCTGTGCTTTTTATTCCATCACCAACTCCAGACACACTGCACACTGGACCACCCACTTCCCAGCATCCCCCTGGTCCTAGGGACCATCACTGAAGATTCAGGCTTACACAGATTAGTAAGGGAGTGTCTACAAATATTAAGCATTCTAATACACTAACATCACATCCTCTTTTCTTTAAAGATAAGCCCTATACGCTTCAATGCAACAATTAACAACATCATATTAAGAACATCATCCAACATGTTTCAATGAGTCTCTCAGGTCTGTGTATTTCCCTTTTGGGTCTTTCATACACAGTCTGTGTTTCATCGACCATGTTGGACATTTCTAGAATCGTGGTTTGTTCACCATTATCAGGATCATCATACATGTCGGATGAAGGGTATTCTTCAGTCATGTTGTCTTCATTATGGTTAGGCTGAGATCTTAAATCCACCCGATTTCTTCTTACTTCCGTTCCACGCTCTGTACGTATAGTATAAGATCTTGGTGCTACTTGTGCTTGCACAATACCTTTCTGCCCCCAAATACCTTTCTCGTGATCTCTGAGACAGACTTGGTCACCCGATTTTAGTTCAGATAAGCTTTTTGCTCGCCTGTCATAGAACAGTTTCTGTTTCGCCTGTTGACGTTCCTTACTCAGTCTGACCAACGCTGAGTTATGTGTATTAAGCAGTTCATCATGTATCGGGAGATTTGCTCTAATCCTCCTTCCCATCAGCATTTGTGCAGGAGAAAGTCCATTCTGTAAAGATGTACTGCGGCAGATTAAAAGACTTTTGTAGAAATCTTCTTTACCTTCTTGAGCTTTTTTCATGAGACTCTTTACAGTTTTTACTGAACTTTCCACCAACCCGTTTGAGCATGGATAGTGGGGACTTGACGTAGTATGGACAAATTCCCACTCATCAGCAAATTGTCTAAATTCAGCACTGGAAAACTGAGGACCATTGTCAGTGAACACTTCCATAGGAACACCATGCCTTGCAAAGACTGACTTCATGCAATTGATTACGGCTACACTAGTAGTTGTATGTAGTGTCTTCACCTCACAGTAGTTAGAGTAATAATCAGTCACGACAATGTACGTTTTCCCATTACAATCAAACAAATCTGCGCCAACTTTCTGGTACGGTCTCTCTGGCACTGCATGAGGACTCAGTGGCTCGACTTGTTGTTTCGGTCTATACGTAAGACATAATTCACATATACAGTAGCTGTAGTCTGTGCTATGTCTATGGCCAATACATAACTTCACGCGCTCTCCGCTTACATTTTTCTTCTCCTAAGTGGCCTTCATGTATCTTGCACAGCATAGTTTTTCTTAGACGTGTAGGTATGACAAACCTATTGCCTTTGTAAATAATACCATCGACAACTGTAAGGTCACTGCGGTACATCCAATAATCACGGATAGACAGCGGGCACGCATATTTTTCTCCTTGCCAACCTTTCAGAATGATATCTTTCAACATTTTAATTGTGTCATCTGTCTCAGTTTCTTTCCTAATCTGTTCTTGTCTTGCAAGAGACACTGGTAGAGAAGCTACGATCAAATTAACATAGGCTTCTATCTCTTCATCCATCAGACTTTTGGAACCTTCACTTTTGTCCACAGCACGAGAAAGTGTATCAGCAATGTACTTGTATTTGCCGGGACAGTATAGCAAGTGTACATCATATTTCTGTAGTCTGATAAGCGTTCATTGAATTCTCATGGGACAGTCATGTAATGATTTAGTCATGATAGCTACCAATGGCTTGTGGTCAGTTTCCACTGTAAATGTTTGACCATACACAAACTGATGAAATCGCTCACATGCATATGTAATTGCTAGAAGTTCTTTTTCTATCTGAACATACCTTGTTTCAGCACTTGTCAGTGCTCTTGATGCATAGATTACTGGTTGCCATGTATCCTCATGTTCTTGTAACAGCACTGAGCCTAGGCCAAATTGCGAAGCCTCTGCTGAAATTCTTATTCTTTTCGCAGGATCAAAGAATTTTAGCACTGGTTGCTCTGTAATGATCTGTTTCAAGTTTTGCCAACTTTCTTCTTGTTCATGTGACATCATCCACTCGTTATCTTTGTCCAACAACCATCTAAGAGAGGCTGTTCATTCAGAGAGTTGAGAAATAAACTTTCCTAAGTAAGTAATCATTCCTAGGAATCTTCTGATAATTTTACCTGCGCACCAGTATCAAGCTTAAAGGGAATGACAATCTCGTTCACAGTTAAAGTGACAATCCATTCTTTCTTATCTGCACAGCAAAGTTCAATGCAATCCACAAAGAATTCCTCTGTTTGTTTAACAGCATACACATTGCTTGTTTCCCTTTTCATTTTATAGCATTTGGCAAAATGATTAAGTCTACCACATTTCATGCAGGTTTTACCATAAGCAGGGCACATTTTAGGATTGTGAGCATTTCCACATCTACTACACATTTCCTTATTAGACTGTGGCTTAGACTGCTTCATTCTTGAGAATTGAGGTTTGCTTGGCTCTGTGTTCTGCACTACATGGACAGCAGCAACAACTTCCTTGTGTAACTTTTTGGCTTGAAATCTAGTTATTTCTGCAGAACTGCACATAGTCACTGCCTTATCTAGTGTTAGGTCTTGCTCTCTCAGCAATCTCTCTCTGAGTCTATTATCAGGTATTCCACAGACAATACGATCTCTAATCAGTGAATCCCTTAAATCACCAAACACAGGTTTTACTGAGTGATTGCAGCTCTGTAACATACTGATCAAATCCATCTACAGACTTCTGATCACATGTGAAAAACTTATATCTTTCATATGTCACATTTTTCCTTGACACAAAGTAATCTTCAAACTTTTGCATTATAGAAGATATCACCATATTCTGCCCCTCAGCAAACTGAAAACTATTATAAATGTCCAGCACATCCTCTCCTATCACATGGAGGGAAATGGATGCCTTCGTTTTGTCAGCCTTTGTATCAGCTCCACATGCAGCAAGATATATATTAAACCTTTGCTTACATTTTTCCTGTTTTCAGACAAGTTACCAGACATCAGCATGCCGGTTAGAGGAGCCAGTTTATCCATGGTTACTCACTGTTTGAAGAGATTAGCACACCGCAGGCTTTGCAGACACTGAGTATCACAGCCTTACATACTTCTGCAAGATTATTTCACACTCTGAGAGCACTAGCAGTCCAAGTTACACTTCTTCTGACACCATGTTTTGTTCATATGTTTGTAAATCCAGTCATCAGGACACAGGGACATGTGAGTTCACTGCTGTGCTTTTTATTCCATCACCAACTCCAGACACACTGCACACTGGACCACCCACTTCCCAGCATCCCCCTGGTCCTAGGGACCATCACTGAAGATTCAGGCTTACACATGTTAGTAAGGGAGTGTCTACAAATATTAAGCATTCTAATACACTAACATCACATGTACTGGCCTTTATAGATGTTTTCTATAGCAGCCCCCTTTCCTTAAAGCTGTACACTGAGCGACCAGCATTTCTTCCATCTTAAGAAAAAGTTTAATTTTGTGCTCTTAGTTTCTTTGGGTAATTGGTTTATACCAAAACTTAAATCAGTGTTTAATGCATATTAGTTGTTGACTATACCAGCTGAAGCAACTGATTGAAAATGACTGCTGGTGTTTAAGATTCAATTACTAGAAACGTGATGAAAAGAATCAGCCTTGTTGCATAAATGCACAATAGTCATGTGATTGTTCATTGTTTGCTAGTTGTTCCAGAACCAAACAAACAAAGGATTTTGCCCTGTGTGTGCCAGCGTCTCTGTGCTTTCCTTGTCTGCTGCAATTTCACTGCTTTTTCCCTGTCTACACTGATCTCTGCACTTGCCCTGTATATTCCAGCTTCTTAGCTCTGTCACAAAGCAGCAGCTGCAGCAGCTGATTCTTCCCTGCTGCATGCTGTCTTATCTCTCCCACTGCTCCAGGTTCTGGCATGGTATGCAGACACTCTGAGCATGTGCAAGGCTCCAAGTGACTCCAGCGGCAGCCACAGCCAGCTCTTCACAGCAGTACACGTGGTACAGGGACTGGGCGCCACCATCTTGGTTTCCCTCACATGACCGCTGCATCACCAATCAGTAGTAAGAGGTTGTTAAAGCAGAATGCAGTAGCCAATCCACGGACAGGCAGGAATATAAAGAGAGCTTCCTGGACACCAGAGCCGGCCATAGGCATAGACAAACTAGGCAATTGCCTAGGGAATTTGATATGCAGAGGGGCATCAGCAGCTTATTCTGATTAAAATGATATGCGGCATGCCTATATTCTGTGTGTAGCATTTCATATGCAGATACAGCCACAGTCTCACACAGTATATAGGCATGCTGCATATCATTTTAATCAGCAGAAGCTGCTTGTGCATCCTACCCACATAGCAACGCAAATAAGATGCATTTTCATAACAAAAACGTGCCCGACGTTAGCATTGAGGCAAGATTTATGAGGACACATTTGTATTCAAGCAGAGGTAGAGGTCACAGTGTTAGTGGCAGTGTGAGTGCTGTGTGCATGTGAGTGGGTTGGTTGTGCAGTAGTGTTCGGAATGTGTGTAAGGAGCATTATGTGTGTCATGTAAAAATGCATTAATACTGTGCAACATATGTATAAGGGACACTATGTGTGTCATTATGTGTATAAGGGCATTAATAATGTGCGGCATATGTGTAAGGGGCATTATGTGTGTCATTATGTGTATAAGGGCATTAATAATGTGCGGCATATGTGTAAGGGACATTACGTTTAAAAGGGCATTAATAAAGGCCGTCATAATGTGTAAGGTGCATTATGTTTATACGGACATTAATAATGTGTCTCATATGTGTAAGGAGCATTACTGTGTGTCATTATGTGTATAAGGTGCTCTACTGTGTGGCGTTGTGTATAGAAAGGGCACTACTGTGTCGTCTAATGTGAATAAAGAGCAATATGGTGTGGTGTAATGTGAATAATAAGCAATTCAGTGTGATTTAATGTAAATAAGGGGCTCTACTGTGAGGAGTAACGTTTATGAGGTAAAGTGATACTACTGTGGGATATAATATGAATTATGGACACTATCGCATGATCAAATGTGAATAAAGTTGCAGTACTGTGTGACGTAATTGGAATTGGGGTTACTATTGTGTGGCCATGCCCCTTGCCAGCAAAAAAACACCCCTTTTTGGGCCGTGCGCCAAATGTGCGAACTGTTCCTATTTAAAATATAGGGGGTACAAACCCCAAAATAAGGACTGCTATGGATGAGGGGTGATGGTGCTGGGAAAGAGGTGCAAGGTCAGAGGCGGAACCAGCGGTGGTGCTAGGGGGCACCAGCCAAAATCTTGCCTAGGGCATCATATTGGTTAGGGCCGGCTCTGCTGGACACTTCCAAATTGCCAGTGCTTTGTTGTCTTCAGACCTGCTGTGTGCTTACCTGTGTCTCTCTACAGCAAGTATCCAGCCTAAAGACTTTCAGTTGAGTGACCATCACCAGCACTCCCTGGCTCCAGAGCAAACCTGACAGTTCCTGAATAGTTGGTGCCATTCCAGCATCTGCTCAACTCTGTCAGATTCTGAATAGATGATTCTATCCCAATATCTGCCTTACAGTTTCTGAATAGCTGGTTCAATCCTAGTGTCTGCCTGGCAGTTCCTGAATAGTTGGTTCAATCCCAGTATATACTTGGCAGTTCCTAAATATCTGGTTCAATCCAGGCATCTGTTTGGTAGTTCCTTAATAGCTGGTTGAATCCCAGTATCTGCTAAGCAGTTCATGAATAGCTGGTTCAATCATAGTACTTGCTCAGCCTGGCAGTTCCTGTTTAGCTGGTTACTCCAGCATCTGCAAATGTAGAACTGTCCCTTCTATGGAACATTTGATAGTTCTTCAGTATTCATTCTATTTTCTCTAACCTCAAGACTACATGAAGAAGGGCTATAGAAGATCTCCCAGTTTCTATCCTAGTCCATCCTAGTCCAGACACTCAAACAAACACAGCCGTGACAAGCCCTTTTTCCCATTCACACCATTCTTTCCTTCTTCTGTCTATGCCAGCATCTATGTCCTACTTTCCGTAACAACTTCTTTGCACTTCATCTGTCTCTGCCAACCTCACCCTTCTATATGTGCAAACCTCTTGACATTTCCTTTCTCTATGACATCCTCTATAGTCTTGCCATGCCTATGCCAACTTTTCTATATTGCTCAATTTATGCCAGGCTGTCATTCTCTCTTCTATGCAAGCCTCTTCACTTTCCACATGTCTGTGGGAGTCTTTTGATGTCTGTGGAAGTATATTGACCCTTCTCCTCTCTGCACCAGACTCTATACCCCTGCCCAGTCTATGACACTTTTTCTTTCTTGCCCTGTCTGTGCCACACATTAGGCCCTTACCATGTCTGTACTAGCCTCTATGCCTTTTACCTGGCCAGCCTCTCTGCCCTTCTCTTGTTTGTGCCTTTCAACACTTAACTTCAGCCTTTGCAACATATTCTCCAGCCTATCTGCACTTCTGTCTGTGCAAGCCACAATGCTCATCCCATTTGCATCAACCTTTCTTTCTCTGTCCTTCTGTCAGCGCCAAGGTCTCTGTCCTTTTCCCTTGTATGCAAAGCTCTGTACCTTTCTCCCCTCTGCTACATCTTCTCTGCCCTTTTTCTTTCTATGGAAGCCTCACTGCCAACATCCTCTCTGCACCAGCCACTCCGCCCTTGTCCTATCCATGCTGGTGCCATACTCTCTGCTCTTGATCTATGTGTGCACCACCTTCTCTGCCCTTACATGAGTCTATTTGACTTTCCCAATCTGT
Source organism: Pseudophryne corroboree (assembly GCF_028390025.1). Classification (NCBI taxonomy): domain Eukaryota; kingdom Metazoa; phylum Chordata; class Amphibia; order Anura; family Myobatrachidae; genus Pseudophryne; species Pseudophryne corroboree. The sequence continues at coordinate 705,515,031 of NC_086447.1, forward strand.
GCCTTCCTTTTCCCTTACCCTGCACGCATCATACTTCTCCTGCCTATGCTAGTCTTTTCTTCCTCCTGTCTGTGCCAGTTCCAGTTCATAAATAAGATTCGCTCTTTGTATGCATGTATTTGTGTATTATACGACTGGAAGTAGAAAATACTGTATTAATGTGCTCATATTTGTACATGAATTGCTGTTTACATACATTCACAATAGATGGCAGTTTATCACTGTTCACTGTAGTTTGATTGTCATTTTTCAGTGAACATCTTATTTTCTAATAGAATAATATTTGTTTTCAAAACTTGACATTTCTAAAATGTGAATATGCTGCACTGTCTTGTTGAAATTGCATAAACATGCCTGGAATAGGAAAGCAAGTTATTGATTTTACAACTTGGAATTTCAGTCTTGTCTGCTAGATTACTGTGGTAAATGTACAATGCAGTTTCTCTAGCGGTAAGATGATGACAGGCAAAGAGAAAGGAAAAATGCAAGAATATGAGACTTAACATTCACACAATTTTTTAAAAGTGGCTAAAGGATCACCTGAATTTTACAATACTCCATGAGTACCAGGCCAGCCCCATCTGTAATTGTTGCGTGCTCCATAAAACACAGGGTTATTTATAAACAAGATGTGTTGCTCCAGGAGAGCATCTATAGTGGGTGTAGGGTGTGAGTAGAGAGGAGTTCACGCCACTCACTCTGCACCCATTGACCATATTACTGTATCTGCTGGCTGCTGTCACTGTAGAAATGACCAGAAAATCTCACCATCTCCACCTTTCCAGAGATATGTGCAGGAGCAGTAGACTTTGGCACAAGGGCAGAGCCCACACGAAGACTTCACATGGGCACACATCCCCGATAAAGCACCTACAGTATATGTTGCTCTTAGGATCACAAAAGCTTGCTTTCCTCTGTTGTATTTCCATACTTCTCTCTTGTACTATGATGTACACCATTGCATATGACTTGAATGGTATGTTGGCACGTTTTGCATACATTTAAGCAATCACTGAATTTTTTAAATAGGAAATAGGGCCAGATTGTGGGCGAGATACATCATCATTTGGAGAGTTACAGGCTGTAACAATGTTACAGGCTGTGGGGGTGATTCAGACCTGATCGCTGGGCTGCAAATTTTGCTGTCCTGTGTTCATATAGTTGCCACCTCCAGTGGGAGTGTAAATTTGCCGTTTAAGTGTGCAATCTCATGTGTACGCAGAGCTACAAAACACCATTTTGTGAAGTCTCTGCGCAACCCAGGACTTACTCCTACAGTGCGATGAGAAGAGGCTGATCGGGGTCGGAGCTGACGTTTGCAAGGAGATTGACAGGAAGAAGGAATTTGTGAGTGTCAACTGACCGTTTTCAGGGAGTGTTTTGAAAAACACAAGCATGTCCAAGCGTTTGCAGGGAGGGCTCCTGACATCAATTCCGGTCCTGGACAGGCTGAAGTGTTCGCAGCGGCTGAGTAAGTCCTGGGCTATTCAGAGACTGCACAAAATGTTTGTACAGCTCTGCTACACATGCGTTCGCTCACTTGCAAAGTGAAAATACACTCCCCTGTGGGCGTCGACTATGTGTACGCAGAGCTGCAAAAAAAAACCTAGCGAGCGAACAGGTCTGAATTAGCCCCAAAGTTTTCTAATATTTGTGGGCTACATGCAGAAACAGCCAGTATTACCCTGCACAGAAACAGTATAAATGTATTTGCTTCCCTTGCATTGCGACATGGTATGTTCCGGGCACAAAGTTACTTTTTTTGCTTTATTTACCTTGTACAAACATATATCAGGCCCTTTGTTTGGATCTATATATTATCCACTTTATACAGATGTGTCCTCGTACGCCTGTCCTTTTTATACCATATAGCATGATGAGACAGGGACGTGCAGTGAGCTAAATGGGTCAGTATGCACTGGCTAGTACCAAAGCCACATTTACACACAATATATGAGCCAAAGGGTGCATCTGGGTATTATAGGCAGGTGCAGCAGTACAAACTGCTGGAAATTTGGTGAGTTTTGATTAGAAATGTGCCTCACCTTCCATAAGCTTTTTACTCCAGAGTTTTGGCTATAAAAATGATTAGAATACAAACAGTAGCGGATCTTGCTACGGGCAAAAAGGATTTTTGCCCAGGGCGCCGCCTACTGTTGGTCAGTGCCCCCCCCAGTGCTGTGCGGAGAGGACGTTTGCTGTGTGGTGCGCCATGACGTCATCGCGCACCGCACAGCATTCTGGGACTGGCACATAGACGCTAGGGGGTACATTTACTAAGATGGGAGTTGTATTTAAGATGGGATGTTGCCTATAGCAACCAATCAGATTACAGGTATTATCTTCTAGAACTGGCTAGATAAATGAGAAGTAGATTCTGATCGGTTGCTATGGGCAACATCCCATCTTAAACAGAACTCGTGTCTTAGTAAATTTACCCCCAGGGGTCATAATTGACCTCTAGTGTCTATGCTGTGCTATGGGACAGATGTCTCTCCCAGAGATCCGAGAAGCAGCTCCGGCGGAGGTCAGCAGCGGTCGGGAATCAGGAGCGGGGATAGGAAGTATTAATTATTATTTTTTTTGTATTTTTTTTTGTAAGCGGCGCTACTCAACTGGGGGGCACAAATGGGGGCACAACTCTACAGGGGGCACAAATGGGGGCACAACTCTACAGGGGGCATAACTGACCACGCCCCTGTATGAAGCCACGCCTCTATTTTCACCCGGTGCTCCACAAGGGCTAGAACCGGCCCTGAATACAAAGAAGATATTTCAAACATATTCTTTGTATTTTTTATATCATTTATACAGTCAAAACTCTGGCACAAACATTAGTATGACAGGAAAGGCTCTGCCTCACCCCACTGCACGTCACTGGCATGAGATGCATGGAAGGTAGCGATTCCTGTTTTTCCTGAACTTTGCATCTTATTTGCATCGTAGCAGCATTCAAAATTGCTTATCATGTACTAAGTAGTTAGGAATAGTATTTTTTTCACAAAGGAATTGATATAAATTTGCAGATTAAGCATAAGGATGTGTGACACGAGGCATGGCATGGGTTACTTCTGTTGGAGCTCTGTTTTTTCCGTTTTGCACAGAGAAATGACAAATAGACTATTCAGAAGATACTGTACAAGCATTAAAGTTATGTCACATTAGTAATTAGATGCATATTACAGTATCTGTAGAACATCTCTGGGGAGACACTTGAGCAGCTAAATTGTAAATAGCCTCTTAAAGTTTAACTTTCAATTTTAATTTAAAATATGAATAATAAAACTGGACCCAATCTCTTCCATCTGAGTAGATTTATACATCGGTGTGAGTTTATTTATATAGATACCTACTATAGTATAACTGCTGCATTTTCTTTGCAAATAACGCAAACATAGGACATAATATTTTTCTCATGCATGCATTTGCAGTCAAGTATTGCTGTTATCTAATAATAGCTTTCTTATTTGAAATTTATGCCAGGCTGTCATTCTCTCATGTTTATGGACGGATTTAGCACCATCCGCATTTCAATTATCGCATGCAATGACAGAGCAGAGGCGGATTTAGACCTCATGTGGCCCTAAGCAAGACACCGATTTGGGGCGCCTGTTACTCAAATGGTATGTGGTTACAATACCGCCCATTGGGATCCAAGCTGTCTCAATACTGACACCGGTATCCTGACAGGGGTACTATAACGCTGCCGTAATACCGGCGAAGTAGGTGATTCTCCCTCTGTGGATGTCCACGACACCCATAGAGGGAGAATAGAACCTGTGGCGAGCTAAACTTGCCACCGAGCCCACAGCATGACGATCCGCAAGGGGCTTCAGTGCGCTCACCCCCTGCCAGCATTCTTGCACATGGGATGCGACATCAGTATACTGACATACGGCATCCCATGTGTCGGGATCACATACCGATCCCCTTCAAACAACTCAAAACACTATATTTTCATTGCTGACTTATTCCCCTTACATCCCTGCCTCACTAACAGTGGCACATTACTGCCTCACTGACAGTGGCACATCCCTGTCTCTCTGACAGCCGCACATCCCTGCTTCACTGACAGCGGCACATCCCTTCCTCACTGACAGCAGCACATCCCTGCCTCACTGACAGCGGCACATCCCGGCCTCACTGACAGCGGCACATCCCTTCCTCACTGACAGCAGCACATCCCTGCCTCGCTGACAGCGGCACATCCCTGCCTCACTGACAGCGGCACATCCCTGCCTCACTGACAGCGGCACATCCCTGCCTCACTGACAGCGGTACATCCCTGCCTCACTGACAGCGGCACATCCCTGCCTCACTGACAGCGGCACATCCCTGCCTCACTGACAGCGGCACATCCCTGCCTCACTGACAGCGGCACATCCCTGCCTCACTGACAGCGGCACATCCCTGCCTCACTGACAGTGGCACATCCCACCTCACTGACAGCTGCACATCCCCACCTCAGTGGCAGCAGCACATCCCCACCTTAATGAAAGCGGGGGGTGGTCTGCACAGAGGGTGTGGTTAGTAGCTACCCAGAAGGAATAAAGCTACCACCCGTCATCAATCATATATATCTTAGAGATGAGCGGGTTCGGATTTACTCGGTTCTTAACACCAGAACTATTGCAAGTTCTTTTTTTCTGTTTTTTTCTTATTGGCTAACCAAAACACGTGACATCTGTAAACCAATAAGGAGGTTCGGGTAAATCCGAGTAAAAAAAACTCGAGTAAAACCGAACCCGCTCATCTCTAATATATCTGTATATATTTATATATATATAAACACGCACACACTCATTGGATAGACCCCAATGTAGGAGCCATAACAGCTTCCACTGCTTGAGATATGGGACAGTTTTAGGAGAGGAGGATAGGCTGTCAGGGGTTTTATGAGAGCAGTGTTTGTGTATGTGGCTGTGTGTGGGTGGTGAGGTAGGGACAGAGCTGTGATGGTGGTGGGGCAGCAGGGGCATCAGAGAGAGGGCGGGTCTAGCCAGAGAAGGTTTATAACACACAAAGCAGGTCCTCCACTAGAAGTTTGTTTCACTCCTTGGTGTACACTCCCACGAGACAGCTCTGGTACCTCCGGACAGTAACCGGCTAATCCCTGGTACAGTTCAGGTACTAAGTCAAGTACTGAATAAGCCTCCGGACTCGACTGCGGCACTGGAAGGAGTATCACGGGAATTATACGGCAATATTATGGAAATTATACGGCAATATCACAGGAATTATATGGCAGTATCATGGGAATTATATGGCAATATCACTGGAATTATATGCCAGTATCACAGGAATTATACAGCAATATCACTGGAATGATACGCCAGTATCACGGGAATGATACGCCAGTATCACAGGAATTATACGGCAATATCACTGCAATTATATGGCAGTATCACAGGAATTATACAGCAATATCACTGAAATTATACGGCAATATCACTTTAATTATAAGGCAGTTTCACAGGAATTATACACCAGTATCACTGGAATTATACGGCAGTATCACGGGAATTATATGCAGGTATCACGGGAATTATACGCCAGTAACACCGGATATATGGCAACAGAGGACACCACCACTGTGACTGGTCACAGGACTGATGCTCCACAAGACACTATCCCTGGTCTGATGCAAGACAACACAGCAAAACTGCAAGGGACTTATACAGCTCTAATATATCTGTGTATATATATATATATATATATATATGCATGTATGACCGGCACTCCAACAGCACAACATAAATACCTGGGTGCCCAGGAATTATACAGCAATATCACTGAAATTATACGGCAATATCACTTTAGTTATAAGGCAGTTTATACACCAGTATCACTGGAATTATACGGCAGTATCACGGGAATTATATGCAGGTATCACGGGAATTATACGCCAGTAACACCGGATATATGGCAACAGAGGACACCACCACTGTGACTGGTCACAGGACTGATGCTCCACAAGACACTACCCCTGGTCTGATGCAAGACAACACAGCAAAACTGCAAGGGACTTATACAGCAGCACTGGGGTCATATAGCAGCAGAGGACACCACCACTGTGACTGGCTGGACTGATGCAGCATAAGAAACTACACTGTACTGAGCAGCACAAGACAGCACTGGAATTGCCACCCCACTTTCCTGCCCACACAGACACTGAGGACACGTCCTCTCACTACACTCTCCGAGACTGGAGTGAAAATGGCGGCGACGCGCGGATCCTTATATGGAATCCAAACCCAGCGAGAATCCGACAGCGGGATGATGACGTTTTGACTCGTTCTGGCTTCCAAGTCAAGCATGAAAACCCGAACCTAACTTGGTCCAGGCTCGTGATGTGAAGTCCGGTAGGGTTCAGTTTTCTGAGAACCGAACCCACTCATCTCTACTATATATATATATATATATATATATATATAAAACTGGGGGGATAGGGGTACTGGCGACGAGTGTGGCTAAAAACTATGTTTTAAAAGCTTAAAATTAGAAGCCAAAAAATTTCTAAAATTTATAAAAATATTTTTAATATATATGAGAGTAAAAACAGTTTCCAAGAATGGTTTTAAAAAACAAGAATAAAAAACTTTTGTCCATAAATGAAAAATATAAATACACTTAAAAGGATAGGAATTCAAAACTTAGCTTGTAAATAGTGGGTGGTCAGTATAAGGCCAACGCGTTTCGTCTCAACAGACTTCTTCAAGGGGTGAGGATAGAATGAAGCTGCATGTCTATTTATACCCATATCACTAAGTCAGAGGGTTGTGACATCATAATTGATCATGTGATATGATTACACATTATGCATTTTAAAAAATTGACAGAGCTTATTTTATAACAAAGTTGGATTGATTACCAGGTCAGGCAGACTCCTTAGTGCTAAAAACGAGTGATCTTAGGTAACAAACAGGTTTAAAAACGTTAAAACGTTCACAGTATAATCGAGAGTCACTTCCGCCACACTTCCGGTGACGGAGGACTCCGCTGGTCACTTCCGCCCCACTTCCGGTGGCAACTGCGCATGCGCCCGCGGCGGCTCCCAGCTTCATTGCGCATGCGTCTGCGGGTGTTCAGGGCTGCTCCTAAGTGGATGATGACATTCTGACTCCTTGAGCTGTATCAAACGGAGTCCATTTTGCATGGGATATTTGGGATACTTTTCCATGGTGTTACGGCGGCCATCTTTGTGTGGATAAGCAGACACTTCTAGATTCCAGGCCCCATAGATAGATTACGGATGTTGTGTTGCAGATGTTGTGTTGCAGTTCATAAAGTCTTTTATGGTATATTCCTTATCACCTTCTGTACCACTAAAGGTTTTCCTGTTCCGGTGTAGGTATCTGCAGATGTTACATTTTCCACACTTGTATGAACCTGTGCATTTCAGCCTCGGAGTCTTGTAGGTAGATTCTCCTCTTAACCAGTACCAGGTAGGGCGACCACCTGGGGAGATCGGGTACTGTAAAGGATGATAGCCGTTGCACAATAAATATTATTATCACCACTATAGAATCACATATATAGTGACAACCGGATTCCGAGTGCAATGGTGCCATGGTATCTGTTTAATATTCACGTACAGTCAAACCACACTGGCACGCCCAATCTCGTCTGATCTTGGAAGCTAAGCAGTGTCCGGGCCTGACCAGTACCAGAGAGGAGACTACCTGGGAAGATCAGGTACTGTAATGATAACAAACGATGTCCAATGAATATTCACCAAAAATTAGCACTTAGCTAGAATCACTGTATTTATCACTGATTATTTATTTATTTATTTTATTTTATTCTAATATTATTATTATTATCATTATATTATTTTTAGTAATATCAATCGGATGGACTTAAATATAATGCTAGTCACCTATATTTATATATTTATATATTCACAGGGCTTATTACAGGAAGTTTGCACCATCACCACCTATAAATAACTAAAGTCACCTGATATAGTCACCTATACTGCACAAGCACTTTATCCCATGGGCAAGGATCAATCTTAATATTATAATCTTAATATTCTAATAAATATCTTAGTTAAGAAATTTGTGTCTCTGAATACTCATATACATCACTACTTTAAAATTACCATTGTTTTCTATTTATTCTATGCATGGAATCCGTTACTATGGAAACCGAGGGGCCTGGAATCTAGAAGTGTCTGCTTATCCACACAAAGATGGCCGCCGTAACACCATGGAAAAGTATCCCAAATATCCCATGCAAAATGGACTCCGTTTGATACAGCTCAAGGAGTCAGAATGTCATCATCCACTTAGGAGCAGCCCTGAACACCCGCAGACGCATGCGCAATGAAGCCGGGAGCCGCCGCGGGCGCATGCGCAGTTGCCACCGGAAGTGGGGCGGAAGTGACCAGCGGAGTCCTCCGTCACCGGAAGTGTGGCGGAAGTGACTCTCGATTATACTGTGAACGTTTTTAAACGTTTTTAAACCTGTTTGTTACCTAAGATCACTCGTTTTTAGCACTAAGGAGTCTGCCTGACCTGGTAATCAATCCAACTTTGTTATAAAATAAGCTCTGTCAATTTTTTAAAATGCATAATGTGTAATCATATCACATGATCAATTATGATGTCACAACCCTCTGACTTAGTGATATGGGTATAAATAGACATGCAGCTTCATTCTATCCTCACCCCTTGAAGAAGTCTGTTGAGACGAAACGCGTTGGCCTTATACTGACCACCCACTATTTACAAGCTAAGTTTTGAATTCCTATCCTTTTAAGTGTATTTATATTTTTCATTTATGGACAAAAGTTTTTGATTCTTGTTTTTTAAAACCATTCTTGGAAACTGTTTTTACTCTCATATATATTAAAAATATTTTTATAAATTTTAGAAATTTTTTGGCTTCTAATTTTAAGCTTTTAAAACATAGTTTTTAGCCACACTCGTCGCCAGTACCCCTATCCCCCCAGTTTTATACCTTTTAACATTACCATACCAGTTTTGTATTTTTAGGGGTAGGCAGACACCATTTTGAAAGGTTACGTGGGCTTAAAGCTTTGATAACAGAAATTTCTAATATATTCATACATTCTTTTACTGAGATCTAACCTCACAAGTGGCGCTATGCTATCCTTTCTTCATATATATATATATATATATATATATATATATATTTATTAGTAACGGTGGTAGTCAGGAGAGCGCTTGAATAAATGTCTCTTTATAATGATCTCTAGAGTGTTCTTTCTGTAATGGGTTACCCACAAAGCGATGTAGATATCTTGAAAATACCCTCTCACCAAAAATCACCCAAAACAACAGCGTCACTCGTTGATCCATAATTTTCATATATTTATTAAAAATCTTTACAATTATTCAATATCTCTTACATTCGTCTTAACAGTCGTGGGGTTGATCTTAATAAGGCATGCTGCCCACCCCAAATGGGGAGGAGCTCCAAAGCAGCCTGTCCATCCAACGCGTTTCATCTATACAGACTTCCTCAGGGGTGTCTTTAAGAATAATAAATAATCACATATTCAAACAATAAATAATGACAAAGTAATTATTAATATAACGGATTATTTCTCAAATTTATTAAGTGACCTATTGGGAGGCTTTGGTGGATTAATAATTATTGTTCTATGGGCAATTGGAAACAAAGATTATTCAGAATAACCAGATAAATTAACTATAAGTTTGGTAGAGAAGTTTTTTAAAACTTCCCTACAGTTCCAAAATGAACTCTCCGGTTATAGAGAATAAGAGTTACAGATCTTAGTATTAACATTGGTCAATTGTGCTATCCATATTGGAAATCAAACTTACTTTGATCAGCAAAAAAGATGGGAGGCCAACAGAGTAACCTAGAATCCAACAGAGTGGAATATTCAACCTTACAGAGAAACAGCTATCCAACCCGCAGAGTGAATTACTAGAACATGGTCTGAAATTTGCACCCGATGCCCATGTAAATAAATTCGATTTATTTATCGATTTAAATAAATTCATCAGAACTTTGACCTTACAACAACATTTAAAAAAAAATCCTACTAATTTGGATCTAGAAGCCCGAAAAGAAACTACATTGGTATCCCTCCCATCTAAATACTATCCTATAGAATCAAGAGGTAGCTATATTGAAATATTTTATGAGTCAGTCAAAGAGGATTTTAGAGCAATAAAGATTAAATCGGATAAGTATAATTCTAATTTGAATCCAGCTGAAAAACAAGCTATCAAGCAAATAAAAACAGATAGCAGTATGGTAGTTAGGCAAGCCGATAAGGGAGGGGATAGTTATCCAAAAAAAGAGATGATTATCTGGAAGAAGCCTTTAAGATCTTAAATTATGTTCATACATATGAAAGATTAAAAGAAGATAAAACTGAAGCATATCAAGAAGGTCTCTATGTATTGTTAAATAAAGCCAAAAATCGAAAGGTTCTGGCAGATAAAGAATTTGAGTATCTATTTACAAAACATCCAAGAATGGCACTATTTTACCACATTCCTAAGATTCACAAGGATAAAAAAAAACCTGGTAGACCCATTATCTCAGGGATAGATTCCCTGACAGCCAATTTGTCCCATTATGTGGATTTAAAATTACAAGTGTATGTAAAAAACTCAGGTCATATCTCAAGGATTCTACATCTTTATTGAGAGAATTACAAAACTTTGAATGGGACCCGGATTTCGTTTGGCTCACAATAGACGTCCAAGCGTTATATTCTTCGATCCCTCACAACAAAGGTTTAGAAGCAATTGGTATAGTGCTTAATGAAGATAAGCAGATTTCGGAAGACGTGAAGGTTTTTCTGGTAGAAAGTATCAAATTCATTCTGACGCATAATTTTTTTAAATTTGAAAACAAATTTTTTTGTACAAAAACAGGGAACAGCAATGGGCACAAAATTTGCCCCGGTTTATGCAAATATTGTGATGGGCGACTGGGAAGAGAAATTCATATATGGGTCGGAGTTTGAAATTCCATATATTAAGTATTATCGACGTTATATTGATGATCTGATCATAATCTGGAAAGGAGATACTGAGAGTATTGAAAGATTCATTAATCATATCAATAGAAATGACTATAACCTGAAGTTCACATACAAAAGCCATAAAAATGTCATAGATTATCTGGATTTAAAATTAAAAGCTTCTAACAATGAAAAAATTATAACATCTACATATTTCAAAGAGACAGACGCGAATAGTTATATTCCTGCAGATAGTTGCCATCTTAAGAGTTGGAAAACAAATGTCCCATATGCACTGTTTTTGAGAATCCGCAAGAACTGTAGTAATGTGGAGAACTACTGGGCCCAATCAAAGAAAATATATGAAAGATTCTTGGAGAGAGGATATGACCAAAGTGACCTAAAGGAATCTCAATTATGGGAATCCAATGAGAATAGATTTGAATTACTATCAAATAAACCAAAGAAGGAGTTAGATAAGAAAAAAGGCCATCCGTTTATAACACAATATAATAAAGAAAATATTAAAATTAAGAAAACTTTAGAGAAACATTGGGGAATTCTCCTAAAAGACCCTATATTAGGTCCACAGCTTCCAGAAAAACCTGCGGTCATTTATAGGAAAGCGAAAAACTTGAAGAATATCATAGCCCCAAGTGAACTCCGGCCTGAAAAAGACCAATTTGATATACTGAGAAAAATGGAATACATTTTTTGGCAAAAAAACTTTGATGTTTTACATGTAAGAAATGTATTTGCTGTAAACACTTTGATACATGCCCAAAAGTTAATAAGAATGGTGGCTGGGAAAATATAAAATATAAAGATATTCTTATTTGTAACTCTAAATATGTAACTTATCGTATAACATGCAGGTGTAATCTACATTATGTTTGGAAAACGTTTGAAACTCCGTATACAAGAACATCTCCGAAATGTAAAAAATAAAATTCAAACCCATAGTATACCTAGACATTTCATGAAATTTCATAATTCAGATATTAGCAGTTTGAAATTTTGTATTCTTGAACATATTATTGATAACCCTAGAGGTGGAGATAAAGATTTACAGTTATCAAAACGTGAATCTTTCTGGATATATGAAGGTTAAATGAAGGTATAGATGTTAAATGAAGGTATAGATGTTAAATGAAGGTATTAAATGAAGGTATAGATGTTGTTTCATTTATATAATCTTCGGGTATACGAACTGCATAACATTTGTATAGTTTACTTCTTATTTATGATAATGTTTGGAATATAAAAAGGACCTAAAAAGAGTATAAACAAGATCTAAAGAGGATTTTATGTTATTTTATATATGCTTATGTTTATGTCTCTGCTACATCTTTGAATGTAAAACAATGGTCATTTGTGCGAATCATATGGTTTAATCTAGTTATATTTTGGTAGTAATACCATTGAACTAAGGATAAATGGCACTTAAGAGGTTTTATATATTCAGTTAGCAGTATATCTAATTTTGCACACAGTGGTTATTGGACAAATAAGATTATCAAAATCATATAATTTATGAGCTTTAATTATGGTAAAGAAGCACCCATATAGTTGATTGATAAGTTGCCAACTACTAATGGAACGCAAAAGCGTTCCATTTGTTATGTGAGAACAGGCTGATTCGGTCATGTGATGAATAAGGAAGTTGCCAACTACAGATGGAATGCAAAAGCGTTCCATTCATTTTGAGATGACAGGCTGACCCGGTCATGTGACCGGATGATACGTGCTGGGAGCGGGTTCCCATGGTGACCGGACATCGCCGAGGTCTGTTGAGACTGGCGCGCGATGGGACGCGTGTGGGACGGGAGTGCTCCGTAGTGGCGCGTTACGATGTTCCCTAGCAACAAGCGCGCGCGCCACGGTTTAAGTTAGTACTAGCACGATGCACGGCCGTGCACGCTCAGTAGGAGCATATGAGAAAGAGGCTTGGCACACACACAGGAAGCGCAGGTCGCTCCTGGAACAAATTATGTTATTAATTAAGGCAATTAAGACCCATATCTTTATTAATTATATACATCAATGGTCAGTATAAATTTCACTTGGAGGAAGGGATTATTTAACACTTTAATTGTATATTATTATTTTGATAAGTTTAAGAATCACATAATAAAAAGAATGATTGTAAATGTAATCAATTAATTAACTCATAGGAAGTGATGTAACAACAGGGGGGAATAAAAGCCCAAGAGCAGCTCTCAGGGCTCATTCAGAGTGAGGACAGCACTGAGGATACTAGCTCATGCACACAGCTAAAAGTAAGTAGTCACCTATGCAAATAAATTTGGTTACTTTTTAAATAGTCACTATTGTTGATATAATTAAGAAGCTCATTTAAGGGAGGCAATTTATTAAATTACAATTACACATTTATTTTTAGATTAAAGAAAAGTATTTTTTGAGATTTATCTGGAGATTTCTACATAAGGATACTGAAGTCCTTTGTACGGATCCTATATCAAATATTAATATTTAGATTTATGTAAGTATATAGAAATGGTGTTATATTTTATTTATTTATTATTTTTTACGTTTTACACCGATTAAGAAAGATCATAGAAATTAATTATTGATCCTGTGCCCACAGAGGTGTGCTTTTATGGACTGTTTTTCAATTTTACAAATCAACAATTAGGACATCGCTCTTACATGTTAAAGTAAGTTTGATTTCCAATATGGATAGCACAATTGACCAATGTTAATACTAAGATCTGTAACTCTTATTCTCTATAACTGGAGAGTTCATTTTGGAACTGTAGAGAAGTTTAAAAAATATATATATTTTTTTTTAAAACAAAATAAAAATATTAATTATATATTAGTGAAATAAATGTCTGATATTCAGACTTCTCTACCAAACTTATAGTTAATTTATCTGGTTATTCTGAATAATCTGTTTCCAATTGCCCATAGAACAATAATTATTAATCCACCAAAGCCTCCCAATAGATCACTCAATAAATTTGAGAAATAATCCGTTATATTAACAATTACTTTGTCATATTTTATTGTTTGAATATGTCATTGTTATTTCTTATTCTTAAAGACACCCCTGAGGAAGTCTGTATAGATGAAACGCATTGGGTGATTGTCTTGAACATAGTGGGTGGACAGGCTGCTTTGGAGCTCCTCCCCGTTTGGGGTGGGCAGCATGTATTATTAAGATCAACCCTACAACTGTTAAGACGAATGTAAGAGATATTGAATAATTGTAAAGATTTTTAATAAATATGTGAAAATTACGGATTAACGAGTGACGCTGTTGTTTTGGGTGATTTTTCGTGAGAGTGTTTTTTCCAGATATCTACATCGCTTTGTGGGTAACCCATAACAGATCATTATAAAGAGACATTTATTCGAGCGCTCTCCTGACTACCACCGTTACTGTTTAACCATTGGTTCTCAACTGGCAAAAGGACTTGTTTTGGAGATTTGCGGCCGGATCCTCCAAGGACTATTGTGTCAAAGGCGGTTTATATTAGCGCAATTTGGTTATATTTTTTTTTGAGATATATATATATATATATATATGTATATATGTATATATGCATATATAACCAATCCAGCATTCTGCCAATCTGTATTATATATATATATATATATATATATATATATATACACATATATACTGCAGCTGTGGCACTCCTGGTGTCTGATTTAAAAAAACTCTCATGCAGGCAAGTCTAACGTGACAACGTTTCAATGACTTTATTTAGTCATTTTCCTCAGGTCTAACCGACAAACATATACATCTTACCTTATAAAGGATCTAAACACCCTGTGTAACCGGATGAGCCGGGATCAATGCATCACGTATGGCACTGGAGATTTTACCGTCCTGGACAGCTAACTGTAAAGTCCTCGTAAGTTGTTCTTTAAATTCACCAGTGGGATCCCTAGTAAGGCGACAGTAAGTGTCCAAGTCCTGTAATTGCCGCTCTATTTCCGTTTTGTAGTCCTGTAGATTTTGAATGACCAGGGCTCCCCCTTTATCCGCCGGGCGGAATATAAGGTTTTGTTGCTTGGATAGATGCCGCAAAGCCTCGTTCTCAGCTTTTGTCAGATTATGATGTAACTGTGTATTTTTCACCAAATATGCATTAGATTGTTCATCTAAAAGACGAGTAAAGGTCTTAATTGAGGCATTATGCGACTGTGGCTCAAACTTGGATCTGGGAAGAATCTTTTGCAATTTTGCTGGAATCTCAGAGCATGGCACAGTGGTGGGTTGTTTATGGAAAAATTCTTTGAGCTTAAGTTGGCGCTGTAGGCGATACTTTTCTATCTGCCACTCAAATGGGTCTTGCTTGCATGCTGGGATAAAGGACAAACCTCTAGAGAGCACCTGTTCCTCCGTGTTCGATAAGTCATAGTCAGATAAATTGACTATCAGCGTCTCTGGTTTTTGGGTGGCCTGCCCACTCTTCCTCGTCACTTCCGGTCAGCTGTACGGGGCGGGCGGGATCCCGCTGTCTGGAGGCGTTTGGTCACACAGGGTGTTTAGATCCTTTATAAGGTAAGATGTATATGTTTGTTGGTTAGACCTGAGGAAAATGACTAAATAAAGTCATTGAAACGTTGTCACGTTAGACTTGCCTGCATGAGAGTTTTTTTTAAATCAGACACCAGGAGTGCCACGGCTGCAGTATATATGATTCATCCATTACGGAGGCAACCGGTGCAGCAATCACGTCTAAAGGAGAGCCGGATCACAAGGACAGTATATATATATATATATATATATATATATATATATAAAATAAACTTCACTTGAAGATGCAGCACCTGTGTAAATCCCCCCCTTCCCTCCGCGCAGCACTACAATAAAGAAACTCTGCTTGATGCTGTGAGCTCCAGCAGCAAGGGCTGATGGGAGCTGTAGTTTATGCAGCAGTTTATTTATTGTACTGCTGTGCGGTGCTGGTACCCCACCGCCAATAACAGTGACTGCTGCTGCTGCCTGCCAAGGGTATCATCGGTCAGGTGAGGAACTGCCCAGGGAAGAGGGATACAGCGTGGTGTGTTGGTGTGGGCAGAGGCTGCTGGGCTTTTGTGGTATCCCAGTCCTGAGGGATACCCCTTTTATGGAAACATAGGAAAGGGTTACAAGCTGTGGCTTGGTTGTATCACTTGTGAACTTAATGAACTGTGACAGTCTGGGATTCTGCAATTGCAGCCTGGGTGCTAGGCAACTGAGACTGTGCAAAACTGAAGCAATCTGGAGGATATTGAGACCCATGAGAATCTGACTGTGCCTGAGAGGAGAGCGGGAAAGAAGAGAGAAGATTTATAGGCTGCAGAGGGGGATGTGACGTCAGACGCCAGAAGAGTGTGTGCTGAAAAAGCCTGCATCTGACGAAGTTTACAGAGTGCCTGTGAGATACAAGCAGTGATCAGCGTGGTTTGAAGTGAACATTCCACATGCTGTGATTTACTGCAGCTCAGAAGGAGAGAGCAATAGTTCATGTGCACCGAGGAGAAGCAGAGCAGAGTGATCGTTCCACTCAGTAACCGGGTGACAGTGATCTGAGAAGCGGATATACTGACAGCACAGTGCTGCACGGCGAGACAGCGGAGTTCGTGTGGGGTGGCCCCCTGAGTAAGCAGATCATCACTATAGTCATAGGACACGTGAGTTTGGCTAAGTTAGCCACTGAGTTCTGGAGTAGCCTAACAACTGGGACAGTCTCATACACTATACTAAACAGCTGCGTATGGATGTAAAGACCCATAATTAGCCTCTGAAGAAGAGTGAAGTAATATAAAGGCCCCCTCTGCCCCTCCGTAGACTACCAGGCTGGCAGACTATATAAGAGAGAGACTCTGGTCACGAATGACTGAACACTGCCTTACAAGCTAAATCACTGCTATCTCAGTGAAACTGACATTGATTAGACATTGGGGGTAATTCCGAGTTGATCGCAGCAGGAACTTTGTTAGCAGTTGGGCAAAACCACTTGCACTGCAAGAGGGGCAGATATAACATGTGCAGAAAGAGTAAGATTTGGGTGGGGTGTGTTCAATCTGCAATCTAAATTGCAGTGTAAAAATAAAGCAGCCAGTATTTACCCTGCACAGAAACAAAATAACCCACCCAAATCTAACTTTCTCTGCAAATGTTATATCTGTCCCCCCCTGCGGTGCACATGGTTTTGCCCAACTGCTAACAAACTTGCTGCTGCGATCAACTCAGAATTACCCCCATTGAGCATTGAGAAGTGATCATTCACACTGCAGCACCACCTGGGAATACATAGTAATTAACAAGACTATATCCCTAGTACAGAGAGGAAATTCAACAGACTTCTAGTTTGAGATCTCCACTTTAAACAGTGATCTGTTAGGGCTTCTCCTAGTTACAGCAATTGGTGACATTTCTACTATACTTGCCAGTCCCTACGTATTATATGGAAATCAAGCTTCATCAAAGGATTGCAATCCTAAAATCCTGTGCACAGGTATAAAATCAAGACTCTACTATTCATGTTATGTGTGTTCGGGTACCCGATGCTAATGTTTATACAGTAATTAAACATAGTTGTAATAATTGATTGGTGTCTTGTTTGAAGTCTATTTTTGAAAGGTGTTAAAATCAACTAACAGGCTTAATAAGGAGTCACAGAGTTGGGCCCTGCCTAAAGGTCCAATAGTTTGAGTCACTCAAGTAATAACTAGAGATGAGCGGGTTCGGTTCCTCGGAATCCGAACCCGCCCGAACTTCAGCTTTTTTTACACGGATCCGAGCGACTCGGATCTTCCCGCCTTGCTCGGTTAACCCGAGCGCGCCCGAACGTCATCATGACGCTGTCGGATTCTCGCGAGGCTCGGATTCTATCGCGAGACTCGGATTCTATATAAGGAGCCGCGCGTCGCCGCCATTTTCACACGTGCATTGAGATTGATAGGGAGAGGACGTGGCTGGCGTCCTCTCCATTTAGATTATAAGAGAGAGAGATTTACTGGAGCTTAGGACTAGGAGGAGTACTGTAGAAGTGTAGAGAGTGCAGAGAGTTTACTAGTGAGTGACCACCAGACAGTGCAGTTTATTTAATATATCCGTTCTCTGCCTGAAAAAAGCGATACACACAGTGACTCAGTCACATACCATATCTGTGTGCACTGCTCAGGCTCAGCCCAGTGTGCTGCATCATCTATATATATTATATATCTGTCTGACTGCTCAGCTCACACAGCTTATAATTGTGGGGGAGACTGGGGAGCACTGCAGTGCCAGTTATAGGTTATAGCAGGAGCCAGGAGTACATAATATTATATAGTGAGTGACCACCAGACAGTGCAGTTTATTTAGTATATCCGTTCTCTGCCTGAAAAAAGCGATACACACAGTGACTCAGTCACATACCATATCTGTGTGCACTGCTCAGGCTCAGCCCAGTGTGCTGCATCATCTATATATATTATATATCTGTCTGACTGCTCAGCTCACACAGCTTATAATTGTGGGGGAGACTGGGGAGCACTGCAGTGCCAGTTATAGGTTATAGCAGGAGCCAGGAGTACATAATATTATATTAAAATTAAACAGTGCACACTTTTGCTGCAGGAGTGCCACTGCCAGTGTGACTGACCAGTGACCTGACCACACTGACCACCAGTATAGTTAGTAGTATACTTATATTGTGATTGCCTGAAAAAGTTAAACACTCGTCGTGTGACTTCACTTGTGTGTTGTTGTTTTTTTTATTC
This sequence comes from Pseudophryne corroboree, assembly GCF_028390025.1. Classification (NCBI taxonomy): domain Eukaryota; kingdom Metazoa; phylum Chordata; class Amphibia; order Anura; family Myobatrachidae; genus Pseudophryne; species Pseudophryne corroboree. The sequence goes on from NC_086447.1 coordinate 705,533,731, forward strand.
TATAAAAATAAAACTCATTCTGCTGACAGACAGTGTCCAGCAGGTCCGTCATTATATAATATATAATATATACCTGTCCGGCTGCAGTAGTGATATATATATATTTTTTATATCATTTATCATCCAGTCGCAGCAGACACAGTACGGTAGTTCACGGCTGTGGCTACCTCTGTGTCTGCACTCGGCAGGCAGTCCGTCCATAATTGTATACCACCTAACCGTGGTTTTTTTTTCTTCTTTATACATACATACTACTACGACATCTCTTTATCAACCAGTCTATATTAGCAGCAGACACAGTACAGTACGGTAGTTCACGGCTGTGGCTACCTCTGTGTCTGCACTCGGCAGGCAGTCCGTCCATAATTGTATACCACCTAACCGTGGTTTTTTTTTCTTTCTTCTTTATACATACATAGTTACATAGACATCTCTTTATCAACCAGTCTATATTAGCAGCAGACACAGTACAGTACGGTAGTTCACGGCTGTGGCTACCTCTGTGTCTGCACACGGCAGGCAGTCCGTCCATAATTGTATACCACCTAACCGTGGTTTTTTTTTCTTTCTTCTTTATACATACATAGTTACATAGACATCTCTTTATCAACCAGTCTATATTAGCAGCAGACACAGTACAGTACGGTAGTTCACGGCTGTGGCTACCTCTGTGTCTGCACTCGGCAGGCAGTCCGTCCATAATTGTATACCACCTAACCGTGGTTTTTTTTTCTTTCTTCTTTATACATACATACTACTACGACATCTCTTTATCAACCAGTCTATATTATTAGCAGCAGACACAGTACAGTACGGTAGTTCACGGCTGTGGCTACCTCTGTGTCTGCACTCGGCAGGCAGTCCGTCCATAATTGTATACCACCTAACCGTGGTTTTTTTTTCTTTCTTCTTTATACATACATAGTTACATAGACATCTCTTTATCAACCAGTCTATATTAGCAGCAGACACAGTACAGTACGGTAGTTCACGGCTGTGGCTACCTCTGTGTCTGCACTCGGCAGGCAGTCCATAATTGTATACTAGTATCCATCTCCATTGTTTACCTGAGGTGCCTTTTAGTTGTGCCTATTAAAATATGGAGAACAAAAATGTTGAGGTTCCAAAATTAGGGAAAGATCAAGATCCACTTCCACCTCGTGCTGAAGCTGCTGCCACTAGTCATGGCCGAGACGATGAAATGCCAGCAACGTCGTCTGCCAAGGCCGATGCCCAATGTCATAGTACAGAGCATGTCAAATCCAAAACACCAAATATCAGTAAAAAAAGGACTCCAAAACCTAAAATAAAATTGTCGGAGGAGAAGCGTAAACTTGCCAATATGCCATTTACGACACGGAGTGGCAAGGAACGGCTGAGGCCCTGGCCTATGTTCATGGCTAGTGGTTCAGCTTCACATGAGGATGGAAGCACTCAGCCTCTCGCTAGAAAAATGAAAAGACTCAAGCTGGCAAAAGCAGCACAGCAAAGAACTGTGCATTCTTCGAAATCCCAAATCCACAAGGAGAGTCCAATTGTGTCGGTTGCGATGCCTGACCTTCCCAACACTGGACGTGAAGAGCATGCGCCTTCCACCATTTGCACGCCCCCTGCAAGTGCTGGAAGGAGCACCCGCAGTCCAGTTCCTGATAGTCAGATTGAAGATGTCAGTGTTGAAGTACACCAGGATGAGGAGGATATGGGTGTTGCTGGCGCTGGGGAGGAAATTGACCAGGAGGATTCTGATGGTGAGGTGGTTTGTTTAAGTCAGGCACCCGGGGAGACACCTGTTGTCCGTGGGAGGAATATGGCCGTTGACATGCCAGGTGAAAATACCAAAAAAATCAGCTCTTCGGTGTGGAGGTATTTCACCAGAAATGCGGACAACAGGTGTCAAGCCGTGTGTTCCCTTTGTCAAGCTGTAATAAGTAGGGGTAAGGACGTTAACCACCTCGGAACATCCTCCCTTATATGTCACCTGCAGCGCATTCATAATAAGTCAGTGACAAGTTCAAAAACTTTGGGTGACAGCGGAAGCAGTCCACTGACCAGTAAATCCCTTCCTCTTGTAACCAAGCTCACGCAAACCACCCCACCAACTCCCTCAGTGTCAATTTCCTCCTTCCCCAGGAATGCCAATAGTCCTGCAGGCCATGTCACTGGCAATTCTGACGATTCCTCTCCTGCCTGGGATTCCTCCGATGCATCCTTGCGTGTAACGCCTACTGCTGCTGGCGCTGCTGTTGTTGCTGCTGGGAGTCGATGGTCATCCCAGAGGGGAAGTCGTAAGCCCACTTGTACTACTTCCAGTAAGCAATTGACTGTTCAACAGTCCTTTGCGAGGAAGATGAAATATCACAGCAGTCATCCTGCTGCAAAGCGGATAACTGAGGCCTTGACAACTATGTTGGTGTTAGACGTGCGTCCGGTATCCGCCGTTAGTTCACAGGGAACTAGACAATATATTGAGGCAGTGTGCCCCCGTTACCAAATACCATCTAGGTTCCACTTCTCTAGGCAGGCGATACCGAGAATGTACACGGACGTCAGAAAAAGACTCACCAGTGTCCTAAAAAATGCAGTTGTACCCAATGTCCACTTAACCACGGACATGTGGACAAGTGGAGCAGGGCAGGGTCAGGACTATATGACTGTGACAGCCCACTGGGTAGATGTATGGACTCCCGCCGCAAGAACAGCAGCGGCGGCACCAGTAGCAGCATCTCGCAAACGCCAACTCTTTCCTAGGCAGGCTACGCTTTGTATCACCGCTTTCCAGAATACGCACACAGCTGAAAACCTCTTACGGCAACTGAGGAAGATCATCGCGGAATGGCTTACCCCAATTGGACTCTCCTGTGGATTTGTGGCATCGGACAACGCCAGCAATATTGTGTGTGCATTAAATATGGGCAAATTCCAGCACGTCCCATGTTTTGCACATACCTTGAATTTGGTGGTGCAGAATTTTTTAAAAAACGACAGGGGCGTGCAAGAGATGCTGTCGGTGGCCAGAAGAATTGCGGGACACTTTCGGCGTACAGGCACCACGTACAGAAGACTGGAGCACCACCAAAAACGACTGAACCTGCCCTGCCATCATCTGAAGCAAGAAGTGGTAACGAGGTGGAATTCAACCCTCTATATGCTTCAGAGGTTGGAGGAGCAGCAAAAGGCCATTCAAGCCTATACAATTGAGCACGATATAGTAGGTGGAATGCACCTGAGAATGATTTCAACGTTGTGCAAGGTTCTGATGCCCTTTGAACTTGCCACACGTGAAGTCAGTTCAGACACTGCCAGCCTGAGTCAGGTCATTCCCCTCATCAGGCTTTTGCAGAAGAAGCTGGAGACATTGAAGGAGGAGCTAACACGGAGCGATTCCGCTAGGCATGTGGGACTTGTGGATGGAGCCCTTAATTCGCTTAACAAGGATTCACGGGTGGTCAATCTGTTGAAATCAGAGCACTACATTTTGGCCACCGTGCTCGATCCTAGATTTAAAGCCTACCTTGGATCTCTCTTTCCGGCAGACACAAGTCTGCTGGGGTTGAAAGACCTGCTGGTGACAAAATTGTCAAGTCAAGCGGAACGCGACCTGTCAACATCTCCTCCTTCACATTCTCCCGCAACTGGGGGTGCGAGGAAAAGGCTCAGAATTCCGAGCCCACCCGCTGGCGGTGATGCAGGGCAGTCTGGAGCGACTGCTGATGCTGACATCTGGTCCGGACTGAAGGACCTGACAACGATTACGGACATGTCGTCTACTGTCACTGCATATGATTCTCTCAACATTGATAGAATGGTGGAGGATTATATGAGTGACCGCATCCAAGTAGGCACGTCACACAGTCCGTACTTATACTGGCAGGAAAAAGAGGCAATTTGGAGGCCCTTGCACAAACTGGCTTTATTCTACCTAAGTTGCCCTCCCACAAGTGTGTACTCCGAAAGAGTGTTTAGTGCCGCCGCTCACCTTGTCAGCAATCGGCGTACGAGGTTACATCCAGAAAATGTGGAGAAGATGATGTTCATTAAAATGAATTATAATCAATTCCTCCGCGGAGACATTGACCAGCAGCAATTGCCTCCACAAAGTACACAGGGAGCTGAGATGGTGGATTCCAGTGGGGACGAATTGATAATCTGTGAGGAGGGGGATGTACACGGTGATATATCGGAGGGTGATGATGAGGTGGACATCTTGCCTCTGTAGAGCCAGTTTGTGCAAGGAGAGATTAATTGCTTCTTTTTTGGGGGGGGGGTCCAAACCAACCCGTCATATCAGTCACAGTCGTGTGGCAGACCCTGTCACTGAAATGATGGGTTGGTTAAAGTGTGCATGTCCTGTTTTGTTTATACAACATAAGGGTGGGTGGGAGGGCCCAAGGACAATTCCATCTTGCACCTCTTTTTTCTTTTCATCATGTGCTGATTGGGGAGGGTTTTTTGGAAGGGACATCCTGCGTGACACTGCAGTGCCACTCCTAAATGGGCCCGGTGTTTGTGTCGGCCACTAGGGTCGCTAATCTTACTCACACAGTCAGCTACCTCATTGCGCCTCTTTTTTTCTTTGCGTCATGTGCTGTTTGGGGAGGGTTTTTTTGGAAGGGACATCCTGCGTGACACTGCAGTGCCACTCCTAGATGGGCCCGGTGTTTGTGTCGGCCACTAGGGTCGCTAATCTTACTCACACAGCTACCTCATTGCGCCTCTTTTTTTCTTTGCGTCATGTGCTGTTTGGGGAGGGTTTTTTGGAAGGGCCATCCTGCGTGACACTGCAGTGCCACTCCTAGATGGGCCCGGTGTTTGTGTCGGCCACTAGGGTCGCTTATCTTACTCACACAGCGACCTCGGTGCAAATTTTAGGACTAAAAATAATATTGTGAGGTGTGAGGTATTCAGAATAGACTGAAAATGAGTGTAAATTATGGTTTTTGAGGTTAATAATACTTTGGGATCAAAATGACCCCCAAATTCTATGATTTAAGCTGTTTTTTAGTGTTTTTTGAAAAAAACACCCGAATCCAAAACACACCCGAATCCGACAAAAAAAATTCGGTGAGGTTTTGCCAAAACGCGTTCGAACCCAAAACACGGCCGCGGAACCGAACCCAAAACCAAAACACAAAACCCGAAAAATTTCAGGCGCTCATCTCTAGTAATAACCCTAGAGTGGTTGTGCCTATTACTGATTTATGCAGATAACGGTTAGTAAGTTATATACAAGTTGTCACTACATTGAAAGAAAGTAAGGATCAGGCAACAGGTAATCATATGCAAAGTTTGTGCTTACAGTTGTCATAATTGTGATCCCATGTATTATACCGAGTTACTACTGTGATAGTGTGCAGACGGTATTACCTACACTGGTTCTTGAAATAAATACACCTGCATTATTAATGAACGTTTTTTTTTTCATATTCAAAAGTGTGTTACTCATACCTTCAGACCTCTCCGCGAAGAGAATAGGAGTATCATCATGAACCTGAGTTCGGGTAAGAACATCACCATAAGGGGCTAACCTGAGGGTACCACACTTTCAGTGGGCGGCGCCTCAGATGGCCACTGACAGACAAGCATGCTGTGTAGCAGGCGCACAGCATGTGGCAGCTATCCAATCAGTGTGCGCTGACAGCCTGCTGGGGCTTGGCCTGCTCATATCTACTTAAAAAAAAAGTCCTCTCTACAGCGCTGCTCCATCATCATCAGTGGCCGCAGATGGGCCCCTGGGACTCGCAGGGCCCTAAGCGTGTGCCTGGGGTGCCTAGCGGTAAATCCGCCTCTGGGACAGAGCTTGCAAGAAAGCTCTGTCCCTGCGATGCCTCTCCACAGAATCATCGGGGTATTTTTAGAAAAAAATACCCTGATGTCCTGCTGTGCATGGACCGCCATCCGTCGCTACCGCTGCCACCGGTACTACCCCAGCGCCGCAAAAGAGCCCCCCTCCCAGATTTATACTTGTCCCAAGAGCCAATGTCCGCTGCTCCGGATTCTGATTCTGTGCTGTGACCCCTGATGATGTGAAGTGAACTGCCGCTTTGCAGCGTCACTTTACTGCACAGGGGTCATAGCACAGCACATGGAGGACCCGATGCAGTATGATTTTTTGTTTTGTTTTGTATTGTATTTTACCAGTGATCAGTTTTTACCATTGGTTGGCTTGTGTGTCCATTGGACACACAGAGCTGATCACACTGGCCGGGTCCAGCACAGCTTTCTCTACCAGGGGACAGAGAAAGCTGGGCAAATGGCTGCTTATCACAGTGCTGCCCAGTGATTATGCCAGCCTGAGCTTGCGTTAATATCACAGGTCACACTGCAGTGATTTATTAAATTTTTTAGTAAATTCGGAACATTGCATTCCCTGCCATGTGGGTAACTAAGAAATTGACAAAGGGTTTGGAGCAATTTTTCATGAAAACTACTCCAAAAGTCCTTTAATGCATTTGAGTGATACTAAAATAATGTGAAAAGGGAGTGAAAAAACACACCCTTTTTCACATTATTTTGTAAAAATAATGTTACTACATAGGCCCCTTAATATTATATGACAAAAAAAAGTTACATTACAATAAGTTACATTTTGACACTATGGGCCGGATGTAATGCCGGCCGAGTTTGGCAGCTGTGCAGGATGCCGGCTGGACTCGGACGTTTTTTAAAGGGGACATCACTTACAAGCCACTTAAAAGTCTGAGTTCGGCCAGCATCCCGCGGCTTACAGTCATTAGGTCGATAAGACTTAGGTCGACAGTCAGTAGGGCAACCACTATTGGTCAACATGGTCATTAGGTCGACATGGTCATTAGGTTGACATGAACACGGTCGACATGGGAAAAGGTCGACATGAGTTTTTCACATTTATTTTTTATTTTTATCTTTTTCATACTTTATGATCCACATGGACTATAATTGGGAACGGTAACCTTGCCCGAAGCATGGCGAGCGAAGCAAGCCATGCGAGGGGACACGGTGCACTAATTGGGGTTCCCCATCACTTTACGATTGACCTAATGACCTAGTGACCCTGTTGACAAATAGTGGTCGAACTAATGACTGTCGACCTAAGTATTGTCGACCTAATGACCCATACCCCATCCCGCACAGCCACCGAACTCGGGCGGCATTACATCCAGCCCCATAATTTTATCAATGTGGTATACAAAATATTTTGTGGTATAGGACCTCATATACTGTACAAGGGTGGTTCAATAAGTAAGGTAACAAGACCTCTCACCAGGGGCGTATTAGGAGTGGAGGGGGCCTGTGTGCAATCTTCATCTGTGCCCCCTCCTCTCTAGCTGGCAATGCAGTAGACTCTGAGTACTAGGGTCACTAGGAGACCATAGCATGTTTGCCAGAGTCTAGTGCGGCATGCCATTTTCCTGGTGATGTCCTACTGCGCATGCACAAAAATGGCCACCACACCATTTCCCCTTTGATTTATACAGTGCTGCTGCTGCTGCTGACATGGGACTCTGGAGGGATAAGTATTCAAGAAATGGATGCAGGGCATGTAGTGTTGGCCCCACTGGACCCAGGGGCTTGTGTGCATCACGAGGTGGCACCCATTTAAGATATGCCACTTCATCTCATGTGTAATGATCTCTATTTCAGTCTAATTTCTCTAACGTCCTAGTGGATGCTGGGGACTCCGTAAGGACCATGGGGAATAGACGGGCTCCGCAGGAGACATGGGCACTTTAAGAAAGAATTTGGATTCTGGTGTGCTCTGGCTCCTCCCTCTATGTCCCTCCTCCAGACCTCAGTTTGAATCTGTGCCCGGACGAGCTGGGTGCTGTTTAGTGAGCTCTCCTGAGCTTGCTATAAGAAAGTATTTTGTTAGTTTTTTTATTTTCAGGGAGCTCTGCTGGCAACAGACTCCCTGCATCGTGGGACTGAGGGGAGAGAAGCAGCCCTACTCTCTGCAGATAGGTCCTGCTTCTTAGGCTACTGGACACCATTAGCTCCAGAGGGATCGTACACAGGATCTCACCCTTTGTCGTCCGATCCCGGAGCCGCACCGCCGTCCCCCTCGCAGAGCCGGAAGACAGAAGCCGGGTGAAAGAAGCAAGAAGACTTCGAAATCGGCGGCAGAAGACTCCAGTCTTCACTGAGGTAGCGCACAGCACTGCAGCTGTGCGCCATTGCTCCCACACTACACCCACATACTCCGGTCACTGTAGGGTGCAGGGGGGAACGCCCTGGGCAGCAATTAGGACCTCTTGGCAAAATTTGGACACATATACAGTTGGGCACTGTATATGTGTATGAGGCCCCGCCATAATTTAGTACATAAACGCGGGACAGAAGCCCGCCGCTGAGGGGGCGGGGCTTCTTCCTCAGCACTCACCAGCGCCATTTTTTCTCCACAGCTCCGCTGAGAGGAAGCTTCCCAGGCTCTCCCCTGCAGATTCACGGTAGAAGAGGGTAAAAAGAGAGGGGGTCACATAAATTAGGTGCAAAAACATAATATACAGCAGCTACTGGGTTAACACTAAGTTACTGTGTGATTCCAGGGACATATAGCGCTGGGGTGTGTGCTGGCATACTCTCTCTCTGTCTCTCCGAAGGGCCTTGTGGGGGAATGGTCTTCAAAAAGAGCATCCCCTGTGTGTGTGGTGTGTCGGTATGCTTGTGTCGACATGTTTGACGAGGAAGGCATTGTGGAAGCAGAGCGAGAGCAAATGAATGTGGTGTCTCCGCCGACGGCGCCGACACCTGATTGGATGGATATGTGGAAGGTTTTAAATGATAATGTTAATTCCTTGCATAAAAGGATGGATAAAGCTGAAACCTTAGGACAGTCGGGGTCTCAGCCCATGCCTGATCCTATGTCGCAGAGGCCGTCAGGGTCTCAGAAGCGCCCACTATCCCAAATTGTTGACACAGATACCGACATGGATTCTGACTCCAGTGTCGATTACGATGATGCAAAGTTACAGCCTAAATTGGCTAAATCCATCCGTTATATGATTATAGCAATTAAGGATGTGTTGCACATCACAGAGGAAACCCCAGTCCCTGACAAGAGGGTTCATATGTATGGGGAAAAAAGGCAGGTGGTGACCTTTCCCCCTTCACACGAGCTAAATGAGTTATGTGAAAAGGCTTGGGAATCTCCAGATAAAAAACTGCAGATTTCCAAACGGATGCTTATGGCGTATCCAACGGACAGGTTACGCTGGGAATCCTCCCCTAGGGTGGACAAAGCTTTAACACGCTTATCCAAGAGGGTAGCCCTGCCGTGACAGGATACGGCCACCCTAAAAGATGATGCGGATAGAAAGCAAGAGGGTACCCTGAAGTCCATTTAAACACATTCAGGTACCTTACTAAGGCCGGCAATTGCGTCGGCCTGGGTGTGTAGTGCTGTAGCAGCATGGACGGATACCTTATCTGAGGAACTCGATACCTTAGACAAGGATACTATATTAATGACCCTGGGGCATATAAAAGACGCTGTCCTATATATGAGAGATGCTCAAAGAGACATTAGCCTACTGGGCTCTAGAATAAATGCAATGTCGATTTCTGCCAGAAGGGTCCTGTAGACTCGGCAATGGACAGGTGATGCCAACTCAAAAAGGCATATGGAGGTTTTACCTTACAAGGGTGAGGAATTGTTTGGGGAGGGTCTCTCGGACCTGGTCTCCACAGCTACTGCTGGAAAGTCAAACTTTTTGCCATATGTTTCCTCACAACCTAAGAAAGCACCGTATTACCAAATGCAGTCCTTTCGATCACAAAAAGGCAAGAAAGTCCGAGGTGCGTCCTTTCTTGCCAGAGGCAGGGGTAGAGGAAGGAAGCTGCACAATACAGCTAGTTCCCAGGAACAGAAGTCCTCCCCGGCTTCCACTAAATCCACCGCATGACGCTGGGGCTCCACAGGCGGAGCTAGGCCCGGTGGGGGCGCGTCTCCGAAATTTCAGCCACAAGTGGGTTCACTCCCAGGTGGATCCCTGGGCGATAGAGATTGTGTCTCAGGGTTACAAGCTGGAATTCGAAGAGATGCCCCCGCACCGATACCTCAAATCGGCCCTGCCAGCTTCCCCCTTAGAGAGGGAAATAGTGTTAGCTGCAATTCACAAATTGTATCTTCAACAGGTGGTGGTCAAGGTTCCCTTCCTTCAACAAGGAAAGGGTTATTATTCGACCATGTTTGTGGTACCGAAACCGGACGGTTCGGTCAGACCCATATTGAATTTAAAATCCCTGAACATATACCTGAAAAGGTTCAAGTTCAAGATGGAATCGCTCAGAGCGGTCATCGCAAGTCTGGAAGGGGGGGATTTTATGGTGTCTCTGGACATAAAGGATGCATACCTTCATGTCCCCATTTATCCACCTCATCAGGCGTACCTCAGATTTGTGGTACAGGATTGTCATTACCAATTTCAGACATTGCCGTTTGGTCTATCCACGGCACCGAGAATATTTACCAAGGTAATGGCGGAAATGATGGTGCTCCTGCGGAAGCAAGGGGTCACAATTATCCCATACTTGGACGATTTCCTCATAAAGGCGAGGTCCAGAGAGCAGTTGCTGATCAGCGTAGCACGCTCTCGGGAAGTGTTACAACAGCACGGCTGGAATCTATATATTCCAAAGTCGCAGTTGATTCCTACGACTCGTCTGCCTTTCCTGAGCATGATTCTGGACACAGACCAGAAGAGGGTTTATCCCCGATGGAGAAGGCTCAGGACACTGGTCAGAGACCTATTAAAACCAAAACAGGTGTCGGTGCATCACTGCACGCGAGTCCTGGGAGAGATGGTGGCATCATACGAGGCCATTCCCTTCGGCAGGTCCCATGCAAGGACCTTTCAATGGAATCTGTTGGACAAGTGGTCCGGATCACATCTTCAGATGCATCGGTTGATCACCCTATCCCCCAGGGCCAGGGTGTCTCTCCTGTGGTGGCTGCAGAGTGCTCACCTTCTCAAAGGTCGCAGATTCGGCATTCAGGACTGGGTCCTGGTGACCACGGATGCAAGCCTCCGAGGGTGGGGGGCAGTCACACAGGGAAGAAATTTCCAAGGGCTGTGGTCAAGTCAGGAGACTTGCCTTCACATCAACATCCTGGAGCTAAGGGCCATATACAATGCCCTACGTCAAGTGGAGTCCCTGCTTCGCGACCAACCGATTCTGATTCAGTCAGACAACATCACCGCAGTGGCTCATGTAAACCGCCAAGGCGGCACACGGAGCAGGGTGGCGATGGTAGAAGCCACCAGAATTCTTCGCTGGGCGGAGAATCACGTAAGCGCACTGTCAGCAGTGCTCATCCCGGGAGTGGAAAACTGGGAAGCAGACTTCCTCAGCAGGCACGACCTCCACCCGGGAGAGTGGGGACTTCATCAAGAAGTCTTCACGCAGATTGCAAGTCGGTGGGAACTGCCACAGGTGGACATGATGGCATCCCGCCTCAACAAAAAGCTACAGAGATATTGCGCCAGGTCAAGGGACCCTCAGGAGATAGCTGTGGACGCACTGGTGACACCGTGGGTGTTCCAGTCAGTCTATGTATTTCCTCCTCTTCCTCTCATACCCAAGGTGCTGAGAATCATAAGAAAAAGAGGAGTGAGAACAATACTCATTGTTCCGGATTGGCCAAGAAGGACTTGGTATCCAGATCTGCAAGAAATGCTCACAGAGGTCCCGTGGCCTCTGCCTCTAAGACAGGACTTGTTGCAACAGGGGCCCTGTCTGTTCCAAGACTTACCGCGGCTGCGTTTGACGGCATGGCGGTTGAACGCCGGATCCTAGCAGAAAAAGGCATTCCGGATGAAGTTATTTCTACCCTGATAAAGGCTAGGAAGGATGTGACAGCTCAACATTATCACCGTATATGGCGAAAATATGTGGCTTGGTGGGAGGCCAGGAATGCCCCTACGGAGGAATTCCAGCTGGGCCGTTTCCTTCACTTTCTACAGGCGGGAGTGACTTTGGGCCTTAAATTGGGTTCCATTAAGGTTCAGATTTCGGCCTTATCCATTTTCTTTCAAAAAGAACTGGCTTCTCTGCCTGAAGTTCAGACGTTTGTAAAGGGAGTGCTGCATATTCAGCCCCCTTTTGTGCCTCCAGTGGCACCTTGGAATCTTAACGTGGTGTTCAGTTTCCTGAAATCACACTGGTTTGAACCACTCAAAACGGTGGAATTGAAATATCTCACGTGGAAGGTGGTCATGCTATTAGCCTTGGCTTCGGCTAGGCATGTGTCAGAATTGGCGGCTTTGTCACATAAAAGCCCTTATCTGGTTTTCCATGCGGATAGAGCAGAATTGCGGACCTGCCCACAATTTCTGCCGAAAGTGGTTTCATCCTTTCATATAAACCAACCTATCGTGGTGCCTGTGGCTACTACTGACTTGGAGGATTCCGAGTCACTGGATGTGGTCAGGGCTTTGAAGGTTTATGTAGCCAGAACGGCTAAGGTCAGGAAAACAGAATATTTGTTTATCCTGTATGCTTCCAACAAGCTTGGGGCGCCGGCTTCAAAGCAAACTATTGCTCGCTGGATCTGTAACACGATTCAGCAGGCTCATTCTGCGGTAGGGTTGCCGCTGCCTAAATCAGTTAAGCCCATTCCACAAGGAAGGTGGGCTCTTCTTGGGCGGCTGCCCGAGGGGTCTCGGCATTACAGCTTTGCCGAGCGGCTACTTGGTCAGGTTCAAACACCTTTGCAAAGTTCTACAAGTTTGATACCCTGGCTGAGGAGGACTTGTGTTTGCTCATTCGGTGCTGCAGAGTCATCCGCACTCTCCCGCCCATTTGGGAGCTTTGGTATAATTCCCATGGTCCTTACGGAGTCCCCAGCATCCACTAGGACGTTAGAGAAAATAAGATTTTACTTACCGGTAAATCTATTTCTCGTAGTCCGTAGTGGATGCTGGGCGCCCGTCCCAAGTGCGGACTTCTTCTGCAATGCTTGTATATAGTTATTGCTTAAATAAGGGTTATGTATAGTTGCATCAGGGTGGATCTGATGCTCTGTTGTTGTTCATACTGTTAACTGGGTAAAGTTATCACAAGTTATACGGTGTGATTGGTGTGGCTGGTATGAGTCTTACCCTGGATTCCCAAAATCCTTTCCTTGTACTGTCAGCTCTTCCGGGCACAGTTTCTCTAACTGAGGTCTGGAGGAGGGACATAGAGGGAGGAGCCAGAGCACACCAGAATCCAAATTCTTTCTTAAAGTGCCCATGTCTCCTGCGGAGCCCGTCTATTCCTCATGGTCCTTACGGAGTCCCCAGCATCCACTACCGTCTACGAGAAATAGATTTACCGGTAAGTAAAATCTTATTTTTCTACCAGACCAGAGTAGGTAGACTACTACCTCCCCTCATGGCCATTAAACTGCGCCTCAAATCAGTCATACTGTCTCTGCATCAGTTGTATGATGGTGGGGCTGGCGGAAACATGGTCAAACAATGAGTCGGGTAGTGTGATAAGATTTCTGCATCTAAAAGGCACATCAGCAGCTGAAATATATCATCAATTTGTTGAGGTGTACGGTGATAATTAGAGATGAGCGCCTGAAATTTTTCGGGTTTTGTGTTTTGGTTTTGGGTTCGGTTCCGCGGCCGTGTTTTGGGTTCGAACGCGTTTTGGCAAAACCTCACCGAATTTTTTTTGTCGGATTCGGGTGTGTTTTGGATTCGGGTGTTTTTTTCAAAAAACACTAAAAAACAGCTTAAATCATAGAATTTGGGGGTCATTTTGATCCCAAAGTATTATTAACCTCAAAAACCATAATTTACACTCATTTTCAGTCTATTCTGAATACCTCACACCTCACAATATTATTTTTAGTCCTAAAATTTGCACCGAGGTCGCTGTGTGAGTAAGATAAGCGACCCTAGTGGCCGACACAAACACCGGGCCCATCTAGGAGTTGCACTGCAGTGTCACGCAGGATGTCCCTTCCAAAAAACCCTCCCCAAACAGCACATGACGCAAAGAAAAAAAGAGGCGCAATGAGGTAGCTGTGTGAGTAAGATTAGCGACCCTAGTGGCCGACACAAACACCGGGCCCATCTAGGAGTGGCACTGCAGTGTCACGCAGGATGGCCCTTCCAAAAAACCCTCCCCAAACAGCACATGACGCAAAGAAAAAAAGAGGCGCAATGAGGTCGCTGTGTGAGTAAGATAAGCGACCCTAGTGGCCGACACAAACACCGGGCCCATCTAGGAGTGGCACTGCAGTGTCACGCAGGATGTCCCTTCCAAAAAACCCTCCCCAAACAGCACATGACGCAAAGAAAAAAAGAGGCGCAATGAGGTAGCTGTGTGAGTAAGATTAGCGACCCTAGTGGCCGACACAAACACCGGGCCCATTTAGGAGTGGCACTGCAGTGTCACGCAGGATGTCCCTTCCAAAAAACCCTCCCCAATCAGCACATGATGCAAAGAAAAAGAAAAGAAAAAAGAGGTGCAAGATGGAATTGTCCTTGGGCCCTCCCACCCACCCTTATGTTGTATAAACAAAACAGGACATGCACACTTTAACCAACCCATCATTTCAGTGACAGGGTCTGCCACACGACTGTGACTGATATGATGGGTTGGTTTGGACCCCCCCCAAAAAAGAAGCAATTAATCTCTCCTTGCACAAACTGGCTCTACAGAGGCAAGATGTCCACCTCATCATCACCCTCCGATATATCACCGTGTACATCCCCCTCCTCACAGATTATCAATTCGTCCCCACTGGAATCCACCATCTCAGCTCCCTGTGTACTTTGTGGAGGCAATTGCTGCTGGTCAATGTCTCCGCGGAGGAATTGATTATAATTCATTTTAATGAACATCATCTTCTCCACATTTTCTGGATGTAACCTCGTACGCCGATTGCTGACAAGGTGAGCGGCGGCACTAAACACTCTTTCGGAGTACACACTTGTGGGAGGGCAACTTAGGTAGAATAAAGCCAGTTTGTGCAAGGGCCTCCAAATTGCCTCTTTTTCCTGCCAGTATAAGTACGGACTGTGTGACGTGCCTACTTGGATGCGGTCACTCATATAATCCTCCACCATTCTATCAATGTTGAGAGAATCATATGCAGTGACAGTAGACGACATGTCCGTAATCGTTGTCAGGTCCTTCAGTCCGGACCAGATGTCAGCATCAGCAGTCGCTCCAGACTGCCCTGCATCACCGCCAGCGGGTGGGCTCGGAATTCTGAGCCTTTTCCTCGCACCCCCAGTTGCGGGAGAATGTGAAGGAGGAGATGTTGACAGGTCGCGTTCCGCTTGACTTGACAATTTTGTCACCAGCAGGTCTTTCAACCCCAGCAGACTTGTGTCTGCCGGAAAGAGAGATCCAAGGTAGGCTTTAAATCTAGGATCGAGCACGGTGGCCAAAATGTAGTGCTCTGATTTCAACAGATTGACCACCCGTGAATCCTTGTTAAGCGAATTAAGGGCTCCATCCACAAGTCCCACATGCCTAGCGGAATCGCTCCGTGTTAGCTCCTCCTTCAATGTCTCCAGCTTCTTCTGCAAAAGCCTGATGAGGGGAATGACCTGACTCAGGCTGGCAGTGTCTGAACTGACTTCACGTGTGGCAAGTTCAAAGGGCATCAGAACCTTGCACAACGTTGAAATCATTCTCCACTGCACCTGAGACAGGTGCATTCCACCTACTATATCGTGCTCAATTGTATAGGCTTGAATGGCCTTTTGCTGCTCCTCCAACCTCTGAAGCATATAGAGGGTTGAATTCCACCTCGTTACCACTTCTTGCTTCAGATGATGGCAGGGCAGGTTCAGTAGTTTTTGGTGGTGCTCCAGTCTTCTGTACGTGGTGCCTGTACGCCGAAAGTGTCCCGCAATTCTTCTGGCCACCGACAGCATCTCTTGCACGCCCCTGTCGTTTTTAAAAAAATTCTGCACCACCAAATTCAAGGTATGTGCAAAACATGGGACGTGCTGGAATTTGCCCATATTTAATGCACACACAATATTGCTGGCGTTGTCCGATGCCACAAATCCACAGGAGAGTCCAATTGGGGTAAGCCATTCCGCGATGATCTTCCTCAGTTGCCGTAAGAGGTTTTCAGCTGTGTGCGTATTCTGGAAAGCGGTGATACAAAGCGTAGCCTGCCTAGGAAAGAGTTGGCGTTTGCGAGATGCTGCTACTGGTGCCGCCGCTGCTGTTCTTGCGGCGGGAGTCCATACATCTACCCAGTGGGCTGTCACAGTCATATAGTCCTGACCCTGCCCTGCTCCACTTGTCCACATGTCCGTGGTTAAGTGGACATTGGGTACAGCTGCATTTTTTAGGACACTGGTGACTCTTTTTCTGAGGTCTGTGTACATTTTCGGTATCGCCTGCCTAGAGAAATGGAACCTAGATGGTATTTGGTACCGGGGACACAGTACCTCCAACAAGTCTCTAGTTGGCTCTGCAGTAATGATGGATACCGGAACCACGTTTCTCACCACCCAGGATGCCAAGGCCTCAGTTATCCGCTTTGCAGTAGGATGACTGCTGTGATATTTCATCTTCCTCGCAAAGGACTGTTGAACAGTCAATTGCTTACTGGAAGTAGTACAAGTGGGCTTACGACTTCCCCTCTGGGATGACCATCGACTCCCAGCGGCAACAACAGCAGCGCCAGCAGCAGTAGGCGTTACACGCAAGGATGCATCGGAGGAATCCCAGGCAGGAGAGGACTCGTCAGAATTGCCAGTGACATGGCCTGCAGGACTATTGGCATTCCTGGGGAAGGAGGAAATTGACACTGAGGGAGTTGGTGGGGTGGTTTGCGTGAGCTTGGTTACAAGAGGAAGGGATTTACTGGTCAGTGGACTGCTTCCGCTGTCACCCAAAGTTTTTGAACTTGTCACTGACTTATTATGAATGCGCTGCAGGTGACGTATAAGGGAGGATGTTCCGAGGTGGTTAACGTCCTTACCCCTACTTATTACAGCTTGACAAAGGGAACACACGGCTTGACACCTGTTGTCCGCATTTCTGGTGAAATACCTCCACACCGAAGAGCTGATTTTTTTGGTATTTTCACCTGGCATGTCAACGGCCATATTCCTCCCACGGACAACAGGTGTCTCCCCGGGTGCCTGACTTAAACAAACCACCTCACCATCAGAATCCTCCTGGTCAATTTCCTCCCCAGCGCCAGCAACACCCATATCCTCCTCATCCTGGTGTACTTCAACACTGACATCTTCAATCTGACTATCAGGAACTGGACTGCGGGTGCTCCTTCCAGCACTTGCAGGGGGCGTGCAAATGGTGGAAGGCGCATGCTCTTCACGTCCAGTGTTGGGAAGGTCAGGCATCGCAACCGACACAATTGGACTCTCCTTGTGGATTTGGGATTTCGAAGAATGCACAGTTCTTTGCTGTGCTGCTTTTGCCAGCTTGAGTCTTTTCATTTTTCTAGCGAGAGGCTGAGTGCTTCCATCCTCATGTGAAGCTGAACCACTAGCCATGAACATAGGCCAGGGCCTCAGCCGTTCCTTGCCACTCCGTGTCGTAAATGGCATATTGGCAAGTTTACGCTTCTCCTCCGACAATTTTATTTTAGGTTTTGGAGTCCTTTTTTTTCTGATATTTGGTGTTTTGGATTTGACATACTCTGTACTATGACATTGGGCATCGGCCTTGGCAGACGACGTTGCTGGCATTTCATCGTCTCGGCCATGACTAGTGGCAGCAGCTTCAGCACGAGGTGGAAGTGGATCTTGATCTTTCCCTAATTTTGGAACCTCAACATTTTTGTTCTCCATATTTTAATAGGCACAACTAAAAGGCACCTCAGGTAAACAATGGAGATGGATACTAGTATACAATTATGGACTGCCTGCCGAGTGCCGACACAGAGGTAGCCACAGCCGTGAACTACCGCACTGTACTGTGTCTGCTGCTAATATATAGACTGGTTGATAAAGAGATAGTATACTCGTAACTAGTATGTATGTATAAAGAAAGAAAAAAAAACCACGGTTAGGTGGTATATACAATTATGGACGGGCTGCCGAGTGCCGACACAGAGGTAGCCACAACCGTGAACTACCGCACTGTACTGTGTCTGCTGCTAATATATAGACTGGTTGATAAAGAGATAGTATACTCGTAACTAGTATGTATGTATAAAGAAAGAAAAAAAAACCACGGTTAGGTGGTATATACAATTATGGACGGGCTGCCGAGTGCCGACACAGAGGTAGCCACAGCCGTGAACTACCGCACTGTACTGTGTCTGCTGCTAATATATAGACTGGTTGATAAAGAGATAGTATACTCGTAACTAGTATGTATGTATAAAGAAAGAAAAAAAAACCACGGTTAGGTGGTATATACAATTATGGACGGGCTGCCGAGTGCCGACACAGAGGTAGCCACAGCCGTGAACTACCGCACTGTACTGTGTCTGCTGCTAATATATAGACTGGTTGATAAAGAGATAGTATACTCGTAACTAGTATGTATGTATAAAGAAAGAAAAAAAAACCACGGTTAGGTGGTATATACAATTATGGACGGGCTGCCGAGTGCCGACACAGAGGTAGCCACAGCCGTGAACTACCGCACTGTACTGTGTCTGCTGCTAATATATAGACTGGTTGATAAAGAGATAGTATACTCGTAACTAGTATGTATGTATAAAGAAAGAAAAAAAAACCACGGTTAGGTGGTATATACAATTATGGACGGGCTGCCGAGTGCCGACACAGAGGTAGCCATAGCCGTGAACTACCGCACTGTACTGTGTCTGCTGCTAATATAGACTGGTTGATAAAGAGATAGTATACTCGTAACTAGTATGTATGTATAAAGAAAGAAAAAAAAAACACGGTTAGGTGGTATATACAATTATGGACGGGCTGCCGAGTGCCGACACAGAGGTAGCCACAGCCGTGAACTACCGCACTGTACTGTGTCTGCTGCTAATATATAGACTGGTTGATAAAGAGATAGTATACTCGTAACTAGTATGTATGTATAAAGAAAGAAAAAAAAACCACGGTTAGGTGGTATATACAATTATGGACGGGCTGCCGAGTGCCGACACAGAGGTAGCCACAGCCGTGAACTACCGCACTGTACTGTGTCTGCTGCTAATATATAGACTGGTTGATAAAGAGATAGTATACTCGTAACTAGTATGTATGTATAAAGAAAGAAAAAAAAAACACGGTTAGGTGGTATATACAATTATGGACGGGCTGCCGAGTGCCGACACAGAGGTAGCCACAGCCGTGAACTACCGCACTGTACTGTGTCTGCTGCTAATATAGACTGGTTGATAAAGAGATAGTATACTCGTAACTAGTATGTATGTATAAAGAAAGAAAAAAAAACCACGGTTAGGTGGTATATACAATTATGGACGGGCTGCCGAGTG
The DNA here is from genome assembly GCF_028390025.1 of Pseudophryne corroboree. Classification (NCBI taxonomy): domain Eukaryota; kingdom Metazoa; phylum Chordata; class Amphibia; order Anura; family Myobatrachidae; genus Pseudophryne; species Pseudophryne corroboree. The sequence goes on from NC_086447.1 coordinate 705,553,109, forward strand.
CCGACACAGAGGTAGCCACAGCCGTGAACTACCGCACTGTACTGTGTCTGCTGCTAATATAGACTGGTTGATAAAGAGATAGTATACTCGTAACTAGTATGACTATAAAGAAAGAAAAAAAAACCACGGTTAGGTGGTATATACAATTATGGACGGGCTGCCGAGTGCCGACACAGAGGTAGCCACAGCCGTGAACTACCGCACTGTACTGTGTCTGCTGCTAATATAGACTGGTTGATAAAGAGATAGTATACTACTAATATTATATATACTGGTGGTCAGGTCACTGGTCACTAGAGATGAGCGGGTTCGGTTTCTCTGAATCCGAACCCGCCAGAACTTCATGTTTTTTTTCACGGGTCCGAGCGACTCGGATCTTCCCGCCTTGCTCGGTTAACCCGAGCGCGCCCGAACGTCATCATGACGCTGTCGGATTCTCGCGAGGCTCGGATTCTATCGCGAGACTCGGATTCTATATAAGGAGCCGCGCGTCGCCGCCATTTTCACACGTGCATTGAGATTGATAGGGAGAGGACGTGGCTGGCGTCCTCTCCGTTTAGAATAGATTAGAGAGACACTTGATTTACTAATTTTGGGGAGCATTAGGAGTACTCAGTAGTGTACAGTGCAGAGTTTTGCTGATAGTGACCAGTGACTGACCACCACTTTTATTTATAATCCGTTCTCTGCCTGAAAAAAGCGATACACAGCACACAGTGACTCAGTCACATACCATATCTGTGTGCACTGCTCAGGCTCAGGCCAGTGTGCTGCATCATCTATATATATTATATATCTGTCTGACTGCTCAGCTCACACAGCTTATAATTGTGGGGGAGACTGGGGAGCACTACTGCAGTGCCAGTTATAGGTTATAGCAGGAGCCAGGAGTACATAATATTATATTAAAATTAAACAGTGCACACTTTTGCTGCAGGAGTGCCACTGCCAGTGTGACTAGTGACCAGTGACCTGACCACCAGTATATAATATTAGTAGTATACTATCTCTTTATCAACCAGTCTATATTAGCAGCAGACACAGTACAGTGCGGTAGTTCACGGCTGTGGCTACCTCTGTGTCGGCACTCGGCAGCCCGTCCATAATTGTATATACCACCTAACCGTGGTTTTTTTTTCTTTCTTTATACATACATACTAGTTACGAGTATACTATCTCTTTATCAACCAGTCTATATATTAGCAGCAGACACAGTACAGTGCGGTAGTTCACGGCTGTGGCTACCTCTGTGTCGGCACTCGGCAGCCCGTCCATAATTGTATATACCACCTAACCGTGGTTTTTTTTTCTTTCTTTATACATACATACTAGTTACGAGTATACTATCTCTTTATCAACCAGTCTATATATTAGCAGCAGACACAGTACAGTGCGGTAGTTCACGGCTGTGGCTACCTCTGTGTCGGCACTCGGCAGCCTGTCCATAATTGTATATACCACCTAACCGTGGTTTTTTTTTCTCTCTTTATACATACATACTAGTTACGAGTATACTATCTCTTTATCAACCAGTCTATATATTAGCAGCAGACACAGTACAGTGCGGTAGTTCACGGCTGTGGCTACCTCTGTGTCGTCACTCGGCAGCCCGTCCATAATTGTATATACCACCTAACCGTGGTTTTTTTTTCTTTCTTTATACATACATACTAGTTACGAGTATACTATCTCTTTATCAACCAGTCTATATATTAGCAGCAGACACAGTACAGTGCGGTAGTTCACGGCTGTGGCTACCTCTGTGTCGTCACTCGGCAGCCCGTCCATAATTGTATATACCACCTAACCGTGGTTTTTTTTTCTTTCTTTATACATACATACTAGTTACGAGTATACTATCTCTTTATCAACCAGTCTATATATTAGCAGCAGACACAGTACAGTGCGGTAGTTCACGGCTGTGGCTACCTCTGTGTCGGCACTCGGCAGCCCGTCCATAATTGTATATACCACCTAACCGTGGTTTTTTTTTCTTTCTTTATACATACATACATACTAGTTACGAGTATACTATCTCTTTATCAACCAGTCTATATATTAGCAGCAGACACAGTACAGTGCGGTAGTTCACGGCTGTGGCTACCTCTGTGTCGGCACTCGGCAGCCCGTCCATAATTGTATATACCACCTAACCGTGGTTTTTTTTTCTTTCTTTATACATACATACATACTAGTTACGAGTATACTATCTCTTTATCAACCAGTCTATATATTAGCAGCAGACACAGTACAGTGCGGTAGTTCACGGCTGTGGCTACCTCTGTGTCGGCACTCGGCAGCCCGTCCATAATTGTATATACCACCTAACCGTGGTTTTTTTTTCTTTCTTTATACATACATACTAGTTACGAGTATACTATCTCTTTATCAACCAGTCTATATATTAGCAGCAGACACAGTACAGTGCGGTAGTTCACGGCTGTGGCTACCTCTGTGTCGGCACTCGGCAGCCCGTCCATAATTGTATATACCACCTAACCGTGGTTTTTTTTTCTTTCTTTATACATACATACTAGTTACGAGTATACTATCTCTTTATCAACCAGTCTATATATTAGCAGCAGACACAGTACAGTGCGGTAGTTCACGGCTGTGGCTACCTCTGTGTCGGCACTCGGCAGCCCGTCCATAATTGTATATACCACCTAACCGTGGTTTTTTTTTCTTTCTTTATACATACATACTAGTTACGAGTATACTATCTCTTTATCAACCAGTCTATATATTAGCAGCAGACACAGTACAGTGCGGTAGTTCACGGCTGTGGCTACCTCTGTGTCGGCACTCGGCAGCCCGTCCATAATTGTATATACCACCTAACCGTGGTTTTTTTTTCTTTCTTTATACATACATACTAGTTACGAGTATACTATCTCTTTATCAACCAGTCTATATATTAGCAGCAGACACAGTACAGTGCGGTAGTTCACGGCTGTGGCTACCTCTGTGTCGGCACTCGGCAGCCCGTCCATAATTGTATATACCACCTAACCGTGGTTTTTTTTTCTTTCTTTATACATACATACTAGTTACGAGTATACTATCTCTTTATCAACCAGTCTATATATTAGCAGCAGACACAGTACAGTGCGGTAGTTCACGGCTGTGGCTACCTCTGTGTCGGCACTCGGCAGCCCGTCCATAATTGTATGTACCACCTAACCGTGGTTTTTTTTTCTTTCTTTATACATACATACTAGTTACGAGTATACTATCTCTTTATCAACCAGTCTATATATTAGCAGCAGACACAGTACAGTGCGGTAGTTTACGGCTGTGGCTACCTCTGTGTCGGCACTCGGCAGCCCGTCCATAATTGTATACTAGTATCCAATCCATCCATCTCCATTGTTTACCTGAGGTGCCTTTTAGTTGTGCCTATTAAAATATGGAGAACAAAAATGTTGAGGTTCCAAAATTAGGGAAAGATCAAGATCCACTTCCACCTCGTGCTGAAGCTGCTGCCACTAGTCATGGCCGAGACGATGAAATGCCAGCAACGTCGTCTGCCAAGGCCGATGCCCAATGGCATAGTACAGAGCATGTCAAAACCAAAACACCAAATATCAGTAAAAAAAGGACTCCAAAACCTAAAATAAAATTGTCGGAGGAGAAGCGTAAACTTGCCAATATGCCATTTACCACACGGAGTGGCAAGGAACGGCTGAGGCCCTGGCCTATGTTCATGGCTAGTGGTTCAGCTTCACATGAGGATGGAAGCACTCAGCCTCTCGCTAGAAAACTGAAAAGACTCAAGCTGGCAAAAGCACCGCAAAGAACTGTGCGTTCTTTGAAATCCCAAATCCACAAGGAGAGTCCAATTGTGTCGGTTGCGATGCCTGACCTTCCCAACACTGGACGTGAAGAGCATGCGCCTTCCACCATTTGCACGCCCCCTGCAAGTGCTGGAAGGAGCACCCGCAGTCCAGTTCCTGATAGTCAGATTGAAGATGTCAGTGTTGAAGTACACCAGGATGAGGAGGATATGGGTGTTGCTGGCGCTGGGGAGGAAATTGACCAGGAGGATTCTGATGGTGAGGTGGTTTGTTTAAGTCAGGCACCCGGGGAGACACCTGTTGTCCGTGGGAGGAATATGGCCGTTGACATGCCAGGTGAAAATACCAAAAAAATCAGCTCTTCGGTGTGGAGGTATTTCACCAGAAATGCGGACAACAGGTGTCAAGCCGTGTGTTCCCTTTGTCAAGCTGTAATAAGTAGGGGTAAGGACGTTAACCACCTCGGAACATCCTCCCTTATACGTCACCTGCAGCGCATTCATAATAAGTCAGTGACAAGTTCAAAAACTTTGGGTGACAGCGGAAGCAGTCCACTGACCAGTAAATCCCTTCCTCTTGTAACCAAGCTCACGCAAACCACCCCACCAACTCCCTCAGTGTCAATTTCCTCCTTCCCCAGGAATGCCAATAGTCCTGCAGGCCATGTCACTGGCAATTCTGACGAGTCCTCTCCTGCCTGGGATTCCTCCGATGCATCCTTGCGTGTAACGCCTACTGCTGCTGGCGCTGCTGTTGTTGCCGCTGGGAGTCGATGGTCATCCCAGAGGGGAAGTCGTAAGCCCACTTGTACTACTTCCAGTAAGCAATTGACTGTTCAACAGTCCTTTGCGAGGAAGATGAAATATCACAGCAGTCATCCTACTGCAAAGCGGATAACTGAGGCCTTGGCATCCTGGGTGGTGAGAAACGTGGTTCCGGTATCCATCATTACTGCAGAGCCAACTAGAGACTTGTTGGAGGTACTGTGTCCCCGGTACCAAATACCATCTAGGTTCCATTTCTCTAGGCAGGCGATACCGAAAATGTACACAGACCTCAGAAAAAGAGTCACCAGTGTCCTAAAAAATGCAGCTGTACCCAATGTCCACTTAACCACGGACATGTGGACAAGTGGAGCAGGGCAGGGTCAGGACTATATGACTGTGACAGCCCACTGGGTAGATGTATGGACTCCCGCCGCAAGAACAGCAGCGGCGGCACCAGTAGCAGCATCTCGCAAACGCCAACTCTTTCCTAGGCAGGCTACGCTTTGTATCACCGCTTTCCAGAATACGCACACAGCTGAAAACCTCTTACGGCAACTGAGGAAGATCATCGCGGAATGGCTTACCCCAATTGGACTCTCCTGTGGATTTGTGGCATCGGACAACGCCAGCAATATTGTGTGTGCATTAAATCTGGGCCAATTCCAGCACGTCCCATGTTTTGCACATACCTTGAATTTGGTGGTGCAGAATTTTTTAAAAAACGACAGGGGCGTGCAAGAGATGCTGTCGGTGGCCAGAAGAATTGCGGGACACTTTCGGCGTACAGGCACCACGTACAGAAAACTGGAGCACCACCAAAAACTACTGAACCTGCCCTGCCATCATCTGAAGCAAGAAGTGGTAACGAGGTGGAATTCAACCCTCTATATGCTTCAGAGGTTGGAGGAGCAGCAAAAGGCCATTCAAGCCTATACAATTGAGCACGATATAGTAGGTGGAATGCACCTGTCTCAAGTGCAGTGGAGAATGATTTCAACGTTGTGCAAGGTTCTGATGCCCTTTGAACTTGCCACACGTGAAGTCAGTTCAGACACTGCCAGCCTGAGTCAGGTCATTCCCCTCATCAGGCTTTTGCAGAAGAAGCTGGAGGCATTGAAGGAGGAGCTAACACGGAGCGATTCCGCTAGGCATGTGGGACTTGTGGATGCAGCCCTTAATTCGCTTAACAAGGATTCACGGGTGGTCAATCTGTTGAAATCAGAGCACTACATTTTGGCCACCGTGCTCGATCCTAGATTTAAAGCCTACCTTGGATCTCTCTTTCCGGCAGACACAGGTCTGCTGGGGTTGAAAGACCTGCTGGTGACAAAATTGTCAAGTCAAGCGGAACGCGACCTGTCAACATCTCCTCCTTCACATTCTCCCGCAACTGGGGGTGCGAGGAAAAGGCTCAGAATTCCGAGCCCACCCGCTGGCGGTGATGCAGGGCAGTCTGGAGCGACTGCTGATGCTGACATCTGGTCCGGACTGAAGGACCTGACAACGATTACGGACATGTCGTCTACTGTCACTGCATATGATTCTCTCAACATTGATAGAATGGTGGAGGATTATATGAGTGACCGCATCCAAGTAGGCACGTCACACAGTCCGTACTTATACTGGCAGGAAAAAGAGGCAATTTGGAGGCCCTTGCACAAACTGGCTTTATTCTACCTAAGTTGCCCTCCCACAAGTGTGTACTCCGAAAGAGTGTTTAGTGCCGCCGCTCACCTTGTCAGCAATCGGCGTACGAGGTTACATCCAGAAAATGTGGAGAAGATGATGTTCATTAAAATGAATTATAATCAATTCCTCCGCGGAGACATTGACCAGCAGCAATTGCCTCCACAAAGTACACAGGGAGCTGAGATGGTGGATTCCAGTGGGGACGAATTGATAATCTGTGAGGAGGGGGATGTACACGGTGATATATCGGAGGGTGAAGATGAGGTGGACATCTTGCCTCTGTAGAGCCAGTTTGTGCAAGGAGAGATTAATTGCTTCTTTTTTGGGGGGGGTCCAAACCAACCCGTCATATCAGTCACAGTCGTGTGGCAGACCCTGTCACTGAAATGATGGGTTGGTTAAAGTGTGCATGTCCTGTTTTGTTTATACAACATAAGGGTGGGTGGGAGGGCCCAAGGACAATTCCATCTTGCACCTCTTTTTTCTTTTCTTTTTCTTTGCATCATGTGCTGATTGGGGAGGGTTTTTTGGAAGGGCCATCCTGCGTGACACTGCAGTGCCACTCCTAGATGGGCCCGGTGTTTGTGTCGGCCACTAGGGTCGCTAATCTTACTCACACAGTCAGCTACCTCATTGCGCCTCTTTTTTTCTTTGCGTCATGTGCTGTTTGGGGAGGGTTTTTTGGAAGGGCCATCCTGCGTGACACTGCAGTGCCACTCCTAGATGGGCCCGGTGTTTGTGTCGGCCACTAGGGTCGCTAATCTTACTCACACAGCTACCTCATTGCGCCTCTTTTTTTCTTTGCGTCATGTGCTGTTTGGGGAGGGTTTTTTGGAAGGGCCATCCTGCGTGACACTGCAGTGCCACTCCTAGATGGGCCCGGTGTTTGGGTCGGCCACTAGGGTCGCTAATCTTACTCACACAGCTACCTCATTGCGCCTCTTTTTTCTTTGCGTCATGTGCTGTTTGGGGAGGGTTTTTTGGAAGGGACATCCTGCGTGACACTGCAGTGCCACTCCTAGATGGGCCCGGTGTTTGTGTCGGCCACTAGGGTCGCTTATCTTACTCACACAGCGACCTCGGTGCAAATTTTAGGACTAAAAATAATATTGTGAGGTGTGAGGTATTCAGAATAGACTGAAAATGAGTGTAAATTATGGTTTTTGAGGTTAATAATACTTTGGGATCAAAATGACCCCCAAATTCTATGATTTAAGCTGTTTTTTAGTGTTTTTGGAAAAAAACACCCGAATCCAAAACACACCCGAATCCGACAAAAAAAATTCGGTGAGGTTTTGCCAAAACGCGGTCGAACCCAAAACACGGCCGCGGAACCGAACCCAAAACCAAAACACAAAACCCGAAAAATTTCAGGCGCTCATCTCTACTGGTCACTAGTCACACTGGCAGTGGCACTCCTGCAGCAAAAGTGTGCACTGTTTAATTTTAATATAATATTATGTACTCCTGGCTCCTGCTATAACCTATAACTGGCACTGCAGTGCTCCCCAGTCTCCCCCACAATTATAAGCTGTGTGAGCTGAGCACAGTCAGATATATATATACATTGATGCAGCACACTGGGCTGAGCAGTGCACACAGATATGGTATGTGACTGAGTCACTGTGTGTATCGTTTTTTTCAGGCAGAGAACGGATATATTAAATAAAACAAACAACTGCACTGTCTGGTGGTCACTGTGGTCGTCAGTCACTAAACTCTGCACTCTCTTCTACAGTATCACAGCCTCAGGTCAATCTCTCTCTCTCTCTCTCAACCCTAATCTAAATGGAGAGGACGCCAGCCACGTCCTCTCCCTATCAATCTCAATGCACGTGTGAAAATGGCGGCGACGCGCGGCTCCTTATATAGAATCCGAGTCTCGCGAGAATCCGACAGCGTCATGATGACGTTCGGGCGCGCTCGGGTTAACCGAGCAAGGCGGGAGGATCCGAGTCTGCTCGGACCCGTGAAAAAAACATGAAGTTCGTGCGGGTTCGGATTCAGAGAAACCGAACCCGCTCATCTCTAGTGATAATGTCATGTCATGGAAACAGGTTCGGGTTTGGTGCACTGACTTTGATAATGGCAGGTCAGATGTTCAAGATGTGCAGTGTTTCACACATTGAATGTCTGATTCAGGAGGACAGATGATATTGCTGACAACTGGACACTCAGTGGGTACTGTCACAACATCAGTCATGAGACATCATGTCTCGGCTTCATACACTTGACACTGATTTTTCCTATGCTGGGATTGATGCCTTGGTGTATTGTTTGTATGTGTATAATTGTATTATAAATTGTATTAAAAATATTTTCATAAATATGTACACATTTTATATAATCCTTTACTAATATTGGAACATAAAAAGAAAATACTGTAGGATACCTTTAACATCTGTCCACTAATTAAGTGCTTGAATGACCAGAGACGGGTTGGTTTTGGATCTATATAAAGGGTACTTCTGATCATGATTGCATCCTTCTGATGGAAGGACAGTAAACAGCATGTAGAAATGCATTAAGGCACAGGGATTACTTTGCAGCAAATACCACACTACAGTAAATCAGCCTGCCAGCATGCTACTCTGGCATATATCTGCTAATCAATACCAACCCAATTTTTAGGGATGCGGTCATATGACCGGCACTCAGGATCTCGGCGGTCACCATGCCGACACCGGCATCCCGATCAATCACAATGCCGCACACCGGAATGCCGACACACAGGGTCTATTCCCACCATGGAGTGGGAATTTAACCTGTGGCCGGGATCCCATGGTCGATATGCTGACTGAATCCCTGCCTCCGGCAAACCAATACCAACCCACATTTATATACTATCTCTGGACTAAGGGGTCTATTTACTAAGCCTTGGATGGAGATAAAGTCGCTGGAAGTAAAGTACCAGTCGATCGGCTTCTACTGTATCTGCTATACCACAGACTGTTTGAAAAATGACAATTAGGAGCCGATTGGCTGGTACTTTATCTTCAGCGACTTTATCTCCATCCAAGGCTTAGTAGATAGACCCCTATGTTCTGTCAAATCATTCAGCAGGTGGAATGCAAGAAGCTGTTCCAGAGCCTGCCCAGTAGGACTGCTCAAATCGGTTCAGAAATTCCTCTCCATGCAAATTATTTATGAAGGCTTCATCTAATAACAGGTGTTAGGTGATTAGTTTTCCTGCAGATGCCTTGGTTCCTATCTCCTCTACCTTTTACCTGTGCCCGCTATTTCTGAATACCTGTTGTCAGACTTGGATTATTACAAGATCTGCATATATGAGGTAACTCTATGCTACTGCAGACCTTTTGAGCTTTCTGACTATTTAACACTGGAATGGAATGGGTTCCGACCTATTCAATTTAAACCCAAATTTTTCAACAAGTCGAGGAATTTGACTTGTCGAAAAGCACGTGGATCGGCGTAATCGCTGCCTATCCACGTGCTTGTGTCGAAAACGGGGCCAAAACTGACAGGTTTTGGCCCCCTTTTCGACCATCTCAATTCGACTTTAAAAAAAGTCGAAGTGAGATGGGGAGAGCAGCGCCGGAGACGGGGAGAGCAGTGCCGGAGACGGGGAGAGCCGCGCTGGGGTACGGGAAGAGCGGCGCCGGAGAATGTCACAGCAGCGTCCACCTGGCTCCAGCAAGCGAGACCTCGCTTGCTGGAGCTGGGTGGACGCTGCCTTGAGCGGCAGCAGTGATGCGGATCGCCGTAGAGTCTTTGCGATGGACTCAAGTGTCAGCAGCGGCTGTATGGCTGTCCTTGGAATAAGACCGTGGAGACAACTTCTCTGAATGGGTTTGGACACTGCTTACGCGTTTCTCCGCCCTTATATATATATCCTCTGACGAAACTGCCGTGAGATAAGGGCGGGCATAAGGACAGCCGATTACAGACAGCATACAGCCGCTGCTGACACTTGAGTTCATCGCAAAGACTCTACGGTGATTGTGGAATATACAAGCCCGGTAAGAGTGACCTGTTTGTCCTGCACCACTAATCAACTGGACACTGTCAGCCCTGTTCGCACACAGGTGGAGCATAGCGCCTGTCTATCAACGCTCCGGCGCCCTCCCTCTTCCTGTTCATACAGCGTCAATATCAATTAACGGAAGAATGACTGCATGTTGGTTTGCCTGCCACTAAAATCCTCATGCTGTTGCTTGACTAACAAACAAATATAAGAACTAAGGAGATAAGTGGCAAATGGGTCACTCTCTGTCTATTTAAGACTATATTTTTCATCTAAGCACCTCATATCCCTGAATATAAGGAACATTGCAAATAAGGGTTCTTGGTGCATTTGCATAATATTGGAGACACTTATGAGATATATATTTATTATAGTTTTCATGAATTATATGTCCACCTTTTTAATTTATTGTTTTTAGATTTAATATGTAATAAACCATTACTTTTGATTATAGCACTTCCTGATATATCACATATTTTTTTGTATTTAATTATTATTTGGTATTTCAGTAGTACCGTTTGGGAGCAGCTTGATGATAATTTTTCAATATCAATTTTATAATTTTTGCATGTAAGGTGAAAAAACGAGCAGGATAGTTGATCATATAAGCCAGTGATTTTCAACCTTTTTTTACTCGCGCCACACCGACCAATATTTTGAAGTTGCCAAGGCGCACCATCAGTTCCCCACAGTAAAAAAAAATATCCACACATATATTGGCCTACACAGAAAAAACAATCACATTGCTCCCCACATAAATCCTATTGCTCCACACATAAATCAATCACAATGCTCCCCACATAAATCCATAAATCCTTACTCTTCCCACATAAATCCTATTGCACCCCACAGGAGAAATAACATAACAAATATTACCGGTCAGCTGTCCTCCTCCCTGTCCCTCAGTGGCGGGGGTTGTTCATAGTGGAGTTCTGTGAATACTGAGCAGCGGGCGGTCGGGCATGTGTGGATGTGGGTGTGTAAAGAAAGCTGTGTATGCAGGCAGGAACTGGAAGATGTGTATGCAGGTGGGTGGGCTGGCTGGGTGGTGAGACGCAGCGTCCGTGACCTATGAAAACAGTTCACTCTGAAGGTGCAGGAAGCTGCTCTGGCTCCGCAGCACACCTTGCAACTGGTCGCGGCACACTAGTGTGCCACGGCACACTGGTTGAAAAAGCCTGATATAAGCGCTAGGGAATCTTTGGTTTTTATTCATATTTAGATTGACTGTGAGCTTTCCATCCCCTGCCATACTGTCATGTGCAGCATCAGCAAATCTGTCAGTTCAGCTTTCAGCATTGATCAAGTACCTGGATGCAGCTGCTGCTCTCTCTTATTTGTATTTCAGGTTGTTCCTGGTAATTAGGATACTAGCTGCACAGCTTATGTGGAGTAACTCATTAACTAATATTACTCATGTTTTGCTGGTTATTCTTATGACTTACCTCTGCTTCAGTTTGTGGAACTACAGGTCACAGCTAGGTCCTGCATAGTTCTCTCCCACTGCCTCAGCTCCTGCTTTCAGCAACTGACTCCACAGGTGTCTGCATTCTGTAATTACAGCTGGTTACCTGAATCCTACTATTCAGTCTGTCAGCCTGTTCAGTGTGCAATGCAGCTGCATGATATATCAATTACTGGGGGGGCCTGTCTGGTGCTCTCAGCTAATTGGTCCAGCTTGTTCTTTTAAGCCTCTCAATCCCAAGATGAATGGCCAGTTATAGCTCATGCTTCCTGTGTTCAGCTCCATGGTTCATGTCTCTGGTTCCAGCTTTCTGTCCAACAGGTTTTGCCTTGTTCCTGCATTGAATTCCAGCTTCACCATCTTGCTGACGAACTTAGTCTGCCGACTACCGTTACCCTGTCTCCAAGTGTCTGCACCCCAGTCCGTCCGTGTACCGCTACCTCCTGTGTCTCTCCTAGAGTTCCTGCTGTTGTCCCATCTCCACGGCCCAAGTATACCATCTGGCTCTGTGCACCCTGCCACCTTCTCCAGTTCCTGCGTACCCCTGCGGTTTGTCACATACATCTGGACTATCATACAACAACTGTGACATAATTCTAGTCCAGTTCAGGTATCAAGTGACCCAGACAGGGGGCCGCGACCTGCACGTCGGGAGCCGCGAAGCCCATATCCCTTTGCGGGGTTCCCTGGTGAAAACCTCCCAGCGTGTTAGACTCCGCGCCTCTGTTCTGGGTAACGTCAACTACTTGGTACCTGACCCCACGGTCCAGATTCTGCACCAAGTCTCTGACATTCACCTTTTTATTTTCTTTGTGTTTAAAGCAAACTGGTATTTTTACTCTTCCTCACAGGAGCATTCCTTCAGATTATGATCTAGTCTCATGTGTATGATTGCCTGTGTTCATCATTTGCTAAAATATTTTATTTTAAAAAAAAAATATTAAACTAAGCTGTAAAGTCTGTAAGTAGGACAAGAGTAGCGGCTGAACAGGTTGGCAAAAGGTGTACTGCAGAATAGTCATCAGGCATGGCGGGCACTGCAGAATCAGGCAGTGGACTGAAGCAGGTCAGGAGGAAGCTGTAGTTGTAAACCAGGAAGACACAAGAGGTAGTACCAGAGCTGTAGGCAAGGAGAATCGTAAAACAGGCTAGGTCAGATTTCTTGTAAGTATCAAGTAGGTTGGGACAGGTGAACCCTGGAGTACAGAAGTCAGCCTTATACTCACTCCTGACAGAGCAGTTTTACAGCAGTAGTCACATGACCACAACTACAAACTCAAAGGGAGAGACCGACACCTGCATCTACAGAGGAAGGCACACTTTGGAGACAGGTGCTTAACAGTAAGAGACCGGAACCCACCTGCAAGTAAACAACACTGCTTGATCTGGTAAAGATAAACTGGGATCCAGTGCACAATATAATTTCCCCCTTCCCTAGGGGTGGGCACAGTACACCTAACAAAAGATGTGTAGATGCTTCTTTACACTATTCCAAATCTTGTTTACCAGTGTCACAAACTGCCAGGACAGGTACTGACTGACAGGTGGACAATTCTGGATGCAAAAGAGAGGAAGGCCTGAGGCCTCATGTAAGAGGATATTATAGACAAATTGTCAACAGCGGCGGGTCACGCCGGCACCCGGCCGTTACTAGGCAACTGGGCCGGCGTGTCATTTCTGCCGCTGACTCTCTGCTCCTGGCCGGTTGCCTAGCAACCAGAGAGGCGCTGGGCGGCTGCCCTGCACTGCAGTCCAGGCTTTTACTAAGCAACCGGGACACCACGCTCAGCGTGTCCCACAGCAGCTGGGGCAATTAGGGTCCGGGGGGCTGGCCTGACTGATGGTTCCATGATTGGTCAGCAGGACCTTTTTATGGGAGCCAGGATGGTGCAGCCTCGCTGGTAATAGCTTCCTCTGGAGCCTGTCTTCCTGCCTCTGGTGTGTTTCTGCATCCAGCTGGTGTACTCCAGTGTCCAGTTTCCTGAGTCCTGTCTGAGGGATCATTTCCTGCTTCTGGTTCTGGTCGTTTCCTGTGCACACCTTTCGTGGTGCCGTGAGTAGCGGCTTTGCCGCACTTTATGGCTGAAGCCATATTTTCTTTATCCATTTTTGGTTGTGTCATTTTTGCGGAGGTTTCTGCATTGCATTCCTCGCCTTATTACGATGGACATATACTTGTTCTCCTTAGTCTCAGTTAACGCCTTGTCTCCTATTAAGACCAGGGGCATCGAAGTCTGGATGGACCTAATTCGCCCATTCAAATGCAGCTGCCATGAGCACAAGAAACCATAGTCTTGCCGGCGTTAATCGACCACTGGGAAGGACAACGGAGTCAGGGATCTTTGTTAGGAGAAGCTGGGTATCTCAGTTCTTTTGCAGTTTCATGTATTTGTACTTGGAACCCTTCAATTGCCACCCAATCTCTTGGGTTCCAAGTACGTAGAACATAACACAAATTTAGACCATGTTAGTAGAGAAACACAGTCTTCATAGATAGCAGAGGTGTAGAATCTGATAGATTTTTCCAGTTCTAGATTCACCTATTCTGTTTGCCCATTACTCTGTGGATGGTAAGCTGAGTAGAAGCTTAAGTTAACATTAAGGCACTTACAAAGAGCTGCCCAGAATGTGTAAGTGAACTGCCCTCCCCAATCTAAAATAATGTTTTTAGGGAATCCATGGAGCCTTAAAATTTCTTTGATAATATAGCAACTAACTTTTGACTGAAGTCATTCCTTTTAAAGTAACAAAATGGGCTGCCTTAAAGAACCTGTCCATCACTACCCTGATAGTACTGACTCCTTGGCAAGGAGGTAGTTCCTTAATAAAGTCCATGGAAATATGTGTTGGTAGTTGATTTAAAAGACCTATAGGGACTTGAGGTTGCAGAGCACTGGCAGAACAGGTTGCTACAAAATCTTTAACATTCAGATGTACAGCTGGCCACCAGAAACTTATGAGGCTTAGATCCAAGGTTTTAGTCACCCTTGCATGACCAGTGAAGCAAGAGGCATGTGCACATAAAAGTAATTTCTGATGTAGTTCTGGTGACACAAATGAATTTCCAGAAAGAACTCTTACTGTTTTGGGCAAGAAATTAAACAAACATAATCCAAGATAGCTTTATTCTCAAAAGGGACTTCTTTGTCAGTGGTACAAAATACATGGGACCACACATTGGCTTTAATATTATTATTACCAGGTTGATATGTAATATTCAGGTTAAAATGGTTGAAGAACAATGACCAACTGGCCTAACAGTAATTCAGACAATGCATTGTCTACAAGTAAAGCAGATTTTTATGGTTAGTGTAGACTCTAACAGAGAATTTCACCCCTTCCAATAAGTGCCGCTATTCCTGAAGAGCAAATTAGATTACTAACAGTTCTTTGTCTCCAGCTGCATAGCTAATTTCAGAGACTGAAAATCTATGGGAGAAGAAACCACAAGAGAACCACTTTCCAGCAGAGTTCCATTGTGAAAGAACACTTAATTCTAACGGTAGTAGCATCCACCTCTCAGAAGAAAGGTAAATTGTGATCTGGTTGCCTTACGATTTTTGCTGATGTGTAGAGTTGATTTAGATAAGTGAAAGCATATTCAGAAAAAGGAGGCTTGGCTTTTGGTATCTTGAGACTTCCTGGTGAGAGCTGTGATAGGGGCCACTACTGAAGAGTACTTCCTGATTAACTGCTTTTAGAAGTTGCAAATTCAAATAATTGCTGAAAAGCTTTTATCCAGGACAGTTGATAGTAGTAGGAGCTTTTCAGGATCCATTCAAAAGCTGGAGCTTAAAATATTATATGCCAGACATGACATTTCGTCCTGCTCAAAAACACATTTGGCCATCAACATAGTTGATTAGCCCGGAGACAGATCAAGACTTCACATACATGGTTGCAATGTGTGGCTACAGATATGTCCTCTTATATTGTTGCCTACGAGTGAACAATGCTGAGTGGTGTGGCATAGCATATGGCAGTGGGATCATGCGTACCTCCGTGCTTCACATCCTGCAGATGACTGGGAAGGTAGCAGGGAGTGCTGCTCCCACTATGGGGAGTATAGAGAGTTGGCAGGTAAGGGGGGGGGGGGGGGCAAATCTCACAGACAAAAAGGGGTTGCATGGAAGACTGTGAGATGGCACCTCCGGATATGACTCTTAATGTGTGACACATAGGAATCCATGGAGAGGTGCAAGAAACAGCCCCTGTCAAAGGGCTTGTGCAAGAGTCGATGGTGCAACCAATGATGGCATATAAGGATGCAACAATCAGTATAACAGCATGCACGCATGCTAAAAGTGGGCATCTCAGTCCTTGCATATGTGGCCATACGAATGAACACAAGGAAAGGACTTTGTAGTGACTTATGTGTAAATTTGCAGATGTATGACCTCCAGTAGACACTGTTGTTTTCCCTTTTGCGTCAACAGCAAGGTAACTTCAATAAAAACTGTGACAATACATCATCTTGTGGGATATATTGAACTGTGCTTAATTTGATGACCCCCCTGATCAGAGATTATTCTTTTTTGTATAATCTGTTTTTATTGAAAATAATACAGACATAAATCGGTACAAAATCACGAGAAAATACAGTATCAAACACATAGAAAATAACAGTACACAGCAGTGCACAATAGTACAAACGAGGTCAAAGTAACGTGTCCAATATGGCATAATTCTGTATTAACATATTTTAAAACAGAAAGACAAGAAAAGAGAAAGAAAAAGGAAAGAGAGAGAGAGAGAGAGAGAGAAAATGTGACCGAGCCGAGAATGCAGAAAAAACCCCAAAACATAAACATCTAAGTATATATATATATATATATATATATATATATATATATATTAGTAACAGATTGACAACCACATAATTTCAGGGAAGAGATATAGGTTTTGTAGGGCTCAGAGGATTTATATTCAATCCAAGGCAGCCATACGGTTGTAAACTCGGTCTGTCTATCTCTAGAACTTAGTAGAATATCTTCCATATTCATATAGTAATCTAGTCTAGAAAACCAGGTGTTCCAAGTAGGGGGACTAGCGGATCTCCACAGAGCAGGAATCACTGCCCGAGCAGCATTGCCAAGGTGTCTCAACAGCGATATCTTATAGGTGGATAGAGGAATAGAGGAATGGTTCAATAACCAAAAGGCTGGGTCAGAGGGGACAGGAGTATGAAGGATAGCATTGGAGATGGATATTATATCATCCCAAAAAGTTTTAATAAGGGGCAAGTCCACCAAATGTGTAACAAAGAGCCTAAGTCTTTATGGCACCTCCAACAGGCGGATGAAATAGATGGAAAAATAGCATGTAGAAGAGAGGGGTGTCTGTACCATCTCATCAGTATTTTATATTGCGTTTCTCTTACTTGTACACAAATGGAACTCCCATGAGTCTTAAGAAATATAGATTCCCATTCTCTATCTGAAAGTGAGAGGTTCAAATCCTCAAGTCCTTCCAGAGCCCAGTTTTGATAGTAAGAGAGGGTGAGGCCAGGTGTAAAAGCAGGGTTGCTCAAAAAAGAAGTAAACGGACCAAAGTCTGAAGAGACACATGGCTGCCATCTCATCCATTTCCAAAAGGAGAGCGTAGGGGAGATAGTCAGGTGAGGTTTTGGAAGTTTGGGTAAGGTCCGGAGCCAAGGGAAAATTTCAGGGTATTGCTGAACATATAAGCCCTCTGAGACCGCTCATTGTTTAACCTCCCAGCTTCTGGTCCAGTCCAAGATCTGTTCAACAGGATTGCATGGTAGTAATTTTTGATGTCTGGGAGTTGAAATCCGCCTTTTCTAGGTAAGCGCGATAGGATGGATCTGCCAATCCTGGGCCTCATATGAAGCCAAATAAATTGTTGGACCAAGGATCGTATGGACCGAAACCAGGAGTCCGGGATTCGGATTGGCAATGTTTGGAGGAGATAGAGCAGTTTGGGCAAGGTGTTCATCTTCACAACATTAATTCTGCATAGCCAGGATAGATTATTGTGCTGACATCTACAGTAGTCATTTTTAATGAATTGGAGTAAAGGGTAAAAGTTCAGGGACAGCAGATGCGATAGATCGCTGGGAAGTTGGACCCCTAAATACTTTATATAGGAATCCTCCATATGAATGGGAAAGTAGATTTTAAAAAGCTAATGTCATAGGGAGGGTTGAAACATTAAGGGCATATGATTTGGATGCATTGACCTTAAAGCTGGATAGTGAACTCAAAGTGTCCAATTCACACATGAGGTGTGGAAGTGAGTGAGTTGGTTGCGTGATGACTGTCAGTAAGTCATGTGCGAATAAGGCGAGTTTATAATTAGTATCACCCACTTGAAGGCCTTTGATGTGATCATTCGCTCTAATAGCCCTGGCCAAGGCTTCAATACAAAGGACAAATATCAGGGTGGACAGGGGGAAACCCTGTCTCGTTCCATTGCTTATAGGAAAATTGTCGAAGAGGACCCCATTAACCGGAACCTGAGCTGATGGCCATGTATAAAGGTATAACACTCTATGAAGTGCCTGTGGACCCAACCCAATGTGCTCCAGCATAGCCCTCATGAAATCCCAGTTGACCCTATCAAAGGCCTTTTCGGCGTCTGTAGATAGTAATATGGTAGGGGTCTGACTTTTAGAGGCTAAGTGGATAAGGCTGAGGATCTTTGTGGTATTATCTTTTGCCTCACGGCCTGGGACAAAACCCACTTGATCATTGTGGATGAGGGATGGGAGGAACTTGTTCAGTCTGAAAGCCATCAATTTTGCGAAAAGTTTAGGATCCACATTGAGCAGAGATATGGGTCTGTAACTGGTGCACACTGAGGGGTCCTTCCCAGGTTTAGGAATCACAGTGATTTGAGCTTCCAGGGATTGGTTGGAGAAATGGGTATCAGCCGAGATGGAGTTAAAGGCCTGTAATAATCTGGGGGCAAGAGCATCTTTAAATATCTTATAGTAAACGGCGATGAAACAGTCCGGGCCTGGACTTTTACCCGAGGGCGTAGAGGATATAACTTGTTCAACCTCTTGCAAGGTAAAGGGTTTTTCCAAAGAGTCTCGATCAGAGAGAGACAATTTAGGGTACGCCACTTTTTCCAAATACTTCCTGGATCTCAGCATATTAGAAAGGGGATCGTGGGCTGGAGAGGGGTCACCTAGATTATATAAGGTGGTATAATAATGTTTAAAGCAAGCTGCTATCGCAGGCGTTTTAAAGCAGAGGGAGCCCACACTATTTTTCATAGAGGTAACAAAGGAGGCCGTCCTCTGGGATCTAAATGCCTGTGCCAGTAAACGGCCTGATTTATTACCCCATCGATAATATTTATTACTGCATTTACGCAGAGAGAATTGGGTTTTGTTGTTGAGAATTTTCTTCAGATGTGCACAGGCCACAGACAGATCTACCAAATTGGAGGGGGACAAGGAGGATTTGTGAAGAGTCCTAAAGAATTAATTTTATGCAATAGTGCAGTGGTTAGGGCCGACCTATCCTTCTTCACATAAAAGCCTAATTGGATCAATTTGCCCCGTATAACACATTTACGAGCCTCCCAAATAGTTATTTTGGAGACCTCCTCTGTGTCGTTAATGGAAAAATAATCAGATAGCGCCTTATCCAGTTCACCCTTGCAGAACTTGTCATGTAGGAGGGATTCATTAAGACGCCAAGTCCAATGGCCAGGGGGTCGAGACGGGGCTGAGAGAGACAGAAACACCGGGGCATGGTCTGACCAAGTAATGGAGCCAGTGGAGGCGTCTACTAACAAAGGGAGGTGCCTATGACTCAAGAACAGGTAATCTAAGCGTGAGTAAACCTGGTGTGGATGAGAGAAGAATGAAAAATCCCGGTTGGTGACCATCCAGGAGTCAGCAAGTTGAAGTTCATGGAAAACCTTCCTTACCTGTCTGTGTTTTTGTTTGGAAAATTTAAGGGCAGGAGGGGAAGTGTCAATGGATGGGTCCATAGTCCAATTTAAGTCACCTCCCAACTTCAAGATGGGGAAGCTGGGAGGGAAAGAAGGACAGTTGGTCCTGATTTGGAGCGTAGAGAGCTATGAGAGTGTATGTTTGTGAAAATATAGTGCAATTGACCACTAATAATCTACCAGGGACCAATTTGTGAACTAAGACGTCAGCAACTTGCAAAGACTTAGAAAAAAGTATAGCGACCCCCTTGTATTTACTTTCAGGGTTATTGGAGTAAAATACAAGGGGAAATATATGGTTCACAAGAAAAGGGCGGCGGGCAGAGATTTTAAAGTGCGTCTCCTGTACTAGAGCAACATCCACCCTGTCTGACCACAATGTCCTAAATAGATAGGACCTCTTTTCAGTGACGTTAAGACCTTTGGCATTGATTTAGGCAAATTTAAGTCTACCAGGGGCAGACATCAAATCGCAGAACAGTACAATGTAGCAGGAATCTCGGATAGGTCACTAAAGAAAAATAAATAAAATGCAGAAAAGAAAGAGAAGAAAGGGAACAATTCACAGAAAATAGAAACATCAATAACAAGGAAAAACCCGCCATGGGAGGACTGGTAAATATATAAACCAGAAGTCCCAAAGGGCACTATGGCCGTGTGCGGGAACGGGGCAAGGGAGTCACCCCCAAAGGCACTATATCAACTAGGAACATGTAGAAAAGCATGAACTGACAGTAACAACAAACTGCATAACAGCATAATCACAATAATAAGCTCCAGGTTCGTGTATGAAACTGAAGAGAGGTAGGCATAACAGGGTAGCAGCAATGTGGGGCAGCACAAAATGTATCTCACCCGTCATGCAACACCTGGAAAGTTCAATACCTCTGCAAACAGAAGGAAAAAAGTAAATTTTCAAGCTAACAGGGGAAAATGGAATCAGGTAACGGAGGAATCCTGGCAAGTGGTAGGGGCTTTAGAGGTCTTCCTCTGGGAATTACGTACAACCTACCATGACGCTCCATCTCCAGAAGGTTGAGGCGGATGTAGATGAGGAGAGATAAAGTCCCAATCAGGAATCTTTACGGACGGGAGACAGAGACCGGAGCAGAAAGTGGGAAGGTCGGAGGGAGTATGTAGGGTGTGGATCTTTCCAGATGATGAGACCTGAAGGTTAAAAGGGAAACCCCAACTATATTTCAGCTGATGCTTGCGGAGTTCCTCTGTGAGGGGCTGGAGGGCCTTTCTTTGTTAGAGAGTGTGCCAGGAAAGATCCTGGTAAATGGCAATTGATTCACCATTAAAGTCCAGTCCATCAAGGAGGCACACTTTACCCATGATCTCTTCTTTCTGAGAGTAGTAGTGCAAGTGACAGATGATGTCAGGGGTCGGTCTGTAGGGAGCCCTCTCGGTTTAAGGGCACGGTGAGCTCTGTCGAAGGTTATAGTATTAGCCGAGTCTTTTCCCAGGACTTTGTTAAATATTTTTATCAGAGCGTCCACCAATCCTGTTTGGCGGACATCCTCTGGAATACCTCTCATCCGGATATTATTGCTCCTACCTCTATTATCCAAATCCAACATGCAGGACCGCAGCGACCGGATATCATCCGATTGAGCCTTGATAACATCTGCAAGGGATCCCATAAATGCATCAGAAGAGTCACTATGGTCCTCCAATGCGGTCATCCTGTCAGAAAGCTGTGAGATATCATGTTTGATAGACGCCAGCTCTCTACGCATGGTATCCTGGAGGTCCTGCTTAGTGGGTAGAGTTTTCATGAACATTAAAATGTCCTGGAGAGCAGTGTCGCTCTGAGCTTGCGGAATAGACTGATCCATCAATAAGAGTGAGGCAGGAGAGGCGGAGTGACAGGAAGAAGGACTTGAAGGAGAGAGATCTCCGGAGGATTTAGCAGGAGTAGGCTGTAGGAAGGATCTCATTCCCGTCTGGGTCACGGTTTCTCTAGGTTGCATTGTATTACCATACTTAGAGTAGGACAGATGGTTAGGCAAGGTCATGTGGCAGAGAGCCCAGCTGCAAGGGTACTGCTCAGTACGCTGTTAAGTGCCTTCAGTATGGTGACTCCCAGTGTAATGGCATTAGCATGCCATTAAGCAATTCTCAGCCAAAAGGGCAGCAAGAGCACATTGGATACAGGTTTCCTCATTCCTCGGGGAAGAGGGGACGAGTACGGGACAGCAACTATGTCACCAGTACACAGCAAGTGTCACGAATATATTTGCAAAATCTGTCAATGTAGATGTACCCGAGTGAGAGTAATAGAGTTGTAGACGTGAATCAATGTATTCTGGAGAGCCACTTGGGGGAGCTCCAACCCAGTATATGCACTGCACAAGGAGATTCTATTGTAATGCAGGAACAATTATCAGAAAGGAGCAATTTCTGCAGGTACAGATCCTGTCACATTGGGGACAAGTGGCCTTCCAACTAATGCTGGGACAGAAGGGCCAGCAGCAATAGGGGCAAAGGAAAGGCCTCACCGGTCTGCAGGCTCGGTTCCAGGCTGTAATAATATTCCCCAGCTCCAGGGAAATATGGCCGCTGGTTGTAGATGTAGGAGAGGGAGGCCGCAGCAAGCGGGGTCCTCCGCACTCCAGTGGCAGGCAGGCTGAAGTCGGGCGGTAGGGAGGGCTCCAGCACTGGATCCAGAGGGAGCTGCGGCAGTGGTGGGCATCGCGGGTGGGGACGCGGGCGGCGTCCGGACCCACGGCTGTGAGCGGCCGTGCAGGCTTGATGAGGAGAAGCTGGCGGGCGACAGAGCTGGTAAAGGGGACAGTCTCCGCAAACCTGGGGGCAGAGGTAAGCTGTGAGCAGAGTCGCTTGGCGGGCCTGGGTCGGAAAAGAGGTACCAGGCTGCACCGCGGGTGCCGGCAGCAGGATGGAGGGGAAAAATTGAGTCCCTGGCTTCAGGAGAGGAGACAGGCCGCAACCTGCAGAGGGGTAGGAGACCCCTCCTGGCTCCGCGAACCTGACTCCTATGACAGGGAAGGTGCCCTGGCTCCGAGGGAGAATGCAGGGAGGAGGTATGAGAGGGTTAAGCCCCAGTTAAAGAGCTTTGAAGGGCTGCTATGGCTGGAGCCCACACAAAACCTGTCCTATCTCAATGGCTGCCAAGCCACGCCCCCCAGAGATTGTACTTAAACCTCATTTCCTGCACTTTGGGATAGATACTGTATGTGAACTCCCAACTATGTAGGCTCTGGATTCTACTGAAGTGGCAAATGGAGGCAAAGACAGGGAGGCAAGCTTGTAGCCAGAGCAACAGGTTTATTCCTTTTCTTCAGTCCTTTCTTTATGATGTAAATCCACCTTAATGCAGAGGGTTATTAAATTGTCCAAAGAAGACAGCAGCTTCATTGATGCCAATTCATCCTTAACTTGTACTGATAGCAAAACAGCAATTTTTCCAGTGAAGCTTAAAGGCAATTGTTGATGTAACCCATCCAGGTTCATCAAATACTTTCTTGAAGGCATTTAAGATAGCAGGGGGTCGTTCCTTTCCTATAAGTGAGAGGCAAAGGCCTAATAATAACAACAAATAAATAATAAAAGCTACCTTTGTTCTTTCATTGGGAAGTTGGCAGCTTGCAGTTAAAATTGTGTGCAACATTAGTTGAGTAATCCTCGGCAGCTGTTGGGGTCCACACTGAATTTTGATGGAGACAGAAGATGGTAGTGACAGACAGTGTGGCTGCACTGGAATACATAAGGCATGCTGGAGAGTGCACGTTAGGCATGGGTCAGAAACCAAGCAGGCAATGCGAGAACAGACTAATGCAGGTCAGCAAAAAGCTGAAAGTTGTAAATTAGTAAGACATATGAGGTAGTACCAGAGGATTAGTCAAGAAAAATAATCAAACAGTCTGGATCAGAATGCAGGATAGTATTAGGTAGATTACAGACATGCAAACACTAGAGTACTCCACCAGCCTAATACTCAATGATACACACTGCCAGAGCAGTTTTAATAGAATGGGCCATTCAAATTTGGTTCCAGCGTGATGTTAATGTGATGTCAGATGTTTCATAACAGCAAGTACAAACACAAAAGAGAGCTGGATGTTCGGTGAATGCCGAACAGCAGGAAGATAATAGGTACCCACTGGGGACCGCCGATGCCAGTCTAGTGAAGAGGAGCCAACATCTGGTATACTATGACATGGCCTATATTGGTCTTGATTATCTGATGCTGATCTGATGTGTTTTGCCAAATCGCACAGTGGGGAAAAGAGTGACATCAATTGACCTTGGTCTGCAGTAGAACGCCGGTTCCTACCCATAGACTTCCATTGAATTTTTATCCCCACTATATCCACCAGCAATGTATCCAGCACTGTATCCAACCTGAACTATGTCCCGCACTGTATCCAACCAGCATTGTATCCAGCACTGTATCCAACCCAAACTGTATCTGACCCACACAGTATAGAACCCACACTGTATCCGACCCATAGTGTATTCCACACTATATCTGACCCGCAGTGTATTCCACACTGTATCCAACCCACACTGTATTCAACCTACACTGTATCAGACCCACACTATCCCACACCGTATCCAACCAGTAATATATCCCACCCTGTAACCAACCAGAACTGTATCCAACCCACATGGTATCCAACCAGCACCGTATCCAACCCACACTGTATCCCGCACTATATCCAACCTGTCCTGTATCCAATCCACACTATATACTGCAGTTTAGTCAGTCAGCCTATGGCCAATAATGGTGAAAACAATATTGTGAGCTGTGAGGTGGTCAAAATTGAGTGGAAATTACTGGAAATGAATGTTATTGAGGTTAGTAATACTCTAGGAACAAAAAAAGCCCAAATTAAGTGATTTTAGCTTTTTTATAAATTTAGAAAAAAATCCAAATCCAAAGCCAGTCACGGCGGTTTGGAAAATCCAAATCCAAAGCCGGCCAATGAATCAGAAGCAACCAAATCCAAATCCAGCAAAAATGGCCCGATGCACATCCCTAATCGATATTGCATAGGCATGTATCAATTTCAATATTAGAAACAAGTCTGAGTGTATCACCACTCGACCTTCTAGATCTTAGAACTAACCTAGATCTATCAATTATGTATTCAAAGTAGTTACAGATGGAGCCATGCTAGTCGTGGCTCCATCTGTGACTAGTCGGGACTGCACCGAGAGCATCCTCATCTGCTTGGGAACGCACGCCCATGGTGGAGACACACTTTATTCACTTAAATGGAGAGCACTTCCATCCACACACCCGGACAGAGACGCTCATTCAGACAGAGACGCTCTGAACGTCTCTGTGTACTCCCGGCATGACTAGGCGGACAGATCGCCCAGTCATGGCGGGAGTGCTAATTTGTGATAGAGCCTTCTCAGATGAGCGATCTATAAGATGTATATTTATAACATCATTTAAAGTAAGAAAATAATTATCATCGGTTGGCACAAATTATGGTATCCACCAATAATTCACCAATAGGCTTGTTCAATGTTATAGAATCCATATCAGCAATTCTTGTAATGTCAGAAAAGGGGGTTGTGCTTTCTGCTCAATTGTGCCAACTATGTTGGTGAAAGTCCAGGTGGATTCCCTTTATCTGAGTGTGCGATTAGAGACAACTCGATTATTAGACCCTCAGCACATGCATTAAGATGTGTCATATTTAGCACTCTTGCTTATAGAACATCTTTCTACATATCTTAAACCATTAATCAGCCATTTTATTTTTAATTTTACATATATATATATAATTATAATCATATCTATATCCCTATCCCAATGGTTCCCAAACTTTCTTGAATCACGGCGTATATGTATGTATACGTGTATGTATGTATATATATATATATATATTTATATGTGTGTGTGTGTATCTATATATATATCTATATATCTATATATATATATATATATATATACATATATGTGTGTGTGTGTGTATATGTGTGGGTATGTGTGTGTGTACACACACACACACACACACCTGCATTCCGGCACTCAGGTGATCCAACCAAGGATCCTGCTTGCTTCGGTGCCCTCCACAGAAGACACACGCCTCATATAGACAGCAAAATGAGGCGGCACTCGGAGTCAGTGTAAACAAATATAACATGTATTAAGAATGAATGTCAACATTTCGGGGAAGATGGGGAGTTGGTCCCCGAAACGTTGACATTTATTTTTAATACACGTTATATTTGTTTACACCGACTCCGAGTGCCGCCTCGTTTTGCTGTATATATATATATATATATATATATATATATAATCGCAGGGTGGTGGCGGCACTCATCAGACTTGCACAGGGTCCTTAATGCAGTGTCTGTTTATTGACCATTAGGACGTCATGTTTCGGGGATATACCACGGATACTGTGCAAGTCTGAAGAGTGCCGCCACCACCCTGTGATTATTTAGTGGCACTCAGAGACTCGAAAATAGTGAAATGTCCCAAGAGGGTGCTTTTATTAATTTATGTTTCGGGGGTGATTTCCCCTTCTTCAGGACAGGAAATGAAGACCATCCCCGAAATGTAGATTAATGAAACCACCCTGTTGGGATATTTTACTATTTAGGAGTCTCCGAGTTCTGCCTGTTCATTCCTGCCTGCATATTTTGGGGCACATATCCCCTAGGAGTGCCCTGGAACACGTTACCCTAAGGGGATCCTGGAGTGCTGGGGAATATTGTGTGTGTGTGTGTGTGTGTGTGTGTGTGTGTATGTGTGTGTGTGTGTGTGTGTGTATATATATATATATATATAATGCTCAAAGTGGGCCGGTATACACTGGAATAGATTTCAAACGGTGACGCCACGGTCATAGGTGCCGAAGGCCATCTCCACACAGCCGCTGCCCTGGGCTTCCTCCTCTTTACCGCTGCCGCCCTTGTCCTCCGCCGCTGCCGCCCATGTCATCCTCTGCTACGCCACCCAGGGCCTTCTCCTGGTCACCACCACTGCCCAGGGCCTTCTCCTCACTGCCGCTGACTTCAGCCTCTGCACCGCCGCTGACCACAGCCCCATCAGCTACTCAGGTACTGTCCCTCTGTCACTCTTTCTGTCCCTTTGTCCCTGCTGTCACTCTCCCTGTCCCTGCTGTCACTCTCTCTGTCCCTGCTGTCACTCTCCATGTCGCTGCTGTCACTCTCTCTTTCACTGTCCCTGCTGTTTCTCTGTCACTGTCCCTGCTGTCACTCTCCCTGTAACTATGTCCCTGCTGTCACTCTCCCTGTCCCTGAATTTTGGATCATACTGTGTGGGATAATGTGAATTTTGAATCATACTGTGTGGGGTAATGTGAATTTTGGATCATACTGTGTGGGGTAATGTGGGTGGGGTAATGTGAATTTTGGCTCATACTGTGTGGGGTGATGTGAATTTTGGATCATACTGTATGCAGAAATGTGAATTTTGGGGGGTAATGTGGATGGGGTAATGTGAATTTTGGCTCATACTGTGTGGGGTAATGTGAATTCTGGCTCATTCTGTGTGGGGTAATGTGAATTTTGGCTCAGTCTGTGTTGCATAATGGAAATTTTGGCTCATACCATGTTGCATAATGGGAATTTTGGCTCATTCCGTGTTGCATAATGGGAATTTTGGCTCATGCAGTGTTGCATAATGTGAATTTTGGCTCATGCAGTGTGGCATAATGTGTAAGGGGCACTAGTACTAGATGGTATAAGGGGTCCTACTATTGTGGTGCATAATGTGTATAAGGGGTATATGATGTGGTACACTACACTTAAGGACATGCCCCCTTTTGAGTGACCACACCCCATTTTGAGCCACGCCTCATTTTCTCTGAGTGCACGCACCTTTGGTGTGCACATAATTATAAACTTCACTTTTCCATACCCCCACTCCACAATTTCCACTATTACCACTATATATAATATATGTGTGTGTGTGTCTCTTCTACTGGTGGGATGTCTTGAGAAAGGTTACGTTAAGTTTTTGTCTACACTGGTGATGTGAGTAAACAAAACCTGCTGAAAAGTCCCTGGTGAGTGCACCTCTTCTTATTGGAATGGATATATATTATGGTATACTGGGTTAGCATTTTTTGGATATATATATATATACTATAGGTCCTACTGTGTGGCATAATGTGTATAAGGGGTGCTACTGTGTAGCGTAACGTGAAACAACGGACATAACTGTGCTGTGTAATGTTAGTAAAGAATGCTACTGAGTGGTGTAATTTATATTTGAGTACTATTGAGTGGCCACGCCCCCTTTTTGGCACATGTGCCTTCGATATTTCAAATATGGGCGGTGTGGGGCACCAGCCCTTTACTTTGCCAGGGGCGCTCAGACCCCTAGATACACCCCTGTATATGATCACTACAGATATGGATATGATATTCTGCAGAAAAACTACAACTAGCCCATGGAAGATATGCAGGCCAAAAGTTACTTTTTTATTAATGATAACTTTTATAATGTTGTTGTTAAAGCTTAAAGTATCTAAACACATTTTGAGACTTTAGAAATAATAATCTTAATAATTCTGAATATGTAAATGTCACAGTGTTTCCATATATACAATTCTTTAAAATAAGCTACAATTCCCATAATGCAACAGGCCCAGTCTCCGGACGATAGGACGAAACGCAACCACGTGATCAAACATTCCCTTATGATCCTTAATAATGGAAGATTCTAGGATGCTGATCACGTGATCAACATAAAGATTTTAATAACTAAACAGTAGCAGAGCAGCAAGAAGTGTGGGTGCTCGGGATTACGCCATGCATCACATGTCCAGAAGAGGGATAAATGCCGATCACGTGATCGGCACAAAGTAAATAGAGATGTCAGATACTCGATTGGATTGTCAGCACCAGGTGACAGAAATAGCCAGTGAGGTGGGAAAATGGACAACCACATGACTACATCATGTGCCCGGAAATGTTATGTATTGCCGATCACATGACCGGCACTGAGTAAATAGATATTTCAAACATGCTATTGGATGTCTTCTCCCATGTGATAAAAACATCCAATAGAACAAGATTATATGTAACCACGTAATCATTATGTATGTCACATGTCCGAAACCACATTGAATATCCGGACTTTAACAATTATAGAAGGTAATTCTTTTTATATTATTCATTAAGTGTTATTTTAAAATAGGCCATGGAATTTATTATAGTATATAGATAGGTCTGCCTCCGTACATATGGATTTATTGTATATTATGTAAAATTGCTAATGAGCTAATTATGAGTTAATGAGATAGTGATTAGAAGGGGTATATATATGTCCATAAGGACACACTAGCATTACCTTGACAAAGCTGCCACATAGAGCAGTGAAACGCATTGGATATCTACCCTATCCACCCACGAGATACTTATAACCTGAACCAGCTCCGGAATTGACCTGTGAAAAGGTGAACTGAATATCCATCCTTGAGTATTTGTGATGGTTGCCGAAAATTTACTGTATAATGGATGGAGATTGCATTTAATCTGAGGACCCCGGCTTATGTACCATCAATAGAGCTCGGGACGCCATTCCTCCAGCGGTGAATGAAACCAAATATATGAGAAGTCCCTCCGCATCCGGCATATCAGATTTCATCACAAAAGCACCAAACAGGGTGATCACCCCAGGACATAAAAACTATTCCACATAAAAGACCAAAGACTGACCAAAGAACTCTTCATGGTACCGGCAGCAATATAGGAACAGGTTTACTACCGATTGGACTCAATTACTTATCATATCTAAGTGGGTGAGATCAGCCTTTTTAGTTATATATCAATTGATATTATTTTTAATGTTGTTCTTATTCATGTAATGTTTTAACTATTAAATATATGTTTATTATATGATTATAATATATCCAGAGTTTGTTTGAGCGCTGCTTTTTGTTGTTTTTTTGCCTATATAGAGGAGATTGCCGCACTTGGTACCTTGTGAGGGTGGAATACACAACTCTTGGAAGTCATTACCCAAAATTCCTACACAAATCATGCATTATGCTTTCTGTGTGCTTAAGGTTTTCTTTTATGTCTGTGTTGCTTATCTATTGCTGTATTACTTAGATCCGCTGTATTATTCGCATTGTTTTGGTGTCTGTAAAATGCCTTGAGTCCTGTTGGAGAAAGAGCGCTATATAAATAAAATTATTATTATTATCTCTAGTTAGCAGTTGCTTGGTAAAAGCAAACCGTCTCAGCGCCTGTATATACCTTATTGGTAAACCTCTTTTTGCTAACCACAGAATGCATTTATGCTTCATATACACCTTATACACATAGCCTGAAGGTCATTTTATACAGTGGGCCGGAGTTCGGCGGTCGTCTAGGATGCCAGACGAACTCTGACTTTTTCTTAAAGGGGCAGTCAATTACAAGGTATGGTTTTGCCTTGTGATTGCCCCTTTTAAAAAAAGTCAGCGTTTATCCGGCATCCCGTACAGCTGTGGAACTTGGGCGGCACTACATCATGCCCACTATATTTAATAAGGGTGGACATTCAAAGTTTGAATACATTAAACCATCAAAAATCACAGATGTCACTATCTCAGTCACTCACAAAAAAAAAATCTGTATTTTGAATATTACGTATTTTGGAATTTTGAATATGGAAGACTCAGCTTCTACATAGCAGTTTTTCATGGGTGCTAGCTCCCGGCAGCTAGCATACCGGTGCCGGCATACCAACAGCTGGGCAAGCGCAAATGAGCCCCTTGCTGGCTCGCTGCGCTTGCCACGCTGCGGGCACGGCGCCACACTATTTATTCTCTCTCCATGGGGGTCGTGGACCACCAACAGGGAGAGAAGTTGTCGGTATGCCAGGTGTCAGGATTCCGGCGCTGCTATACTGTGTGCCGGGATCCCAACAGCCGGCAAACTGAATACCACCCGTTTTTCCCAACATCCATGTTATGTGATGAAAGTATGTAAGTACACAAGACTTCTTTCTAAAACAATTTTAAAATATCTAACAAGTAAATTTTACTGTAAGAGAAAGCCAGAAAACAGATTTTAAGGCAATTTTATATAATTATAGTCTGACTTGTAAACCATTATATTTTTTTTATAATGTATTAACAAGATTATCCCTGAAGACGGCAGTTGATATTTGCATGGCTTGTTTATTATCACAGTATGTTATCTTTTTTTCCTGTATACATGAAAGTAATTGCAAAGGGAGCAAATACTTAATACCAAATGCATTTATGTATCTCATTGTGAAACCATCCTGGCTCATCCACTTATCAATCAAAAACTATGTCAGCTTGTACAGTACGCAGTTTTATTATTCTAGAGTGTATTCAGTAACATACAATTTGTTCTGTACTATAATTATAGTGTGTAAGCTGCTAACAGTTCTGATATGCGTTGTAATATTTTTTTCCAGAAAGCATTCAACTTAATATACAATAAAGTAATAATGAAAATAACAGAATAGTCAGATGTCGCTCACTACGTTCACCTTCTTTAAACTCACAACAAATATATTCAGATGTCCAAAGATGAACTGTTTAATGCAATTATTTTCATCTTCAAATGAAATGATGTCTGCTAGCAATACATTTTTAATTACATCCCTATTATTAATTATCATCATCATCATCATCATCATCATCATCATCATTTATTTCATGCCAGCATATCCTGCAGAGCTTTCAATTACAAAAACATGTGAATGAGGTCTATTCTGTATAAGCCAAACAAGCTGTCCTTTGAAACTGCATTTGGTGAAAACATATTCATAGTATCAATAAAGGGTATGGACACACGGGGGCTGATGTTGAGACAGCAAGACTAGGAGCAAAACTAAAAAAAGGATTGTAACTTTGTACTTTGGTAAAACCACGTGTTACTGCAGATGGGGCAGATTTAAAATGTGCAAAAAGATTAAGATTTGGGGTATGTGTCCAAACTCAAATGTAAATTTCTGTGTAAACAAAAGCTGTCCAGTATTTGCAAAAGCATCCAGTTTGTGATGGAGTGTAAAAGGGTGCAGCTCTGCTTTTTTAAAACAACCAAAGCACTTTACGCAACAGACTCATTATAGGGAGAGTAGAGGATCAATCTCCGTTCAATGCGAACTTTAAATATTTATTGTGGATTGTTTGAAACTATTTGTTATTAACTGTGGATTGTTTGAATTAATTTGATATTATTGTATCTTAATTGTAACCATTTAACCTGTCATTTGGCATTATCTGCGGTGTGTTGCCAGCACACTAAAAATTACTAATCAGGATTTCTCACATTATCCTTCTTCACTACACACTAACCCCGATTTCTGTTCACCCAATTAACATCTGTGCAAGGAAACTGCCCATTACCCAGTATTTATGCAATTATTCATTTATTTATTAATTTATTAATCTGTTTGTAATAAAATAAATGTGTATATATATATATATATATATATAAAATCCTATTCCCATTTTTTCCAGTCTTCAATTTTAACCTGAATTTATATTTATACCATCCAGTAGCGCCGGAGGTTTCTTTTGTTCTAGACACTGCCGAAACAAGAAAAGTCTGAAAAGATTTTTTCATCGTGACCTAGGCTGCATGGATATTTTTCCCATAAACACATCATCTATTTAAGGGAGCGCAGACCATGCCCCCAGCTGCTGGTGAACTAGTTAATTAGTGGCAGTTGGTTCCCTCCTACTCTCAACCAACTGCCTGTGCTGCGGTTGCCCAATTACTTCCTCCTCTCCCTACATGATACCCTGTATCTTTGACCCCTCTACCTGTCTGACACTCAAGACTCCATTATCCTACTCCCTCCTGTCCCTGCTCAAGCCCCCTCCTCTACACTGTCTGTTTGTTCTATTCTGTCCAGTCTAGCTTGTATGTATTTTCTTTCTTGTGACCTAGAACTCCACATGGACCAACAAACCCTCCTTCTGGATTGCTAAGTGCCAGTGAATGTGTGAAAATGTTTTAATGTTATCTAGGGGAGTGGTGGATTTTAGCAGTGTGGAGTGGTGTATTATATGGCAGTCACTGCATTCCATGGTGGCCAATGTAACACTCTCTGCATTATATGTCGGCATGATGTATTATATGGTGGTCACTGTAATGCTCTCTGAATTATATGGCAGTCACTGATGATCTCTGTATTATATGGTGGCCACTGCAATGTTCTCTGCATGTCTTACAGTTATTGTTATGCTCTCTGAAATATACAGTGGTATCCATAATATTATCTGCATGATATAGCAAGCACCGCAAAGTTTTCTGTATTATATGGCAGTCTCTGTGGTGTTCCCTGCATTATATGGCAGTCACTATAATATTCTCTGCATTATATGTCAGCTACTGGTGCTCTCTGCATTATATGTCAGCTACTGTGATGTTCTCTCACCACTTATATTTAAGTTTTGTAATGTTTACAGCTGTATTTAAGCTAGTCAAGTGTGACTACTATCTTCAAGGCAGTCACCAAGCCAAGTTGTTGCATTGGATGACAGAAAGCTTAGCTTCACACGAATAAATGTTTATGCAACCCTGCATTACAACATTGTCCATGTGAAAAGTTACTTGCTTTGCTTTGCTCCCAACTCAGAGTCTAGACCTTAGAGACCCTTTCAACTCACACATTTGATGTAAACACAGTGACAGCACAGAGGTAGCCAAGCCCACAGGAACATCTGAATAATTCCATTGACCTACATCTTATCAACAGGTGGCAGTGAAGTTACTGGAGTTAGTGTCACTCAGTGTTCATTCCTTTGGCACATGCATGAAAAAGGGCATGACTTTGTGCATGTGATGCCAACAGTGGCAAATGTTGTGCTACAGAC
This sequence comes from Pseudophryne corroboree, assembly GCF_028390025.1. NCBI lineage: Eukaryota > Metazoa > Chordata > Amphibia > Anura > Myobatrachidae > Pseudophryne > Pseudophryne corroboree. Next base: position 705,586,546 of record NC_086447.1, read on the forward strand.
TTCCTTATCAATAGACCGGCTGTATCATAAATTGTTGTCACTGCAAAGTTACCCCTGATCCTACTATTCATATTACAATTTCTGAATATTTTCCATGCTTTGGTGAGGCACCATGAAATGACAGAAGTATTGTAGCCCCTTTGGGTAAATCAAATGACCATATCACCAAGTCATCCCTCCACAGTAATGGGACCTGAATTTTTTGCAGGACCCCCAAAAATTGTGAAACAGGGAAATTCAGTTAAGCTCTCTGGATTAAAGCTGTCAATAAGGAGCAGTGTGTTGGATATATTGGTTTCTGTATAGCTTGTGACCATAACCTATGCTGGTGGTATCTAGAGTGACATCCCAAAAAATCAATCTGATCTGTAAGAGCATTCATAGTGAATCTGATCGGTGTGTAATAATTTGTCCACACCTGCTGATCAGTTAACAATATATTGGCTGATCAATATTATATGTTATTGCTCTGCACCCTCACCTGTGAGGTGGCGGCCTTTAAGCTCTTTTGCATGGCTGCCACCTCCCCAGGGCTTCCTCCAGCATCTTCTTCTGTGATCTTCACCAGGGGGCTATGGTCTTTAAGCTATTTTGCATTGCCACTGCCTCTCCAGCGCTTCCTCCAGCATTGTCTTCTGTGAACTTCACCTGGGAGTGGCACCCATGTGAGCTCTTTGGCATTGGCTACCACCCACCCAGGAGTCTCCAGGAGCACTTTCCAGCTCCTCTTCCACCAACAGTCTGCCTGCCCCCTGTCTCTTGCTAATACAGCCAGACCAAGGGGACAGGACGATGATGCAGTGAGCAGCAATTGACTCACCATGGGCATCTTGAATTTTAAAAATGGCGCCATGTGTGAGTCAATGACGGCAGCTCAATGTTCCTCTCCCGGGATTCAGGAGAGGAACGCTATGGCACCAAAGAGACCTGTGCACCCTGCTGACACCATCGCCACCATTGGTATGTCCCGCTCACCACTCCACCATACAACCGCCCACTCCGCCCATCTAGGTGAGTGCTGAGCGGGCGACCTATCGCACGGTGGTGAGTCGGCCATACACACAGAACGATGCACTGTAGATCTATAATGGTCATCGTCTGTGAAGCAGGGCAGAAGCAATATGTCTGTGAACAATGTAGTTCACAAACATATCATTTGTACACACCCACCAATCTGTTAACGATATATTGCCCAATAAATTGATCGGCCAATATACAGTATCTGCCAGTGTGTACCCAGCATAGTTTATTGGTTCAGTCTTTGACAATCTCCTAGTATTTATTTGCTACAAATAATGAATACAAATAGAAAACACAGATATTTTGGCTGCAGATATTTTTAATTCACACATTATTTCATAATTTTAAACTCACACTTCTATAATGTTTTCATAACAAATATTTTGATAGCTCATGACTTTGGTAAATTAGCCATTTTAAACTATATAAATAAATGTAATATTTTAATTTACTTTCTAGAGTAACAAATCAACACTTCACATAAAACCCTGATAATCCTTTATCACTGGGAATAGAATTCAGTTAATTTTCCACTGATGCGCTACAGTATATATTTTCTCCCAGGCATACTGTATATAAACCCCGTGGCTAATTATCGATTAATTAGTGTGGAAATAAAATAGCCTTTTCCCTGCACATATAATTGGGGATCACAACAAGGAAACTCACTGATTCCTTGTAAACTGTGGAATCAATGTTTTTTTTCCTGCGTATGAACCCCTGATTGTGCCCTTTTCTTGTGGCCTTTTCTTCGCAGCTTCTGAAGCTCTCAAGGAAAAGTACACCCTCGGGGATTCACATGCGAGTGAATTGCCAATGACTGAATAGCACTGTACCTGTAATAGCAGCTAATTAAATATATCCATTTTTGTCCTTTCGAATTTCTTGAATATTTGCAATTGGACCACAGTAATAAAGCAGATATCCATTTGATCTTTTAAGGGGGAAGGTGACATATTGTATTGATTTGGACATAAATATTACTTTTATTTTGACATTACATCTTGTTCTACGTAATTGCCTTTTACTTTGGTGATTGCTACTTTATTAATAAAACTATAGAGATATGTACTATATTGAGTATGAATTGTCTACTGTAATGTTAGCATGCTACCACTGTGTGGACATCTTGTAATATGCCCAGTTAATTATTTTGCTCTTGAGATTTAGATGCACATTCTGGGGGTAATTCAGACCTGATTGCTGAAGTGCTTTTCGCACAGCGGGCGATCAGGTCATAACAGCGCATGCATATGCACTGTAATGCGCACACTCGTCGGACAACAACAACTGGCATCACCGGTCAGCGATGGTGCGAAAGATCAGATCGCACGGGCGTTCGCAAGGTGACTGACAGGAAGAGGCCGTTTGTGGGTGGCAACTGAGCGTTTACTGGGAGTGTCCGGAAAAACGCAGGCATTCCCAAGCGCTTTGAGGGAGGGTGTCTGACGTCAGCTCCGGCCCCTACCGCCTGTTCTCATCGCACTGGAGGAGTAAGTCCTGTGTTTTGCACAGACTGCACAAAGTGGATTTTTGCAGCTCAGCTACACATGCGATCGCACACTTGTATGGCGAAAATACACTCCTCCTGTCGGCGGAGACTATCTGATTTCAGGACAGGAAAGAATGCAGCCCAGCGATCAGATCTGAATTAGGCCCTCTATCCTATGTCAGGAGCATTCTTTCAGTTGATTGATGTTTAAGAAGAGGCTTAGTAGCATACAGTACCTAATCCTATTAGATAATGAAATATTAAACATGACTTTAAAGAATAAATAAAAGACTGAAGAATAACATGACTTAACATTCTTAAAATAGAACATAGAGCTCTGGAATAAAAAAGGTTATGTCTAACATAATAAACTGGCTGGAAAGTTCGGAGAAATAGGCATCTGCAGCCATAAAAATATTATTTAATATGACCTGTTTATTTATTTAAAAAACACTAGTGATGTCTGGCGCTATTGTATATATATATATATATATATACATATATACATATATATATATATAAATATGTGTAATTGCGAGTGGGTGCCTATATACACAGTCAAACCCACTCCGCACAGGTATCAGGGAATTAATCCAATACTCTCATACCTCACAAGATCTATCCAGCAGCAACAAAGGTGAAATGGCCTGTGGATATGGCCAACACAATCCACCCGATTTTTAAAAAACCGGGTGTGAACTAAAACAAACAAAAAAAAACCCTTGCGCTATTCAGACTCAATTGGAGGCAACAAGGCTTGAATAATCTCAAATAAGATTATAATTACAAGATGATTTTATTATCTATAAAATTGATCAAATATGAACATATATAATTCATTAATAACTGTAATATGCGCATATACATAAAAATAAGACTAAAACATTAATAATAATACAACTACTAATGAGCATAAGAGGTGGATCATATAACTAACAGTGACCACAGTGGGCTAGACACTGATAACATCCTTGCTTTTAATTTTCAAATAAGACCTTCTCATCAAATGTGTTCATGAGTCATTCATAATTAGATATCATATGGTGTAATATATTTGAAGCCTTTGTTTAAAGATCTCTCAATGAATAGAATTCATCCAATTGCTCACATATACTGATGGTGCTTTACTTGTGGGGTATCATTCAAAAAGGTCATGGAGGAAGTAATACACACCCGGGACTCTTAGTGCATCGCAAGCACCTGTGAGAACAAAGCTCCCGTCTCAATTGCCACAAATGATGTCCTCCGTCTCCCACTGAAACTGGCTCCCGTGCACACACCTGTATTGGTTTGGAGAGAGAAGTAACAGTCCGGCTCCCGGAGCCCCGCGCACTGCAGGCGCTAGAGATAGATTCCGCTCCTGTTTTCCAGCCGCCGCATATAGCGTCCTCTCGTCTCCTGCGTGTCAGTCTCAGACACCGCTGCACTTCAATGAGAGCTAACAGCCAAGGTCCACCGGGTCACAGATAGGGCACTTTCTCTGACGCGTTTCGCTTCTAATTGAAGCTTCCTCATAGAGTAAGAAACTTATTAGCAATGTAGCCCTTTTTAAATAGCAGCCTCATATTGGATTGGTGCAATCATCCACCTAGATATATAACACCTGTCTTAGATCCACCTCCTGATCCACCTCCTTGCTCACCTGTTGCTTAATTAACTATTACTATTAACCAATATAATGAATTATATATGTTCATATTTGATCAATTTTATAGATAATAAAATCATCTTGTAATTATAATCTTATTTGAGATTATTCAAGCCTTGTTGCCTCCAATTGAGTCTGAATAGCGCAAGGGTTTTTTTTTTTGTCTGTTTATTTATTTATTAACAATTTCTTATAAAGCACAGCAAATTCCATTGCGCTTTACAACTGGAAACAACAGCGATAAAACAAAACTGAGTAATAACAGATAGACATCGCAAGCAGGGTCGGACTGGCCCCAGGGGTACAGGGGAAACCACCTGTTGGCCCCACTGCCTGGGCCCCCCACCCCCTCCTCTAGGGATCATATTTTGCACTTGCATTAAACATTATGCATATGTTACATTATACTGCACAGGGCTATGGTGTACTTTCTATAGTGTTACTAATCTCGTACATTATCATGCATCCACTAGCGGTATTTGCTCTATATATGTATCAAGGGGCCCAGAACATGCACTACTGGTTAGCCAAGCCTCTAAACATGGGCCCCTATCACTGCATTTCCCTGGTGGGCCCTCCATGCCCCAGTCCGACACTGATCGCAAAGTTACAATCTATACTGAAATAGGCATTGATATGCAAGGATAGGTGTTTTCTATTGCATAATGGTCCACCAGATTGCAATGGTTCTTGCTGGGCTGTATGCTATGGTCAGCAATGTTGGATAGGGATCAGGAAGATGTAAAAGTGAAAAAAAAATATAATATGTGAAGACATGTGTGGAGCTGTTTTCATGGAACAACTTTGACCAAATGGAAGTAAAAGACATTGCTGAAATTACGTGAATGTTGCGTTCCACCACCTGTGATCTGGACCCTTCCTCAACCAAGCTATAATAATTGGCCCTGTAGTTGAAATAATAGTTCAATGCTCTTTGCAGACAGGCATTTTTCCTGAACCACTAAAGGAAGCAATTGTCAGACCACTTCTTAAAAAAATCAAATTTAGACTCCAACTGCATGACCAACTACAGACCAGTATCAAACCATCCTTTTCTATGAAAGGCTACTGAGAAAGTGGTTGCAACTCCACTAGAAACCCACCTGTTAACCCATGATATTTATGATCCATTCCTGTCGGGATTCAGGGGAAGACATACTGTAGCACCGAAACAGCCCTGGTATGTGTGCTTAATGATCTAATGGCAAGAGACAGAGGTGACTTTTGAATCTTAACCCCTTAAGTGGCATGCCTGGAAAATCTCTGGGGGCCAGCTGCACCAGAGAGACTAGCTATCTTGGGAGATTTGCGGGGCACGCCCAGCTCTGCTCACCCTCCTCCCTTTTCACTAGTACTCCGCTACGAGGGAGGAGGGGGATTTCACAGTACATCTCCTTGGCAATGAGCTTTCCCCTTGGCAATGAGCCATACCCTTGGCAACGAGCATACATCCAAGAGCATGAAACCCCCGGCAACGAGCATGACACCCAGCATGTGAAACCCCTGGCAATGAGCATGACACCCAGTGCGTGAATCCCTGGAAATTAGCATGACACCCAGTGCATGAAACCCCTGGCAATGAGCAGGTAATTCATTTAAAAACCCACCCTGGAAGGTGCGACAGGGTAAAAATAAAGTCACCACTGAAGGGTGACAATGCTAAATTCCTTTGTCGTATAAACAACCCTTTATGAAGTCTAAGAACACTGTACGCTGTTTACTTAAGAAGTACCGTACGGGTACGCTGGTTGCGTAACGATCGCTCAGCCGTAGGCGAGATGCTCAAGCGTCACGTTCGCTCACGGCCCAGCGATCACAGGACAGCACGTTAAGGGCTATGACTAGAGTAATGATTCGCTATGGCGTAGCGGACGCTCGAGACCACGAGGAGATCACCAGCGGCGCAGACGCTCACAACGCTATACCTTTATGTCTAAACCTTATACCAATGAAATACACAGAATACCTTAATGTGAATACAGGGTGTAAGTGCAACCTTGTGTAACCTGACTAACTACAAAGCTGTTTGAGCGTCACCGACGCTCAAGTGAACACTTAACACTATAGGAAATACACAGATACTGGTTTAGGGTCCAAAGCCTATTAACTGTATTATATCTAATATACTTGTAAAAGGGGATAACAGTACAAATGATACACTACAATATAACAGAGACTTCCTAACCAAAATACAATACTATCTAATACAATACAATACTAGTCTAGGGGAGATGTGAGAGAAAAGAGAATGGAGAGAGAGAAATGGAGAGAGATGAGAGAAATTGGCTCACAGTAAGACAATGATTACGGAGAGAAACTTACGCACAAGGGTAAACGATCGCATGCGCCTGGACATCCAGCACCCGATTTTCAGCAATGAGAACCGTTGAAGAGTGAGAGCTGGATGTGGTCGGCCTGCCTATTTATGCCCCACACACAATGCAATCTTACAGTCCCTACAATCCCATTGTCCATTGGACGTCGGAATTCGGCCCTGCATCATAACAAAAGGTCATAGGTTGATTCATACAGGTGGGCTGTGACGATTTCAAACAGCTCAGGTGGGTGGGGAACTAGGTTTCCCGCAGCATACCTGAGTATGAGTAAATAGTAGAAATGGACATAAACTTCTTATGTCCATAACTATTCGCACGAGCGATTAATACGCTCCAAACCAACACCGGAATATTGCTATTTAAATACTCTTCCGATGGGTACCAAACACTACTGCATGACTCCTGTTAGACCCTTCCTACGATACAAAGAGGGATTCCTCAGCTCAGGGACATTCTATATTAACCAAACTTTCAGAATCTATCAAAGGGACCATGATCTACAAACTACATTAATTGTGAAAATATGTAACGAATGAGTCGCACGCTACGACTACATAAACTCTACCGTAAATACGCATACCGTGCGCCCGCGGGTGCACGCTATTGCGGGTATGCGCCTTCACGGGAGAGCGTACGCATGCGCAGCGCAGACCAGTGTGCGGTGCAAATATGGCAACGTGCATAGAGATATTTTTCTGACTTTGACAGTCCACCCTTTGGCAGTCAATAATAACTGCCACCTCCTGAAAACATTTCAAAAGGAGAAAAATATATGTCAGGGGTTAATTCATTTCCATGGTTGGGTGAGGGAGGAGAGAGGAGTAGGTGTGAAGAGGGTATGACCTAGTGTGATAGCAGAAGCATGTGTGTATGAGTCCATGTTTGGGGGGGTCATGTATCATCGTGCCGTACGTGTTGTAAATCAAGCTTCGAGGTATTGCGAAGTATACATTTGAATTCCTTCTTATCCTGTGGTACAGGTCTGTGGATGGGCTGTCAAACTTTACCGAGCTCTTTTCGGATTTTGAACAAAATGGGGAGCACATTTTAGTTGATGATACGTGAATGGGGGGATATGTGATTGCTGATATCTGTGCCTGCATTCCCTTTACTATGTGTGTTATTACCTGAGGGTTGTAGAGATGAAGATAAAGAACACTTATGGGGAATGCAATGATATTCTATGTCAGGTAAATGTACATCTGTCGTTGAAGTTTTGTTCGGTATCTGTTGAGAGTCGTCTTCTTTGCGCTGTATTGCTCCTTGGGCATGAGCAAATAGCTTTGTCAGTGCCATCAGATTTACAAAAAAAATGTTGGGCTAGCGTGAGTTTAAAAATACTAGGGAAACTGGGGATCCATGGCAAAGTTCATCAAATGTCCATTTCTCAAGTGGTCAAAACTTCATCTTTGGTGCTTGTCTGTTGTCTGTATAGCGTCTCGTCAACTTCCTCGTCCAAGGGGGTCTTTGTATCTTGGAGAAAAGCAGAAAAACAGGTGAAAGAAACGGACCGTATAATCGCATTTTTCATCACATCCTGGTTTCTATCATTGGGTCATAAATCAAATCCAGGTTAATTACAGTTTCCTCACTCCTCAAGCTCATCACTTTTGTACTTTGTTTGCACCTCATTAAAGCCTGCCCGCATCTAAATATCAATCCAATAGATATAACAACACCTAAGATACATAGGAGGAACTTTCCAACATCCATTATGACTCCTTGAGCCCAGTCTCCTAAACCGGAGAACCAATTTCGCGGGTTCAACCATGACACCCAACCAGTCAGCTCATTACCTACAGCAGCAAGGGTGAGATTGTGTTTTCGACGAAATTCCCACTTCAATTGGAGAATATCGTCCATCTTTTGGTCTATGACCTCTACCGGATCCTCGGTGCTATTGGTGATATACGTGCAACACTTTATGCCGTACTGTGTTGCCAATGTAACACAATATCCGCCTGTTACTGCTGTAAGATAATTAAGAACCATCCTATGCTGAACTAGTTCTGTTTTATAAGCTTGAAGTTCTCTTCCAGTGTATCTGAATGTGTCATCATACATTTCAGTGATATTATCTAACAAATTGGCGAGTGCGGAAATGTATCTATAATTCATCACTCCTCGAGCGGTGCGAGTGAAATCTAACGCTACCAGAACCTGAATCCCGGTGGATTCATGGATAAGATCAGAGGCCGGATGCTCTAACCTTTCTGACAGTTGTCTTTTAACTCGGTGCTCGTAATGAGTGTGAGTATAAGGAGCTTGGGCACCACGGTGTATGTCCTTCATTTTGTCATGTGTAACAGTCATCACTTCAGGCAATACTTTTCCAATATAACACAATCCTTCAGAGTTTGGGGCAAGCCACTTGTACGCCTTTCTCCCGCATATGAAATATGCATCATCGGGGAGAACATATGGGACAGAGAAGGACATTACCATATTACACACCTTCCAGGTGAATTCTCCTGACCCTAATTCTTCCATCTGCTTAATGCACGTATCGGTTTGTACGATATGTGCACAGTATCCTGGTGATACTTCTCCAACTCTAGTAATCCTATTTCCTAAGGTATATCGATACCGGAAAGATTTTCCTCTACTGGCTATGTGGCGTACAAGCTCTGTATCTGTAGGCATTCTATCTGCTCTGTGTGAAAAGGTCATGGTAAGGTTGCTCCATGACACTTCCCAATTTCCCGGCTTACGGGGATTGGAGATATTAAAACATAAGAGGGACCTATCCACATGGTATTGGTGGAGCTTCAAACTAGGAGGGCTGGAGATGTTAAACCTCCGGTCCACCGGTCTCCCACCACTTAGCTCAAGTACCTCCCCTAACGTTAAAGGAAATGGCACTAGCCCTGATTTGCTATGACCCTGAGGTACTTGAGAGCATACCCAACAATCTGTTTGGTTTAATACGTTACCCACTAAGGAGTGATAGTCACTCAATGGATGCCGGTCCATATGGATATTAAAACTGGATTGGCATTTCTTTATGCACCCATCCTCAATCAAATTGTCACAGAGCCTACAGATACAGTTTTCTTCAGCTAACAATCCATCACAATTTCTTCTATCGGATCGTTTTCTGATACTCGCCTTTGCTTGTTGGCTTGGTTGATCTTGGAAAACTGCGCCTCCATCATCATAATCGGAACCCATTCCAGAACCTCTCTCGACCTCTATGGTACTCTCGCCGGAACAGACTGCTCTGGTCAACATCATGGTCAACATCATAATCCGGATCACAGTCTCTTGGGGCAAGTCCATCTTTGAGGAGGAAATGGAGAAGAATGAGAAGGGGGAAAAAGAAATTTTAAGGGAGAGGGGATGGGAAGTGGAGAAAAACAATAAAAGGGAGAGGGGAGTCAACAACTGCTTTCGGTCTTCGAGGCTCAGGTGCCGCCTCAGTCCTCCTGGAACAGACACTCCAGTGATACAACCTCTACCGTCTGTTCCTTATCACGGGACTTCTCTGGATCAGCAACCTTTTTGCAGTGGGATGAATGGACCCAAGTCTCTCTCTCAGCAACCTTCAATGCTGTGGTGCTAGTCAATAAGACCTGGTATGGTCCTTCCCATCTATCAATAAGACAACCTGAGCGTAGAAAATTTCGTATCATTACATAATCCCCAGGTTCAATGTCATGACAATTACTATCTGGTAAATCAGGAATCACCAACTTCAGATTATCATTTTGATTCCTTAACTGTTTACTCATGTTAATTAAGTACTTTACAGTTACTTCATTGTTACATTTCAAATCATCCTGAGGGTTAATCATGACATGCGGTTGTCGACCAAACAAGATTTCAAAAGGAGACAGATTAAGAGGGGACCTGGGAGTGGTTCTGATACTGTACAATACAATGGGTAAAGCTTCTGGCCATGTCAATCCTGTCTCTGCCATCACTTTACTCAATTTATTTTTAATAGTGCTGTTCACTCTTTCGACCTTCGCACTCGCCTGTGGACGGTATCAATACCCATTAATTTACACATTCCTTGAAAGACATCACCGGTAAAATGGGTACCCCTATCACTTTCAATGATTCTAGGGATACCATATCTACATACAAATTCCTGCACAATTTTCTTAGCTGTAAACATAGCGGTATTTGTAGCTGCTGGAAATGCTTCGACCCAATTCGAGAAAACATCTATACAAACAAGTACATATTTCAAATTTCGACATGGGGGTAATTGAATGAAGTCAATTTGTATTACCTGGAAAGGGCCGCCGGCAGGTGGGATATGGGATGGTTCTGTAGGTATTGCCTTTCCAATATTCTTTCTCAGACAGGTAAGGCATGACATTGCTCTTTTACTCGCATGAGAGGAGAATCCTGGGGCGCACCAGTATGCTCTTACCAATTTGCACATTCCCTCCCTGCCTAGATGAGTCAGCCCGTGAGCTGCTTCAGCCAGACATGGAAGATATGCTCTGGGGGCCACTGGTTTACCATGTCCATCCGTCCAGAGCCCTGAGGACTCCTGGCCATATCCCTTTGCCTTCCAGATTGCTCTTTCCTGTGTGGAACACAAATTCTGCATCTCACACAACTTTTGTGTGTTGATGGTATGAAATACCATCAGTTGTGTGGTGTCTGTCTGTATGGGGGTAGCAGCTGCAAGTTTTGCGGCTTCGTCTGCTCGGCTGTTACCAAGTGACACTGGGTCTTGACTATATGTATGTGCTTTACATTTGATAACAGCCACTCTGTCGGGTTCCTGTATCGCTGTTAGAAGCCTTTTTATGTGAGCTGCATGCGCTATCGGTGTACCAGCTGCCGTCATGAAATTTCTGAGGCGCCATAGGGCTCCGAAATCATGTACTACCCGAAGGCGTATCTAGAAACGGTGTAGATATTGGCTGACTTGCCCTTAGCCAATTCACATGCTCTGGTTAGGGCGACCAGTTCAGCAACCTGGGCTGAGTGAGGTGGACCTAACGGTTCCGCTTCTATGGTGTCTTGGTCATCTACGACTGCGTATCCAGTACACAAGTCTCCCGAGTCTGACTGTCTATGACAACTACCGTCAGTGTAGAACGTGAGTTCTGCATCTTCCAGTGGATTGTCACTGATGTCAGGCCTTGCGGTAAAATTTTGGGTCAAATATTCCATACAATCATGTGTATCTTCCTTTGTATTGAATCCTCCTTCCCCAGCACTCTCACCTTCCACCCTTTGTGCCTGACCAGGCACACCTGGGAGATATGTTGCAGGATTTAATGCACTGCATCTCCTTATGGTGATGTTTACGGGGGCCATTAGTGCCAATTCCCATCTTGTAAACCTCGCTGATGAGACGTGTCTGGTTTGGGCAGAATTCAATAAGGCTGATACTGCATGTGGCGTATGGATTGTGAGGTTGTGGCCTAGCACGACGTCTTCGCTTTTTGTCACTAGCAATGCTATCGCAGCAACGCTTCGCAAGCATGTGGGGAGGGATCGCGCTACCGTGTCTAGCTGAGCGCTGTAGTATGCAACTGGCCTGCTGGCATCACCGTGTTTTTGGGTTAGTACACCTGCTGCGCAACCAGCACTTTCTGTTCCGTATAGTTCAAAGGGTTTCCCATAGTCTGGCATACCTAGTGCTGGCGCCTGCGTTAGGCACTGTTTGAGTCTCTCAAATGCTGTTTCGGATTCGTCTGTATGCGAGATCCTATCAGGTTTGTTTGAGGAGACCATTTCCTGCAAAGGTAACGCCAATATGGAAAACCCTGGGATCCAATTACGGCAATACCCACACATTCCTAAAAACGTCCTGATCTGTTGCTGGGTTTGTGGCAGTGTCATGTCTCTAATTGCTTGGATTCTGTCAGCGGTCAGGTGTCTCAGTCCTTGTGTTAGACAGTGTCCCAAATATTTTACCTTAGTTTGGCATAATTGCAACTTGTCTTTGGACACCTTGTGTCCGGTGTCTGAAAGATGAAACAGGAGCTGTTTCGTATCCTTCAGAGATGCTTCCAGTGAATCTGAACACAGTAATAAATCGTCCACATACTGTATCAATACTGATCCACTGTCTGGTTGGAAAGACTGTAAACAATCATGCAAAGCCTGAGAAAATATACTTGGACTATCTATGAAACCTTGGGGCAACCGAGTCCATGTGTATTGGACTCCTCTGTATGTGAATGCAAACAAATATTGGCTGTCAGGGTGCAGAGGTACCGAAAAGAAAGCGGAGCAGAGGTCAATAACAGTGAAAAATTTGGCAGTGGGAGGGATTTGCATTAGGATGACAGCTGGATTTGGCACTACGGGGAACTGACTCTCAACTATTTTGTTAATCCCCCTTAGATCCTGCACTAGCCTGTAACCCCTCCCCCCACTCTTCTTAACAGGGAAGATGGGACTATTGGCAGTGCTGGACGTTCTTACTAGAATGCCCTGTTGTAGCAAGCGCTCTATTACTGGGTAAACTCCTAACTCCACCTCTGGCTTCAGAGGATATTGTGGGATTTTTGGAGCTATCCTACCATCTTTTACTTGTACCACTACTGGAGCTACGTTTGCCATTAATCCAGTGTCCTGTCCGTCTTTTGTCCAAAGTGACTCTGGTATCTGAGATGTCATCTCTTCTACTTGGGATGGATTCCTATTTGTCATAATGGAATGTGACATTCATTTTGATGGGGAGTCTAACATGTCTCGTACCTCCTGAGCGTGATTCTCAGGAATGTCCAAGAATACACCTTCAGGAGTACAATAAATGACGCAACCCATTTTACATAGTAAGTCTCTACCCAGGAGATTAGTTGGTGCCGATGCAGCCAGCAAAAAGGAATGCTTGGTATGCAAAGGCCCTATTGTAATCTCGGCTGGTTTGCTAACAGGGTAGTGCTGGACTACTCCTGTTACTCCCATGGCTGGAATTGTCCTACCAGTGGTTCTCATGCCCACTGTCGAATTTATCACTGACTTGGCCGCCCCTGTGTCTACAAGAAAGTTTAAAGTTTTACCAGCTACATTGATTGCAATCTCTGGTTCGCTTCCAAGACTGGCAATCAACTTAACTGGCTGCAGATTACAGGTATGGCCACACCCCTATTGGGTATGGTGACCTGCCTGTACCCCGCTGGCAGCGACTACTTGTGAGGGAGTTAGCTGGGAACTACCAGAGGCATGCCAGTCTCTGTTCGGGGGATATCTTTTTGTTTCCCCTGTATGTGGCTCAAAACTCCGCCTCTGTGGACCCTGCTCCCAATGTCGTGTGTCGTGTCGTTGTCTAGGGGGTTGAAAAGATCTTTGTACACTCTTTGTTCTACATTCTCGTGCATAGTGTCCTGGTCTGTTACAGGAATAACAAGTTATTACAGTTGATTTACTTACAGGATTCGATGGTACATACGCAGGCTGCCTTGTGGTCAGCGCCTGTATACTTACTGACATCAACTTATCACTTTGCGACTCCCTGTGTCTAGTGATGTTTCTGTCGTGATCAATAGCAGCCTCTCTCAAAGTGGACACCGACAGACCTCGCCAACATGGTTGCGTGGTCTGTACCCTAGTCTTTAATGTTTCCTTTAAACCATCCATCAGTACAGATACTGCTACGTCTTGATGGTTTGGGTTGGTCTTAATGTCTTCTATTCCAGTGTACTTTGCCATTTCTAATAGTGCCCGGTGAAAATATTCTGATGCCGTCTCGGACTCTTTTTGTCTAATGGAGAATATCTTGTTCCATTTAACAACGGCTGGGAAATACTCCTTTAGTTGTAAATTTATCCTTTTTACATTATCCTTGTTGTACACGTCTGTAAGCGGTACATCTTTATCCAATGCACAGTCAGCTAAAAATTGAGTTGCGTCGACATTGGAAGGTAAACAAGCTCTTAGCAGTATCTGCCAATCCTTGTTGTTGGGTTCTACAGTGTTGCCTAGATCCCTGATGTATTTTTGGCTAGCAACTAAGTCCTTCCTGGGGTCAGGAAATTCGGACACTATTGTTCTTAATTCCATTCGGGAAAATGGAGTGTACATGGCAATGTTCCTTATGGGAGTGGCTCCAGACACATCTGTTTTTCCATTGGGAACTGCTATTACCCTTACAGGAGCAAGTCTAACAACCTCATTCTGTGTAGATTCTACAACTTGTGGTGAAATTGTTTCAGTGTAGTGCATGGTGCCGTACTTACCCGTTGACACGACCTCACCTATCCCTCCGCTAGGGGCTTTCGCTAATCTCGTGGGTGTTGTTGTGCCTACTGTGGTCTCTGCTATGGTGGCCGCGAGAGAGAGAGCTGAAATTGTTGTTGAATCGTCTTCTTGATCACACTCCTGAGGAAGGTTCAAAACAGGGTACATCTTGCACGGGTTAATAATCGCATGGGTTACTTGGTTAACATCATTAACATTTACAGGGTTACTAAGAGTTTGTGTTTTACAACCCAGTGCGTTTCTCTCCGCAATCAATTTCTCTCCTGCAATGTATGGTGGAGGAGGGGCTGTGGCTATCAGCTTCCTGACTGCCCCAGATCCTGCCGCCAGAGCCAAACCTCTCTGTATCTCACCTTCCTGCTGCCACAACTGTAAATAATCATGATGCTGAATTCGTCTCTTTGTTGATTTTATGAGACATATCCTCCTCCTTAAATTTTGTAACACTTCTGGACTGAAGCTACCTATTCTTGGGAATTTGTCCCTGTCTTGTACAGTCATTCTCTCCCATTCATCACATAAAGATTCTGTGTGACTTCCGTATTTTTCACACATGATGTACCTTGCCGACCCGACGGGTCGGTTCTCTGAATCAACCCGAACCGAGGTTGATCGCCCCCTACCTGAACAACTGGCCCCCATAATCTGCAGGTGTTGCTTACTACTCCTGTGATCTTTATATCACGGTCTTCAGCGAACCCTTACAGCAAACCAAATTGTCCAAAAAATAGGCCGGCGGTGGCGGTTTACCGAGTACCCCACTCACTCGCCCACCTCGACCAATACGACCTGATCACACCGATATGGTGCTGGCGTACTCGATACAGGGCCCCTATGGAACCTTCTGTTTACTGGAACATATGAGGGTTACCCGCAGGACACTTACTCTTTCCAGTAAAGGTGGGGTTGTTAGATAGTTCCTGAGTGACCAGCGAACTTCCCTTCCAAAAATAAAAAATTACACAAATCACGTCAGAATGTACAAATAGCGTTTGTGACCACTTTACTCTAATGGTATTAGGTCAGATTACTAACTACTGCACACAATTACGTGCGGTACAATCGTTCAGTACATAAGCACTACTTGTCATGTACTGAAAGATCAATGGAATCGATGTTTCCGGCCGCGATTCCATCAGCAAGAGCTTGTATGGCCTATATGGGTTCTGCACCAACACCCCAGGCGTTGTGCCTCTTGTACCTTTATAGCGGACCTCTTTGTCTATTTAACCTGTTACCTTATGACCTCCTGGTCTGTTACCGTCTGTTAATGACCTCCTGGTCTGTTACCTTATGACCTCCTGGTCTGTTACCTTATGGTCCGCTATACTCTAATGCTCAAATATTATTTAACCAGGGATGCCTCCCTAGCCACCGTATATGTCACTTACACGTATGTTCCTTGACGAGTACCCGACTTTCCTTTTGGTTCAACCTCTGAGTTATATAAACTTATGTGATAAAAACACACTCACTCAACACATGTACACTTTTGTTTCTATATCTATTTCTGCGCAGAAATTGTCTTTAGTCCAGCTGTGTTACCAATTAGGAGCAGGATCTGTTAAACTAATTTTCAGATTTTTCCAAAAATAGATTTGCGTTATTTACCGCGTCGCGTTATCTACCGCTGTGCGTTACTTATCGCCTTTGCGTTAATTATCGCTTTGCGCTTAAATCCAACTTTTCGTGACTTGAGCTACGTGGGCGTAACCGGACGCTACGTTGCGTAATGAACGCTGCGTGCGTCTGCCTTTGGATTGCGTACGCTAGTCTTTGTTAGTGACACGTGTACGCAAAACAAAGATCCACCGTAACACAATTTCTACTTTTATCAATGTAGATGATCCCTGATCATCTACCGCACACCACACTGACTGCCTTATCTCCCAGACAAGCCGTGTGTTGGTCTATACTTTAACTATTACCTCTACTATGAAATAACAGCAAATCTCTTTTAGCACTTTCTATCAACTATAAAAATTGGCAAACAGGAATAGTGATATACGAAATTTGAAAAAAGAAATGCAGATATATATGTATGCGTGCGTGTATACGCAAGACAGAAGAGAAATAAACAGTTTTAAAAGACACAAGCGTTTTGTTCTTACTTCCGGTTCCCGGATTCCTTCAGCACTCTTTATCTAAGCGAAGCAGACGCTTATCCCGTCAGCACTGCGAGACAACCTCCCACCCTTTGCTGGGGGATAATGTCTGCTGATCTACCTAGTGCAGATATGAGAAGGACAGGACGAGTCCCCAATTGACAATGCTAAATTCCTTTGTCGTATAAACAACCCTTTATGAAGTCTAAGAACACTGTACGCTGTTTACTTAAGAAGTACCGTACGGGTACGCTGGTTGCGTAACGATCGCTCAGCCGTAGGCGAGACGCTCAAGCGTCACGTTCGCTCACGGCCCAGCGATCACAGGACAGCACGTTAAGGGCTATGACTAGAGTAATGATTCGCTATGGCGTAGCGGACGCTCGAGACCACGAGGAGATCACCAGCGGCGCAGACGCTCACAACGCTATACCTTTATGTCTAAACCTTATACCAATGAAATACACAGAATACCTTAATGTGAATACAGGGTGTAAGTGCAACCTTGTGTAACCTGACTAACTACAAAGCTGTTTGAGCGTCACCGACGCTCAAGTGAACACTTAACACTATAGGAAATACACAGATACTGGTTTAGGGTCCAAAGCCTATTAACTGTATTATATCTAATATACTTGTAAAAGGGGATAACAGTACAAATGATACACTACAATATAACAGAGACTTCCTAACCAAAATACAATACTATCTAATACAATACAATACTAGTCTAGGGGAGATGTGAGAGAAAAGAGAATGGAGAGAGAGAAATGGAGAGAGATGAGAGAAATTGGCTCACAGTAAGACAATGATTACGGAGAGAAACTTACGCACAAGGGTAAACGATCGCATGCGCCTGGACATCCAGCACCCGATTTTCAGCAATGAGAACCGTTGAAGAGTGAGAGCTGGATGTGGTCGGCCTGCCTATTTATGCCCCACACACAATGCAATCTTACAGTCCCTACAATCCCATTGTCCATTGGACGTCGGAATTCGGCCCTGCATCATAACAAAAGGTCATAGGTTGATTCATACAGGTGGGCTGTGACGATTTCAAACAGCTCAGGTGGGTGGGGAACTAGGTTTCCCGCCGCATACCTGAGTATGAGTAAATAGTAGAAATGGACATAAACTTCTTATGTCCATAACTATTCGCACGAGCGATTAATACGCTCCAAACCAACACCGGAATATTGCTATTTAAATACTCTTCCGATGGGTACCAAACACTACTGCATGACTCCTGTTAGACCCTTCCTACGATACAAAGAGGGATTCCTCAGCTCAGGGACATTCTATATTAACCAAACTTTCAGAATCTATCAAAGGGACCATGATCTACAAACTACATTAATTGTGAAAATATGTAACGAATGAGTCGCACGCTACGACTACATAAACTCTACCGTAAATACGCATACCGTGCGCCCGCGGGTGCACGCTATTGCGGGTATGCGCCTTCACGGGAGAGCGTACGCATGCGCAGCGCAGACCAGTGTGCGGTGCAAATATGGCAACGTGCATAGAGATATTTTTCTGACTTTGACAAGGGGTTAATCCTTCTGCATCTCTCTGCAGCATTTGACACCATGGACCATGGTATTCTCACTGACCGGCTGAAGAGTTTCTGTTAACTGGATGGTACAGTTCTTAGCTGGTTCAAATCATTACTCACCGGCAGGTCACAGAGAGTTTCATCTGTAGTATACTCATCGTCACCAGTGCCATTGACTTGTGGTGTGCCACAGGGTTCTTTACTATAGCTCATGCTTTTTGCAGTATACATGCTACCACTTGGTGAAATAATCAGACATCATAGCCTGGTCTATGCAGATGATATACAACTGTACTTGTCCTTTGCTCCAGGTACTGATAACTCAATAACAACCCTAAATGGCTGTCTAGATGATCTTCAGGAGTTGATGAGTGCCAGTTGACTAGGACTGAACTCTGATAAAACAGAGGGGCAGATGTATTAAGCCTGGAGACGGCATAAGGAAGTGATAAACCAGTGAAAAGTGCAAGGTGATAAATGCACCAGCCAATCAGCTCCAATATGTAAATTAATAGTTAGGAACTGATTGGCTGGTATGGTTATCACCTTGCACTTATCACTGGTTTATCCCTTCCTTATGCCATCTTCAGGCTTAATACATCGGCCTCAGAGTGCCTTATCATTGGTCACAAGACAAGGACAAGACTGTAGCATAGCCATCCAGCAGGACTTTACACTTGGGGGTTCAGAACTACAAAACTCTAAACATGTTCGGAATCTAAGTTTTGTCCTGGATAGTGGCTTGAAACTTAAACAGTATCAGCCACAATCAAATTCTCATTCTTTCATCCCGAGAACATAGCCAGAATCAAGCACTTAATTCCCTTAGAAGATCTGCTTAACATTATATATGCATTTGTATCATCATGCCTAGACTACTGCAATGCCCTCAACCTTGGTCTCCCTGCAAAAGAATTGCAATGCTTGCAGATGTAACAAAATGCATCTGCCAGGCTATTAACCAACCAGCCCTGTTCCAACCACATAACACCCATTCTCTACTGCCTTTACTTTCTACCTGTAAGAGGACGAATCATTTCAAGATTGGCTTACTCTTAAAGTTTAGATTGGCTTACTTTCAAAGCCCTACATAACCGGGTCCCAAGATACTTGAAGCAGCTGCTAATTCCTTATTGTTCCACACGATTACTGCGATCTGTAGTTGCAGGACTACTAACAGTCATGTACTGTACCTAGAATCTCCCTGAGTTCATCTGGGAGCTTTCAGCTTTGTGGAACTCTCTTACATGCATAATTCAAGAAGCCTCCACTTTAGAATCCTTAAAAAATAGAATCAAGACTTTTTTTTTGGCATTGTATTTGGTGTTGTAAGGGTAAATGTAAAGCACTTTGAATCCTATTAGAAGAAAAGTGCTATATAAATATTATTATTATTATTATTATTATTAGTATTATTATTATTGCTACACAGTGGGGTACATCTGGATTGGATAGGAACGTTTATGAAGGTTATGTGGGTGGTTCTGGAATTTGATAAGCTTGCCTGAAGAGGTGTGTTTTCAAGAAATGCTTGAATCTTTGGAGATTAGAGGAGAGTCTTATTTTGCATGGGAGGGCATTCCACAGAGTTGGTGTAGTAATAAGAAAGTCCTGCAATTGTGAATGGTAGAAAATATTGAGTGTGGATGAGAGACATAGATCTTGTGAAGAGCGAAAAGGTCAGTTTGGGAGATACTTTGAGATAAACGTAAATGTAAAAATATTTTATATTGAATATGGTAGAATACAGGTAACCCACGGAGGGACAGAGTGGATCCGCAGAAAATGTAAAATTAGCCTCACAGCTGCATTCAGAATGGATTGTATTGGTAAGAGTCTTTTTTGGTAAGATCAGTAAATTAATGAATGCGGGAGATAATGAGAGCATGGATCACAGTTTTTGCAGTGTTTTGTGTAAGATATGGTTGTATATGTGGATATGCTTTTTAGATGCATGTAACATGATTTTGAGACAGATTGAATGTGGGGCACAAAATACAGTTCAGAGTCAAGGATGACACCTAGGCAGCTTGCTTATGAGGAAAGCTTGATTGTTGAGTTCTCAAAAGTGATAGAGATATCATTTAGGCAGATTTAGGCAGATTTGAGCATCATCCACTTACATATGTAGCCTTTTACTATATGTAGCCTTTTACAGAGTGTTATCTAAGGATACAACTTTAATGACTTTAAATAACAAAACCTATTAGATGGTGCCCTGTGTGAGTGGTTGAGTTTGAGGGATTCATTATTTTTTTTATATATTATGAATCCCTTTCAGGGATTGGGGCATAACCTCTCATATTTTGTAGTCATTGTAGGGTCACATTGCCTTTTTGAGAACCTACAGTACATCAGAGAAACCATGAATGTACTGAAACTTATACAAGATATGAAGTAGAAAGATTATTATTGATTCCTGACTTTAGCTGTACAGGCTTTTATATCCATATCCCTCAAGTAATGGTAGCCCAGTTGAATGTTTCTTAGTTTATTATATGTGGATCTCAGATAGGCAGTGTAAAATTATTTTGATACAGTCACTGCGAATAGTCATGGAATTTGCCCTTAGCTCTGGGAATCTTCATTTGGGAAATTTGAACATGAAAATTGGATGCTCTATAACTGGTATATATACCATGTTTATCATTTGGGAAAGAGATCACAATTCAACACTAAAGTATTTTTTCCATAACAGTATTAATTTTAATCTTTACATATTTGTTCAGTTATAAGGGTGTTAATTTCCATGATGTCACAGTCTCAAAACAGTGACAAAATATGATATATTCTAATTTCTGAAAACCTGCAGGTACAAACTACAGTATTTGCACTGTAGAAGAGGATAATTTAGCCCATAGATAAGAAACATCCCAAGGGATCAATTGAATAGGTTAAGATAGGATGCGACTGAAAACTCTTAATAAACCGATTTGTTAAAAAAAAATGTAGTCAGGATGACGGGATGCTGGCAGTCGGAATCCTGACGCCGGAATCCTGACACATGGCCAAAATGCCGGCGCCGGAACTCTGACACCCGGCATTCCGATCGTACGTATGTGGGGACTGTCAGTGTAGCAATGAGGTCAATGGCTGGGTGGCTAGTATCAGAGCCAGATTTAGGGGGTATCCAATTAGCTGTGAAGAAACATAGGGCGCGAATAACAGATGTACTGATTCACCCAGATTTTCTTTTACAGACTATCCAATTTGGTCACATGTAAAAAAAATATATTTTCTCATTAAAATCTATTACCCCTTTCACATCTCCAATGCCGGATCCCACCAGGAATTGGAAATGGGTCCTTCCCGGATGGGATCCGGCATTGGAACCTCTCTGCTGACTTACCGTCCCGGCAATATGCCCGGTCGGTTGCCATAGCGACGGAGGGTGGAGTTGGCAGTGGGGGCATGGGTGGAGGCGGTGCTGGGAGATGAGCTCATTTCCATGCCGCCTCTCCCTATGTAGTAAACGGGTCCCGGGTCGAATCCATTTACACTGCCATTGACCCGGTATTCAGCCTGGGAATAACCCTTCTTATTACCCGGGTTGAATTACCGGGTCAGGTAACCCAGGATTTCTACAAGGCCCCTTCACACCGCACACTGACCCGTGTCGACCCGGCAATACGCGGCGTCGATACCGGGTTAATTTTGCGATGTGAAAGGGGTACATGTGTTTTTGGTAGAAACAGCCTTGTTTTCGGAAGAAAACAGGTCTATTTCTGGGGATTAGGTTTTGCCTGCCTCAGAATCACTTTATTGCCAAGTATATCAGTGCACAATACACAAGGAATTTGTTTCCGATAGCCACCGCTCTCAGACAGTTTACATAAATAACAAGACCAAAACACACATGGGGAATAGCAGCATGATAGGTACTTAGAGGTTGAATTGCAGATGAAATGGGCTAGGCGGGGTATTAGGGTAATTGCTTGGGGAAAAAAAACTGTTCCTAAGGCAGGTGAAACAAAATCCCAGAGAAGCCGTGGCTTTTGCCGGCTTATCGAGGCTAATAGGATAGCCCCCCCCCCCCGGCGAGACAATTAGCCACGGCTAATTGGATTCCCCCTTACACACCAATATATGATTTGTTGGTAAGTTTTGACTATAAAAATTATATGAATAATAAAAATTTGATATGAAGAAATATAAAAATTATATTTCTAAGTTATAAATATCTTCTTTGTATTATTCAAATCATTTTTATAGTCAAAACTCTGGCGTATACCGGAGTATAATAGGTGAGGCACTGCCTCCCCTGCCTACCATGACCGCACGTCACTGCAGTAGTAGGTCCATGGAGGAGGGGTGGGGAGTTAGGTATAGGCACCCCTGCGAAGGGTTAGGTTTAGGCTGTGGGGAAGGGAGGGTTAGGGGAGTATTGGGGCAGGGTAAGTATTCTGACTGCCGGCATCTCAAACACCGGTAAAGCGTATCACACCCGTTAAGATGTAATTGTACTTTAGTACAATTACATCTTACAATAGTAGTCTTTTACACTTAAGCAGGGCATGTGCTTGACATATATTTCATAAGGTTTATTCAGAGGTTTTTTTTCAAGTTATAAATAGGGATGTGCACTTGACATTTTTCGGGTTTTGTGTTTTGGTTTTGGGTTCGGTTCTGCGGCCGTGTTTTGGGTTCGACCGCGTTTTGGCAAAACCTCACCGAATTTTTTTTGTAGGATTCGGGTGTGTTTTGGATTCGGGTGTTTTTTTCAAAAAACCCTAAAAAACAGCTTAAATCATAGAATTTGGGGGTCATTTTGATCCCAAAGTATTATTAACCTCAAAAACCATAATTTCCACTCATTTTCAGTCCATTCTGAATACCTCACACCTCACAATATTATTTTTAGTCCTAAAATTTGCACCGAGGTCGCTGGATGACTAAGCTAAGCGACCCTAGTGGCCGACACAAACACCTGGCCCATCTAGGAGTGTCACTGCAGTGTCACGCAGGATGGCCCTTCCAAAAAACACTCCCCAAACAGCACATGATGCAAAGAAGAAAAAAAGAGGCGCAATGAGGTAGCTGTGTGAGTAAGATAAGCGACCCTAGTGGCCGACACAAACACCTGGCCCATCTAGGAGAGGCACTGCAGTGTCACGCAGGATGGCCCTTCCAAAAAACACTCCCCAAACAGCACATGATGCAAAGAAGAAAAAAAGAGGCGCAATGAGGTAGCTGTGTGAGTAAGATAAGCGACCCTAGTGGCCGACACAAACACCTGGCCCATCTAGGAGTGGCACTGCAGTGTCACGCAGGATGGCCCTTCCAAAAAACACTCCCCAAACAGCACATGACGCAAATAAAAATGAAAGAAAAAAGAGGGGCAAGATGGAATTGTCCTTGGGCCCTCCCACCCACCCTTATGTTGTATAAACAGGACATGCACACTTTAACCAACCCATCATTTCAGTGACAGGGTCTGCCACACGACTGTGACTGAAATGACGGGTTGGTTTGGACCCCCACCGAAAAAGAAGCAATTAATCTCTCCTTGCACAAACTGGCTCTACAGAGGCAAGATGTCCACCTCATCATCATCCTCTGATATATCACCGTGTACATCCCGCTCCTCACAGATTATCAATTCGTCCCCACTGGAATCCACCATCTCAGCTCCCTGTGTACTTTGTGGAGGCAATTGCTGCTGGTCAATGTCTCCACGGAGGAATTGATTATAATTCATTTTAATGAACATCATCTTCTCCACATTTTCTGGAAGTAACCTCGTACGCAGATTGCTGACAAGGTGAGCGGCGGCACTAAACACTCTTTCGGAGTACACACTTGTGGGAGGGCAACTTAGGTAGAATAAAGCCAGTTTGTGCAAGGGCCTCCAAATTGCCTCTTTTTCCTGCCAGTATAAGTACGGACTGTGTGACGTGCCTACTTGGATGCGGTCACTCATATAATCCTCCACCATTCTTTCAATGGTGAGAGAATCATATGCAGTGACAGTAGACGACATGTCCGTAATCGTTGTCAGGTCCTTCAGTCCGGACCAGATGTCAGCATCAGCAGTCGCTCCAGACTGCCCAGCATCACCGCCAGCGGGTGGGCTCGGAATTCTGAGCCTTTTCCTTGCACCCCCAGTTGCGGGAGAATGTGAAGGAGGAGATGTTGACAGGTCG
Organism: Pseudophryne corroboree; assembly: GCF_028390025.1. NCBI lineage: Eukaryota > Metazoa > Chordata > Amphibia > Anura > Myobatrachidae > Pseudophryne > Pseudophryne corroboree. The sequence goes on from NC_086447.1 coordinate 705,611,026, forward strand.
CGTTCCGCTTGACTTGACAATTTTCTCACCAGCAGGTCTTTGAACCCCAGCAGACTTGTGTCTGCCGGAAAGAGAGATCCAAGGTAGGTTTTAAATCTAGGATCGAGCACGGTGGCCAAAATGTAGTGCTCTGATTTCAACAGATTGACCACCCATGAATCCTTGTTAAGCGAATTAAGGGCTCCATCCACAAGTCCCACATGCCTAGCGGAATCGCTCCCTTTTAGCTCCTCCTTCAATGCCTCCAGCTTCTTCTGCAAAAGCCTGATGAGGGGAATGACCTGACTCAGGCTGGCAGTGTCTGAACTGACTTCACGTGTGGCAAGTTCAAAAGGTTGCAGAACCTTGCACAACGTTGAAATCATTCTCCACTGCGCTTGAGACAGGTACATTCCACCTCCTATATCGTGCTCAATTGTATAGGCTTGAATGGCCTTTTGCTGCTCCTCCAACCTCTGAAGCATATAGAGGGTTGAATTCCACCTCGTTACCACTTCTTGCTTCAGATGATGGCAGGGCAGGTTCAGGCGTTTTTGGTGGTGCTCCAGTCTTCTGTACGTGGTGCCTGTACGCCGAAAGTGTCCCGCAATTCTTCTGGCCACCGACAGCATCTCTTGCACGCCCCTGTCGTTTTTAAAAAAATTCTGCACCACCAAATTCAAGGTATGTGCAAAACATGGGACGTGCTGGAATTTGCCCATATTTAATGCACACACAATATTGCTGGCGTTGTCCGATGCCACAAATCCACAGGAGAGTCCAATTGGGGTAAGCCATTCCGCGATGATCTTCCTCAGTTGCCGTAAGAGGTTTTCAGCTGTGTGCGTATTCTGGAAACCGGTGATACAAAGCGTAGCCTGCCTAGGAAAGAGTTGGCGTTTGCGAGATGCTGCTACTGGTGCCGCCGCTGCTGTTCTTGCGGCGGGAGGCCATACATCTACCCAGTGGGCTGTCACAGTCATATAGTCCTGAGCCTGCCCTGCTCCACTTGTCCACATGTCCGTGGTTAAGTGGACATTGGGTACAACTGCATTTTTTAGGACACTGGTGAGTCTTTTTCTGACGTCCGTGTACATTCTCGGTATCGCCTGCCTAGAGAAGTGGAACCTAGATGGTATTTGGTAACGGGGGCACACTGCCTCAATAAATTGTCTAGTTCCCTGTGAACTAACGGCGGATACCGGACGCACGTCTAACACCAACATAGTTGTCAAGGCCTCAGTTATCCGCTTTGCAACAGGATGACTGCTGTGATATTTCATCTTCCTCGCAAAGGACTGTTGGACAGTCAATTGCTTGGTGGAAGTAGTAAAAGTGGGCTTACGACTTCCCCTCTGGGATGACCATCGACTCCCAGCAGCAACAACAGCAGCGCCAGCAGCAGTAGGCGTTACACGCAAGGATGCATCGGAGGAATCCCAGGCAGGAGAGGACTCGTCAGAATTGCCAGTGACATGGCATGCAGGACTATTGGCATTCCTGGGGAAGGAGGAAATTGACACTGAGGGAGTTGGTGGGGTGGTTTGCATGAGCTTGGTTACAAGAGGAAGGGATTTACTGGTCAGTGGACTGCTTCCGCTGTCGCCCAAAGTTTTTGAACTTGTCACTGACTTATTATGAATGCGCTGCAGGTGACGTATAAGGGAGGATGTTCCGAGGTGGTTAACATCCTTACCCCTACTTATTACAGCTTGACAAAGGCAACACACGGCTTGACAAATGTTGTCCGCATTTCTGGTGAAATACTTCCACACCGAAGAGCTGATTTTTTTGGTATTTTCACCAGGATGTCAACGGCCCTATTCCTCCCACGGACAACAGGTGTCTCCCCGGGTGCCTGACTTAAACAAACCACCTCACCATCAGAATCCTCCTTGTCAATTTCCTCCCCAGCGCCAGCAACACCCATATCCTCCTCATCCTGGTGTACTTCAACACTGACATCTTCAATCTGACTATCAGGAACTGGACTGCGGGTGCTCCTTCCAGCACTTGCAGGGGGCGTGCAAATGGTGGAAGGCGCATGTTCTTCACGTCCAGTGTTGGGAAGGTCAGGCATCGCAACCGACACAATTGGACTCTCCTTGTGGATTTGGGATTTCGAAGAACGCACAGTTCTTTGCGGTGCTTTTGCCAGCTTGAGTCTTTTCAGTTTTCTAGTGAGAGGCTGAGTGCTTCCATCCTCATGTGAAGCTGAACCACTAGCCATGAACATAGGCCAGGGCCTCAGCCGTTCCTTGCCACTCCGTGTGGTAAATGGCATATTGGCAAGTTTACGCTTCTCCGACGACAATTTTATTTTAGATTTTGGAGTCCTTTTTTTACTGATATTTGGTGTTTTGGATTTTACATGCTCTGTACTATGACATTGGGCATCGGCCTTGGCAGACGACGTTGCTGGCATTTCATCGTCTCGGCCATGACTAGTGGCAGCAGCTTCAGCACGAGGTGGAAGTGGATCTTGATCTTTCCCTAATTTTGGAACCTCAACATTTTTGTTCTCCATATTTTAATAGGCACAACTAAAAGGCACCTCAGGTAAACAATGGAGATGGATGGATACTAGTATACTTATGGATGGACGAGCGACTGCCGACACAGAGGTAGCTACAGCCGTGGACTACCGTACTGTGTCTGCTGCTAATATAGACTGGATGATAATGAGATGAAATCAATATATATATATATAATATCACTAGTACTGCAGCCGGACAGGTATATATATTTATTATGTAATGACTGATGACGGACCTGCTGGACACTGTCAGCTCAGCACACCGCAGACTGCTACAGTAAGCTACTATAGTAGTATGTATAAAGAAGAAAGAAAAAAAAAACCACGGGTAGGTGGTATACAATTATGGATGGACGAGCGACTGCCGACACAGAGGTAGCTACAGCCGTGGACTACCGTACTGTGTCTGCTGCTAATATAGACTGGATGATAATGAGATGAAATCAATATATATATATATATAATATCACTAGTACTGCAGCCGGACAGGTATATATATTTATTATGTAATGACTGATGACGGACCTGCTGGACACTGTCAGCTCAGCAGCACCGCAGACTGCTACAGTAAGCTACTATAGTAGTATGTATAAAGAAGAAAGAAAAAAAAAACCACGGGTAGGTGGTATACAATTATGGATGGACGAGCGACTGCCGACACAGAGGTAGCTACAGCCGTGGACTACCGTACTGTGTCTGCTGCTAATATAGACTGGATGATAATGAGATGAAATCAATATATATATATATATAATATCACTAGTACTGCAGCCGGACAGGTATATATATTTATTATGTAATGACTGATGACGGACCTGCTGGACACTGTCAGCTCAGCAGCACCGCAGACTGCTACAGTAAGCTACTATAGTAGTATGTATAAAGAAGAAAGAAAAAAAAAAACCACGGGTAGGTGGTATACAATTATGGATGGACGAGCGACTGCCGACACAGAGGTAGCTACAGCCGTGGACTACCGTACTGTGTCTGCTGCTAATATAGACTGGATGATAATGAGATGAAATCAATATATATATATATATATATAATATCACTAGTACTGCAGCCGGACAGGTATATATATTTATTATGTAATGACTGATGACGGACCTGCTGGACACTGTCAGCTCAGCAGCACTGCAGACTGCTACAGTAAGCTACTATAGTAGTATGTATAAAGAAGAAAGAAAAAAAAAAACCACGGGTAGGTGGTATACAATTATGGATGGATGAGCGACTGCCGACACAGAGGTAGCTACAGCCGTGGACTACCGTACTGTGTCTGCTGCTAATATAGACTGGATGATAATGAGATGAAATCAATATATATATATATAATATCACTAGTACTGCAGCCGGACAGGTATATATATTTATTATGTAATGACTGATGACGGACCAGCTGGACACTGTCAGCTCAGCAGCACCGCAGACTGCTACAGTAAGCTACTATAGTAGTATGTATATAGAAGAAAAAAAAAAAAAAACCACGGGTAGGTGGTATACAATTATGGATGGACGAACGACTGCCGACACAGAGGTAGCTACAGCCGTGGACTACCGTACTGTGTCTGCTGCTAATATAGACTGGATGATAATGAGATGAAATCAATATATATATATATAATATCACTAGTACTGCAGCCGGACAGGTATATATATTTATTATGTAATGACTGATGACGGACCTGCTGGACACTGTCAGCTCAGCAGCACCGCAGACTGCTACAGTAAGCTACTATAGTAGTATGTATAAAGAAGAAAGAAAAAAAAAACCACGGGTAGGTGGTATACAATTATGGGTGGACGAGCGACTGCCGACACAGAGGTAGCTACAGCCGTGGACTACCGTACTGTGTCTGCTGCTAATATAGACTGGATGATAATGAGATGAAATCAATATATATATATATATATATAATATCACTAGTTCTGCAGCCGGACAGGTATATATATTTATTATGTAATGACTGATGACGGACCTGCTGGACACTGTCAGCTCAGCAGCACCGCAGACTGCTACAGTAAGCTACTATAGTAGTATGTATAAAGAAGAAAGAAAAAAAAAACCACGGGTAGGTGGTATACAATTATGGATGGACGAGCGACTGCCGACACAGAGGTAGCTACAGCCGTGGACTACCGTACTGTGTCTGCTGCTAATATAGACTGGATGATAATGAGATGAAATCAATATATATATATATAATATCACTAGTACTGCAGCCGGACAGGTATATATATTTATTATGTAATGACTGATGACGGACCTGCTGGACACTGTCAGCTCAGCAGCACCGCAGACTGCTACAGTAAGCTACTATAGTAGTATGTATAAAGAAGAAAGAAAAAAAAAAACACGGGTAGGTGGTATACAATATTATATATATATTATATACAATTATATATATATATATATATATATATATATATATATATTAAACTGGTGGTGACTGGTGGTCAGGTCACTGGTCACACTATCAGCAACTTGCAAGTAGTACTCCTAAGCAGACAATCACAATATATATTATACTGGTGGTCAGTGTGGTCACAATGGCAGTGTGGCACTCTGGCAGCAAAAGTGTGCACTGTACGTTATATGTACTCCTGAGTCCTGCTCTCAGACTCTAACTGCTCCCCACTGTCAGTGTCTCCCCCACAAGTCAGATAATACAGTCACACTATCTATCACTTCAGCAAGTAACTACTAGTACTCCTCCTAATGCTCCCCAAAATTACTACTGTGTCTCTCTCTACTGTCTCACTCTCTTCTCTATAAACGGAGAGGACGCCAGCCACGTCCTCTCCCTATGAATCTCAATGCACGTGTGAAAATGGCGGCGACGCGCGGCTCCTTATATAGAATCCGAGTCTCGCGATAGAATCCGAGCCTCGCGAGAATCCGATAGCGGGATGATGACGTTCGGGCGCGCTCGGGTTAACCGAGCAAGGCGGGAAGATCCGAGTCGCTCGGCCCCGTGTAAAAAAACATGAAGTTCGGGCGGGTTCGGATTCCGAGGAACCGAACCCGCTCATCCCTAATTCTGACTGCCGGCATCTCAAACACCGGTAAAGCGTATCACACCCGTTAAGATGTAATTGTACTTTAGTACAATTACATCTTACAATAGTAGTCTTTTACACTTAAGCAGGGCATGTGCTTGACATTTATTTCATAAGGTTTATTCAGAGGGTTTTTTTTAAGTTATAAACAGCCACAGGTATGTATAATTCCCAAAGTGCTGAATATGCAGTTCATCTCAGCAGCTGTACCATTCTGTACGTATATGAGTTCTTTGTGTCATAACTATGGCAAACTAGAGAAAACAGGGTGTGGTTGTGATATGCAACAATACAGGAAAGTAGCCTAGGACACAGCAAAATCTTAATCTAGGCCTGTCCAGTATTATCTTTATTTGGTTGGAACATTTTTAATGGTCGTTTGTCTTTTTCCCATGAAGGTGTTGCTATCTCTATTACCCCTTATAATGAGTAAAACAGCCAGCTGATTGGGACCCACAAAGCTGTGGAATAAAGAGAATATTTGCAGCAGCCAGTTGAAGCAGCACTGAAACTAATTATACCCCACCACTGGTGTCTGTTTCTTTTACCTTTATTTACTAAATAGAATACAAAACATTTAGTACAATATATTTAGTATGTCTTGTTTTGTGTCAGCCGCTACTTGGAAAAACTACAGTACATGATTTTTTTTTTCATTAACAAAACATTTATCATTGAGTATATATTGACCATGATCTCCTAAGCCAGTGGTTTCCAAACTTTTTTGAATCACGGCGCCCTAAAATATCAGAATTTTTTTCACGGCACCCCTCGGCCAAAAATTTCTTATTGAGAAATGTAGAAAGAAATATTACATTAAGTAGATCGCATTTATATGTCATCCTTAGGGTCAGTTATGTGGTGAGGGACAAGATTTGCTTCTGTTTGGCCACATATATTATGACTGGCAGCCACCAGCACTGGTTTTGCCTATTATATTGACCATGAATAATTTGAATTGGTCCTGGACCACCAACCCAGGGCACCCCTGCAAGTGTCCCGAGGCACCCCAGGGAGCCACGGCACACAGTTTGGGAACCTCTGTCCTAAGCACTTATCTCTAAATCATTTTTTTTTTTTTTTTATAAATCTCAAATATAAATTAATGGAGATGAATTTACCAGATTTCTGACTAGATTAAATAACTAAATGAAGCGATATAAAGCTTATACTGGAAGACAGACTTATTTGTGTACTTTACAGTAAATACTTTTGACTTTATTCTGCATTTTATATTTTTATATTGTTATATTGCAAGAAATTCCTCAACTATAATTACACGTATACAGAAATGTCAAAAGCAATGTAATAGTAGGCTCCGCTTTTATGACAGAAAGCAAAATGATTGCTGCAGATTGGAATTATGTGACAAATCTTTTACCTTTGTACTGTTTAATACAAGTATTGAATTGTTAAACTGGTCCTTTTCATCATGTCAAATCCCGTGCTAAGGTATTGTTATAAACAAGCAAAGAATTGATCACAAAATGAGATCTGCACCATAATAATACATGTACAGTATAAATGCACAAAACGGTTATTCCCAAGCTGCTCAACCTATGCTGTGACACACATCTATGTGTCAGTTAAATGACTGTATTTTGGGGGTAATTCCGAGTTGATCGCAGTAGCAAATTTGTTAGCAGTTGGGCAAAACCATGGCCCTCATTCCGAGTTGTTCGCTCGCTAGCTGCTGTTAGCAGCTTTGCACAAGCTAAGCCGCCGCCTACTGGGAGTGAATCTTAGCTTTGCAGAATTGCGAACGAAAGATTCGCATAATTGCGAATAGAAATTTCTTTGCAGTTTCTGAGTAGCTCGGGACTTACTCTGCCACAGCGATCAGTTCAGTCAGTTTCGTTCCTGGTTTGACGTCACAAACACACCCAGCGTTCGCCCAGAAACTCGCCCGTTTCTTTAGACACTCCTGCGTTTTTCCCAGAAACGCCAGCGTTTTTTCGCACACTCCCATAAAACGGCCAGTTTCCGCCCAGAAACACCTACTTCCTGTCAATCACACTCAGATCACCAGAACGATGAAAAATCCTCGTTATGCCGTGAGTAAAATACCTAACTTTTGAGTAAAATAACTAAGCGCATGCGCTCTGCGAACCTTGCGCATGCGCAGTAAGCGACTAATCGCAATATAGCGAAACTCGGCAACGAGCGAACAACTCGGAATGAGGGCCCATGTGCACTGCAGGGGTGGCAGATATAACATGTGCAGAGAGAGTTAGATTTGGGTGGGGTGTGCTCAAACTGAAATCTAAATTGCAGTGTAAAAATAAAGCAGACAGTATTTACCATGCACAGAAACAATATAACCCACCCAAATCTAACTCTCTCTGCAAATGTTATATCTGCCCCCCCTGCAGTGCACATGGTTTTACCCAACTGCTAACAAATTTGATGCTGCGATCAACTCGGAATTACCCCCTTTATGTGACATTTAGAAAAGAGAAAATATTTTAAACTGAAAGTACTGTCGCTATTTTATACTATTTTGAATTAAAATAGGTTTCATTTTCAGCCCATCACACAAATGTAACTGCTTAACTAAACCATAAAATGAGAACATGAATATGGGAGGAGTAGGGCCCTGAATCAGAGTTATATAAATCCGATATTTACGTGAATCTTAGATGTGTATTGATCTGCACATGCTCAGGTGCTGAACTGCACACGTACAGATCTGGTCCTGCAATGTCGGATGCAGCACCCCAAAAGCTGCTGGTGTTTGGAGGCAGCGATAGGGAACGTTTCAGAAAGTGGTGACATTTCTGGGTGTGCCAAAGCCAATGGCTGTGTCCTTGTGTGATTTTGCCGGACTGCCTGAGTAAATTGAAGGTTACTCAGGTGTTCTGTGCTCATGCAGTTGATCTGATGTTGCATCTTTGGATGCAGCAGTGGATCAGAGAAGCCTGCAGTGGACATATATTTGCTAAAAGCAGCTAGCGAGCGAACAACTCGGAATGAGGGCCATGGTTTTGCCCAACTGCTAACAAATTTGCTACTGCGATCAACTCGGAATTACCCTCCATCTTTTAGACATTATATGTTGTTTGTGGGAATACATTTTTATGGTAATACACTATCCTAGTGTTATTTCCTTCACATATGTCAAATTGGTTGAATGAGGAAAAACCATCTATGCAGTAAACAGACTCAGAATATTTCCAAGTCGGAGATCCGCTCCACAAAAAGCGATTTTGTCTACTATTAGTAGACCACCTCTTCTGGTACGAGTCTGGACCTTTTATCCATTTATTGTGTACTTCATTTTTGTCACAGTATTATGCTATGTCTGTGTTATGTTCTATCTTTTAAGGGCAATCATCCCTATAAACATTGAGATTGAACATCCACCTGACGGTCTATTGAGAAGCGCCTTAGATAAAGGGTGGTAAATTATTTGTTACAGTATATGTTCTTGAAGTATTGGTGATACTTTTAACCACCCCTTGTTTTGGCTGCTGGGCGCACTGATTGTTATCAACCATTTATTTAAGAATTACAGCCAGGTGCTGTGTTGTGGATTCAGGGCCTCTGGGGATCTATGTGCGGCTGTGGTGGGGAGGCACTTCTGTGACATCACGCGCAGAGGATGCTCCGGGGCTCAGAGAGTATGCGGCGCTGGGAGGGCTATTCTTTCATACACATCTATGCCGGTGCTCGCAGCAGCTTTTGTTCCACGTGCGCCGCGGCTAGGGAGTGGGGATTGTTGATGCCGGAGGGGGCAGGCAGACTGGCAGCAGGACATAGGGGGTCATTCTGACCTGATCGTAGCTGTGCTAAATTTAGCACAGCTACGATCACTTACACTGACATGAGGGGGGACGCCCAACACATGGCTAGTCCACCCCGCATGTCAGGCCGCACCCCCCCCCCCCCTGCACAAGTACAAAAACATCACCAGCGGTGATCCTTTTGTACTTGAAGAGTAACTCCCAGCCAGCGCAGCTCCTGCGGCTGGCCGGGAGTTACTCAATGCTGGCCAGGTTGCAGCGTCTGCATGTGACGTCACACCTCACGGTCCGGCCATGCCTGCATTGGCCGGGCTGAATCCACAAAATGGTGGGCAAACACCGCCATGCTGCCCCCTCCCGCCCAGTGACCGCCTCTGCCTGTCAATCAGGCATAGATGATCGCTAGGCAACGACAGCCGTTGGCTGTCAGCCATGTGCCGGCGCACTGCGGTGCCGGCGTATGTGCAGTTCTGACCTGATTGCTGCACTGCGATGAACTGCAGCGAGCAATCAGGTCAGAATGACCCCCATAGGACGCTGCAGTAAAAGTCCCCCCCCCTATCTACAACACAGAGACTTGCTGCAGATGCATTGGCATACCCTCTAGCTGTACCTTTTTTGCGGGTACAGTACCTTTTTTTATGGTCTGTACCGTTTTTTTGGCTCTCCAAACTTCCATTGAAAGTGTAGGAAAAGGGGCGTGGTCACACCACTGTACCCGTGGTCACGCCCACTTTTAGAATTTACAGCGATTTTTATGTGTAAATTGTTGGAGGGCATGTTGCTGCTGATACAGTGGCCTATTTTGGGGTGTGGACCTGGAGCTGCAGCTCCATCAGCCCCATTTTTAATCCTGCTCTGGGAACAAACAGCAGCCAAAAGACAGAGCCTCCCATTGGATGTAACCTGTGTGGGAGGGCATTTCTCACCCAATCAGCTGTGGACTGGGTGTGACAGACCCGCTGCTAACCCAATGAGAGCTCCTAGCCACGCCCAGTGTTAGCCACACAGTCACAGAGTGACAGATCTGGGCAATTATATAGGAGATGCAGTATATCACATGATTATAGTCTCAACACCATAAGTAAAACATACATCAAACGTTTCTTCATGGGTGGTCTTCTATTTGTCGGCGGCAGGGCTCCCAACGACCAGCACACCGGTGCCGGAATCCCGGCCGCCGGCATACCAACGTCTTTTCTCCCTCTTGGGGGTCCACGACCCCCCCTGGAGGGAGAATAGATAGCGTGGTGCGCTTAGCGCGCCACCGTGCCCGCAGCGTGGTGAGCGCATCGAGCCCGCAAGGGGCTCATTTGTGCTCGCCCAGCTGTCGGTATGCCGGCGGTCGGGATTCCGGTATGCTGGTCGTCGGGAGCCCGGCCGCCGGCATACCCTACTACACCCGTTCTTCATGGTTTTTTGCCAGGTACTTTCTTAACATTTCCAGTAAAAGTCTAGCTGTCATTATTAAACTTCTTGGAAATTATTGCTACGTAGTACATATGGGGTAATATTCCTCCATTAGCACAATTCTTTTAAGGGGGGTCATTCCGAGTTGTTCGCTCGGTAAAAATCTTCACATCGCAGCGATTTTCCGCTTAATGCGCATGCGCAATGTCCGCACTGCGACTGCGCCAAGTAAATTTGCTATGCACTTAGGAATTTTACTCATGGCATTTTCATCGTTCTGGCGATCGTAATGTGATTAAGGAAATGGGTGTTACTGGGCGGAAACAGGCCGTTTTATGGGCGTGTGGGAAAAAACGCTACCGTTTCCGGAAAAAACGCAGGAGTGTCCGGAGAAACGGGGGAGTGTCTGGGCGAACGCTGGGTGTGTTTGTGACGTCAAACTAGGAACGACAAGCAGTGAAATGATCGCAGATGCCGAGTAAGTCTGGAGCTACTCAGAAACTGCTACGGGGTGTGTATTCGCAATATTGCGAATACATCGTTCGCAATTTTAAGATGCTAAGATTCACTCCCAGTAGGCGGCGGCTTAGCATGAGCAAATCTGCTAAAATCCACTTGCGAGCGAACAACTCGGAATGACCCCCAAGATACGGTATATTATGATAATATTAGGGATGAGAGGGTTCTGTTCTCAGAAAACTGAAACCCCCCTAACCTATGGGATCTGGGACGATCCGGGCCACAGCTGCCTGCCCCGGATCTCCAGTCGAGGCAAATCCTCAGGATGCCGCTGTCGGATCCTGAGGTTTTGCCTCGGACGCCGGTCTCCATAGTAACCTATGGAAGACCGCTGATTGGCTGAGCGAGCCATCGGTCACGGCTCTCAGCTAATTAGCGTGTCCCCACAGGTTAAAATGGCCAAGATGGATGCCCCCACAGTGCTAATAGCACCGCCCCCACACTGCTGACACCGCCGCCCGCACTGCCGACACTCTCATACTGTCAGCATCCCCATACTTCCGCACTGAGGACACCGCTGGCACCCCTGCACTGGGGACACTGTCGGCACTCCTGCACTGGGGACACCTCCAGCGCTCCCGCACTGATGACACTGCTGGCACCCCTGTACTGAGGACACTGCCAGCACTCACGCACTGAGGACACCTCCAGCACTACTGCACTGATGACACTGCCGCCACCCTTGCACTGAGGACACCTCCGACACTGCCAGCACCCATGCACTGAGGACACTGCCAGCACTCCTGCACTGAGAAAACCTCTGGCACTCCCACATTGCTGGCACTGCCGATATTGCTGGCACCACCACACTAAGAACACCACTGTCATCTCTGCACTGCTGACACTGCTAGCACCACTGCACTGAGGACACTGCTGGCACCCTTGCACTGCCAACACTGTCGGCACCACCGCACTGAGAACACCTCCGGCACTGCCAGCTCCCCTGCACTGAGGACACTTCCAGCACTCCTGCACTGAGGACACCTCCAGCACTCCCACACTGCCATCACCCCCTCACTGAGGACACTGCCGGCACTCCTGCACTGGGGACACCTCTAGCACTCGCACATTGCCGGCACTGCCGATATTGCTGGCACCACCACACTGAGGACACCACTGGCACCCCTAAACTGCCGACACTGCCGGCACCACTGTACTGAGGACACTGCTGGCACCCTTGCACTGCCAACACTGTCGGCATCACTGCACTGAGGACACCGCTGGCATCCTACACTACAGACACTGCCAACACCACCGCACTGAGGACACTGCTGACACCCCTTTACTACTGACACTAAGGACACCGCTGGCACCCCTGCACTGCCGACACAACTGCACTGAGGACACCACTGGCACCCTTGCACTGTCAGCACCACCACACTGAGGACACCGCTGGCACCCTTGCACTGCCAATTCTGCCGGCATCACAGCATTGAGGACACCGCTGGCACCCCTGCACTGCCAACACTGCCAGCACCACCACATTGAGGACACTGTGGGCACCCTTGCACTGCTGATACTGTATTTGACCTGCACTGTAACCTGCACTTTATCTGGCCCACACTGTATCTGACCCACAATATATACAATTCAGTGTATGCGACCTATACTGTATCTGACTTGCTCTCTATCTCGCACTGTATCTGACCTTGCACTGTAGCCAACCCTCACTGTATGCGACACGCACTGTATCCAACCTGCACTGTAGCCTACACTGTATCCAACCCACACTGTATCCAACCCGCACTCTGACCTGCACTGTATCTGACCAAAACTGTATCCGACCTTGCACTGCAGCCAACATGCACTATATATACAATTCAGTGTATGCGACCCATACTGTATCTGACCTGCACTGTATCTCGCACTGTATCTTACCCTCACTGTATGCGACACGCACTGTATCCAACCTGCACTGTAGCCTACACTGTATCCAACCCACACTGTATCCAACCCGCACTCTGACCTGCACTGTATCTGACCCGAACTGTATCCTGCACTGTATCTCGCACTGTACCCGACCTTGCACTGCAGCCAACATGCACTATATCCAACCCACTCTCCGACTCACACTGTATCCAACCGACACTGTATCCGACCCACACTGTATGCATTCTGCACTATATACAACCTGCAATGAATTCCACCTACACTGTATCCAACCTGTCCTGTATCCACCTGTACTGTATCTGACCCACACTGTAATCTGCATTGTATCTGACCCGCTTAGTATCCAACCTGCACTGTAACCCGCACTGTGTCTATCCCGCACTGTATCCAGCCAGCACTGTGACCTGGTCAATATTTAACTGTGTGCCCCAAAGTATTCTGCACAGTACTACGCAGGTACGGAATGCTGTTTTATGTGATTGGGGAAATTTTGGGGAGCTGCTCGACAAAAAGGCTGATTGATCGGGGCTTTACATGGGCACAGAGTGCCAGTCATCAGTGACCCAGGGCCCCCAGGAGGGAGGTACAGACTGGGGGCATGTGCACTGTTGATATTTTGCACATGGTTTCCTTTTTTTTTCTATGCTGTTTGGTAACTACTTTAGAGCAATGATATTCTACACACGATTCTCAGGAAATTTCTGTGTTGGATTATTTTCTATTGATAGTACTTGTGAGTTGGTTTGATTAGTTATTGCTAATACTGTACTACTTTGTAAAACAGTTTTAAACAGAAATAACTGCCGTGTGTTTGTGCCACTGCTCTGTTGCTTAGTTTAGCCAGCCAGGCTTTGGCCTATGTTGGTGAACAATATTGTGAGCAGTGAGGTGGTCAAAATTTATTGGAAATGAGTGGAAATGTATATTATCGAGGCTAATAATACTGTAGGAACAAAAATACACCCAAATTCTTTGATTTTAGCTGTTTTTATGTTTTTATTTTTTAAAAATACAGCTCCAAAACTAAAACCCAAAAGGGTGGTTTTGGCAAACCCGACACAGATCCAAAACATGAAAGAAGATCCAGATCCAAAACACAAAACCCGAGAAAAGTGTCCGGTGTACATCTCAGGATAATATGCTGTTGATTATAGTAAAGCCATCTTGAGAAGCAATAAAAACAGTACAACCAAGGGGGTCATTCCGAGTTGTTCGCTCGCAAGCTGCTTTTAGCAGCTTTGCACACGCTAAGCCACTGCCTACGGGGAGTGAATCTTTGCTTATCAAAATTGCGAACAAAAGATTAGCAGAATTGCGAATAGACACTTCTTAGCAGTTTCTGAGTAGCTCCAGACTTACTCGGCATCTACGATCAGTTCAGTCAGTTTCGTTCCTGGTTTGACGTCACAAACACACCCAGCGTTCGCCCAGACACTCCTCCGTTTCTCCAGCCACTCCCGAGTTTTTCCCAGAAACGGTAGCGTTTTTTCACACACACCCATAAAACGGCCAGTTTCCGCCCAGAAACACCCACTTCCTGTCAATCACATTACGATCACCAGAACGAAGAAAAAACCTTGTAATGCCGTGAGTAAAATTCCTAACTGCATAGCAAATTTACTTGGCGCAGTCGCACTGCGGACATTGCGCATGCGCATTAGCGACTAATCGCTCCATTGCGAGAAAAAAATAACAAGCGAACAACTCGGAATGACCCCCCATGTGTTTATTTCTTTATATCTTCCCTTTAACCCTTTTCATTTACACATTATTTTTTTCTCCAAGTACACTTATAATAAAAATTATAAAATTTTCACTCTGATAAAAGTGTCACTCTGACGCATTCCTACTATCACATTAGAATCACAAACTAAATTATTTTAAGCCTTTTAGACTAATTTATGTCTTACATTATTTATTTACAGACTGCATATTGGGAAAGGCACTATGATGGATGTCCTGAATAAATTGATACAATTAATCAGTTTCAGGGATGAGATGGGGGCGCGGCCCAACCCTATATTGGTGTAATCTGTCTGCTTTGCGGCATCACATTGTAATCCTTAATTTAGCACTTTCTTAGCACCTAATTATTTTTCTGCCTATGTAACACCTTTTAACATTACAATTATTACTTCACATCTATATTGTTATGAGCCACGGTAGTGGCTCATTCCTGTTTTGTATTTTGGTTATGTATTTTATGTTATTCTTCTGTTTCTGTTCCCCTTGGCTTTTATGGGGTGTCCGGAGTTTCACCCTTAAGGAGAGGGTACTGTTATGAACCACAAGCAGTGGTTCATTCCTGTTATTTTCTGTTCATGTATTTTGTATTATAGTTCTGTTTACATGCCAGGATTTGCCCTGTACCTGTTTAGAAGACTCTTGTTGGCCGGAGGTGGTGAGTCTGTGTAATTGCAGCCTGTTTTCTATGGGTTAATTCTCACCTGCAGGTGTTTGTGCAGTTAACTTGTGCATGGCTTCCAGCCATCCTGATTGGGGCATGTTCCCTTATTACCTAGCTAGCTATGCAGTTCTGAGCTGGTGATAGACGTTCTGTTAAGATACCTGTATGTTCCTGATTAGTGTATTGTCCAGTATTGCATCTGTGTCCAGGCCCTGTCTGATACTGGAATCCTGTGTACTCAGCTCTGTCAGAGATCGGAGCTTCTTGTGAGCTGCTTCCTGTCCTGGAATCCTGAGTTACAGTCTACCTTTGATCCTGTAATCCTGAGTCCTGGTGTCCTGTGGCCTGTTGTTGGAATTCTTCCAGCTTTCCATTCCTGTGAGCCTGTGCCTGCGGTCTCGGGGTTCCCATTCACCTGCCTGTATTAGCACAGGTGTTGTGAGAAGCGGCTCTGCCGCATCTTACGGCCTTGGCCGTATCTGTCCATTATTTTCCATTGGTATTTTCTGCAGAGGGTTCTGCGTATGCTTTCACTGCCGGTACACAACAGTATTGAGTCAGCGTGTGGACAGCATTTCCTTTGTTGCTGTTTGTCTTGGCGGCTGAGCAGCACATACTTTTGTTTGAGTTCTGTAGTTGCCCCTAATTCGGGTTTCTGTTTAGTTAGAGATTCCCCTTGTTCTCGTCCCGTCTCAGTTTATGCCTTGTCTCCAACTAAGACCAGGGGGCATCGGAGTTGGGCAGACATAATCCGCCCTTCAAACGCGGCTGCCATGGGCCCAAGCAAACATAGTCTCACAGGCATAGACTGACCACATGGGTGGAACAACGGAGTCAGGGTTCTGTAGGGGTTGCTGCTGAACTCAATTCCCACTCCAGCATTACGTTCCTGTACTTGGGACTCATCCACACAGTTCCAGGAGTACCAAGTACAGTGAACGTAACTTTATCACCAGCCATACAACAACAAAAAAACAAAGCTAAATAGTAGTTTTTTCTTTTTTGGTCCAGTCCGGTGTTTAGAATCCCGTCCGGTGTTTAGAATCCAGTCCGGTGTTTAGAATCCAGCCCAGTCTTGTCTTGTCTAGTTCAGGATCCAGCCCAGTCTTGTCTTGTCTAGTTCAGAATCCAGCCCAGTCTTGTCTGTCTAGTTTGAAATCCTCCTATGCCTTCTATGCAAGCCCTACAGGCATCTCTCTCAGCCCTGAACTCTGCTTTCAGTGCTTTGAGACCTGAGCGGCTGGAAGATTTGCAGCAATCCTTAAAGCAACTGCAAAACCTTCTGACCAAGATTTTGCTTATCTTGCCAGAAGTTGTTGAGAGTACATCTATCTCTAAAGAGACTCTTGCTCACAATATTGTGACAAGAGAATCCTCAGGTTTGGTTGGAGAGAAAAGGTTTAAAAGTTTTCTGCGGCCCAGGCTCTCAGAAGAGGAGTGTCTGCGTTGCAGAAGTTAAATTTATGCCTATATTGTGGGGGTTTAGGCCACTATCTGCAGACCTGTGAGTTGCGCAAGCCAAAGTGTGGT
This sequence comes from Pseudophryne corroboree, assembly GCF_028390025.1. Taxonomy (NCBI): domain Eukaryota; kingdom Metazoa; phylum Chordata; class Amphibia; order Anura; family Myobatrachidae; genus Pseudophryne; species Pseudophryne corroboree. Next base: position 705,628,103 of record NC_086447.1, read on the forward strand.
GACAAGTCCTGCCCTCTGGCCAAGTTGAGTCAGGATTCAAGACCTACTCCTGTCTCTACTGTGGCAGAGGTACTTGTCACAAAACCCACAGTAAAAAGCACTCTGTCCTATAATTGGGTCCTTGGGCTAGGGAGCCCCATTATAGATTCAGGAACCAAAGGAGAATGTTTCTCTCCTCTCTTGACTTTCCTGTTGAATCAGAGTTGCAAACCCCGCTAGTGGATGCCCAGGGTCCTGGAGTGGTGCCCGAGGCCCAGGGTCCTGGAGTGGTGCCTGATGCCCAGGGTCCTGGAGTGGTGCCTGATGCACAGGGTCCTGGAGCGGTGCCTGATGCACAGGGTCCTGGAGTGGTGCCTGATGCACAGGGTCCTGGAGTGGTGCCCGATGCTCAGGACCTAGGAGCGGTGCCCGATGCTCAGGACCTAGGAGCGGTGCCCGATGCTCAGGGCCTAGGAGCGGGGCCCGATGCTCAGGGCCTAGGAGCGGTGCCCGATGCTCAGGGCCTAGGAGCGGTGCCCGATGCTCAGGGCCTAGGAGCGGTGCCCGATGCTCAGGGCCTAGGAGCGGTGCCCGATGCTCAGGGCCTAGGAGCGATGCCCAATGCTCAGGGCTTAGGAGCGGTGCCCGATGCTCAGGGCCTAGAAGCGGTACCTGATGCTCATGGTCAAAGAGGAGCATTGAATATAATAGCTCAGGTGTCAATCCCAGAAGGGGTCTTAGAAGCTTTTACCCCAGGTACGGACTTCAAAGGCGCAACCCCAGAAAGGATATCTAGAGCCATAGCTCCAGAAGGGAACTCAAGAAGTACAGAAGGGATCTTTGAAGCTATGTCCCCAGGTGGGGTCTCGAGAGGCACAGCCCCAGAGAAGGGTCTAGAGGTCGCTTTCCCAGGAAAGGACTCAAGAGGCATAGCTTTAGTGGAGGTTCTGAAGGTCATTGCTTCAGCAAAAGTCCCGGAGGTTATAATCCCGTGAGAAGTCTCGATAATTATCGACTCAGAGAGGGAGTCCGATGGTCCGGCCCCAGAGAGGGAGTCCGATGGTCCGGCCCCAGAGAGGGAGTCCGATGGTCCGGCCCCAGCGAGGGAATCCGATGGTCTGGCCCCAGCGAGGGAGTCCAATGGTCCGGCCCCAGCAAGAGAATGGCAGTGGCCCCAGCGGGGTTCCCGAAGGCCACTGCCCCAGCAGGGTTCCCGAAGGCCACTGCACCAGCGGGGTTCCAGAAGGCCACTGCCCCAGTGGGGTTCCCGAAGGCTACTGCCCCAGCGAGGTTCCCGAAAGCCACTGCCCCAGCGGGGTTCCCGAAGGCCACTGCCCCAGAGGGGGTTCCGATGGCCATTGCCCCTGGTGGGGTTCAGAAAGTCACTGCCCCTGGTGGGGTTCAGAAAGTCACAGCCTCGAGTAAGGTCTGTAGTGACTTGGTTACAGTGAAGTACTCCAGCCAGTCAGCACAAAAATCACAGCCTATTGCCATTGCTGCTGGATGTGCTTTCCTGTCTTCTCCCCACAGGAATTCTCATAAAGTTTCAATACCTAGGGGAATAGAACCAATCTATGGTCTGTTCTGAGATTTCTTATGTGCCTGGGCATTCTAGTAGAAAAGGGAAGAATCATCTGACTGCTCGACTTATATATTTTGAAGACTTTTTTGAGCCAGAGATTTCTTCCTTTCCTGGTGTCTCCAAGCAGGCACAGGGGAAAAAGAAAAAGAGGAAGAAAAATAAATAATTGCTGACTCTTGCCTTGTTAAAAAAAAAAAGATAACTTTTTTCCCTGTCTTGTGTCCAGTGGCCCCCGTCAAGGGGGGGGGGGGGGGGGTTGGGGCACTGTTACTAGCTGTTGCATCAGCTTGTTTCTGTTTTCTTGCCTGTTAGACCAGTGTGTCAGTTTTTTTTTATGTATCCCTTGTTTTGGAGAACCTGAATTTTGGGGTCCATTCAAGGGGGGGTGTCTTTTTTCTGTTTCTATTCCCCTTGGCTTTTATGGGGTGTCTGGAGTTTCACCCTTAAGGAGAGGGTACTGTTATGAACCACAAGCAGTGGTTCATTCCTGTTATTTTCTGTTCATGTATTTTGTATTATAGTTCTGTTTACATGCCAGGATTTTCCCTGTACCTGTTTAGAAGACTCTTGTTGGCCGCCTGTGGTAAGTCTGTGTAATTGCAGCCTATGGGTTAATTCTCACCTGCAGGTGTTTGTGCAATTACCTTGTGCCTGGCTTCCAGCCATCCTGATTGGGGCATGTTCCCTTATTACCTAGCTAGCTATGCAGTTCTGAGCTGGTGATAGACGTTCTGTTAAGATACCTGTTTGTTCCTGATTAGTGTCTTGTCCAGTATTGCATCTGTGTCCAGGCCCTGTCTGATACTGGAATCCTGTGTACTCAGCTCTGTCAGAGTCCGGAGATTCTTGTGAGCTGCTTCCTGTCCTGGAATCCTGAGTTACAGTCTACCTTTGATCCTGTAACCCTGAGTCCTGGTGTCCTGTGGCCTGTTGTTGGAATTCTTCCAGCTTTCCATTCATGTGAGCCTGTGCCTGCGATCTCGGGGTTCCCGTTCACCTGCCTGTATTAGCACCGGTGTTGTGAGTAGCGGCTTTGCCGCACCTTACGGCCTTGGCCGTATCTGTCCGTTATTTTCCTTTGGTATTTTCTGCAGAGGGTTCTGCGTATGCTGTCACCGCCGGTACACAACAGTATTGTGTCGGCGTGTGGACAGCATTTCCTTTGTTGTTGTTTGTCTTGGCGGCTGAGCCGCACATACTTTTGTTTGAGTTCTGTAGTTGTCCCTAATTCGGGTTTCTATTTAGTTAGAGGTTCCCCTTGTTCTCGCCCCGTCTCAGTTTACGCCTCGTCTCCAACTAAGACCGGGGGGCATCAGAGTTGGGCAGACATAATCCACCCTTCAAACGCGGCTGCTGTGGGCCCAAGCAAACATAGTCTCGCAGGTGTAGACTGACCACGCGGGTGGAACAACGGAGTCAGGGTTCTGTAGGGGTAGCTGCTGATCTCAATTCCCATTCCAGCATTACGTTCCTGTACTTGGGGCTCATCCGCCCAGTTCCAGGAGTACCAAGTACAGTGATTGTAACATATATAACACTCCTAACACATAGCTTATGCTTCTTACTTATGTGACACTTACAGTATTAATACCAGGGCTGGCTCTATACCTTGTGGTGCCCAGGGCGAATGTTTCCTTTGGCACAATCCCCCCCGCTATTCAAAACAGGGACAGTGCACGCCGAAGAGTCGTGGCTACATGGGGAAGGGCATAGGCACAGAATAGTACTAATTCACATTACACAACACAGTAGTGTCCATCAGTCACATTACACTGCACAGTAGTGCTCCTTATACACACCAGGAAGAGCCCTTTATACATATTATGCCAGATAGAGCCCCTTATACACATTACGTCCTAGAGGATACTAGGGTCCATTTAGTACCATGGGGTAAAGATGGATCCACTAGGAGCTATGGGCACTTTAAGAATTTGATAGTGTGGGCTGGCTCCTCCCTTTATGCCCCTCCTACCAGACTCAGTTTAGAAAATGTGCCCGGAGTAGCCGGTCACGCTGAAGGAAGCTCCTGAAGTGTTTTTTTTATTTATTTTATATGTTTGTTATTTTCAGGCAGGGCTGGATGGAACCAGCCTACCTGCTTCGTGGGACTTAGGGGGGGAGGACGGCCCAACCTCTTGAAGGGTTAATGGTCCCGTTCCCTGCTGACAGGACACTGAGCTCCAGAGCCCATCACGGCAAGCGTACAGTCACACAGCACGCCGCCACCCCTAACAGAGGCAGAAGAAGGAAGAGTGGTGTGTACTGAGCCAGCGTCCCGGCTAGCGGGGCACCGGCCGTTATGGCGGCATCAGGGTACGGAGACGCACTGATTCTAAATGGGGTAAGAATGCGTCTCTAGACGCAGTACACAACTGTGTCCCCGTACACTGTACCCATACTGGCACAACAGCCTTAAAACGGTTTTCTCCATTTTAAGCACCAGATTCCTCAGCCAGTATTAAAAAAGTGGGAAGACCGCGCGCCATTGAATGGGTGGGGCTTCACTATGAGAGGATCCAGCAGATCACCAGTGCCATTTTTCCTCTGCAGTGGACACAGATGCTGACTGACAGGGACGCGCAGCTCCTCCAGTGTGACTCCAAATTACCTCATCGGTACCAGGGGCTCATAGCATGGGGTTAGTCTTCGTCCCAGCTAAGCTTGACATTAGCAATAAGGGCGCGGTGGGGGCTGGCTCCAAACATCTGTGTCTCCATGAAGGGCTCTTTGTTGGTTAATTGTGCTTAACCTTTCCAAAGCGTGTGTGCTGTCACATTACATTATGCCAGGCAAAGAGTGTGTGTTTTGTACCACAGAGTGTTCCTCTTCACCAGGAGGTTCACTACTGGGTACTGAGGGTTCACAGACTAGCGGGGCTGAACCAGAATGGGTTAATTCTCTTAAGGGAATGATCTTAACTCTTCTACAAAATTGTCCCACAATAAGAAAGAGACGCAATACTTAAAACAGACTGTGGATGAGTTTATGAACAGAGACTCAATCCCCAAAACAGCGTCTCAATCCCCTCCCATTTGTCCGCAAAAGTGATCTCTGGCCCATATCCTGCAGTCTGACTCTGACGCTGACAGGTCAGACATGGAGCGGCATGCAGAGGCTTGTAGCTACGCCAGTGGACTGCTGACGTGGATTCCAGGAAAGGCGTGGAAGGCCTACCATTCACACGAGATGCCTTGTTCGGAGATGAATTAGACAAATGGATCTCCACAGCTACTATGGGTAAGTCTACGTATCTTTCTTCCGCAGCCCCCCCAACCAAGAAGACTTATTCAGCTTCTAAGTTACAGTACTTTCAGATGGCCAGGTTCAAGGGCAAATCCAGAGGGGCTTCTACGTCCTCCAGCGGCGCAAGAGGTAAACCATGCAAACCAGCAACAGCAGGTACTCAGGAACAGAGCTCAGGCTCTGTTTCCTCAAAGATTGCAGCATGACGGTGGACCGTAATGCCTGGAAGGCTGTCAGGTGGGAGCTCGCCTGCAATTCTTCAGTCAAATCTGGTCAAATTCATGCCAGGATCCCTGGGTCATAAATCTTTTTTCCCAGGGCTACAGACTGGAGTTCCAAGAGCTCCCACCTCACAGATTCTTCAAATCAGGCTTGCCAGTTTCACAAGAGGCAAGTATAACTTTACAACATGCCATCCAAAAACTGGTACAGACTCACATCATTGTTCCAGTTCCACCTCATCAGCTAAACAAGGGGTACTAGTCCAACTTGTTTGTAGTAATGAAACCAGACGGTTCGGTAAGACCCATTTTGAACCTCAAGTCGTTGAATCCGTACTTACAATTGTTCAAATTCAAGATCGAGTCTCTGAGAGCGGTGATCTCAGGTCTGGAGGAGGTGGAATTCCTAGATATCAAGGATGCGCACCTTCGCATTCCTATCTGGCCACCTCATCAGGCTTATCTACGGTTTGCACTGCAGGACTGTCACTACCAGTTGCAGGCCCTGCCATTTAGCCTCTCCACAGCACCGAGGATGTTCACGAAGGTGATGGCAGAAATGATGTTTCTACTCCGCAAACAGGGAGTAAACATAATTCCGTACCTGGACGATTTCCTAATAAAAGCACCATCCAGGGAAAGGTTGCTGGACAGCATTGCTCTCTCAACCAAACTCCTCCAGGATCATGGGTGGATTCTGAATCTTCTGAAATCTCACCTAGAGCCAACATGGAGGCTCCCATTCCTGGGAATGATACTGGATACGGAGTCGCAGATGGTGTTCCTTCCATTGGAAAAGGCATTAGTAATCCAGTTAATGTCCTGAAGCCAACCCGGATATCGGTGCATCTATGCATTCACCTTCTGGGAAAATGGTGGCCTCTTACGAGGCTCTTCAATACAGAAGGTTTCAAGACCCTTCCAGCTCGATCTGTTGGACAAATGGTCCGGATCGCATCTTCACATGCACCAGAGGATCCGTCTGTCGCCAAAAGCCAGGATCTCACTTCTGTGGTGGATACAGACTTCTCACCTCGTCGAGGGTCGGAGGTCCGGAATTCAGAACTAAATTCTGCTAACCACAGGCGCAAGCCTCAGAGGTTGGGGAGCAGTCACTCAGGGGGTGCAGTTTCAAGGAAGATGGTCGTCAGGAAGTCGTCCTTCCAATCAACATTCTGGAAATCTGGGCCATATACAATGCCCTTCTGCAGGCCTCCTCACATCGTCTTCAAGATCGGGCCATTCAGGTCCAGTCGGACAATGTGACTGCGGTGAAGTACATAAACCAACAGGGCGGAACGAAAAGCAGAGCAGCAATGTCAGAGGTGTCAAGAATTATCCTCTGGGCAGAGAAAAACGCTGTGGTGTTGTCAGCGGTCTTCATTCCGGGAGTAGACAACTGGGAAGGAAACTTCCTCAGCAGACACGACCTTCCCCCCGGGGGAGTGGGGACTTCACCCGGAAGTGTTCAGGTGCTTGACAAGTCGATGAGGATATCCACAGATCGACATGATGGCCTCTCATCTCAACAAGAAGCTCAGGCAGTATTATTCCCAGGTTGAGAGATCCATAGGCAATGGCGGTAGATGCCCTGACGACTCCATGGGTCTATCAGATGTTGTACGTGTTTCCTCCACTTCCTCTGATCCCAAGAATTCTAAAGAGAATAAAAAGGGAAAAGGTTCAAGCAATTCTAATTGCTCCGGACTGGCCAAGATGGGCCTGGTACGCGGACCTTCTGGAGATGGCATGGAAGTTGAACGGCTGATTCTAGCCAGGAGAGGGATCCCTAACAAGGTTATCCCAACTATGATCCAAGCCAGGAAGGGCGTAACGTCTAAGCATTACCTTTGTATTTGGAAGAAATATGTCTCTTGGTGTGAGAGCAGAACATTTTCTGCAGTGGAATTCCATCTAGGACGTTTCCTTCTTTTTCTACAAGCAGGAGTGGATGTGGGCCTACGTCTAGGCTCCATAAAAGTCAAGATTTCGGCCCTGTCCATTATCTTTCAGAAACAATTGGCTTCTGTCCCTGAGATCCAGACGTTCTTGAAAGGTGTTCTGCACATCCAACCTCCCTTTGTGCCTCCTACGGCACCTTGGGATCTCGATGTGGTGCTGCATTTCCTCCAGTCGGACTGGTTTGAGCCGTTACAGGAGGTGGATGTAAAATTTCTTACGTGGAAGACCGTCACACTGTTGGCCTTGTCTTCAGCAAGATGTGCGTTGGAGCTGGGGGCTTTGTTCACAAAAGTCCCTATTTAATTTTCCACGAGGACAGAGCTAAACTCAGAACTAATCAGCAATTTCTTCCTAAGGTGATGTCTGCGTTTCACATCAACCGACCTACTGCTAGTTCAAAGTCTTTGGATGTTGTGAGGGCTTTGAAGGTGTATGTAAAAAGAACAGCTCGTCACAGAAAGACGAACTTGCTGTTTGTTCTTTATGATCCCAATAAGATTGGGTGTCCTGCTTCAAAGCAGACTATTGCACGCTGGATCAGACTTACTATCCAGCATGCTTATTCCACGGCAAGTTTGCAATGTCCAAAATGTGTACAGGCCCACTCTACCAGGTCGGTGGGTTCTTCCTGGGTGGCTGCCCGGGGTCTCTCAGCTTTACAGCTCTGCCAAGCAGCTACTTGGTCAGGTTTGAACATGTTTGCAAAGTTCTACAAGTTCGATACGTTGGCCTCTGAGGACCTTCAGTTTGGTCAATAAATTCTGCAGGGACCTCAGCACTCCCCCACCCGGTTTTGGAGCTTTGGTACATCCCTATGGTACTAAATGGACCCCAGTATCCTCTAGGACGTAAGAGAAAATAGGATTTTAATTACCTACTGGTAAATCCTTTTCTCGTAGTCCATAGAGGATACTGGGCACCCGCCCAGTGCTTCGTTCTTCCTGCACTGTTACTTGGTTAAGTAATGTTGGTTCAGCCGTTGCTGTTTTTGTTTCAAGTTTGGTTAGCTTGGCTTTCCTCTTGTTGTGTGTGCTGGTTCAGAATCTCACCACTATCCTTCTCTCGAAGTATGTCTGTCTCCTTGGGCACAGTTTCCTAGACTGAGTCTGGTAAGAGGAGCATAGAGGGAGGAGTCAGCCCACACTATAAAATTCTTAAAATGCCCATGGCTCCTATTGGACCCATCTATACCCCATGGTACTAAATGGACCCCAGTATTCTCTACGGACTACGAAAAAAGGATTTACCAGTAGGTAATTAAACTCCTATTTATGCACATATCGCCAGGTAGAGTCCCTTCATACAGGTTATGCCAGTTAGAGTCTTTTTTATACATGTTACTCCAGGTGTAGCCCCTTTTATACATGTTATGCCAGGTAGAGACCCTTATTCACATTGCACCAGGTAGAGCCCCTTATACACATTGTTCCAGGTAGCCCTTATACACATTGTGCGTTAGTCCCTTATTATTATTATTATTATTATAAGTTACTTATATATATAACATATACTGCTCAAAAAATAAAGGGAACACTAAAATAACACATCCTAGATCTGAATGAATTAAATATTCTTATTAAATACTTTGTTCTTTACATAGTTGAATGTGCTGACAACAAAATCACACAAAAATTATCAATGGAAATAAAATTTATTAACCCATGGAGGTCTGGATTTGGAGTCACACTCAAAATTAAAGTGGAAAAACGCACTACAGGCTGATCCAACTTTGATGTAATGTACTTAAAACAAGTCAAAATGAGGCTCAGTAGCGTGTGTGGCCTCCACGTGCCTGTAAGACCTCCCTACAATGCCTGGGCATGCTCCTGATGAGGTGGCGGATGGTCTCCTGAGGGATCTCCTCCCAGACCTGGACTAAAGCATCCGCCAACTACTGGACAGTCTGTGGTGCAACGTGGCATTGGTGGATGGAGCGAGACATGATGTCCCAGATGTGCTCAATTGGATTCAGGTCTGGGGAATGGGGGGGCCAGTCCATAGCATCAATGCCTTCGTCTTGCAGGAACTGCTGACATACTCCAGCCACATGAGGTCTAGCATTGTCTTGCATTAGGAGGAACCCAGAGACAACCGCACCAGCATATGGTCTCACAAGGGGTCTGAGGATCTCATCTCGGTACCTAATGGCAGTCAGGCTATCTCTGGCGAGCACATGGAGGGCTGTGCGGCCCCCCAAAGAAATGCCACCCCACACCATTACTGACCCACTGCCAAACCGGTCATGCTGGAGGATGTTGCAGGCAGCAGAACGTTCTCCTTGGCGTCTCCAGACTCTGTCACGACTGTCACATGTGCTCAGTGAGAACCTGCTTTTATCTGTAAAGAGTACAGGGCGCCAGTGGCGAATTTGCCAATCTTGGTGTTCTCTGGCAAATGCCAAACGTCCTGCACGGTGTTAGGCTGTAAGCACAACCCCCACCTGTGGACGTCGAGCCCTCATAACCCCATCATGGAGTCTGTTTCTGATCGTTTAAGTAGACACATGCACATTTGTGGCTTGCTGGAGGTCATTTTGCATGGCTCTGGCAGTGCTCCTGTTCCTCCTTGCACAAAGGCGGAGGTAGCGGTCCTGCTGCTGGGTTGATGCCCACCTATGGCCTCCTCCACATCTCCTGATGTACTGGCCTGTCTCCTGGTAGCGCCTCCATGCTCTGGACACTACGCTGACAGACATAGCAAACCTTTTTGCCACAGCTCGCATTGATGTGCCATCCTGGATGAGCTGCACAACCTGAGCCACTTGTGTGGGTTGTAGACTCCGTCTCATGCTACCACTAGAGTAAAAGCACCACCAGCTTTCAAATGTGACCAAAACATCAGCCAGAAAGCATAGGAGCTGAGAAGTGGTCTGTGGTCACCAACTGCAGAACAACTCCTTTATTGGGGGTGTCTTGCTAATTGCCTATAATTTCATCCTGTTGTCTATTTCATTTGCACAACAGCATGTGAAATTGATTGTCAATCAGTGTAGCTTCCTAAGTGGATAAACCAATTAATAGAAAACAAATCTAGACAAATGTCACAGACTTGTTAATATCCGGCGCTAGTAATAAAAAATAAAAATCAACTTAAATGAAGAATGTAAATTGGCAGCTGAGTAGAAGCAACTTGCTAGGTTGCTCATGATTAAAACGAATAAATAGGAAAAGGGATTACTCTGCGCCAAAAGACACTATATAAAACCACAGTGTGCAGTCTGTCATGTGTAGTAATTGACTCAGTAAGACTTCAGATATATGTAACCACTTTTATATTTGGTCAGTTAAAAGTAACAAAATTAAACACACACATATAACATATACTTTGTAACAATAAATTACTCTCTATGGAAGCAATGTAAATAATATACAATATATTTAAAACTAACTTGTTGGCTCTGTTTGGTTGGAATTAAATTACTTAACACTGGCGTCCCAGTGTCAAATTGAGTGAAAAAGTCCCGCAATGTAATAATGCAGTCTCTTGATAAATGACTTACAGAAATTGCAGTGTATAATTACCCATGTGCTGGTTCCTGGAATAATTAAATGCAGGGTCCGTTTTGTAGAATAATGCACATATGCAGGTAATCAATATGGTATAGAATTACCGTTCAAAAGGCAAAGCACACCCTGGTTGTTTTCTTTGTCAGGAAGCCTCTAGGATTATTTCCACGTCGCGGGCAATGAACCCCACAGCGGAGGACAATGGTGAGTACCCGATGTAAGCAGGTGGAATCCTGGATGTAATTGAGGCAGCTATGAACAGCCGTGAGCGGTAATCAGCTGGTGCCCGCTGGCTTTGATGACGGTGAAAAGCCGTTAACGGTGAACGTTGCGGGATGCCGCCGGCTGTGAACACCTTTCAGAAGCCTCAAGCGGTGTTATCAGTGGGTAGTCGCCGGCTGGAGCGCCCGGCGTGCAGCATGCAAAGGTGTGCTGAGACTGTAAGGAGCAGTAGGTCCGCTCTATGGACAAGTTGAACCAAACAGAGAACCAACATGCAGTGGGCGTCAACGCGTTTCGTCTCCTAGGCAACCGGAGACTTCCTCAAGACGGATACCGCCCCTCTCATTGATCCCGGATTTATACTTGTCTAATAAGTCTATTCACAACGGCTGTGTCAATTTAGTAGATACTATCACTAATTTGGTGTGTTTATAAATAATAAAAGAAGAAATATATATACACATCAACATAACTAATTATAAAGACCAAATTTGCATACAATTAGGCATATACTGAGTCAATCCACCAGAGTTGTTTTACACTTTATATCATTTTACTGCTGATTAATTAAGCCTAATTAACTTGTTTTGTCACTTAATCAGACAGAGTGCTTATTCTGCATTCCTGAATTGTCTAATTACTTTAGTGTTAAACATAAGTAGATTCATAGAAAGAGAGACCTTTTAGATGATATACTATTTAAAACATAACACCAATTGATGCATTCCGATCTTGTACATTTTACTATGAAAAATAAATTATTCATAAATTATGGGGCTAACAGCTAACATACATAAAATAAAATAAAATTAATTAATAAAGAAAAAGAAAAAAAGATATAAAAGAATATAGCAATCTGAAAAGATTAACAGCCTGTGGCTTATTAACTATCTATTTGCTTAGCACCATTATTACAACCAAAAAGGTTTTTTTGTATATATACACAAAAAAAAACCACATAGAAAAATAAAATAAGAAAAGGTTTGAAGTATAAATAATACTCTAACATAGATTATAATATACTTGTAACTATCTATAAATTTTATATAATAAGAATAGCTGAACTAAAAAAACTAAATACCCAATTTGATATACAGATAAAGGAATAGGATTTTAAATGGACAGAGTCGGCCATATATTTAATCTAAACACGAATAATCCAAAGATTCATTAAGGCCATTAGGATACAGAGTGTCTAATTTGAAAATCCTTGAGGATTCCCCTAAACATAATTTCCGAAACCTATCTCCTCCTCTCTTTGTACAGGAGAATTGCTCCAGTCCCACAATGCGAAGGGATGATGGGTCACCATTGTGTACTTTGCAAAAATGGCGGGATACACTGTGGGTTTGTAGTTTCTTAATGATATTTAATCTGTGTTCCCTGAATCTGGATTTAATTGACCTTGTAGTTCTCCCTACGTATTGGAGGGAGCAAGGGCATTGTAACATATAAACACAATAATCTGAGTCACAATTAATAAATTGTTTAATCGGAAAAATGTTGCCATTAATTTTGGACGTAACATATGAGGTTTTATTCATCATGTATTTGCATGTCAGACAGACTTGTTTATTACATCTAAAGCTACCAACTGGTCTTTTAGGTAACCATGTAGAATTTACATCTAGAGCTACTGGTTTTAAATAGCTAGGGGCCAACATCTCTTTGAGGTTAGTGTTTCTCTTAAAGATAATCATTGGTTTCTCTGGTAGACACTTATTTAAAACAGAGTCTTGTTTAATTATCTCATAGTTTGTCAAAACGATCTTTTTTATATCTTTTGATCTATTATTAAATTTAGAGATAAATTTCATGAAGTTTACTGTAGTTATAATTCTTGTTTTAGTTTGACATTTTTTGTGTTTCAGGGGGGAGATCTTTATAATTATCTAAACCTTCTAAATTATTTCTCATAAGCGAATTTGCAAACTGCTTAGAGTCCTCTAATATATGTGGAGGATATCCCCTCTCACGAAACTGCTGTAGGAGTATCTCAACTTGTAACTGGAATGCTGGATCTTCCGAGCAATTCCGTCTGATTCTGGTAATTTGATTCTTTGGAATATTTTTTATCCATGGCTTATAATGTCCACTTGTATAGTGCAGATAATTACCAGCCCCTACTGGTTTAATATAATTGGTTGATATGATCTTATCTTCACAAATCGAGAACGTGATGTCTAGAAAGTGAATGGTTTGTAAATTAAAATTTTGAGTAAATTTCAAATTATAAGTCTTATTATTCAGAAAATTAACAAAATCAAGAGCTAATTGAGCACCTCCATTCCAAATAATAAATAAATCGTCTATGTAACGGCCATAGAGGACCAGGTTCTCTCTATATGGGCCGCTCCAGATGTACTCTTCTTCGAAGCGGCCCATATAGAGGTTGGCAAAACTAGGTGCAAACCTGGTCCCTATGGCCGTTCCAAGACGCTGTAAATAATAACGTGCATCAAACAGAAAATAATTGTGAGTCAAAATAAAAAGAATGGCTTCAAGTACAAAGTCACGTCACCCTGATGTCATATTAGGATATCTGTCTAGATAATATTTAGCAGAGTCAATACCTTTTTGGTGTGGTATGTTGGTATAAAGCGATTGGACGTCCAGGGTTAAAAACCCCAACCTTCAGTCCAGCCTTTACCAACGGTTTGTTGTAATATGTGATAAGTATCCTTAATATGTGAATCTAAAGTAGCGACGTGACCCTGCAAGTGGAAGTCTACAAAGTGAGATAAATTAGAAGAAAGTGAATCTACTCCCGAAATATTAGGTCTCCCAGGTGGGTGTGACAAATCTTTATGAACTTTAGGTAAGTGATAAAAAATTGGAGTGATGGGGTGTGAGGGTAACAGAAAATAAAACTCATCTTCTGAGATCACGTTGTCATCCTTAGCTGTTTGTAACATCGTTTTTAATTGTAACAGAAAGGGGGTACTTGGATTAGATTTCAGAAGTGTATAGTATTCTATATCATTAAGCTGCCTATGTGCTTCTGCTACATAATCGTCCCTGGACTGTAGGACTATCCCTTCCCCTTTATCTGCCTGTTTTATAACCAGTAGGGGATCGTCTTTGAGAGTTTTAATTGCTTTTCTCTCTGTTTTGGTCAAATTTTGCATATGATAAACAGACGACCTTCTTTTGTTTCGTTCTGTTTTCTTGCATAATGACTTAAAATCTTGTAAAGTTTTGTTATAAAAGACCGTAATGGCAGCACTTTTATGTTCTAGAGGAAAGAAATTTGATTTCCTTTTGAACTTGGGGTGTGGTGAATCAGAATTATTGGTTGAGACATCAAACAGCATTAGTTCTGTGTCATTAGCGGTATTACGCTCTCTAAATAATTCCTCCAATGTATGGAGGCTTATATTATCAGATTCATCCAAAATAACAGGATAACTTTCTTCATTTGGATGGCTTTTAGTTAACCTTTTGGTAGCGAAGTAACGCTTCCTACAAAGATCTCTCATGAATTTATTCAAATCGACAAATAACTCGAAAATGTTAGGTTCCTTACTTGGGACAAAGCTCAAACCTTTTTTGAGAAGTTGAATCTGATCTTTAGCTAAATCCTTAGAAGTAAGATTATAGATTCCTTTACTCTCTATCTGTATCTCGGTTTTCTTAGATCTCTTTCCTCCACCTCTGCATCCTCGTTTTCTCTGTACCTTTTTGGAGTATGATTTGACAGAGTCTTGTAAGGCTTTGGATGGTGGAAGGTGTTCTGCCTGGGGAAATCCCCTGAGGGAACACTTTGATTTTCCCCAGCCCTATTTCTATCCTGGTAGTCACCACGATATCTATTTGTTGTTCTAGAAGTGTTAAACTTTTTCTGTGAGAAGTTTCTTTTTGTCGAGTATGTATCAACTTCCGATTTTAGCTGTGGACCCTGCATTTAATTATTCCAGGAACCAGCACATGGGTAATTATACACTGCAATTTCTGTAAGTTATTTATCAAGAGACTGCATTATTACATTGCAGGACTTATTCACTTAATTTGACACTGGGACACCAGTGTTAAGTAATTTAATTCCAACCAAACAGAGCCAACAAGTTAGTTTTAAATATATTGTATATTATTTACATTGCTTCCATAGAGAGTAATTTATTGTTACAAAGTATATGTTATATGTGTGTGTTTAATTTTGTTATTTTTAACAGACCAAATATAAAAGTGGTTACATATATCTGAAGTCTTACTGAGTCAATTACTACACATGACAGACTGCACACTGTGGTTTTATATAGTGTCTTTTGGTGCAGAGTAATCCCTTTTCCTAAGTGGACAGTTTGATTTCACAGAAGTGTGATTGACTTGGAGATACATTGTGTTGTTTAAGTGGTCCCTTTATTTTTTTGAGCAGTGTATTTATTATTTATTTATTTATTACCAGTTATTTATATAGCGCACACATATTCCGCAGTGCTTTACAGAGAAAGTTTGCCCATTCACATCAGTCCCTGCCCCAGTACAACTTACAATCTATATTCACTATCACATGTACACACAGACACATTCACACTAGGTTAATTTTGTTGAGATCCAATTAACCTACCAGTATATTTTTTGATTGTGGGAGGAAACTGGAGTACCCAGATGAAACCCACGCAAGTACGGGCAGAATATGCAAACAACACACAGGGCCATGGTGGGAATCAAACCCATGACCTCAGTGCTCTGAGGTAGTAATGCTAACCATTACATCATCCATACTGCCCAATATATACATTTGCACTAGGTAGAGCCCCTTATACACATTGCTGTAGGTAGCCCCTTATACACATTCTTCCAGATAGCCACTTATGCACATTGCTCCATGTAGCCCCTTATATACATTGCACCAGGTATAGCCCCTTATACACATTGCACCAGGTAGAACATCTTATACACATTGTGCCACGTAGTCCCTTATGCACAGTTGCTCCTTATACACACTGAGCCAGGTACCCCCTTATACATATTGCACCAGGTAAAGTGCATATATATATATTTCTACCACCTCAAAGGATAGTTAAGCTGGCCATACATCAGACCACCTTCTTCCAACCACCAAACTGACCAACCATCCAACTTGTCTACCCAACTAAAACACTGCCCCACATACCTAACCAGGGGTGTCTGAATGGAGGGGGGGGCAATGGGGCAGCTCTCTCCCCCCAAAACATGAGAGAGGCGCCATCCAGTCCACCCGGACCCGCAGCCACCAGCTTCAGCGCAGCCAGCACTGTATTAGCAGTGGTGCGTCTGGCACTGCTACTATAAATTTACACAGTGGGCAGCGCGGAAGCTGCCTTTCCCGTGCACTCCACCCCCCACCTTGTTTCCTACAGTGTCTGAGAGCAGGCGGGAGGTGCCAACTCTGAGCTGCTGGCCACTGCCGTCCCTGTGTGCCGGCCTCCGGGAACCTAAGCTCAGTCACCCCCAGCCACCATCCCAAGGGGTGCAAACCAGTCACCACACAAGGCCTGACAGCCAGGGGAGGGCCGGTCATGGTGTGAGGATACTTACTACGGCTCAGGCCATTATCTGCACCCCCATATCTGTATCCCAACATCCCCCCTCTCTCTGTGCCCCAATACCTCCACCTTTCTCAGTGCCCCAACACTTCCCCTCTCCCTGTGACCCAACACCTCCCCTCTCTCCCTGTACAGGGCAAGCGCAGGATTTTAAAAGGGAGGGTTTCCAGGATAATATATATATTGCTGTTAGCTGGCATGCTGACTGGATGTCTGCGGTGACTGTCTTGAAAAAGACCTTATAGGTCGAAACGTCGACTATCTATTGATGACTGCGATGAACTAATAAAAGCCTTTTAATTTATTGGACTGGTGAGTGCCCTCTTTTGAGATCTCTTTGGTCTCGGATACCTGGTATATGTGAAACTCTCCTTGGGGTTTTTTGAGGAGCACCCCTATATATGGATTTTTCTGATGTGAGTGCGGACTTTCAAAGAAATTATATATATATATATATATATATATATATAGAAATTTGGGTATGCAGGCACTCACCAGTAAATTCCAACAGGTATTTATTAATAACTCACAGAGACATAAAGACGGTGTGTCGACGTTTCGGTCATCACGTGACCTTCTTCAGGACATCATACAAGGACATCAGGAAGACAACTGTCCAGTGCATCACCATTCACCATATGTCACACAGGCTTCCCTTAAATAGCAAAGGCAGGCCCAAGCCACACCCAACCAGTGATTGCCACAGGAAGTGCCTCAAAAGGCACTAATTTCTGCACATAAACAACTATCCTAACAAGGACCTATACCCTATATGGGCGATTATACTATAATGTGACTCAAATCCTAATACCACTAAATAAAACATCACAAATGACTCAGAAACAAACAAAACACGGCCGCAGCCAGAAGTGCCATGCGTTCCACAGACTGTGGAACACATCCCGACCGGTACCGGAAGGGACGGCCGGAACCAGAAGTGACGTAATACAGGTCAAAAGAGCTCATCGTTCTGTTACAAACCAAGTGGGAGGCAGTGCACGCTCAGCAAACCACACTCTGCTCACTTGATCTCATCCTTTTGGTTATTGAGGAGGTGGGCACTGAGCTTAAACAGGTACGTCAGGATATTACTGCTTTCAACACCTTACACTTAACTACATTATCTGGTGATAAGATCCAAGGATTGGCTGAGCAATTTGGGTGACCAGATCAACACTTACCAGCAAGAATTGGTGGCTTTTAAGCGAAAAAAACTTACCGTGGTAAACTCGGATTATACTAACAATCAGGTATATAGATGGCTTAGAGGAGAAACTAGGAATTTCCCTCAGCGGAGATATAATTCTCATCCTAGATCTAGGATAACATATATTGAAGACACCTCCACTTGTCAGTCCAATTCAGATAGTGAATTTGTTGATAATCGTCCCCCAAGTGGTTCAGTGCCTACCCCATCTTTTTTAGGGCGAACAACCAGGAATACCACCAATCCGTCCCGAAATCGCGGGTCATGTACCCAACGCAGAGGGGCAAATTCAAGAAAAAGAGCGAGGGGCAGACACTAGATACGGCAGTGTTTAACCTCTCTAGTCATATACTTCCGCCTGATGAAATTGAATTATTATCACTCGGCTTGTCTTTTGTGCCTAGAATTAATCACAATAGTTTTGGTTGGTCAGTGGATCAGTATAAGTTCGGTAGAAAACTCAGATTGAGAGAATTTTTTGCTGATAAGGAATTTGTTCCTAATACCGAATTTAATCTCAACAAACCCAGTTCTTTCGACCCTCAAACCTCTAATGCTAGTATTAAATCTTTTTTGAGATTGATTGAACATGATATGTCTACCATAAACAGTGAGCCTAGTTATGATAATCTAACGGCTCCACAACGGAAGGCTTTGCGTGATTTAATGCATAACGATAATTTGGTGATCACTAAGTCGGACAAGGGCGGGGCCATTGTCGTTCAGGACTGGCACGCCTATGATCATGAAATCCGCCGCCAACTAGCCGATACTAATACCTATCATAAACTGCATGCTAGCCCAGTTGCCAGAGTTAAAAAAATTTGTAGATTCTGCTATAGATATGGGTGCACAGCACGGTTGGTTAGATGACAGCATCAGTGCTTATTTGAAGGTTGAACATCCCGTGTGCCCCATATTATACACACTCCCAAGATCCACAAGACACTGGTTGACCCACCTGGCCGCCCCATCTTTTCGGCCAGGGGTTCGACTCTTCAGCCAGTAGCAGTGTTCTTGGATAAGCTTCTATAGCCATACGTCCAGCAGATGCATAGCTACATACGTGATACTCCAGACTTTCTGGACAAGATTAAATCTTTGGGTGCTTTGCCCGCTAATGTATGGCTAGCATCTATGGACGTACAGTTGTTATATACGGTTATACCGCACAATGAGGGTCTGGAAGCTATGAGGCTAGCACTGATTTCAAGTCCACATACTGGTCCCCCCACTGATTTTCTTGTAGATTTTGCTAGGCTGGTCTTGACCAATAATTATTTCTTGTATGGTAAAGATTATTTTATGCAAGTGGCGGGTACAGCCATGGGGTCTAACCTGGCGCCCGCCTATGCAAATCTTAACATGCAACAGTATGAGAATACATTCATACTATCAAAGTATGGAGATAAAATACTATATTTCGGGAGAAATGTTGACGATTTATTTTTTGTTTGGGGTGACACCGAGACTGAGTTCATGGCAATGGTTGAGTATCTGAATGTACTACCTAGCCCGATAAGGTTCACATATTAGATTAGTCAATCTTCACTTAATTTTTTAGATGTAACCATTTCTTTTGAAAATAACCACTTGATATCTACTCTCTACCGAAAAGAGACAGATCGGAATACATTGCTACACGCTCGCAGCCACCATCCCAACAGACTCAAGGACAGCTTGCCGATTTCGCAGTTTATACGGATATTGCGCTATAATACATCTCCCACTAATACGGAGGCACAGATTCAAGATATGACTGAGAGATTCATCGACAGAGGCTACTCACGAAAGACTATTTGCAGATGCCTCACCAGGGCTAGAAACAGATATGCACAACAGGTTGATAACTCACAAATAAATAACGCAGGTAGAATGATCTTTATTTCTACATATGATACCAAATCTATCTATTCTGAGAAGACTATTAGGCAACATTGGCCGATCATTTCTATGGATCCTGTGTTTAAGGCTCTAAGTGCACAATCACCTATGTGTGCTTACCGACGAGGGCCAAACTTGAACCAATTATTGATGAGACCTACTGTGCAACCGAGTGGAGCCCCTGCGAGTTGGCTACCAACTAGACGGAAGGGTTGCTTCAGGTGTCCAGACTGCACCACATGTAGATCCTTGCAGACCGGGGCATACTTCACGCACCCCCATAGTGGGAAAAGAATCAACATCCGACATCGACTCCATTTTAAAATGGACTATGTAATTTATATAATCATCTGCCCGTGTGGCTTATATTATGTTGGTATGACATCCCGTTGCTTTCGGGTTAGGATGGCAAATCATCGCTACTCCATCCGTTCAGCACTGGCCACTGAAGAGACGGATAAGCCAGTGGCTAAGCACTTTCTAACAATGGGCCACTCAGTCTCAAGCCTGAAGTGTATGCTGATTGACATTATTCCCATGCCTCTACGCGGTGGTGACCGCGATAAATTGCTGCGTCAGCGTGAATCACGTTGGATATATCAATTGGACACCTCGTTCCCTCGTGGTTTAAATGAACATAATCCGTATAATATTTTTCTTCGTTAGGGGCAGGTAGGGACCCGAGGAATTCTAATTTGAGGAATGTATGACATACATTCTACATATTCTCTATTTTCTATTTTTCATTTGTTTTATTTTTTCTATTTTTTGGTTAATTGTTAGGATTAATTTTTGTTATGGTAGTTTACTTGTTGTATCGGGTGCTGCTTTATGGGGGTCAGATTGTGTCTGCCCCATATGGGCAGTTCCTGGTATTTTTGTAATTATTTGTCTTATGTGGTGTTTGTCTCCAGGCTTTTCCCTTTTAAAGGTGAGGCTGCAGCACTTGGCACTTTTGCAGTAACTGCCCAGCTAGACTAATGTTTACATTTATTATATATACTTTTGTGACAAATTGCGCCAGTATTTATTGCTCCCATATATATACAGTGGCTGGTTACCATGGTGATGCATCTACCAAGTGGGCGGAGTGTGGTTTGCTGAGCGTGCACTGCCTCCCACTTGGTTTGTAACAGAATAATGAGGCACTTCCTGTGGCAATTACTGGTTGGGTGTGGCTTGGGCCTGCCTTTGCTATTTAAGGGAAGCCTGTGTGACATATGGTGAATGGTGATGCACTGGACAGTTGTCTTCCTGATGTCCTTGTATGATGTCCTGAAGAAGGTCACGTGATGACCGAAACCTCGACACACCGTCTTTATGTCTCTTTATGTCTCTGTGAGTTATTAATAAATACCTGTTGGAATTTACTGGTGAGTGCCTGCATACCCAAATTTCTATATACTGGCCTATGGCCTATGGGCCTCTGTGGAGCACCCCATAGTTGATCTTATCAAGTCTGGAGTGTGGACTTTACTATATATATATATATATATATATATATATATATTGTGGCAGAGACAGCATTTTTCCATGTGAAAGTAATGTGGAGGATCCAGACCAGGTTTTGGAAGCAGTAGCAGAATTCCAGGTGAGTCATCAGCAGCACCTGGGATTTCCTGATGTAATGGTTTCCAGGGCAGAGTCACCTTGCTCTTGATGGTGGAGTAGCTACCCAAGTGATAGGCCGGGTTGTGTGGGTTAGACTAGGGACCACTGGAGCCTATCAAGAGTCTGCCACTCTGAGAGTGCCTGTATGCTTCTGCCTGTAATACCAACTGCATATGGATTTAATTTGCTATGTGGTGACCTTCATATACAGTCATCTCTGGAGGATCGTATCCGTGCAAAATATGTGCTGTGGTTGGATGACTGCATATGAAGGTTAAAAGCACCAGCAGCCGGGAGGACTTCTCTGCATCTAAGGGCTGGAAGGAGCGGTGAGATTGAACTCTGTCTGGCCAGACGTGTAATCTGCATAATACACTTCTCAGTTTAACGGATCTAAATTAGTGAATTAACTTTTCGTTACTCTGTGCCTGCATAAATACTGACTGTAGACGGAAGTGATTCATATACATTGTACAAAGCAGTTTTATAGTGTGCTACTTTGTTTTATCTAACAAGCAGTGATCACAGTGATACAATTAAGTGAATTCAGAGATTGACCTCTACAGGATTACAGACGGAAGTGACTTCCATTAATTGCAGAAAGCAAGTTTTATTTCATTTAAGCAGTGCTCACAGTGATACTATTAAGTGAGTTTAGAGATTTGCCTCTACAGGACTGGTTGCTGCTTTTTAATAATTAGGCTGTATCTTAAAGTTTTTTAATTTGTGTCACTATTGTGTGTTTAGATAACCGGACGGTGGATATGGATTGTAATGTATGTATTTTAATAAATTAAATTATAAAAGTCCTATCTATGTGCGCTGTAATATTTATTTTTGTATTTTGATTTTTTCATTAATAGGGTTGAGTAGCATTATATTACTGGCAGCACATAGATTGGTGTGACAGAGCGCTTGGCTATTTCTGTTGTTTTCCATAGCATTATAGGCAAACTGTTTGCTGTTATGTGTTAAATAGCCAGCAAAACAGGCAGGTGTCGGTTTGTACTGTTTGATAAGCCTGGTACATTATATTAAACCTCCTAGATTTGTCCTTAAAGGGGCCACACAGGGCAATATGGATGAGTTACTAAAACAATTTGCTGAACTTGCAGCTGGGCAACAAACCCAGATTCAAATGTTACATGATGGGCAACAAACCCAGATTCAGATGTTACATGAGGGGCAACGAACCCAGGCTGAAAGACCGCAAACTCAAATTCAAATGTTGCGCGATGAGTTAAAAGCGCTTAAAAAATCTGAGCCAGAGCGGGAAAGGCTACTAAAGCTCACTCCACATGATGATATAGAGGCATTCCTTTGCACGTTTGGGCGCATGGCCACGCAGTTGGGATGGCCTGCAGAGATGTAGCCAACTTTATCTTGACTGTTTCTCCGCCGAGACGGGCGTTTAGCCACGCTAAGGCGATAGCTGAGTTTAATCACAGGCAGGCGCGTTGAGACGATCTAGATACTCATCATGCATTACACATCTCCACCACTGTGTGGCTAATGCTCCACTAATCCAGTACTTTCGATCGTACAGTATAGCGGCGGATTGATCTACAGCTCTGGCAATACTGTAGGCGTAACGGGAAGCGGTGGAAAAAGTATGGAGTACAGTACTGTATGTGTATGGAGACGCAACTACAGTAATTGTGTAAAAGGAAGAATGTACAGTACAATGTATAAACACCGTGCTTTTAAAATATATGAGCGTCTGAGTTCGCTAATGCATAATGGGAATGGAGGACTAGCAGGAGGCGGAGGAAAACACCGTGCTTTACAAATGCGAGCGTCCGAGTCTTCTAAGGCATAAACCAACAGCAATGGGGCGAGGGCCGGGCGCTGTTTGCAGTACTTTCACACATGAAATTAGAAATCTCTCATGAGGCGTCGTGGGCTAGGGGTGAAGGCTCCCACCTCCCTCACTGGGGGTCCAGGGTTCGAGACATGATGTGCTTTCTTTCTTTTTTTTTTTTTTTTTTTTCTGTAATAATGCACTGTATTATTTTATTTACTTTGTAAGACAGTCAATGGAAGGATGCACACAGGTTTCACATAAATCAAAGTACATCTGCAGGAGCGATTCTTTACGCTAAATGCACCCAAACAGCGTGAATGAAATGAGTGTATTCTGGCGCTACCAACTAAGCAAAACAGTACTGTAGATCTTCAGCGTTTGTGCATTGCACAGGACCTGAATTTCCTCCCTGTGCAGGCCCCCAGGGGGGAAGGGCGATGGGGGTAGGGGGGAGACGATGGAAAATACTGTGCCTTTGAAATGCAATTACATGAGCGTCCGAGTACACTACGGCATACTGTAAACCAACACCAATGGGAAGGAAGTGCCAACCTTATTTTTAATGTGTTCCCGTGACATTCACTTTAACATTTTTTTTTTCTCTCCAATACAGTACATCCAATGGAAGGATGCACACAGGTTTCACATAAATCAAAGTACATCTGCAGGAGCGATTCTTTACGCTAAATGCAACCTACAGTACGGTACTGTAAGTGAGCAAAATAGTACTACAGTGGGCGTTTGTGTATTGCACATGACCTGCATTCCCTCCCTGTCTACTGCATGATCTGTGCAGGCTCCCATGGGGGAAGGGCAACAGGCTAGCAGGAGGCGGAGGAAAACACCGTGCTTTACAAATGCGAGCGTCCGAGTCCTCTAAGGCATAAACCAACAGCAATGGGGCGAGGGCCGGGCGCTGTTTGCAGTACTTTCACACATGAAATTAGAAATCTCTCATGAGGCGTCGTGGGCTAGGGGTGAAGGCTCCCACCTCCCTCACTGGGGGTCCAGGGTTCGAGACATGATGTGCTTTCTTTCTTTTTTTTTTTTTTTTTTTTTCTGTAATAATGCACTGTATTATTTTATTTACATTGTAAGACAGTCAATGGAAGGATGCACACAGGTTTCACATAAATCAAAGTACATCTGCAGGAGCGATTCTTTACGCTAAATGCACCCAAACAGCGTGAATGAAATGAGTGTATTCTGGCGCTACCAACTAAGCAAAACAGTACTGTAGATCTTCAGCGTTTGTGCATTGCACAGGACCTGAATTTCCTCCCTGTGCAGGCCCCCAGGGGGGAAGGGCGATGGGGGTAGGGGGGAGACGATGGAAAATACTGTGCCTTTGAAATGCAATTACATGAGCGTCCGAGTACACTACGGCATACTGTAAACCAACACCAATGGGAAGGAAGTGCCAACCTTATTTTTAATGTGTTCCCGTGACATTCACTTTAACATTTTTTTTTTTCTCTCCAATACAGTACATCCAATGGAAGGATGCACACAGGTTTCACATAAATCAAAGTACATCTGCAGGAGCGATTCTTTACGCTAAATGCAACCTACAGTACGGTACTGTAAGTGAGCAAAATAGTACTACAGTGGGCGTTTGTGTATTGCACATGACCTGCATTCCCTCCCTGTCTACTGCATGATCTGTGCAGGCTCCCATGGGGGAAGGGCAACAGGCTAGCAGGAGGCGGAGGAAAACACCGTGCTTTACAAATGCGAGCGTCCGAGTCCTCTAAGGCATAAACCAACAGCAATGGGGCGAGGGCCGGGCGCTGTTTGCAGTACTTTCACACATGAAATTAGAAATCTCTCATGAGGCGTCGTGGGCTAGGGGTGAAGGCTCCCACCTCCCTCACTGGGGGTCCAGGGTTCGAGACATGATGTGCTTTCTTTCTTTTTTTTTTTTTTTTTTCTGTAATAATGCACTGTATTATTTTATTTACATTGTAAGACAGTCAATGGAAGGATGCACACAGGTTTCACATAAATCAAAGTACATCTGCAGGAGCGATTCTTTACGCTAAATGCACCCAAACAGCGTGAATGAAATGAGTGTATTCTGGCGCTACCAACTAAGCAAAACAGTACTGTAGATCTTCAGCGTTTGTGCATTGCACAGGACCTGAATTTCCTCCCTGTGCAGGCCCCCAGGGGGGAAGGGCGATGGGGGTAGGGGGGAGACGATGGAAAATACTGTGCCTTTGAAATGCAATTACATGAGCGTCCGAGTACACTACGGCATACTGTAAACCAACACCAATGGGAAGGAAGTGCCAACCTTATTTTTAATGTGTTCCCGTGACATTCACTTTAACATTTTTTTTTTTCTCTCCAATACAGTACATCCAATGGAAGGATGCACACAGGTTTCACATAAATCAAAGTACATCTGCAGGAGCGATTCTTTACGCTAAATGCAACCTACAGTACGGTACTGTAAGTGAGCAAAATAGTACTACAGTGGGCGTTTGTGTATTGCACATGACCTGCATTCCCTCCCTGTCTACTGCATGATCTGTGCAGGCTCCCATGGGGGAAGGGCAACAGGCTAGCAGGAGGCGGAGGAAAACACCGTGCTTTACAAATGCGAGCGTCCGAGTCCTCTAAGGCATAAACCAACAGCAATGGGGCGAGGGCCGGGCGCTGTTTGCAGTACTTTCACACATGAAATTAGAAATCTCTCATGAGGCGTCGTGGGCTAGGGGTGAAGGCTCCCACCTCCCTCACTGGGGGTCCAGGGTTCGAGACATGATGTGCTTTCTTTCTTTTTTTTTTTTTTTTTTCTGTAATAATGCACTGTATTATTTTATTTACATTGTAAGACAGTCAATGGAAGGATGCACACAGGTTTCACATAAATCAAAGTACATCTGCAGGAGCGATTCTTTACGCTAAATGCACCCAAACAGCGTGAATGAAATGAGTGTATTCTGGCGCTACCAACTAAGCAAAACAGTACTGTAGATCTTCAGCGTTTGTGCATTGCACAGGACCTGAATTTCCTCCCTGTGCAGGCCCCCAGGGGGGAAGGGCGATGGGGGTAGGGGGGAGACGATGGAAAATACTGTGCCTTTGAAATGCAATTACATGAGCGTCCGAGTACACTACGGCATACTGTAAACCAACACCAATGGGAAGGAAGTGCCAACCTTATTTTTAATGTGTTCCCGTGACATTCACTTTAACATTTTTTTTTTTCTCTCCAATACAGTACATCCAATGGAAGGATGCACACAGGTTTCACATAAATCAAAGTACATCTGCAGGAGCGATTCTTTACGCTAAATGCAACCTACAGTACGGTACTGTAAGTGAGCAAAATAGTACTACAGTGGGCGTTTGTGTATTGCACATGACCTGCATTCCCTCCCTGTCTACTGCATGATCTGTGCAGGCTCCCATGGGGGAAGGGCAACAGGCTAGCAGGAGGTGGAGGAAAACACCGTGCTTTACAAATGCGAGCGTCCGAGTCCTCTAAGGCATAAACCAACAGCAATGGGGCGAGGGCCGGGCGCTGTTTGCAGTACTTTCACACATGAAATTAGAAATCTCTCATGAGGCGTCGTGGGCTAGGGGTGAAGGCTCCCACCTCCCTCACTGGGGGTCCAGGGTTCGAGACATGATGTGCTTTCTTTCTTTTTTTTTTTCTGTAATAATGCACTGTATTATTTTATTTACATTGTAAGACAGTCAATGGAAGGATGCACACAG
The DNA here is from genome assembly GCF_028390025.1 of Pseudophryne corroboree. Taxonomy (NCBI): domain Eukaryota; kingdom Metazoa; phylum Chordata; class Amphibia; order Anura; family Myobatrachidae; genus Pseudophryne; species Pseudophryne corroboree. Next base: position 705,654,581 of record NC_086447.1, read on the forward strand.
GTTTCACATAAATCAAAGTACATCTGCAGGAGCGATTCTTTACGCTAAATGCACCCAAACAGCGTGAATGAAATGAGTGTATTCTGGCGCTACCAACTAAGCAAAACAGTACTGTAGATCTTCAGCGTTTGTGCATTGCACAGGACCTGAATTTCCTCCCTGTGCAGGCCCCCAGGGGGGAAGGGCGATGGGGGTAGGGGGGAGACGATGGAAAATACTGTGCCTTTGAAATGCAATTACATGAGCGTCCGAGTACACTACGGCATACTGTAAACCAACACCAATGGGAAGGAAGTGCCAACCTTATTTTTAATGTGTTCCCGTGACATTCACTTTAACATTTTTTTTTTTCTCTCCAATACAGTACATCCAATGGAAGGATGCACACAGGTTTCACATAAATCAAAGTACATCTGCAGGAGCGATTCTTTACGCTAAATGCAACCTACAGTACGGTACTGTAAGTGAGCAAAATAGTACTACAGTGGGCGTTTGTGTATTGCACATGACCTGCATTCCCTCCCTGTCTACTGCATGATCTGTGCAGGCTCCCATGGGGGAAGGGCAACAGGCTAGCAGGAGGCGGAGGAAAACACCGTGCTTTACAAATGCGAGCGTCCGAGTCCTCTAAGGCATAAACCAACAGCAATGGGGCGAGGGCCGGGCGCTGTTTGCAGTACTTTCACACATGAAATTAGAAATCTCTCATGAGGCGTCGTGGGCTAGGGGTGAAGGCTCCCACCTCCCTCACTGGGGGTCCAGGGTTCGAGACATGATGTGCTTTCTTTCTTTTTTTTTTTTTTTTTTCTGTAATAATGCACTGTATTATTTTATTTACATTGTAAGACAGTCAATGGAAGGATGCACACAGGTTTCACATAAATCAAAGTACATCTGCAGGAGCGATTCTTTACGCTAAATGCACCCAAACAGCGTGAATGAAATGAGTGTATTCTGGCGCTACCAACTAAGCAAAACAGTACTGTAGATCTTCAGCGTTTGTGCATTGCACAGGACCTGAATTTCCTCCCTGTGCAGGCCCCCAGGGGGGAAGGGCGATGGGGGTAGGGGGGAGACGATGGAAAATACTGTGCCTTTGAAATGCAATTACATGAGCGTCCGAGTACACTACGGCATACTGTAAACCAACACCAATGGGAAGGAAGTGCCAACCTTATTTTTAATGTGTTCCCGTGACATTCACTTTAACATTTTTTTTTTTCTCTCCAATACAGTACATCCAATGGAAGGATGCACACAGGTTTCACATAAATCAAAGTACATCTGCAGGAGCGATTCTTTACGCTAAATGCAACCTACAGTACGGTACTGTAAGTGAGCAAAATAGTACTACAGTGGGCGTTTGTGTATTGCACATGACCTGCATTCCCTCCCTGTCTACTGCATGATCTGTGCAGGCTCCCATGGGGAAAGGGCAACAGGCTAGCAGGAGGCGGAGGAAAACACCGTGCTTTACAAATGCGAGCGTCCGAGTCCTCTAAGGCATAAACCAACAGCAATGGGGCGAGGGCCGGGCGCTGTTTGCAGTACTTTCACACATGAAATTAGAAATCTCTCATGAGGCGTCGTGGGCTAGGGGTGAAGGCTCCCACCTCCCTCACTGGGGGTCCAGGGTTCGAGACATGATGTGCTTTCTTTCTTTTTTTTTTTTTTTTTCTGTAATAATGCACTGTATTATTTTATTTACATTGTAAGACAGTCAATGGAAGGATGCACACAGGTTTCACATAAATCAAAGTACATCTGCAGGAGCGATTCTTTACGCTAAATGCACCCAAACAGCGTGAATGAAATGAGTGTATTCTGGCGCTACCAACTAAGCAAAACAGTACTGTAGATCTTCAGCGTTTGTGCATTGCACAGGACCTGAATTTCCTCCCTGTGCAGGCCCCCAGGGGGGAAGGGCGATGGGGGTAGGGGGGAGACGATGGAAAATACTGTGCCTTTGAAATGCAATTACATGAGCGTCCGAGTACACTACGGCATACTGTAAACCAACACCAATGGGAAGGAAGTGCCAACCTTATTTTTAATGTGTTCCCGTGACATTCACTTTAACATTTTTTTTTTTCTCTCCAATACAGTACATCCAATGGAAGGATGCACACAGGTTTCACATAAATCAAAGTACATCTGCAGGAGCGATTCTTTACGCTAAATGCAACCTACAGTACGGTACTGTAAGTGAGCAAAATAGTACTACAGTGGGCGTTTGTGTATTGCACATGACCTGCATTCCCTCCCTGTCTACTGCATGATCTGTGCAGGCTCCCATGGGGGAAGGGCAACAGGCTAGCAGGAGGCGGAGGAAAACACCGTGCTTTACAAATGCGAGCGTCCGAGTCCTCTAAGGCATAAACCAACAGCAATGGGGCGAGGGCCGGGCGCTGTTTGCAGTACTTTCACACATGAAATTAGAAATCTCTCATGAGGCGTCGTGGGCTAGGGGTGAAGGCTCCCACCTCCCTCACTGGGGGTCCAGGGTTCGAGACATGATGTGCTTTCTTTCTTTTTTTTTTTTTCTGTAATAATGCACTGTATTATTTTATTTACATTGTAAGACAGTCAATGGAAGGATGCACACAGGTTTCACATAAATCAAAGTACATCTGCAGGAGCGATTCTTTACGCTAAATGCACCCAAACAGCGTGAATGAAATGAGTGTATTCTGGCGCTACCAACTAAGCAAAACAGTACTGTAGATCTTCAGCGTTTGTGCATTGCACAGGACCTGAATTTCCTCCCTGTGCAGGCCCCCAGGGGGGAAGGGCGATGGGGGTAGGGGGGAGACGATGGAAAATACTGTGCCTTTGAAATGCAATTACATGAGCGTCCGAGTACACTACGGCATACTGTAAACCAACACCAATGGGAAGGAAGTGCCAACCTTATTTTTAATGTGTTCCCGTGACATTCACTTTAACATTTTTTTTTTTCTCTCCAATACAGTACATCCAATGGAAGGATGCACACAGGTTTCACATAAATCAAAGTACATCTGCAGGAGCGATTCTTTACGCTAAATGCAACCTACAGTACGGTACTGTAAGTGAGCAAAATAGTACTACAGTGGGCGTTTGTGTATTGCACATGACCTGCATTCCCTCCCTGTCTACTGCATGATCTGTGCAGGCTCCCATGGGGGAAGGGCAACAGGCTAGCAGGAGGCGGAGGAAAACACCGTGCTTTACAAATGCGAGCGTCCGAGTCCTCTAAGGCATAAACCAACAGCAATGGGGCGAGGGCCGGGCGCTGTTTGCAGTACTTTCACACATGAAATTAGAAATCTCTCATGAGGCGTCGTGGGCTAGGGGTGAAGGCTCCCACCTCCCTCACTGGGGGTCCAGGGTTCGAGACATGATGTGCTTTCTTTCTTTTTTTTTTTTTCTGTAATAATGCACTGTATTATTTTATTTACATTGTAAGACAGTCAATGGAAGGATGCACACAGGTTTCACATAAATCAAAGTACATCTGCAGGAGCGATTCTTTACGCTAAATGCACCCAAACAGCGTGAATGAAATGAGTGTATTCTGGCGCTACCAACTAAGCAAAACAGTACTGTAGATCTTCAGCGTTTGTGCATTGCACAGGACCTGAATTTCCTCCCTGTGCAGGCCCCCAGGGGGGAAGGGCGATGGGGGTAGGGGGGAGACGATGGAAAATACTGTGCCTTTGAAATGCAATTACATGAGCGTCCGAGTACACTACGGCATACTGTAAACCAACACCAATGGGAAGGAAGTGCCAACCTTATTTTTAATGTGTTCCCGTGACATTCACTTTAACATTTTTTTTTTCTCTCCAATACAGTACATCCAATGGAAGGATGCACACATGTTTCACATAAATCAAAGTACATCTGCAGGAGCGATTCTTTACGCTAAATGCAACCTACAGTACGGTACTGTAAGTGAGCAAAATAGTACTACAGTGGGCGTTTGTGTATTGCACATGACCTGCATTCCCTCCCTGTCTACTGCATGATCTGTGCAGGCTCCCATGGGGGAAGGGCAACAGGCTAGCAGGAGGCGGAGGAAAACACCGTGCTTTACAAATGCGAGCGTCCGAGTCCTCTAAGGCATAAACCAACAGCAATGGGGCGAGGGCCGGGCGCTGTTTGCAGTACTTTCACACATGAAATTAGAAATCTCTCATGAGGCGTCGTGGGCTAGGGGTGAAGGCTCCCACCTCCCTCACTGGGGGTCCAGGGTTCGAGACATGATGTGCTTTCTTTCTTTTTTTTTTTTTTTTTTCTGTAATAATGCACTGTATTATTTTATTTACATTGTAAGACAGTCAATGGAAGGATGCACACAGGTTTCACATAAATCAAAGTACATCTGCAGGAGCGATTCTTTACGCTAAATGCACCCAAACAGCGTGAATGAAATGAGTGTATTCTGGCGCTACCAACTAAGCAAAACAGTACTGTAGATCTTCAGCGTTTGTGCATTGCACAGGACCTGAATTTCCTCCCTGTGCAGGCCCCCAGGGGGGAAGGGCGATGGGGGTAGGGGGGAGACGATGGAAAATACTGTGCCTTTGAAATGCAATTACATGAGCGTCCGAGTACACTACGGCATACTGTAAACCAACACCAATGGGAAGGAAGTGCCAACCTTATTTTTAATGTGTTCCCGTGACATTCACTTTAACATTTTTTTTTTTCTCTCCAATACAGTACATCCAATGGAAGGATGCACACAGGTTTCACATAAATCAAAGTACATCTGCAGGAGCGATTCTTTACGCTAAATGCAACCTACAGTACGGTACTGTAAGTGAGCAAAATAGTACTACAGTGGGCGTTTGTGTATTGCACATGACCTGCATTCCCTCCCTGTCTACTGCATGATCTGTGCAGGCTCCCATGGGGGAAGGGCAACAGGCTAGCAGGAGGCGGAGGAAAACACCGTGCTTTACAAATGCGAGCGTCCGAGTCCTCTAAGGCATAAACCAACAGCAATGGGGCGAGGGCCGGGCGCTGTTTGCAGTACTTTCACACATGAAATTAGAAATCTCTCATGAGGCGTCGTGGGCTAGGGGTGAAGGCTCCCACCTCCCTCACTGGGGGTCCAGGGTTCGAGACATGATGTGCTTTCTTTCTTTTTTTTTTTTTTTTTTCTGTAATAATGCACTGTATTATTTTATTTACATTGTAAGACAGTCAATGGAAGGATGCACACAGGTTTCACATAAATCAAAGTACATCTGCAGGAGCGATTCTTTACGCTAAATGCACCCAAACAGCGTGAATGAAATGAGTGTATTCTGACGGACTGTGCATCTTCGGTATTTGTGTATAGCATAAGACCTGTGAAGGCTCCCAGGAGGGAAGGGCGTAGGGCAAGACAGTGGAAAATACTGTGGTCAAAGAAAGGGCATATGTAAAACTAAGGGAAACTGTCACAAAGTACAGTAACTACAGTACTGTACGTTGAATGCCTGGAACGCACGACGTCTGAGACGCACGACGTCTGAGACGCACGACGTCTGGATCGCTCATTGAGCATAAGCATGGCTGCTGTACCTGTAGTACGTGACCGTCCCTATGCTCTGGGTGAGCTGCGTCTCCTCGTTCGCTGGCGGGACAGAACTCTCGCCAGCAACGAGGAGAAAGTTAGGGCATATAGGAGGGCCAGCAGGGATATCCTCCGGACCTACAACCGGAGGAGAACGGTGAGGTCTCTCCAGAGGAGGTGGAGTGACCTCGTGAGGCGGACCCCACGACGCCTGCAGGCCATAAGGGATTGTAAGTACAGTACATTACTGTAGATTACTGTACTTTAAGTTACTGTAGTTACAGGTACAGTACATTATAGCAGGGGCTGCTGTAGCAGCAGGTATCCGGTCTATACAGCACTGTACAGTATTTGTGGTAAACAAATGGTTAAACAAGGACCAAACATTAACCCGGGTCAAAAGGTCAATTTGTTTTTTTGCGTCGACCTAGATGGTGCGGCTTTTGAAATTGGTTGACACCAGTTACTGTAGGTTGACATGGTCGTTAAGTTGACATGGAAAAAGATCGACATGCGTTTTACAAAAACAATTGTTATTTTTTTAAACTTGTGTATATACAGTAGTTCTTTACAATCCAGGTGGTCTACGATTGTGCAGTGTACAGTATCATGCAGTGTACAGTATATGCAATGTATCACAGTGTATCGTGCTGCGTAATTGCAGCGTGTCATGCAGTGTACATTCAGAATATGGTATTGTGCAGTGAGTGTAATACATAGTGAATCACATCGTGCAGCAGAGCCGGCCTTAGGCATAGGCAAACTACAGTAGGCAAATGCCTAGGGCATTTGCTATGCTTAGGGGCACCAGCAGCTTCTGCTGATTAAAATGATATGCGGCATGCCTATATTTTGCGTGACTGCGGCTGTATCTGTACCTGGCTAGGGCCAGCACTGTCGTGCAGTGTACTGTATACACATGTGGTAATTGCAGTTTTTTGTGTAGTGTACATTGTATCATATTTTGCAGGGAAATGTGCAGTTTGTCATATCACGCAGTCGTGCAGTGCATTGTGTGGTTTAATTGCAGTGTGCCGAAATTTGTGTTTCAGATAGTACAGTGTTCTAAGGGATGTTACTTTGGCAGAAATTATTCTAAGGGATGTTACAGTGGCCTAATGTGTTCTGACGTGCATTACTCTTGCATAAGGTTCATGACTGGCAGATCTCTACTTTGTGACGTAATGTGGATATACTACTGCACTACTGTGACGTACAGTAACGTGAATAAGGTGCTCTACTGTGTGACACAACGTGAATCAAGGACAGTACTGTGACGTGAATACGGTGCTCTACTGTGTGACACAACGTGAATCAAGGACAGTACTGTGACGTGAATAAGGTGCTCTACTGTGTGACACAACGTGAATCAAGGACAGTACTGTGACGTGAATACGGTGCTCTACTGTGTGACACAACGTGAATCAAGGACAGTACTGTGACGTGAATACGGTGCTCTACTGTGTGACACAACGTGAATCAAGGACAGTACTGTGACGTGAATACGGTGCTCTACTGTGTGACACAACGTGAATCAAGGACAGTACTGTGACGTGAATAAACTGCACTACTGTGACATGACGTGAATAAGATGAATTCAGGTGAGTACTGCATCATCTGTCATGAAATCAATTTGTAATGTAATGAACAGTACTGAGATGGTTAAGGGTGGGAGGGCTGCATGCTGATGTGTGTCATAATGTTTATAAGGGCAATGCTTATGTGTGTTACAATGTCTATAAAGGTAGTGTTCTGTCTAATACCCTGGACCTACTGTACTGTAGCGATACTGTAAGTGTACTGTATGTCACATTTAGAAATGTGCCCCTTAAGTTTTGAAGACAGTACAGTACACTATGCCCTCCTGAGTGATTAGGTGCAGGGTACTAGAATGAACAATTCCATTTATTGTGATGTCATAAAGATGCTGTCAATGTTGAATTTCATTGGCTGTACAGTATGCTGCCATTATACTGTATATATATTTTTACAGGGCTGGTAGCACGACGTCACAGGAGGCGGGACAGGCGCCGCCAAGCTGGTAAGTATTGTCAAATACAGTAGTGTACAGTACATAGTGATTTCTATAGTCCCAACCCCCTGTCCTGACCATCACAGATAACTCGCTGCAATCCGTTAATGTTAAGAATGTCTGTTTACAAAACTAAATGTAAATATTAAACACAAAGTATAAATAACATTGTAGATAGCTGAATACCCGTGCTTCGCTACGGGATGAGGATGGTAAATTCCAGTGATAGTTGTTTGTTAATTTACGTTTGTTGGCGATCTAGTATATAGTACTGTATACTTTAAGCATACTGTATCTTGCTTCTCTGATGCAGATTGTTTATTGGCCGGACCCCTTTTTGGTCCTGGATACTGTGCAGTACATGTTTCAAATTGACAGCTTCACTTACAGTACTGTTATTTTTTTTCCCACAGTACCACCACCACCACCACCTGCTGCGCTGCCAGGTATTGTGTAACGAGAATTCTGGTGCTACTGTCATCGTTGTTACACTACTGTACATGTGTCCTGGATACTATACAGTACATGTTTCAAATTGACAGCTTCACTTACAGTACTGTTATTTTTTTTCCCACAGTACCACCACCACCACCACCACCACCTGCTGCGCTGCCAGGTATTGTGTAACGAGAATTCTGGTGCTACTGTCATCGTTGTTACACTACTGTACATGTGTCCTGGATACTGTACAGTACATGTTTCAAATTGACAGCTTCACTTACAGTACTGTTATTTTTTTTCCCACAGTACCACCACCACCACCACCTGCTGCGCTGCCAGGTATTGTGTAACGAGAATTCTGGTGCTACTGTCATCGTTGTTACACTACTGTACATGTGTCCTGGATACTGTACAGTACATGTTTCAAATTGACAGCTTCACTTACAGTACTGTTATTTTTTTTCCCACAGTACCACCACCACCACCACCACCACCTGCTGCGCTGCCAGGTATTGTGTAACGAGAATTCTGGTGCTACTGTCATCGTTGTTACACTACTGTACATGTGTCCTGGATACTGTACAGTACATGTTTCAAATTGACAGCTTCACTTACAGTACTGTTATTTTTTTTCCCACAGTACCACCACCACCACCACCACCACCTGCTGCGCTGCCAGGTATTGTGTAACGAGAATTCTGGTGCTACTGTCATCGTTGTTACACTACTGTACATGTGTCCTGGATACTGTACAGTACATGTTTCAAATTGACAGCTTCACTTACAGTACTGTTATTTTTTTTCCCACAGTACCACCACCACCACCACCTGCTGCGCTGCCAGGTATTGTGTAACGAGAATTCTGGTGCTACTGTCATCGTTGTTACACTACTGTACATGTGTCCTGGATACTGTACAGTACATGTTTCAAATTGACAGCTTCACTTACAGTACTGTTATTTTTTTTCCCACAGTACCACCACCACCACCACCACCACCTGCTGCGCTGCCAGGTATTGTGTAACGAGAATTCTGGTGCTACTGTCATCGTTGTTACACTACTGTACATGTGTCCTGGATACTGTACAGTACATGTTTCAAATTGACAGCTTCACTTACAGTACTGTTATTTTTTTTCCCACAGTACCACCACCACCACCACCACCACCTGCTGCGCTGCCAGGTATTGTGTAACGAGAATTCTGGTGCTACTGTCATCGTTGTTACACTACTGTACATGTGTCCTGGATACTGTGCAGTACATGTTTCCAATTGACAGCTTCACTTACAGTACTGTTATTTTTTTTCCCACAGTACCACCACCACCACCACCACCACCTGCTGCGCTGCCAGGTATTGTGTAACGAGAATTCTGGTGCTACTGTCATCGTTGTTACACTACTGTACATGTGTCCTGGATACTGTACAGTACATGTTTCCAATTGACAGCTTCACTTACAGTACTGTTATTTTTTTTCCCACAGTTCCACCACCACCACCACCACCACCTGCTGCGCTGCCAGGTATTGTGTAACGAGAATTCTGGTGTGACTGTCATCGTTGTTACACTACTGTACATGTGTCCTGGATACTGTACAGTACATGTTTCAAATTGACAGCTTCACTTACAGTACTGTTATTTTTTTTCCCACAGTACCAACACCACCACCACCACCACCTGCTGCATCCGAGAGCTCCGGAAGTGGTAATAATTACTTTTTGTTACAGACACACTAGTTTCCTACAGTATTACTGTAATTTTTGTATTTTACAATACTTGTCATCTTTTACACACAGACCGCCTCGTAATTGATACAGAGGAGGAGCTCATTCCCATTGATTCGGGGGAGGAAGAGGAGCCAGATTATAGTAAGTACAGTAGGATTTTCTCAAGCCCATTCTTAAAAGTATTGACCAAGTCCACTTTTATTACTTTTCAGGCAGGGAATTCCAAACATGTACTGTACAGTATTTCCCTCACTGTGAAGACCCCTTTTCGCCTCTGTGCGAAATCGCCTCTACTTCAACAAGAGTTACTGTGCACGTGTCCTCTGTGTCCATCTTATCAAAAACCGTTCCTGTGTATTGTCCCCTTACTGTATACAGTATATTTGTAAAGGTTAATCATGTCCCCTCTTAATCTCCTCTTTTCCAATGTAAACATGCCTAGCCTGCCTTTCCTTGTATTCCATCTTCTCAATCCACTTCATCACTTTGGTCGCCCGCCTCTAAACCTTTTGTAGTTCCACGATATCCATTTTGTATTATGGTGCCCAAAATTGTGCATCCGACCCACCCTCCACTAGCCTAACCCTCCAATCATACTCTGAATCCACACTCTGCATTCTGAATGTCGAGATCCAGACAGCAGGTCTTTTAAATACAGTACTGTATGTCCCCTACCGCTGGACAGTCATTCTGCTCCTACTGTATTATGAATATATCTCTGCCTCCTGTAGCACTGTACTACTGTGCAATTTTGTAGTAACTGTACTCTACTGTATTTTGTTTATAATATTTTTTTATTTTCAACTCAGTAATTATTGACAGTGAGGATGAGGATGAAAAACACTCTCCCCAACTTGGTAAGTAAACTGCAGTATTGTACTGTACTGTACATTGTGTTAAACCAATGGGTTGGGTTTGCGTGACCAGCAGTCAGGATTCTAGCGGTCAGGTGACCGACAGTGGCATCCTGATTGCAGCAATCCCAACAGGGTGAGGTACGGTATCCTAACCCTCCTCCACTACCCCCTGATTCTGGCCTCGACATTCTCGTCTCTGTGTGCGAAATTTACTCTCCTCCTCCAATTCCTGACTGAATTTTTGCTTTACTGTATTCAACACAGAATACAAAAGTATATTTCATGGATTTTTTGCTTTCACAGGCCCTACACTGTCACAGGCGGTGGCGGAGGAGGAGGACCAGGACTCTATCTCTATGTCCATCACCTCACTGCACCCATTAAGTAAGTCCAGTCCGGTACATCGTGCCTCTGTAGAGCCAGTTTGAGCAAGGAGAGATTGATTGCTTCTTTTTTTGGTGGGGGCCCAAACCAACCAGTCATTTCAGCCACAGTCGTGTGGCAGACCCTGTTTATATAACATAAGGGTGGTTGGGAGGGCCCAATCACAATTCCATCTTGCACCTCTTTTTTTATTTATTTATCTTTGCATCATGTGATGTTTGGGGAAAATTGTTATAAGGTTTGATGTAAAAAAAAGGTTAAAAAAAAGAGGCAGATTAGATGGGCAAAGTGGTTCTTACAGTATTTGTCATCAAATTCTATGTTTCTGTATGCAGACCCTCCAACATGACCCGCCGCACTGCTCTGTTTCTAGACTTCCCTCTTAATTTATGATTTCCATCACCTGTGTTGAACTAGTTATATGATAAGAAAGCTGTTTCTTCACAGGTGATGGCAATAATAAATTAAGAGGGAAGTCCAGAACCAGAGCATTTTGTACCTAGTGGGGCGGGTCATGTTGGAGGGTATGTGTATTTCCTGGAATGAACCTTTTTTTTTTTTCACATTAATGTTTTTTTTCACAGGCCCTACACTGGAACAGGCCACGGAGGAGGAGGAGGATGATGATGATGCTGCTGCATTTAGTGGTAAGAATTATTACTGACATTGATCTGATGCCATCAGAGTAGCACTTTTCATCAGATTTTTCTGGCAAATGCGTAGAAATCGGATGAAAATTGTTTTTGTTTGAACTGGTGATATTGCCCATACAGTAGCAACCGATCACATCCCACATTAACATTTACAGTATCTAGTTACACTTACAGACGATAATACAGTACAGTAGGTAATATTTGATTGGTTGCTACTGTATGGACAACATCCTGTTCTAAAAAAAACACCCATCTTACTCAATTTCTCTCTCTCTCTCTCTCTCACCCCTTGTCACTGTCTCTCCATTCATCTCTCTAGATACTGTCAGTGATGAATTTCCCATTAGGCACGAGAGGCACGTACTGTACCTAGTGGCGGCATCTGTTTGGGGGCCTCAGTTGGATGCTTACAGTATGCTAATACTGTCATCCCAAAAATTACCACTACAGTAACTGCTAAATATTTTAAGTGTACTGTACAATATGCACATACAGTACTGTACAGTATACATAATTCAAAAGAAAAAAGAGTTGCTACTGTACCTTATTCTAGTCATAATCACCGGCATACGGGTCACTCACAAATTTTCTGATGGTCTCGGTGGGGTCCCTTGGAATCACCATGCCTGTCACAAGCATACCTTTTTTTACCCACCTGACACTGGGCCTGGACACTAGTGTACTATTACTATACTTTTTACTGTATACTGTATCTTATAATATTCTTCTCTTTTACCCACAGACGACGAGCCAGAATACATTTTTGGTAAATATACTGTACAGTAGCAATAGTTGGTACTGTAATTACAGTATTTTTTTTTCTCCAACATTATTTTAAGTCAAACTGATATGACTAACTGTACTGTATTATCTTTTTACAGTCCGTCGCCAACCAGTGGAGGAGACACCTGGTAATAAAATAGAAATACATAATGCACTGTACTGTATTCTAACTTACTGTAACATGTATAACACTGAGCTGATCATCTTCACACCCTCTGACATAACCTTACAGTACAAACTGTACTTTCTCTCCTTTTTCACCCTCTTCACTCCACAAATGCATGCTGCGTTTCCTGACTACTGATATAATAGTGTGTAGAGCGTAGCGAGGCACCGTGCCCACCGCGTGGCGAGCGAAGCAAGCATGCAAGGGGCTGCTTTCCGCTCGCCGCCCCTGTCGGGATTGTGTGGTCGGGATTCCGGCGTCTGTATTTTGACTGCCGGGATCCCGTCCAGCGGGATTACGTACTGATCTCCAGTCTGAGCCTGCCCTAGGCATAGGCATACTTGCCAAATGCCCAGGGGCACAAGCAGCTTCTGCTGATTAATATGATATGCAGCATGCCTACAGTATATTCTGTGCATACAAAATGCATTACTAATGTGCAGCATTATGTGTATACAGTACTTTGTTGTGTAACATATACTGTAGCAAGGGCACTACTGTGTGGTCTAATGTGAACAAAGAGCAATATGATGTGATGCAATGTGAATAAGTGGGAATACTTTGAGGAGTAATGTGGTACTATCATATGATGTAACGAGAAAAAGAGACACTATTGCATGATATGTTGTGAATAAAGTTGCAGTACTGTGTGGCGTCATTTCAGATTGGGGAATTACTGTGTGGCCTTGCCCCTTCCCAGCAAGAACATGCACCGTTTTGGGATGCACACCGAATGTGCACACTGTTGCTATTTTAAACATACAGTACAGTAAGTTGGAGGAGCACCAAAATGACGACTGCTATGGTTGAGGGGTGATGGTGCTGGGAAAGGGGTACAGGCTCAGAGGCGGAAATAGCATCTGTGCAAGGGGGCAGCATCCAAAAACTTGACTAGGGAATCATATTATTTATGGCTGGCTCTGAGTACAGTCCACTATTATGGATAGTACTCCCTACAACACCACCTACAGTACTGTAACCCTCTTTTTTCTGAAGCGGTCATGAAATGTCATGACTGCTAATACATACAGTAAATGTCTACAGTATTTGTACTGTGGTGTTTAATTCCTTTGACAATTTGTTTATGACCTATTGAAGCTAAACTCTTGTACAGTACTTTATATTTTGAATACCAGCAATACAGTATAATACTGTACCTACAGTATACAGTAATAATTGTTTACTATTTGAATGTGACTAAATGTTTTTTTTTCTCCAATATAGTGCCAATTATTTATGGGGGCCCCAGACAGGGGCAAGATAGGTGGGCTGGCCCAGAAGCGGGCAGGCAGCAGCCCACTTATACAAGAGGTAAACTAAAGCAATGTTTAAATTACCTCGACAGCATACAGTAGTGTTTGATTTACTGTACTGACAATACAGTACTGTACATTGTAAATAACAATATTGTCTAATATAGAGTAAAGTACTGTATTGCCATTACTACACTGTAAAGTATTCAGTATTTGTTTTGTAATACTGTCCTTTTTTTCCCACAGAACAGTTGCAGCGTGCCATCCAGCTCCAGCGGGTGGTGGTCCACCTCCTAGTGGACCACTATTTTAATATTTTATTAAGTTTAATTTAATTTTATTTAATAAAAATTTTTGTTCTTGTACTCCATTGTATAGTATCTTTTTCTACTGTATAAGATAGGCATACTGTACACCATACAATTATCTGGCAGATAATCTGCAAGATCTGGCTGTTTGTAATGAAATTCTCTCCTAATTTAGCTGTGGTGTACAGTACCTCCTGAGTGTGCTGGGGTGCTTTCTGGCCAGTTTGGGGTGATTTGGAGCAAGTTTGGTCGGCCATCTGGCCGACATGTGCTGTCGACTGTTTGGCAAACATGTGTTTTCACTCCAGCATGTGTGTGTCAGGCATTTTGTGTGTGTCAGGCATTTTGTGTGTGTCAGGCATTTTGTGTGTGTCAGGCATTTTGTGTGTGTCAGCCATTTTATGTGTGTCAGCCATTGCTGTGTGGTTCCACAAATGTTAGCGTGTCAAAGTGCTGACCACTGACACCACTATTTCACTTTGTACCGCATGCCTTTTGTGGAACCACACAGCCCAGCATGACTTATTGCTGGGCTGTGTGGTTCCACAAATTTTCTTGGAAAACAAATGAACATGAGTGTCTTTACTTTAATACTTTTTTTTTTTTTTCCCCCACAGATATCTATATACACAAGAAAAGAATGTAACGAAGAACAAACTACTTTTTTGTTTTAATTAACTTTCAAACTTTATTTAAAAAAAAAACACCTTTTTTTTCTTCAATAAACTTTTAAAAATAGAAGTTTCCTGTGGTTTTTATTAAAATATGAAATGCAAGATGCCTAACCAAGTTGTTTTACATACAGTATACCACTCTTAATTGAATTCCCATCATACAGTAGTACTAATTTATACAGTACAGGAAGTTGGGAATACAAACATTGGAAACCACGTCATGTTTATTTTAAGAAACACTTTATTTACGGACAAAATCATTTGGAACATGTAACATCACACATACTGTACTGTATTGTAATAAAGCCAACATCACACATACTGTACGGTACTTTAATCAAAAGGTAACAGCACAAATACAGTAACAATATCAACTTTAACATTTTTATAATTTATTTTTTTGTGGTGGTGGTGCGGGGTAATGGTTTTTGTACTTTATTTTTAGGTTTTGCTTTTTTGAATTATTTTTCGTTTTTGTCTTTTGCTTTTTAACACTGTCGCATACGGACACCAGAATAGAGGACTGACAACAGCAGCCCCTGGATGGAAACGCAGCCCAAGGCCCCAGATGGACACAGCACAATGGACTCGGCTGCTACTGGATAGATACAGCAGCGCCCAAAAAATCAACAGGAATAAAAGGGGCAACTTGTAACAGGCCCTTACATTACCAGGAATGTGGTGAGCCAAGTTCATGCACTCCCCTTTGAGTAACCGAGCTGCTCCAAGTGGATTCAGCACAGTGCATGCAGCCCCAGAAAATGTACAGGTCATACAGGTACATTGACACAATTTTTTAGCTTCAGCTGTGTGAAGCTGATGTGCTGAAGCTAGGAGGTAGGTAATGATCTGGTTTCATCATAGTCGAGCTTCCAAGTCATTTTCCTCTTCGTTCTCAGCACAGAGTTTATGGTATCCCTTATCTTCCTCTTTTCTGGATCACCAATCCTCACGCGGCGTTCACACCTAGCCATGATGTCATGTACCAGATTTTTGGGCAGCGGAAGTTTGCCCTTGGAACCATCAAAGTTCACACGATTGGCCCACGTCAAGTATTTGTCGTACCGTACATGGTGCTGGAACAGAGAATATGCATATTTCTGAATATGTCCATTTGAAGCTCTGTACAGATGGTCGTCCAGGGAAGTTGAGATGACAGCCAGGGCAATATTGTTCAGAGAGCCTCCGAATGTATTGCGAAGTGGCCTGTGAGCAGGTGTGCTGGTCATCATTGGTGTTCCTGGCAACAGCACACTTGAATCCAGGCCTCTGCGGTCGTCCAGCCCTCTGCGGTCCTCCAGGTCTCTTCTGCGGTCCTCCTGGTCTCTTCTGCGGTCCTCCAGGTCTCTTCTGCGGTCCTCCAGGCCTCCTCTGCGGTCGTCCAAGTCGCTGACTTCGTCCAGTCCGCTGCTGTGGTCCAGGCCTCTGCGGTCCTCCAGGCCTCCTCTGCGGTCCTCCAGGCCTCCTCTGCGGTCCTCCAGGCCTCCTCTGCGGTCCTCCAGGTCTCTTCTGCGGTCCTCCAGGCCTCCTCTGCGGTCCTCCAGGCCTCCTCTGCGGTCCTCCAGGCCTCCTCTGCGGTCCTCCAGGCCTCCTCTGCGGTCCTCCAGGCCTCCTCTGCGGTCCTCCAGGTCTCTTCTGCGGTCCTCCAGGCCTCCTCTGCGGTCCTCCAGGCCTCCTCTGCGGTCCTCCAGGTCTCTTCTGCGGTCCTCCAGGCCTCCTCTGCGGTCCTCCAGGCCTCCTCTGCGGTCCTCCAGGCCTCCTCTGCGGTCCTCCATGTTTCCTCTGCGGTCCTCCAGGCCTCTGTGGTCGTCCAGGCCTCCTCTGCGTTCGCCCAAGTCGCTGACTTCGTCCAGTCCGCTGCTGTGGTCCAGGCCTCTGCGGTCCTCCAGGTCTCTTCTGCGGTCCTCCAGGTCTCTTCTGCGGTCCTCCAGGCCTCCTCTGCGTTCGCCCAAGTCGCTGACTTCGTCCAGTCCGCTGCTGTGGTCCAGGCCTCTGCGGTCCTCCAGGTCTCTTCTGCGGTCCTCCAGGTCTCTTCTGCGGTCCTCCAGGTCTCCTCTGCGGTCCTCCAGGCCTCCTCTGCGGTCCTCCAGGCCTCCTCTGCGGTCCTCCAGGCCTCCTCTGCGGTCCTCCAGGCCTCCTCTGCGGTCCTCCATGCCGCTGACTTCGTCCAGTCCGCTGCGGTCCTCCAGGCCTCCTCTGCGGTCCTCCAGGCCTCCTCTGCGGTCCTCCAGGCCTCTTCTGCGGTCCTCCAGGCCTCCTCTGCGGTCGTCCAAGTCGCTGACTTCGTCCAGTCCGCTGCTGCGGTCCCCCAGGCCTCCTCTGCGGTCGTCCAGGCCTCCTCTGCGGTCCTCCAGGCCTCCTCTGCGGTCCTCCAGGCCTCCTCTGCGGTCCTCCAGGCCTCCTCTGCGGTCCTCCAGGTCTCTTCTGCGGTCCTCCAGGCCTCCTCTGCGGTCCTCCAGGCCTCCTCTGCGGTCCTCCAGGTCTCTTCTGCGGTCCTCCAGGCCTCCTCTGCGGTCCTCCAGGCCTCCTCTGCGGTCCTCCAGGCCTCCTCTGCGGTCCTCCATGTTTCCTCTGCGGTCCTCCAGGCCTCTGTGGTCGTCCAGGCCTCCTCTGCGTTCGCCCAAGTCGCTGACTTCGTCCAGTCCGCTGCTGTGGTCCAGGCCTCTGCGGTCCTCCAGGTCTCTTCTGCGGTCCTCCAGGTCTCTTCTGCGGTCCTCCAGGCCTCCTCTGCGTTCGCCCAAGTCGCTGACTTCGTCCAGTCCGCTGCTGTGGTCCAGGCCTCTGCGGTCCTCCAGGTCTCTTCTGCGGTCCTCCAGGTCTCTTCTGCGGTCCTCCAGGTCTCCTCTGCGGTCCTCCAGGCCTCCTCTGCGGTCCTCCAGGCCTCCTCTGCGGTCCTCCAGGCCTCCTCTGCGGTCCTCCAGGCCTCCTCTGCGGTCCTCCATGCCGCTGACTTCGTCCAGTCCGCTGCGGTCCTCCAGGCCTCCTCTGCGGTCCTCCAGGCCTCCTCTGCGGTCCTCCAGGCCTCTTCTGCGGTCCTCCAGGCCTCCTCTGCGGTCGTCCAAGTCGCTGACTTCGTCCAGTCCGCTGCTGCGGTCCCCCAGGCCTCCTCTGCGGTCGTCCAGGCCTCCTCTGCGGTCGTCCAGGCCTCCTCTGCGGTCGTCCAGGCCTCCTCTGCGGTCCTCCAGGCCTCTTCTGCGGTCCTCCAGGCCTCCTCTGCGGTCGTCCAAGTCGCTGACTTCGTCCAGTCCGCTGCTGCGGTCCCCCAGGCCTCCTCTGCGGTCGTCCAGGCCTCCTCTGCGGTCCTCCAGGCCTCCTCTGCGGTCCTCCAGGCCTCCTCTGCGGTCCTCCAGGCCTCCTCTGCGGTCCTCCATGCCGCTGACTTCGTCCAGTCCGCTGCGGTCCTCCAGGTCTCCTCTGCGGTCGTCCAGGCCTCCTCTGCGGTCGTCCAGGCCTCCTCTGCGGTCCTCCAGGCCTCCTCTGCGGTCCTCCAGGCCTCCTCTGCGGTCCTCCAGGCCTCCTCTGCGGTCCTCCAGGCCTCCTCTGCGGTCGTCCATGCCGCTGACTTCGTCCAGTCCGCTGCGGTCCTCCAGGCCTCCTCTGCGGTCCTCCAGGTCTCCTCTGCGGTCCTCCAGGCCTCCTCTGCGGTCCTCCAGGCCTCCTCTGCGGTCCTCCAGGCCTCCTCTGCGGTCCTCCAGGCCTCGGTCGTCCAGGCCGCTGACTTGAACCGCTTGGTGGTGTGTTGCAATGATGGTGCGGCAAACTCCAACTTGCCATTCTTCCCTCGTTTGTTCAATGACTTTCTTCATGGCTTCTACCATCTGTTCCTTTATGCCTTCTTTAAGGCCAGCCACATCGGTCTGCAGCTGATTGACCTGTCCACCAACTTCTGACTCCATATTGGTCACCTTACTGAGTAGCTCCTTTAGTAAAACAGGACAGGTACACTGGCAGTCCTGCACTTTGGTGTTCACATCTGTGAAATGCAACCTTCTTCGTGGTGAATGTGTCATGTCTTCTTGTCCAGGGGTGGCTACATGGTCCAAAAAAGAAGCTTCCTGATGCAGCGTGTTTGTCACGTCCTCTAGCACCGGTATTTCCAGATTCATTGGCTGAACACTGTGATCTGCAGGAGATGGAACAATTACATCATTTGCCACACCACATATCATCTCCAACGTATTATTCTTTGCCTTGGCATTTTTTCGTGGTTTCACCACATTTTCTTTCTGAGCCGCCTTGGCAGTTTTCTTCTTCTTTTGTGGGACTAATGCAGCAAGTTTCTGTGCCACTGATGGGTGGGTTTTGGCACTCCCGTAAAATCTGGTAGTCTGCATTCTTTGTCTTTTGTCTAAAAATATAAAAACCACAATAAGAAAACATGTAAAGCACAGCATGCTAAAAATAGCAAACAACTGTACATTTTCAAATAAAGTGCACAACAGTAAAGTGCAAATACTGTACAGTATTTGCCTTTTTTCCCTGTGCCTCCCAACAAGAACCTCTGCAGGAGGGACAGAATGCTCTGTTACGGACTTCAGTTTAAATATACAGTATGATTACCATCACCTGTGCGAACAACTATACTGTACAGTAGTTACTGTATTTGATAAGATAGGTGTTTCACCACAAGTGATAGCAATCATTCAGTACTACTGCACATACCTGTAGTACACCGGGATAAGCAAGGTCTATGTACATTACGTTATACCGAGCTGGATCGCTTAGCAACCTGACAAAATGGCCACCGACCGTGAACTCCCAGCACGTGGCAGCGCTTGGATATGGAGTGAGATACAGTATGGTACAGTCCAGGGGCAATGCTGAAGGAGCGTCACAATCCCCTAGCTCAATTACTAGAGCCATCTTAACAGCAGTGTGGGCCCCTGGACACAGCAATGCACTGGGGCCCCTACCCACTCACCAGCGGAAGGGGTGGGGGGAGCTATCAGCGGCAGCTTTGATGCTCCGCGGGGGATAGGGGGGGTTCTATCTTTCGCTCAGTATGTACAGTAGGACCTGGAGAAATAATTTCTGCTAATTATTCCTTTACTGCACAGATGGGGCAGGAAGGAGAACACTAAACTGTAGAAGGGGGCATTGTGCTGAATGAAGGGGCCCTGGTACATGACTTCCAGGGTGGTAGGGGGTGTTTAATACACAGGGGAGGAGTGGATAATGGAGTGGGCTTAATATTAGTGTTATGGACTGCAATTAGTTTCCTGTATGAAACAGATACAGTACAGTAAATAACCCTCCTTGGAAGTGCATGGGCCCTGTGAGACTTACAGTAGTGTACAGCATAAGGGTCGACTGACATGATGTACAAGCATTACATACAGTACATGTCAGTACTGTATGTAAATTCTTCAATTATTGCCTAACAACAATGCTGCTTACTGTATATTAAATACTGTAGGCCTAGAAATGTGCATCTCAATATAGTAGTTAAAAACACAGGGGCCTATGTGGATAAGCGAGTTCTATGCACACTAAAAATGGCCACCGACCGTGAACCCCCAGCACGTGGCAGCGCTCGGATATGTAGTGAGATACAGTATGGCATACATTTCACAGTTCAGGGGGCAATGCTGAAGGAGCGTCACAATCCCCTAGCTCAATTACATTGGGATAAGCGAGGTCTATGCACATTACGGTATACCGAGCTGGATCGCTTAGCAACCTGACAAAATGGCCGCCGACCGTGAACTCCCAGCACGTGGCAGCGCTCGGATATGTAGTGAGATACAATATGGCATACATTTCACAGTTCAGGGGGCAATGCTGAAGGAGCGTCACAATCCCCTAGCTCAATTACATTGGGATAAGCGAGGTCTATGCACATTACGGTATACCGAGCTGGATCGCTTAGCAACCTGACAAAATGGCCGCCGACCGTGAACTCCCAGCACGTGGCAGCGCTCGGATATGTAGTGAGATACAATATGGCATACATTTCACAGTTCAGGGGGCAATGCTGAAGGAGCGTCACAATCCCCTAGCTCAATTACATTGGGATAAGCGAGGTCTATGCACATTACGGTATACCGAGCTGGATCGCTTAGCAACCTGACAAAATGGCCGCCGACCGTGAACTCCCAGCACGTGGCAGCGCTCGGATATGTAGTGAGATACAATATGGCATACATTTCACAGTTCAGGGGGCAATGCTGAAGGAGCGTCACAATCCCCTAGCTCAATTACATTGGGATAAGCGAGGTCTATGCACATTACGGTATACCGAGCTGGATCGCTTAGCAACCTGACAAAATGGCCGCCGACCGTGAACTCCCAGCACGTGGCAGCGCTCGGATATGTAGTGAGATACAATATGGCATACATTTCACAGTTCAGGGGGCAATGCTGAAGGAGCGTCACAATCCCCTAGCTCAATTACATTGGGATAAGCGAGGTCTATGCACATTACGGTATACCGAGCTGGATCGCTTAGCAACCTGACAAAATGGCCGCCGACCGTGAACTCCCAGCACGTGGCAGCGCTCGGATATGTAGTGAGATACAATATGGCATACATTTCACAGTTCAGGGGGCAATGCTGAAGGAGCGTCACAATCCCCTAGCTCAATTACATTGGGATAAGCGAGGTCTATGCACATTACGGTATACCGAGCTGGATCGCTTAGCAACCTGACAACATGGCCGCCGACCGTGAACTCCCAGCACGTGGCAGCGCTCGGATATGTAGTGAGAGATGGTATACATTTTAAAATACACCGGGATAAGTTGTACAGGCCATGGAGCAATGCACAGGGACATTCATCATTTACGTACAGTATATAAATAATTGTAAACCGTAAATGAAAGAATTACCGGTCAAATACTGTATGACGAAACTGTGTCAATGAGCTGGAACAGTATGGCCTGTGAAGAAGTTTTCGAAGGCAGAAACGGAGAGCAAATTATCAGGAGATTTCTGAAAGGTCGGAGAAGATCCACACAGCAAGTCTGCCTACGAGGAAACAGATTTGCAAAGTGGGTAGCGGGCGGTGACTGAGACGCTCTTTTATTCACATTCAAAAGTACCTGTACAGTATGCTCTGTGATTGGTGTAAGGATGAATGCGCCTATATTGGCACCAATCACAGCGGTAAGAATTCCTTTTGTGTGAATGTGAATAAAAGAGCGTCTCAGTCACCGCCCCGCTACCCACTTTGCAAAGCTGTTTCCTCGTAAGCAGACTTGCTGTGTGGATCTTCTCCGACCTTTCAGAAATCTCCTGATAATTTGCTCTCCGTTTCTGCCTTCGAAAACTTCTTCACAGGCCATACTGTTCCAGCTCATTGACACAGTTTCGTCATACAGTATTTGACCGGTAATTCTTTCATTTACGGTTTACAATTATTTATATACTGTACGTAAATGATGAATGTCCCTGTGCATTGCTCCATGGCCTGTACAACTTATCCCGGTGTACTGTATTTTAAAATGTATACCATCTCTCACTACATATCCGAGCGCTGCCACGTGCTGGGAGTTCACGGTCGGCGGCCATGTTGTCAGGTTGCTAAGCGATCCAGCTCGGTATACCGTAATGTGCATAGACCTCGCTTATCCCAATGTAATTGAGCTAGGGGATTGTGACGCTCCTTCAGCATTGCCCCCTGAACTGTGAAATGTATGCCATATTGTATCTCACTACATATCCGAGCGCTGCCACGTGCTGGGAGTTCACGGTCGGCGGCCATGTTGTCAGGTTGCTAAGCGATCCAGCTCGGTATACCGTAATGTGCATAGACCTCGCTTATCCCAATGTAATTGAGCTAGGGGATTGTGACGCTCCTTCAGCATTGCCCCCTGAACTGTGAAATGTATGCCATATTGTATCTCACTACATATCCGAGCGCTGCCACGTGCTGGGGGTTCACGGTCGGTGGCCATTTTTAGTGTGCATAGAACTCGCTTATCCACATACTGTAGGCCCCTGTGTTTTTAACTACTATATTGAGATGCACATTTCTAGGCCTACAGTATTTAATATACAGTAAGCAGCATTGTTGTTAGGCAATAATTGAAGAATTTACATACAGTACTGACATGTACTGTATGTAATGCTTGTACATCATGTCAGTCGACCCTTATGCTGTACACTACTGTAAGTCTCACAGGGCCCATGCACTTCCAAGGAGGGTTATTTACTGTACTGTATCTGTTTCATACAGGAAACTAATTGCAGTCCATAACACTGAAGTTGTATTTTCAGTACTGTACAGTATACAATACTTAAATTTGAACATCAGGTACTGGATAGTAAACATGTACAGTATTAACTTCTATCATAAAACTCTTATGCATTTTCAGATGTGTAAATTTTAGACTACAGTATTCACAAATGTTTTCTCTCCATACAGGAATTATAGTTGGACAACATGCCAGTAACTATCAACAAAACGATGAGCAAGATAATCGCCAACATGAAAAAAGAAAATAAAACCATCAAAGAGATCCATGCATGGCTCAAGGAAAGTGGCATTATAGTCACTTTAGAAACGGTGCGCTATCATGCATTCGAGAGAACAACGCCCAGATTTGTATTTCCTACAAAATGCACATGGTACGTACTGTACACTACTGTAATGTTTAAATGACTTGCTTTATACCATAAACAATTTTTTTGAAATAAAATAAAAACTTCATCAATTGTAACTGTGATTGTGCTGTTCATGAATTCATATTTTTCATACTGTATTGTACTGTAGGAGAGTGCAACAAATTGTGGAGGAACTAACTCGTGAGGATGATGAGCGTACTGCTCTGCAAATAAAACGAATTCTCCATTCCAAGTATGACCTGGACATATCGGCCACCAGCATCAGAAGGATGCGACGGAAAATGGGATGGACCTTTGGCGCAACAAGGTAAAATACTGAAAGCAGTATAAACCATACAGTAAATGCACTGTTAATAATCCCTTGATACGTGATATAATAATGCCATAAATCATTATACAGAGTGTGTACTTTATACTATATACAGTATGTGTGTGTGTATATACTGTATATACAGTATTCTATCCCAAAAGAGATACCTACTGTATAGGCACTCAGAGACAGCAATGAAGCATTGCCGGCTTATTGTGATGATTACATACTGTATACTGTGTGTGTGTGTTTGTGTGTATGTACAGTATGTATATATATATTACTCTGTATGTAACTTAATGTACTGTATGTACAGTTTAATGTATACAGTAGGTATATAATACAGTATACTGCACATACAGTCTACTGTATATACAGTAATCTGTAAATCTGTAATTTCATAACTGTATCTGATTTCATTATTTTTGGCTCTTCACAGGATATCTCCAATGATAAGAGATGTGAATAAAGAAAAGAGAGTGGAACAGGCACGGCGATGGATTGAGAGTGGTGAAACATTTGATGATGTCATTTTCACAGATGAATCGTCTGTTGCCCTTGAGCGGTTCTCCAGAATGTCATTCAGGAAACGTAACCATATCTCTTTAAAACCACGCCCAAAGCATCCATTGAAAATCCATGTATGGGGAGGCATATCACGATTAGGAGCTGGTCCCCTATTATTTTTCGAAGGTACAGTACAGTACTATACTTTATTCTGTGCCTGTGTTCTGTAAAAATACATGTTGTACTGTAGAGTACGTGTAACTGCACAATAAAAGGAGTTGCTTATTAATGAACAACATTTTTTGATTTCTGTAGGAATCATGGATAAGAAATATTTCCAAGAAACAATAGTAGAGAAATGTATGGTGCCATTTGTGAATAAATATTACCCAACTCACCATAGGATATTCCAAGACAATGATCCTAAACACTCCGCCTCAGCCAAATTTATGGAAGAGAAAGGTATGAATTGGGAACGCACACCACCAGAGTGAGTATTCTTTCAACAGTGTACAAGTAAAATTTTGGATAGCACTCTAGTACTGTAAAAAAAAATTTTGTTTAATAAACAGTACAATATTGTATGTTTAATTTTCTCTATTTACTGTAATGTACTGTAATTAATTTTTTCTATACGCTTTTTTTTTTTTTTTATTAGATCACCAGACATGAACCCAATCGAATTAGTGTGGGCTCAATTGAAGAGGTACGTTAGGAGTGTTGCAAAGCCAACAACAAAACAGCAACTGGTGGATGGGATAAAGAAATTTTGGCTAGAAGTACTCACACCTGAACATTGTAATAATTATATAAATCACCTGTATAAAGTATTACCTGTTGTAGTTGAAAGAAATGGTCAAGCCACAAATATGTAGTTCTGTATTTTCTGTTTAAAATTTTAAATTGGTGCATTATTAAAAAAAATGATAAAATTGCCTTTGTCTGATTATTGCATAAACTAATGTAGAATATTATACAGTAGTAATGTTATTGATGTGTACTGTATGAACAGTTATTTTCAGTTTTATAAGTCCTGAATAAGAGTACTGTACATTTTGATCAGTGCAGTACATGGAATCGGATGTTGTAATACTTTATTTTTACATTAATATTGATGTTTTTCCAATAAATATTCAATTTTACAGTATGGTACGGTACAGTACATGAGGGTACCTGTACAGTATGATACGTCATTTTGGGGGAGAAATACTGTATCCACTAAATGTACAGTAAAATGTTTTTTTCTTATTACAAACACACAAATGCATCTCAGATGGAAATATGCTATACACAGCAGACAGCTTATGGTGACAGAACTTCCCTACTGTATCCCCACCCATAGTCGTGGTATATTTTAGATTGCCTAATGAGACACTCCTGCAGCATTGCCAATGATTCATGTAAAACCTGTGTGCAAACAGTATCTGTATTGAATGCAAAGTACAGTAAGAGTACAGTATACAGTATTATCAGAGCCAAACCTGACCAACATGATGCCCTAGGCTAGATTTTGGCTGATGCCCTCTTGCACAGATGCTACGTAGTTCCGCCTCTAACCCTGCACCCCTTTCCCAGCACCATCACCCATTTTGGCGCTCCTACCCCCTATAATCTAAATAAGAACAATGTGCACATTTAGTGCCAGCCCAAAACAGTGTACAGTATGTTCTTGCTGGGAAGGGGCATGGTAACACAATAATACCCGAAGATGAAATGACACAACACAGTACTGCAACTTTATTCACATTATATCATGCAGTGGTGTCTCTTATTCTCATGACATCATATCATAGTACCACATTACTCCTAACAGTAATGCCCCTTATTCACATTACACCCCACCACATTCATCTTTATTTACATTAGACCACAGGTTCTCAAACTCAGTCCTCAGGACCCCACACAGTGCAGGTTTTGCAGGTCTCACAGAATCACAAGTGAAAAAATTAGCTCCACCTACTGTATGGACCTTCTAAAATGTGTCAGTTAGTAATGAATACATCTGTGCACTTGCTGGTTTACCTGCAAAACATGCACTGTGTGGGGTCCTGAGGACCAAGTTTGAGAACCACTGCATTAGACCATGCAGTAGTGCCCTTTCCTTATGTTACACCAGAAAATATTGTAGTACACCTTATACACATACAGTACAGTAATGCCACACATTAGTAATGCATTTCATATTTCAATTTTCTGATTTAATTTCATAGAGCCGCAGTCACTCACAGAATATAGGCATGTACTGTAGCATCTCATTTTATTCTGCAGAAGCTGATTATTCCCGTTTGGCTAGTTTGCCGCCTCTGTACAGTATATCACAATAGAAAAAAGTTATAGTGTCAGTGAAAAAAGCACCTCATGACAGATACTGTACACAAGCTCATGTCTAAATACTGTATACTGTAAGCAGTGACATTAAGGGGTACAGTACTGTATATGCAATTGCAGTCGAATTCCGGAAGGAATACGGAAAAAATGGACACGGGATCCCCCATCTTTTTAGAACCAGCACCGGGCTCTGCGCCTGGTCCTGGTGCAAAAAATAAGGGGGACAAAAAAAGCGTAGGGGTTCCCCATATTTTTTGAATCAGCACTGGGCTCCACTAGCTGGACAGATAATGCACAGCCGGGGGAGACTTTTATACAGGTCCTGCGGCCATGGAATTAAATACCCAACTAGTCACACCTGGCCGGAGTACCCTGGAGGAGTGGGGGCCCCTTAAATCAAGGGGACCCCCCTCCAGCCACTCGATTATCTCTATCACCCCTGTGTATTGTAGCTAGGGGATTGTGACGCTCCTTCAGCATTGCCCCGTAGCCTGCAAAATCTGTGCTGTTATTTGCTCCATAGCTGAGTGCCTCCTAGGAGCTACTGTAGGAGTCACAGGCGGTAGCCATTTCAATTGAGTCTGCCCTGCTATAGAATTGTACAGGTATGTGTACATTACCGTACGGTGCATAGAACCTTTACAGTAGAAACTCTCCTGCAGCTTTGGCCTGCTTTACTGTATGTACTGTAAAACTTGTGTTTTGTCAGTTTGCTATGCGACCGAGCCCGGTGTAACGTACAGTACTGTAATGTGCATAGACCTCGCTTACAGTATCTCTGTGTATTTTGGCTAGGGGATTGTGACGCTCCTTCAGCATCGCCCCGTAGCCTGCACAGCTTATGCCATTTCTCATTCCATACCCAACTGCTGCCTGCCACGAGGTGGGGGTTCAGGAGGTGGGGGTTCATGGGTAGTGGTCGTTTTGACAGTGTGCTATGCGATTGAGTCCGGTGTACCGTAATACTGTATGCAATCCTACAGTAGCTTATCCCTCCCCTGTGTATTTTGGCTAGGGGATTGTGACGCTCCTTCAGCATTGCCCCATAACCTGCACAAGGGTTCAGGGGCGGCGGCCATTTTGCCAGTGTGCTACAGTATGTCATCGAGTCCGGTGTACCATAATATGCATACTGTGTATTTTAGCTAGGGGATTGTGACGCTCCTTCAGCATTGCCCCATAGTCTGTACAATCTGGACTATTACTTGCTCCGTAGCCTAGGGCCTCTGTGGGGCAAGGAGTCATAGGTGGTAGCCATTTCTATTCAGTCTGCCCAGCTACAGAATTGTATGTGTACTGTGTACGGAGCATAGTACCTTAACCTGCATAGAACCTGCACATTATGGTACACCGGACTCGATCGCATAGAACCGCTCATGCAGCTACTGTATGCCCTGGTTTACAGTATGTGAATAAAAAAAATAATAAAGTGTCTGAAAAAAACTACAGTAACATGCATTCGTACTTAAGGAATCGAACCCTGGACTCTGAGTATAGGAAGCGAAACACTTCACCACTTCGCCGCAGACAAATGTATAAATCCGTTGGTTTTGATTATGCTGTAATGGCTACGGGATTAGGACGATAACACTGTAGAAAATTCCTAATCTTGAGAGGCAATAGTGAACTTGTAACACACATCCATTTGCGACAGTGTACACTACTGGTTTTACAGTACTGTGTTTTGTCTGCGGGACTTGGACGCTCACATACAGTATTCATAAAGTATTGTAGATGGATCATATACTGTATGCTGTACTACTGTATTTGCGTCGGTGTCGTACTGTATATACTGTACAGTACTGTATTAAATAATGCAGCGTAATGAGTACAGTATTTGCTGTATGCAGCGTAATGAGACGCCTTAGTAAAGTAGTCCTTATTATGTATGTCAGTATTGTATTTTACGGGAGACCACACGCATGCGCAGTGGTGATTGTAAAAAGCGACATCTGGTGGCTGATCGCAGGTATTACACGTAAAGGTAACGCCAAACGTCAAATGTCTGTCTCCGTGCGATTAGATAGCCTCTCTGTGGCTAGGCGCGCCTCGCTACGCCACAGTACGCTGCGTATGGTCGAACGGGACAACCGCCGCGGCCACTCAAGATAAAGGTGGCTACATCTGTATGTGTTAAATAGCCAGCAAAACAGGCAGGTGTCGGTTTGTACTGTTTGATAAGCCTGGTACATTATATTAAACCTCCTAGATTTGTCCTTAAAGGGGCCACACAGGGCAATATGGATGAGTTACTAAAACAATTTGCTGAACTTGCAGCTGGGCAACAAACCCAGATTCAAATGTTACATGATGGGCAACAAACCCAGATTCAGATGTTACATGAGGGGCAACGAACCCAGGCTGAAAGACCGCAAACTCAAATTCAAATGTTGCGCGATGAGTTAAAAGCGCTTAAAAAATCTGAGCCAGAGCGGGAAAGGCTACTAAAGCTCACTCCACATGATGATATAGAGGCATTCCTTTGCACGTTTGGGCGCATGGCCACGCAGTTGGGATGGCCTGCAGAGGAATGGTCTGTCAAGCTGGCTCCCTGTTTAACAGGGGAGGCACAGCGGGCATATGTGGACATGACTGTGGCTGAGGCACGCTCCTATCCTGGCCTGAAAAAGGCTATACTGGATAGGATTGGAGTGACTGGGTCCAGCAAAGCCCAAGAATTCCATGACTGGCGGCTGGAGGGCTCTGAGCCTCCCAGGATTCAGCTGGCCAAACTAGCCCGACTGGCAAGGGCCTGGTTGCAGCCAAAATAAAACTCTGCAGTACAGATGTGGAAGTAGTCACACTGGACCAAGCTATGCGGGTGTTAGACTGCTCAGTGCAGCAGTGGGCCCTTCAGGCTGACCCCCAGACATTTGAGGAGTTGGCAGTGGTGACTGAGCGGCACCTGACACTTGGAAAGCTGAATAAAGCCAGGTCAGAATATGGGCCAACACCTAAACCCAGAACTCAGGTCCCAGTAGTTAAACCAAAGGCTCCGTCTCCCTTGGTGTGCTTTGAGTGCGGCGAGCCTGGTCATGTGCAGCGGGACTGCCCGAAACAGGGTGTGCCGATGGATTGCAGTGCGGGAAAAACGGCACAGACGTTGGTCAGCATGGCGGCGGCGGGGGTATCTCAAGCAGAGTCCTTCCAGTTCTGGGTGCAGGTACAGGTGGAAAACTGGGAGATTTGGGCCTTGGTGGATACCTGCAGTGAGCTCACCATTGTCGCTGCCAACGTGGTTCCTCCGGGAGCTGACAAGGTCCAGCCTCCTGTCAGGGTGTTGTGCATCCATGGCGATGTGGAGGAGTGCCCACGTGTCTACTTACCCCTCACCATTCAAGATCGATCGTTAAAGGTGGTAGCAGCAGTGACCTCCAGACCCCCGTATCCACTGATCCTGGGCCGGGACTTTCCATTGCTGCAGGAGCTGGTTAACTGGCATGCTACCAACAAACCATCATCCACCGAAACAACTCAGAAGCCAGAGACTATCAAAGTTTAGCATCCGGGAGAGAGGCTGCCGGTCCCAAACCACCCCAAGAGACTGAGTCTGAGGTCCATTTGAAACCAGTTGGTGAGAAAATATCACTGCAGGACTTTGGGAGAGATCAACGCGATGACAGCAATTTGGTACACTCCTTTGAGACTGTTAAAGTAGTTAACGGCAGGGTAGTTGATGCTTTACTTTCTGAGGGTGTACCATATTTTGTTTTGAAAAATGATTTGCTATATTGTGTCGCTACTTTACAAAGGAAAAAGGTAGATCAGCTCTTGGTTCCCCGGAAACTGGAGCGGTTGGTGTTAGAAGCTGCCCATACGTATTTGTGGGGTGGCCATCTAGGGGAGGAGAAAACACTCCAAGGCATCCAGTTAACGTTCTTTTGGCCCGGCATCTATACTTCCGTTAAGAGGTAATAGGGGTCATTCCGAGTTGATCGCTCGCTGCCGATTTTCGCAGAGCAGCGATCAGGTGAAAAAAATGCATTTCTGCGCATGCCCCGCAATGCGCACGCGTGATGTACGGGTACAAAGCCCTTTGTGGTTGTGCTCAGGTTCTAGCGAAGTTTTTCTTTGCACTGGCGGCTGCTAGAAGATTGACAGGAAGGGGGCGTTACTGGATGTCAACTGACCGTTTTCAGGGAATGTTTGCAAAAATGCAGGCATGCCCGAAAAAACGCAGGCGTGGCTGGGCGTTCGCTGGGCGGGTGTATGACGTCAAACATGGACACGAATAGGCTGAAGTGATCGCAAGCGCTGAGTAAGTTCAGAGCTACTCAGAAACTGAACAAACTGTTTTTGCAGAGCTCGGCTGCACATGTGTTCACACTTCTGCTAAGCTAAAATACACTCCCTAGTGGGCAGCGGCATAGCGGTTGCATGGCTGCTAAAAACTGCTAAAGAGCGATCAACTCGGAATGACTCCCATTGTCAGGAATGCCCAGTCTGCCAGAGGACAGCCCCTCAGCCAGAGTTTAGAGCTCCACTGGTACCACTCCCTATCATTTCCGTACCTTTTGAGTGGATTGGTATGGATCTGATAGGGCCAGTGGAAAAATCTACTCGAGGGCCCCTAATACATATTGGTGGTAGTTGATTATGCCACCAGGTATCAAGAGGTTATACCCCTGTGCAATATGAAATCTGGCACTATTGCCAGAGAACTACTAACCATGTATACCCGCTTAGGAATACCGAATGAGTTCTTAACGGACCAAGGTACACCTTTCGTGCTTAAACTCATGAAAGATTTTTGTTGGTTGCTAAATGGAAACAGTATTACCACCTCGGTGTACCACCCGCAGACAGATGGCCTGGTAGGAAGATTTAATAAAACCCTTAAGCAAATGATAAAGAGGGCAGTGTCACAAGAAAAACGAGATTGGGATCTGCTCCTACCTTACTTGATGTTTGCGGTCAGAGAGGTACCCCAATCCTCTACAGGGTTTAGTCCCTTTGAGCTCCTCTATGGGAGACAGCCCAGACGAATTCTAGATATCTTAAAAGAAGGGTGGGAAGAACAATCATGCCAGGACCCTAACGTCGTTCAGTTTGTGGCCCAGTTATACGGCCGTCTAAGGCAGATTGCACCACTACTGAATGAACACATGTAAAGGGTCCAACAACGTCAGAAACAGAGGTATTACTTCACCTCAGTCAACCGGTCCTTTAATCTGGGAGACCAAGTGCTAGTGCTGGTGCCCACCACAGAAAGCAAGATGTATGCACAATGGCGGGGTCTTTATGAGATCATCGTGGCAGTGGGACCGGTCAATTACAGGGTCCGACAGGAGGGTAGAAGGAGGGAGGTACAAGTCTACCATGTAAACCTGTTAAAACCCTGGAAGGGAATTGCCAATCGGCCCACTTTGGTAGCTAAAAAGATTTCAGAATGCCAGGTACCCATTGAAGTCGCACTTACTCCTGAACAGAAACGGGACGTAGTGAACTTCTTTAAATGCTACCAAGATGTGTTTTCTGCCATCCCGGGAAAGACACAGATCATCCAACTTGATGTTGTGACTCCACCCGGGGTGGTCATTAAACAGAGGCTATATCGCATACCCGAAGTGAAGCGAGCAGCGGTAAAGCAGGAGGTGGAAGAGATGTTATGCCTAGGGGTTATAGAGGAATTCACCAGTGAGTGGAATAATCCAATTGTTTTAGTACCGAAGCCTTCAGGTGCCTTACGGTTCTGCAATGACTTCCGTAAATTAAATCAAGTGTCCCAGTTTGATTCTTACCCTATGCCCCGGGTTGATGAGTTGGTAGAAAATTTAGCCAATAGTCAATATCTCACTACACTTGATTTGACAAAAGGTTATTGGCAGATTCCGTTAACAGAAGCTGCTAAGGCAAAAACAGCCTTCTCTACCCCAGAAGGCTTATTCCAATATAAAATGCTCCCATTTGGTTTACATGGTGCCCCAGCAACCTTCCAGAGAGCTATGAATAAGTTGCTGTGGCCCCACAGGGAATATGCGACTGCATATTTCGAGGAAATTATTATTTTCAGCTCTGACTGGGAGTCACACCTACCAAAGGTAGACGCCGTTTTATAGTCTCTACGGGCACACGGGTTTACCGCCAACCCTAAGAAATGTGCCATTGGTATGACTGAGGCCAAGTATTTGGGATACATTGTGGGCAGAGGACAGGTTAAACCTCAGCCTAGTAAGGTAGAAGCTGTCCTGACCTGGTCTAGACCTAAATGTAAATTACAATTTAGGACATTTCTCAGTTTGGTCGGATATTATCGCAGGCAGGGGCGGATTGGGATTGAAAACCAGCCCGGGAAATTTATGGAAGCAGCCCTAATGTGGGTGGGGTCTGTTGAGGGGGTGGAGTCTGTCAAGAAGGCGTGATCACTGCTTATATGGCCTGATTTTGAGTTGTACACAGTTGCGGCCTCCTTGCTTCTTTTGCTGCAGTTGTGTCTGCAACTAATTGCTAGTGTTGCTATATAGCCCTTCCCTGGTGTATATCCATACACCTGACAACGACTGTGCAAGGACTGAGACATCATCTGTCAGTGTGTATACTGTAGATGCAGTTTGTGTGTCTTTAGACGCCACCTTCGGTCGTGCAATTGTAACCTGCACCAGCCCTATGCTAGGCACAGATCAGGCGTCTGAGTATTAGAGATGAGCGGGTTCGGTTCCTCGGAATCCGAACCCGCCCGAACTTCAGTTTTTTTTACACGGGTCCGAGCGACTCGGATCTTCCCGCCTTGCTCGGTTAACCCGAGTGCGCCCGAACGTCATCATCACGCTGTCGGATTCTCGCGAGGCTCGGATTCTATCGCGAGACTCGGATTCTATATAAGGAGCCGCGCGTCGCCGCCATTTTCACACGTGCATTGAGATTCATAGGAGAGGACGTGGCTGGCGTCCTCTCCGTTTATAGAGATTCGAGAAGAGAGTGAGACAGAGAGAGACACAGTAGTAATTTTGGGGAGCATTAGGAGGAGTACTACTACTACTAGTACTTGCTGAAGTGATAGAGATAGTGTGACAGTATTATCTGACTTGTGGGGGAGACACTGACAGTGGGGAGCAGTTAGAGTCTGAGAGCAGGACTCAGGAGTACATATAACGTACAGTGCACACTTTTGCTGCCAGAGTGCCACACTGCCATTGTGACCACACTGACCACCAGTATAATATATATTGTGATTGTCTGCTTAGGACTCAGGAGTACTACTTGCAAGTTGCTGATAGTGTGACCAGTGACCTGACCACCAGTTTAATAATCACCACCAGTTTATGAGTTTAATATATATATATATATATATATATAATTGTATATAATATATATATAATATTGTATACCACCTAGCACCTACCCGTGTTTTTTTTTCTTTTCTTTCTTCTTTATACATACTACTATAGTAGCTTACTGTAGCAGTCTGCGGTGCTGCTGAGCTGACAGTGTCCAGCAGGTCCGTCATCAGTCATTACATAATAAATATATATACCTGTCTGGCTGCAGTACTAGTGATATTATATAATTATATATATATATATATATATTGATTTCATCTCATTATCATCCAGTCTATATTATCAGCAGACACAGTACGTTAGTCCACGGCTGTAGCTACCTCTGTGTCGGCACTCGGCAGTCCATCCATAATTGTATACCACCTACCCGTGGGTTTTTTTTTCTTTCTTCTTTATACATACTACTATAGTAGCTTACTGTAGCAGTCTGCGGTGCTGCTGAGCTGACAGTGTCCAGCAGGTCCGTCATCAGTCATTACATAATAAATATATATACCTGTCCGGCTGCAGTACTAGTGATATTATATATACATATATATTGATTTCATCTCATTATCATCCAGTCTATATTATCAGCAGACACAGTACGTTAGTCCACGGCTGTAGCTACCTCTGTGTCGGCACTCGGCAGTCCATCCATAATTGTATACCACCTACCCGTGGTTTTTTTTTTTCTTTCTTCTTTATACATACTACTATAGTAGCTTACTGTAGCAGTCTGCGGTGCTGCTGAGCTGACAGTGTCCAGCAGGTCCGTCATCAGTCATTACATAATAAATATATATACCTGTCCGGCTGCAGTACTAGTGATATTATATATACATATATATTGATTTCATCTCATTATCATCCAGTCTATATTATCAGCAGACACAGTACGGTAGTCCACGGCTGTAGCTACCTCTGTGTCGGCACTCGGCAGTCCATCCATAATTGTATACCACCTACCCGTGGTTTTTTTTTTCTTTCTTCTTTATACATACTACTATAGTAGCTTACTGTAGCAGTCTGCGGTGCTGCTGAGCTGACAGTGTCCAGCAGGTCCGTCATCAGTCATTACATAATAAATATATCTACCTGTCCGGCTGCAGTACTAGTGTGATATTATATATATATATATATATTGATTTCATCTCATTATCATCCAGTCTATATTAGCAGCAGACACAGTACGGTAGTCCACGGCTGTAGCTACCTCTGTGTTGGCAGTCGCTCGTCCATCCATAAGTATACTAGTATCCATCCATCTCCATTGTTTACCTGAGGTGCCTTTTAGTTGTGCCTATTAAAATATGGAGAACAAAAATGTTGAGGTTCCAAAATTAGGGAAAGATCAAGATCCACTTCCACCTCGTGCTGAAGCTGCTGCCACTAGTCATGGCCGAGACGATGAAATGCCAGCAACGTCGTCTGCCAAGGCCGATGCCAAATGTCATAGTACAGAGCATGTAAAATCCAAAACACCAAATATCAGTAAAAAAAGGACTCCAAAATCTAAAATAAAATTGTCGGAGGAGAAGCGTAAACTTGCCAATATGCCATTTACCACACGGAGTGGCAAGGAACGGCTGAGGCCCTGGCCTATGTTCATGGCTAGTGGTTCAGCTTCACATGAGGATGGAAGCACTCAGCCTCTCGCTAGAAAAATGAAAAAACTCAAGCTGGCAAAAGCACCGCAAAGAACTGTGCGTTCTTCGAAATCCCAAATCCACAAGGAGAGTCCAATTGTGTCGGTGGCGATGCCTGACCTTCCCAACACTGGACGTGAAGAGCATGCGCCTTCCACCAT
Source organism: Pseudophryne corroboree (assembly GCF_028390025.1). Lineage (NCBI taxonomy): Eukaryota > Metazoa > Chordata > Amphibia > Anura > Myobatrachidae > Pseudophryne > Pseudophryne corroboree. The sequence goes on from NC_086447.1 coordinate 705,690,188, forward strand.
TTGCACGCCCCCTGCAAGTGCTGGAAGGAGCACCCGCAGTCCAGTTCCTGATAGTCAGATTGAAGATGTCAGTGTTGAAGTACACCAGGATGAGGAGGATATGGGTGTTGCTGGCGCTGGGGAGGAAATTGACAAGGAGGATTCTGATGGTGAGGTGGTTTGTTTAAGTCAGGCACCCGGGGAGACACCTGTTGTCCGTGGGAGGAATATGGCCGTTGACATGCCTGGTGAAAATACCAAAAAAATCAGCTCTTCGGTGTGGAAGTATTTCAACAGAAATGCGGACAACATTTGTCAAGCCGTGTGTTGCCTTTGTCAAGCTGTAATAAGTAGGGGTAAGGATGTTAACCACCTCGGAACATCCTCCCTTATACGTCACCTGCAGCGCATTCATAATAAGTCAGTGACAAGTTCAAAAACTTTGGGCGACAGCGGAAGCAGTCCACTGACCAGTAAATCCCTTCCTCTTGTAACCAAGCTCACGCAAACCACCCCACCAACTCCCTCAGTGTCAATTTCCTCCTTCCCCAGAAATGCCAATAGTCCTGCAGGCCATGTCACTGGCAATTCTGACGATTCCTCTCCTGCCTGGGATTCCTCCGATGCATCCTTGCGTGTAACGCCTACTGCTGCTGGCGCTGCTGTTGTTGCTGCTGGGAGTCGATGGTCATCCCAGAGGGGAAATCGTAAGACCACTTTCACTACTTCCACCAAGCAATTGACTGTCCAACAGTCCTTTGCGAGGAAGATGAAATATCACAGCAGTCATCCTGCTGCAAAGCGGATAACTGAGGCCTTGGCATCCTGGGTGGTGAGAAACGTGGTTCCGGTATCCATCATTACTGCAGAGCCAACTAGAGACTTGTTGGAGGTACTGTGTCCCCGGTACCAAATACCATCTAGGTTCCATTTCTCTAGGCAGGCGATACCGAAAATGTACACAGACCTCAGAAAAAGAGTCACCAGTGTCCTAAAAAATGCAGCTGTACCCAATGTCCACTTAACCACGGACATGTGGACAAGTGGAGCAGGGCAGGGTCAGGACTATATGACTGTGACAGCCCACTGGGTAGATGTATGGACTCCCGCCGCAAGAACAGCAGCGGCGGCACCAGTAGCAGCCTCTCGCAAACGCCAACTCTTTCCTAGGCAGGCTACGCTTTGTATCACCGGTTTCCAGAATACGCACACAGCTGAAAACCTCTTACGGCAACTGAGGAAGATCATCGCGGAATGGCTTACCCCAATTGGACTCTCCTGTGGATTTGTGGCATCGGACAACGCCAGCAATATTGTGTGTGCATTAAATATGGGCAAATTCCAGCACGCCCCATGTTTTGCACATACCTTGAATTTGGTGGTGCAGAATTTTTTAAAAAACGACAGGGGCGTGCAAGAGATGCTGTCGGTGGCCAGAAGAATTGCGGGACACTTTCGGCGTACAGGCACCACGTACAGAAGACTGGAGCAACACCAAAAACGCCTGAACCTGCCCTGCCATCATCTGAAGCAAGAAGTGGTAACGAGGTGGAATTCAACCCTATATATGCTTCAGAGGTTGGAGGAGCAGCAAAAGGCCATTCAAGCCTATACAATTCAGCACGATATAGGAGGTGGAATGCACCTGACTCAAGCGCAGTGGAGAATGATTTCAACGTTGTGCAAGGTTCTGCTGCCCTTTGAACTTGCCACACGTGAAGTCTGTTCAGACACTGCCAGCCTGAGTCAGGTCATTCCCCTCATCAGGCTTTTGCAGAAGAAGCTGGAGACATTGAAGGAGGAGCTAACACGGAGCGATTCCGCTAGGCATGTGGGACTTGTGGATGGAGCCCTTAATTCGCTTAACAAGGATTCACGGGTGGTCAATCTGTTGAAATCAGAGCACTACATTTTGGCCACCGTGCTCGATCCTAGATTTAAAACCTACCTTGGATCTCTCTTTCCGGCAGACACAAGTCTGCTGGGGTTCAAAGACCTGCTGGTGAGAAAATTGTCAAGTCAAGCGGAACGCGACCTGTCAACATCTCCTCCTTCACATTCTCCCGCAACTGGGGGTGCGAGGAAAAGGCTCAGAATTCCGAGCCCACCCGCTGGCGGTGATGCAGGGCAGTCTGGAGCGACTGCTGATGCTGACATCTGGTCCGGACTGAAGGACCTGTCAACGATTACGGACATGTCGTCTACTGTCACTGCATATGATTCTCTCCCCATTGAAAGAATGGTGGAGGATTATATGAGTGACCGCATCCAAGTAGGCACGTCACACAGTCCGTACTTATACTGGCAGGAAAAAGAGGCAATTTGGAGACCCTTGCACAAACTGGCTTTATTCTACCTAAGTTGCCCTCCCACAAGTGTGTACTCCGAAAGAGTGTTTAGTGCCGCCGCTCACCTTGTCAGCAATCGGCGTACGAGGTTACTTCCAGAAAATGTGGAGAAGATGATGTTCATTAAAATGAATTATAATCAATTCCTCCGTGGAGACATTGACCAGCAGCAATTGCCTCCACAAAGTACACAGGGAGCTGAGATGGTGGATTCCAGTGGGGACGAATTGATAATCTGTGAGGAGGGGGATGTACACGGTGATATATCGGAGGATGATGATGAGGTGGACATCTTGCCTCTGTAGAGCCAGTTTGTGCAAGGAGAGATTAATTGCTTCTTTTTTGGTGGGGGTCCAAACCAACCCGTCATTTCAGTCACAGTCGTGTGGCAGACCCTGTCACTGAAATGATGGGTTGGTTAAAGTGTGCATGTCCTGTTTATACAACATAAGGGTGGGTGGGAGGGCCCAAGGACAATTCCATCTTGCACCTCTTTTTTCTTTAATTTTTCTTTGCGTCATGTGCAGTTTGGGGAGTGTTTTTTGGAAGGGCCATCCTGCGTGACACTGCAGTGCCACTCCTAGATGGGCCCGGTGTTTGTGTCGGCCACTAGGGTCGCTTATCTTACTCACACAGCTACCTCATTGCGCCTCTTTTTTTCTTTGCGTCATGTGCTGTTTGGGGAGTGTTTTTTGGAAGGGCCATCCTGCGTGACACTGCAGTGACACTCCTAGATGGGCCAGGTGTTTGTGTCGGCCACTAGGGTCGCTTATCTTACTCACACAGCTACCTCATTGCGCCTCTTTTTTTCTTTGCGTCATGTGCTGTTTGGGGAGGGTTTTTTGGAAGGGACATCCTGCGTGACACTGCAGTGCCACTCCTAGATGGGCCCGGTGTTTGTGTCAGCCACTAGGGTCGCTTATCTTACTCACACAGCTACCTCATTGCGCCTCTTTTTTTCTTTGCGTCATGTGCTGTTTGGGGAGGGTTTTTTGGAAGGGACATCCTGCGTGACACTGCAGTGCCACTCCTAGATGGGCCAGGTGTTTGTGTCGGCCACTAGGGTCGCTTATCTTACTCACACAGCTACCTCATTGCGCCTCTTTTTTTCTTTGCGTCATGTGCTGTTTGGGGAGGGTTTTTTGGAAGGGCCATCCTGCGTGACACTGCAGTGCCACTCCTAGATGGGCCAGGTGTTTGTGTCGGCCACTAGGGTTCGCTTATCTTACTCACACAGCTACCTCATTGCGCCTCTTTTTTTCTTTGCGTCATGTGCTGTTTGGGGAGGGTTGTTTGGAAGGGCCATCCTGCGTGACACTGCAGTGCCACTCCTAGATGGGCCAGGTGTTTGTGTCGGCCACTAGGGTCGCTTAGCTTAGTCATCCAGCGACCTCGGTGCAAATTTTAGGACTAAAAATAATATTGTGAGGTGTGAGGTATTCAGAATAGACTGAAAATGAGTGGAAATTATGGTTATTGAGGTTAATAATACTATGGGATCAAAATGACCCCCAAATTCTATGATTTAAGCTGTTTTTTAGTGTTTTTTGAAAAAAACACCCGAATCCAAAACACACCCGAATCCGACAAAAAAAATTCGGTGAGGTTTTGCCAAAACGCGGTCGAACCCAAAACACGGCCACGGAACCGAACCCAAAACCAAAACACAAAACTTGAAAAATTTCAAGTGCACATCTCTACTGAGTATAACCTCCAATGTGAGCAATGCAGCATCTCTATATGCAGCCATTTTTAGCAACACGCCCATTACTATGCCACATCTGCATCTGATTAGTCAACCCTCTGTAACAGCCCAGGAAAGTGCAAACGTCTAATACACTTCTTGGTCTGACTCTGTACTCCAACTCTTTGTGAACACCACATGGGACACAACACATGAGTTGTGCAACTCATATGCATGCGCAGACTAAACACATTGCCCAAGAATAAAAAACATGTTGTTCCCCACAGGAAAATAAAACAAAAACAAATTGGCCTCAAACAGTAGAAAATTATACACAATGGCCCATGTAGGGAAAAAAACAAACCCATAAAGCAGACTACACACATGGCGGTAACAGTGGACACACACTAAATACAGCACACTACATACATGGCGGCAGCAAGGGGCACACACTACATACAGCACACTACATACATGGCAGCAGCAAAGGGGCAAACACTACATACAGCACTCTACACACATGGCAGCAGCGGGGCACACACTGCATACAGCACACTACACACATGGCGGCAGCAGGGGGCATACACTAGGTTTATCATACTACACACATGGTGGCAGCAGGGGGCACACACTAGGTATATCATACTACGCACATGGCGGCAGCAGGGGACACATACTAGGTATATTATACTACGCACATGGTGGCAGCAGGGGACACACACTAGGTATATCATACTACGCACATGGTGACAGAAGAGGGGAAATACTACATACAGCACACTACACACATGGTGACAAAAGAAGGGAAATACTACATACAGCACACTACACACATGGCGACAGAAGAGGGCAAATACTATATACAGCACATTACACACATGGCGGCAGCAGGGGGCACATACTACGTACATCATACTACACACATGGCGGCAGCAGGGGGCACACAGTACGTACATCATACTACATACATGGCGGCAGCAGGGGCAACACACTACGTACATCATACTACACACATGGCGGCAGCAGGGGGCACACACTAGGTATATCATAATACACACATGGCGGCAGAAGGGCGCACACACTACGTATATCATACTACACACACATGGCGGCAGCAGAGGGCACACACTACATACAATACACTACACACATGGCGGCAGCAGGGGGCACACACCTCATATACAGCAGGACACCAGGGGGGGTACACTACGTACAGCCCAGTAAACATGGCGGAAGCAAACAGCAACACTACATACAGCACACACTACACACATGGCAGCAGGCAGCACAAAATCACACACAAGCAGTGCACACATACACATATATATGTATATATATATATATATATATATATATATATATATATATTTACATACAGTATAGTGTGTGTAGCCGACACAATTTTCTGTTAACATCATGATCTACTGTATGTATTTAAGCCATCTAGAGTGCCCCCACCCCTGCCATGCACATATATATATATATATATATATATATACACACTCACACACACACATACATATATATATATATATGTGTTTGTGTGTGTGTGTGTGTGTATATATATATATATATATATATACACTGCTCAAAAAAATTAAGGGAACACTTAAACAACACAATGTAACTCCAAGTCAATCACACTTCTGTGAAATCAAACTGTCCACTAAGGAAGCAACACTGATTGACAATCAATTTCACATGCTGTTGTGCAAATGGAATAGACAGCAGGTGGAAATTATAGGCAATTAGCAAGACACCCCCAATAAAGGAGTTATTCTGCAGGCGGTGACTATAGACCACTTCTCAGCTCCTATGCTTTCTGGCTGATGTTTTGGTCACTTTTGAAAGATGGCGGTGCTTTCACTCTAGTGGTAGTATGAGACGGAGTCTACAACCCACACAAGTGGCTCAGGTAGTGCAGCTCATCCAGGATGGCACATCAATGCGAGCTGTGCAAAGAAGGTTTGCTGTGTCTGTCAGCGTAGTGTCCAGAGAATGGAGGCGCTACCAGGAGACAGGCCAGTACATCAGGAGACGTGGAGGAGGCCGTAGGAGGGCAACAACCCAGCAGCAGGACCGCTACCTCCGCCTTTGTGCAAGGAGGAACAGGAGGAGCACTGCCAGAGCCCTGCAAAATGACCTCCAGCAAGCCACAAATGTGCATGTGTCTACTCAAATGATCAGAAACAGACTCCATGAGGGTGGTATGAGGGCCCGACGTCCACAGGTGGGGGTTGTGCTTACAGCCCAACACCGTGCAGGACGTTTGGCATTTGCAAGATTGGCTAATTCGCCACTGGCGCCCTGTGCTCTTTACAGATGAAAGCAGGTTCTCACTGAGCACGTGGCAGACGTGACAGAGTCTGGAGACGCCAAGGAGAACCTTCTGCTGCCTGCAACATCCTCCAGCATGACCGGTTTTGCAGTGGATCAGTAATGGTGTGGGGTTGCATTTTTTTTTTGGGGGGGGCGCACAGCCCTCCAGGTAGCCTGACTGCCATTAGGTACCTAGATGAGATCCTCAGACCCCTTCTGAGACCATATGCTGGTGCGGTTGGCCCTGGGTTCCTCCTAATGCAAGACAATGCTAGACTTCATGTGGCTGGAGTGTGTCAGCAGTTCCTGCAAGACGAAAGCATTGATGCTATGGACTGGCCCGCCCGTTCCCCAGACCTGAATCCAATTGAGCACATCTGGGATATCATGTCTCGCTCCATCCACCAACAGACTGTCCAGGAGTTGGCAGATGCTTTAGTCCAGGTCTGGGAGGAGATTCCTCAGGAGACCATCCGACACCTCATCAGGAGCATGTCCAGGCATTGTAGGGAGGTCATACAGGCACGTGGAGGCCACACACAATACTGAGCCTCATTTTGACTTGTTTTAAGGACATTACATCAAAGTTGGATCAGCCTGTAGTGTGTTTTTCCACTTTTATTTTGAGTGTGACTCAAAATCCATACCTCCATGGGTTAATAAATTTGATTTCCATTGATGTTTGTGTGATTTTGTTGTCAGCACATTTAACTATGTAAAGAACAAAGTATTTAATGAGAATATTTCATTCATTCAGATCTAGGATGTGTTATTTTAATGTTCCCTTTATTTTTTTGAGCAGTATATATATATATATATATATATATATATGTCCATTTAAAGAAGGCACTCGGAGGCATCGATAATGCAAACAAAATCCTGTGTATCTGTCAAGTACTTCTGGAGTCACAGCCCCGTCCTCAGGACCACACAAGCAAGAAATGAGAAACAATACCATGGCCAATATTTACTAAAAATCCGAGTTTGTCCGATTTGTGGTTTTTTTTCTAAGTCCCAACACGGGAATTCACTAAGCACAAATCTCGGCAGTGTTTGGGCTATGCGTAATGGTTTGATTTGCAAAGTTCAGAAATACGAATGAATAGACCATCGGTCAATCGCGGCTGTTATTTCATACAACACGGGTATTCACTATTCATTCGTATTTGTGTTAGTCTCTGAGTCGTCAAGTGCGGGTGTATTTTTTTGCGAATCGTTAAAAAAAGCAGCAAAAAAATAGACCTGCTTTTTCCAGTGGAGTTTGGATAACCATGCACGGATCAGTGAGATCTGTACATGGTTATCTATGGAAAAGGGTCTGTTTACTGTAAAAACTGGGAAAAAATTTTGCGTGGGGTCCCCCCTCCTAAGCATAACCAGCCTCGGGCTCTTTGAGCCGGTCCTGGTAGAAAAAATATGGGGAAAAAAATGACAAGGGTTCCCCCATATTTGATCAACCAGCTCCAGGCTCTGCGCCTGGTCCTGGTGCCAAAAATACGGGGGACATAAAGCGTAGGGGTCCCCCGTATTTTTGGAACCTGCACCGGGCTCCACTAGTCAGAGAGATAATGCCTCAGCCGGGGGACACTTTTATTGTGGTCCTGGCGGCCCTGGCATTACATCCCCAACTAGTCACCCCTGGCCGGGGTACCCTGGAGGAGTGGGAACCCCTTAAATCAAGGGGTTCCCCCCCTCCAGCCACCCAAGGGCCAGGGGTGAAGCCCGAGGCTGTCCCCCCCATCCAAGGGCGGCGGATGGGGGGCTGATAGCCAAGTGTAAAATATCAGAATATTGTTTTTAGTAGCAGTACTACAAGTCCCAGCAAGCCTCCCCTGCAAGCTGGTACTTGGAGAACCACAAGTACCAGCATGTGGTGGAAACAAGGCCCGCTGGTACCTGTAGTACTACTACTAAAAAAATACCCTCAAAAAACAGGACACACACACCGTGACAGTAAAAGTTTATTACATACATGCACACCTCCATACATACATACTTACCTATGTTCACACGAGGCTCGGCCCTCTTCTCCATGTAGAATCCTCGGGGTACCTGTGAAAAAAATTATACTCACATAATCCAGTGTATCTTCTGTTCTTTGTCTAATCCACGTACTTGGCAAAAAACAAACCGGAAACCCGACCACGCACTGAAAGGGGACCCATGTTTACACATGGGACCCCTTTCCCCGACTGCCAGGACCCCCCCTGACTCCTGTCAAAGAGGGTCCCTTCAGCCAATCAGGGAGCGCAGTGAGTCAGTGAGGCTGCACACGGCAGAGAAACAATGTAGCGCCTATGCGCTCCATTGTATCCAATGGTGGGAACTTTGCGGTCAGCGGTTGACCGAAAGTAACCTCACCTCAGGCGCAACATTGTATCTCTGCCGTGTGCAGCCTCACTGACACTACAGGAGCGCACAGCCAATCAGGAGAGTGCCACGACGTGGTGCTCCCTGATTGGCTGAAGGGACCCTCTTTGACAGGAGTCAGGGGGGGTCCTGGCAGTCGGGGAAAGGGGTCCCATGTGTAAACATGGGTCCCCTTTCAGTGCGTGGTCGGGTTTCCGGTTTGTTTTTTGCCAAGTACGTGGATTAGACAAAGAACAGAAGATACACTGGATTATGTGAGTATCATTTTTTTCACAGGCACCCCGAGGATTCTACATGGAGAAGAGGACCGAGCCTCGTGTGAACATAGGTAAGTATGTATGTATGGAGGTGTGCATGTATGTAATAAACTTTTACTGTCACGGTGTGTGTGTCCTGTTTTTTGTTGGGTATTTTTTTAGTAGTAGTACTACAGGTACCAGCGGGCCCGGTTTTCTACCGCATGCTGGTACTTGTGGTTCTCCAAGTACCAGCTTGCGGGGGAGGCTTGCTGGGACTTGTAGTACTGCTACTAAAAACAATATTCAGATTTTTTACACTTGGCTATCAGCCCCCCATCCGCCGCCCTTGGATGGGGGGGACAGCCTCAGGCTTCACCCCTGGCCCTTGGGTGGCTGGAGGGGGGGGGGGAACTCTTGATTTAAGGGGTTCCCACTCCTCCAGGGTACCCCGGCCAGGGGTGACTAGTTGGGGATGTAATGCCAGGGCCGCCAGGACCACAATAAAAGTGTCCCCCGGCTGTGGCATTATCTCTCTGACTAGTGGAGCCCGGTGCTGGTTCCAAAAATACGGGGGACCCCTACGCTTTTTGTCCCCCGTATTTTTGGCACCAGGACCAGGCGCAGAGCCCGGTGCTGGTTGATCAAATATGGGGGAACCCGTGTCATTTTCCCCCCCATATTTTTTCAACCAGGACCGGCTCAAAGAGCCCGAGGCTAGTTATGCTTAGGAGGGGGGACCCCACGCAATTTTTTTCAGATTTAAAAACAATTAAAACACCTTTTTAAGGTACACAATGAAGCCCTGCATGGATCTCACAGATCCGGCAGGGATTCCTTGTGTTTTGTCAGGCAGTGTTTTAATCATCACTCCCGTACCACTGCCTGACATCATATCGACATCGGAAAATACGATTTTGGAAAAGTCGGTAGCTTAGTGAATGACCGTATCAGGATTAAAAAAGTTGCAGTAAAATGGACCCGATACCATTCGAGATCAAACACCCTTAAAAAAGGCAAAAACACGAATCTTTGTAAATATACCCCCATGTAACAACTTACTCACTTATGAACCTCATCCAAAACATTGTTCCTCCTCCACGCCGCTGTGCTCCGGAGACTCACCGACCAGAAGTCGCTTCCAGTGACGCACTTTAGGTGGGTGCCACGGATGTTACCCTGGCAACCACTTGCCTGCGTTTTAGTGGTCCTGCATATGCGTTCCACCTGTGCTCATCATTGGGGCACCTCACGCCAGCAAATCTGCGGACACAGAACCAAATGGGCCTGGATAAGGGAACTATGCACAATACATTTTGAAAAAACAAAAATAACACACATATTATCCAAAATAAGTATGATACATACTTAGACAGAATAAAAGCATTATCACAATGTTACGGACATAACAGTACCCTTATATACTGTATGACTAATTTAGAGCTACCACAGACATATTACCAGAACATTTTGTACCAATGAGACTCCTTGATAAGGAGTGTTTTTGCCACTAAATCAAGGAGTCTTGTTGGATCCTGAGACTAGGAACCACTAAACCAGGAGGACTTATTGTTAAAATGAATGGGAACGCAATTGTCTGAAGGAATCTTGAATATTGGTACAAAATGTTCTGGTGATATGTTTGTGGTAAATGGACATAATTATGCTCTGATTGATGCAACGGAGCAAATAGCTGCGTAACTGTGAGTGCCGGCATACTATGGACACACACACACACATTTATAAAATATATTATATTAATTATATATATTTATTACACATATAATATATATATATATATATATAAAATCTTATTAATTATATATAGTTTTATATATATATATATATATATATATATATATAGTAATCAGGAACACAGATATACAACTGCATTGTAGAGAGGCACACACTACTACAGTATGTATGCACTAATCAGGCACACTACCACAGTAAGTACCGGTACAGGTTGAGTCTCCCTTATCCAAAATGCTTGGGACCAGAGGTATTTTGGATATGGGATTTTTCCGTATTTTGGAATAATTGCATACCATAATGAGATATAATGGTGATGGGACCTAAATCTAAGCACATAATGCATTTATGTTACATATACACCTTATACACACAGCCTGGAGCTCATTTTAGCCAATATTTTTTATAACTTTGTGTAGTACACAAAGTGTGTCTACATTCACACAATTCATTTATGTTTCATCTACACCTTATACACATAGCCTGAAGGTCATTTAATACAATATTTTTAATAACTTTGTGTATTAAACAAAGTTTGTGTACATTGAGCCATCAAAAAACAAAGGTTTCACTATCTCACTCTCACTCAAAAAAGTCCGTATTTCGGAATATTCCGTATTTCGGAATATTTGGATATGGGATACTCAACCTGTATATCATTGTGGCATTTACTTACTGACTGTCAGTCAGACTCAGAATTGGCGGCTGCCAGCTCCTGTTTTGGCAACGGTGGCTGGGGCTGGAGGCGTACATGGGGCTGGAGGCCGTTAGTGTTGATTGATGGTCCGGCCCTGCAAAGGCTTATGGGGGGCTGCTCCACCAGCAGCCATTTTTCATTAACCTTTCAGTGTGTAAACCCTGACGCGATCGGAGCTGAGCTCCGATCGCGGCAGCCAGCTGGCATGGGGGATGACAGGCATGGGCAGCCACTGAGGGGATGACCGAACCAGCCAAACGGAATCTGGGCCGGCGTCCCGGCATGCCAATCTGCCCCTGATCGCAGATTCATTCAAGATTTCGCTGTTAGAGTGGCTCCACTAACCGAATGTCTTAAAAAACAATTCCCAGACAAGATAACGTGGTCTGGACTAGTGGAAACTGCTTGGCATGATTTAAGATGAGCCTTGTGTACTGAACCTGTCTTGCAAGCTCCTGACTTTGAAAAGCAATTTGTGTTACAAACAGATGCCTCTGGGACAGGATTAGGAGCAGTCCTATCCCAAGAGGTAAATGGAGAGGAGAAGCCCATCCTCTATCTTAGTCGTAAATTATTGCAAGGGAGCGCAGGTACTCAACTGTGGAGCAGGAGTGCTTGGCCATTAAATGGGCAGTTGAGTCATTAAGGTATTATTTATTGGAACGAGAGTTTTTGTTGGTCACAGACCATGCACCCTTACAGTGGATGATTACAAACAAAGAGGTGAATGCTCGTGTGACCCGTTGGTTTTTGGCTTTGCAGACATTAAAGTTTGAGGTGAGGCATCGTCCGGTGAAACAACACCTCAATGCCGATGCCCTTTCCAGGATGTTTGTAGGTCCTGTTCCTCCAAGCAACCCTATAGTGAAGCTAGGGGAGGAGGAAGAAGACGAGGTGGGTGACATCTTGAAGGTAGTGGAAGGCTGTGTACCTAAGCGGATGACACAGGTAGGGGTGGGCGAGGCAGACAGCTCGCCTGAAAATAGTGTAGCTTCACCAGGGTGGCTGAAGCTAAGGGGGGAAGAGTGTGGCAGAGACAGCATTTTTCCATGTGAAAGTTATGTGGAGGATCCAGACCCGGTTTTGGAAGCAGTAGCAGACTCCCAGGTGTGTGATCAGCAGCACCTGGGATTTCCTAATATAAGGGTTTCCAGGGCAGAGTCACCTTGCTCTTGACAGTGGAATAGCTACCCAAGTGATAGGCCAGGTTGTGTTGGTTAGACTAGGGACCACTGGAGCCTATTAAGAGTCTGCCACGCTGAGAGTGCCTGTATGCTGCAGCCTGTAATACCGACTGCATATGGATTTAACTTGCTGTGTGGTGACCTGCTGTTCAAAATAAACACCGAAAGTGTTCATCTGAGTCCCCGTGTTTGTGATCCTTGTCACAATATATAAATCTCCTATATATTTGCCTTGTGACTCTGTGCCTGGTGGTCTAATGCTGGGTGGAGTCACAGGGCTGGGTGGAGTTAGCAGCTTCTGCCCTGTCCCAGCACACCACTAGCAGAACAGAGCAGCAGCCACAGAATCCGCCCACCATCCCCAGCCAGTAGTGAACGGACGCCCCACAGTGCCAGGTAACCATGCACCCCTCCCTTGGCACCTACAAACCACTGTCACCCACACAACCCCAAACCCCCCCTCCACCAGCTCCCACATGCAGCCACTGACGGCCCACACCTCCCCACCCCGACGCCTGCCTACCTCACCAGCACACACTGCCCAGCCTAACCCCACACCACTGAACCCACCCGCCGCAAAAGCCCAGCACCATCTCCCACACCCATCCTGCCCAGGGACACGCACCACGGCCGGCCGGCCATGCGCACCGCACACCACCCCTCCCATCATCTGCGCATCCACCTTCCCCACCACGGCCAGCCCGACAGCCACAGCGCACACCGCCGATAACCCCACTCCGCACAACCCCTGTCCCATCTGTCACTTTGCAGGCGTGCCGCTGGCACACAGTCCCGCAGCACGCCGTCCACACCATGGCCGCACACACCGCACCCGCCCTCCCCACAACCCCAGCACAAATTCTCTCCCAACCTGGCCCACAGTGTTCCGCCAACCCCCGTCACCACAACTCCGGGAGCACCTGCACTACCCCAGCCCCATCACCCCCGCCTGTCTGTCTACCGGCGGCAGGGCTCTCGCCACTCCTGCCCCCAGCTCCACAGAAACAAAGTCTCTCCCCTCCCAGCAGCTCTCCAGGCGCAACCCCTCTCTGCACCATGCTGCCTGGGGGACTGCTCAGCTGTGTGCCCCAGGGTGCAGGGCCGGCGGTGGAGCGGAGGAGGCAGCAGAGGGCGAGCTGAAAGTGCTGCTGCTGTGGGAGAAAGAGACTCTCAGGACCTTCTCTGGATAGAGACACTGAAGAGCGGAGGAGGAGGTGGCGCCGGTGTTGAGCATTCTGCAGCTGTGTGGGGAAGTGCCGGCCCATGGGAATGCCGGGGCCGCAGCACAGACACAAGTGGTAAGTGCGGACAGGAGTGCAGTCGCTGTGTCTGTATATGGCCATGCTGTACAAACCACTATCCTACTGTGTGTATAGGGCCCCGTCCCCAACCCGCGGCACTTCCAGACCCTATCCCCCACACCACCGCACCTGCCCCTATCCCACCCGCACCAATTCATGCTTCTCCCCCCACACGGCACCTCCCAACCCCCTACCCCACCTGCAGCACCCCCCTCCCCCACCCGTGGCATCCACGCCTCCCCCCCCACACCTGCCCCTTCACCACCTGCAGCACCTCCGGACCTCCTCCACCATCCACCGCACCCCCACAACCAGCCCCTTCTCCACCTGCAGCTCCTTCGGAACCCCTCCGCATCCCCAACAGCCCTGCACCTGCCCCACCCCCACCCGCCACATCCCCTCCCCTCCACTATTCACACCACCACCAGACCCCCATCCCCTATTCGCAGCCCCCCCACCCCTCCCAAGCCCCTCACCCATCCATGCCCCCCTATCAACCCCCCTCCACCCGTAGCATCTACAGACACCCTCCCACACACCACAGCACCCCTCCCTTCCCCACCCCTAACCCAACCTCGGCACCCCCACAACCGCCCCTCCTCTACCGCCCACAGACCCTGTCCCCCACCCACACCAACCCCCGCAACTGCCCCTCCACCACCCACGGCAAATCCTCCCACCCGCACCACCTATGCTTTTCCCCCCCACATTGCACCTCCCAACTCCACCAGCAGCATCCATGCACCACCACACCTGCCCCTCCATCACCCGCAGCCCCCCTCCCCCTCACCCATCTGCACACCCCTCCCCGCATCAACCCCCCTCCACATGTACAATTTACAGACACCCTCCCCCACACCGCAGCAACCCCCGCAACTGTCCCTTCCCCACCCGCGCCACCCACCCCTCCCCCACCCTTGGCACCCACACAACCCCCCCTCCCCTACCGCCCTTTGACCCGTACCCCACCCACTGCAACACCCGCAACCACCCCTCCACCACCTGCAGCGCCTCCTGACCCGATCCGTCACACGATCGCACCTGCCCCTCTCCCACATGCGGCACCCATTCTCCTCCCCTACACACAGTACCTCCTGACCCCCTACCCCACCCGCAGCACCCCCCCTTTCCCACCTGTGGCATCCACGTACCCCTCCCCCTCCACCACCACAGCACCTCTGGGCCCCCTCACCCATCCACCCAACCCACACAACAAGGCTCTTCGCTACCCGCAGCGTCTTCGGAACCCCTCGGCCCAATCCCCAACAGTCCCGCTCCTGTCTACCCCCCCATCCACTGCCCTCACGCCCACTCCCCCGCCCTCATCACCTCCCACCCCCCCCACCCATACGCACCCCCCCATCCACCGCCTCCACCCCTAGCATCTACAGACACCCTCCCCCATACGCAGCAACCCCCACAACTCCCCCATCCGCACCCCTCCCCAGAAGCCCCCCCCCCCCCTCCACCCGCAGCATCTACACACATCCTCCCCCATCCAATAGCCAGGGGGAGCGCAGCGATATGATAACTAAGTGACCGCGGCGGTGATGAGGAGGGAGAGGAGATGAGAAAGCAGACAGGGGAGCTAAGGGGAAGCGGCTGGCAGCGGAGCGGTGAGTAAGATCGCAGAGAAAACTGCACTTAATGCGGCGGCGGAGGGTAGTACATCCCACCCACAGTCACAGATCTGCTCAAAAATATAGGAGAGATGGCTGGATGCAGGCCATGATGATTTGACTCTCTGGTGAGTAGTTGATGCAGCGCCTATGGACCCCATCCCCCATCCGTGGTACCCCTTCCCCTTGCCCCACTCACGTCAACCCCGCTCCTCCTCCACCCGCTGCACCTCACAACCCCCGCACCCGCCCCTTCTCCGGTGATGTCTCTGGCCCACGGTCTTGCAGCGCTGTGAGCAGCTGGTGACACGCTGGAGCAGCAGTGCCAGAAGATCGCGGCACATCGGAGTCTCCAGCCCCCAGTCTGCCAGCGCTGTGCACAGCCAGTGACACGCTGGAGCAGTGGGGACAGCAGAGCGCGGTGCAGCGGAATCTCCGGCCCCAGTCTGCCAGCGCTGTGATCAACCGATGACACGCTGCAGCGGCGGGGCCAGCAGAGCGTGGCGCAGCGGAGTCTTTGGCCCTCAGGCTGGCAGCACTGTGCGCAGCCAGTGACACAGTGGGGCGGCGGGGCCAGCAGAGCGTGGTGAAGCGGAGTCTCCGGCCCCTGCCTGGCTGCGCTGTGAGCAGCCGGTCACATGCTGGAGCGGCAGGGCCAGCATAGCGTGGTGCAGCGAAGTCTCCGGCCACCGGGCTGCCAGCGCTGTAAGCAGCCGGTGACACGCTGGAGCGGTGGGGCCAGCAGATCTCGGATTTCTCCAGGCACTCCCGGGAAAAGCTGCTGCAGCAGAGGGTGAAGATGTTTTATAAGCTGATGCCCATTCTGCAGCAGGCAGTAGAGGCGGTGAGTGCCGGGGGACACCAGGGGCAGCTAGGCCGCAGCACCAGCACTGTTCTGTGTAGGGACTGGAAGCTGCCCTCTGAGGGGCACACCACACACATATACACCCCTATATACTACACACCACGCACATACACCCCTATATACTACACATAACACACATACACCCCTATATACTACACACCACACACATATACACCCCTATATACTACACACCACACACATATACACCCCTATATACTACACATCACAAACATACAACCCTATATACTACACAGCGCACACAGTGCCGTTTCTTGCGGCGGGCGAGCCGTGCAACCGCCGCGGCACTTCCTGAGCACTTTCAAACCCTCTACTCCCGAGTGCCCAGCTCGGGGGGCGGGATTTCGCGGAATGACGCGTTTGCGTCGTGACGTCTCGACGCAATCGCATCATTCCGCAAAACCCCGCCCCCCGAGCTGGGCACTCGGGAGGAGGGAGAAGGGGGAGCCAAGACGGGCAGCGCTGCGCAGACGAGGGAGAGGCGGCTGAAGAGCGGGAAGAACCGCTTCAAATGTAAGTCAGCCCCTCTCCCTCTCTCTCTCTCCCTCCCCCCCCCACCACCTGCCGTACTGTGTAAAATGGGGACACTTTCCTGCCGCAATGTATAAAATGGGGACACTTTCCTGCCGCAATGTGTAAAATGGGGACACTTTCCTGCCGCAATGTGTAAAATAGTGACACTTTCCTGCCGCAATTTGTAAAATGGGGGCACCTGCTTGCCGTACTGTGTAAAATGGGGACACTTTCCTGCCGCAATGTGTAAAATGGGGGCACGTGCCTGCCGCAATGTGTAAAATGGGGATACTTTCTTGCCGCAATGTGTAAAGTGGGGGCACGTGCCTGCCGCAATGTGTAAAATGGGGACACTTGCCTACCGTGCTGTGTAAAATGGGGACACTTGCCTGCCGTGCTGTGTAAAATGGGGTCGCGTGCCTGCTGTAATGTGTAAAATGAGGACTTTGGCCGTGATGATGAGATCAGATGAGGCCACACCCATCTTAACAAAGCCACGCCCATTTTAACGAGGTCACGCCCCCTTGCCGGGAGCGCGCGCCTCCTTTTCCTCTTTATATCTATGGGGGGGGGGGGGGGGGGGGGGGCGCGCATTTTTTCTTATGTGAATGGGGGGCGCATTTTTAAATCTCGCACTGGGAGCCAAATTGGCTAGAAACGGCCCTGAGCGCACACATATACAACCCTATATACTACACACCACACACATATACAACCCTATATACTGTACACCACACACATATACACCCCTATATACTATACACCACACACATATACACCCCTATATACTACACACCACACACATATTATACATCCATATATACTACACAGCGCACAGATATATACACCATTATATACAGCACTGCACACCACACACGTACATCCCTATATACTACACACCACACACATATACACCCCTAAATACTACTCACCACAAACATATACACCCCTATACACTACAGACCACACACATATACCCCTATATACTACACACCACACACAAATACAACCCTAAATACTATACACCACACACATATACAACCCTATATACTACACACCACACACATATACACCCCTATATGCTACACACCACACACATATACACCCCTATATACTACACACCACACACATATACACCCCTATATACTACACACCACACACATATACACCCCTATATACTATACACCACACGCATACAACCCTATATACTACACAGCACACACATATACAACCCTATATACTATACAACACACACATATACACCCCTATATACTACACACCACACACATATACATCCCTATATACTACACAGCGCACAAATATATACACCATTATATACAGTACTACACACCACACACATACTGTATATCCCTATATACTACACACCACACACATATACACCCCTATATACTACTCACCACACACATATACACCCCTATACACTACACACCACACACATACACCCCTATATACTACATAGCGCACACATATACAACCCTATATACTACACACCACACACATATACAACCCTATATACTACACACCACGCAGAGCCGGCCCTAGCCAATTTGATGCCCTAGGCAAAATTTTGTCTGGTGCCCCCTAGCTCCGCCGCTAGTTCTGCATCTGTACCTGCAACGCTCAGGCAGTGGGGCCCACCGGGGGTTACCCTGTGGGCCAGGTCAACTCTGCACAATGCCACACAGTAATGACCATAATACATATAATTCCACACAGTAAAGGAACCTTACACATATGCCCCACATTAGTAATGCCCATAATACACATAATGCCACACAGTAATGCACCTTACACATATGCCCCACATTAGTAATGCCCATAATACACATATACTGCCACAGATACTGCCACACTTGCTGGTTATACAAAAAGATCAGTATCAAACATGTAGAAACTGTCCATTCTCTTCACTATTCAGTGTGTTTGCTGGTGTCTGTTACTCCCGTTAACTGCATGCCCTTTACTTTATACTGTGGGAGCTAAATGCTCTGCCCTCCAGTCTGATGTGTCCGAAAGTCACGCTGCACTGATGTTTCATATAGAAATAGCACAACGCAACTTACTGACCATGTTACAGTGCTAGATGGCAGGGGAATTTTACGGTATGGACTGACTAGGAAATAAAGTGTGGGGAGAACACTGCCCATGTTATGTCCCTGCAGACACCTGGGGTTTGCACAGGGATAAGGGACACACACAGGATGGCAGGGTCTTTCTCCCCCATGTGCACAAGCAGTATAGGTGATGTCAGGTTTCTGTGAAGCAGTCTTCCAAAATACACATGTGTTATCATAAGAAGCCATCCAGTAATAACCTTATATAGTCAGTAAAAATGTCACAGGTCCAGGAATTGCATTTACTGGGCTTCTGCTGTCTGTCTGAGGTCTCACAAGTCAGGGGCATTCAAGCATGTCGGAGGAAGTTTAAGGCACAGTGTGCATTTTTTTTGACAAATGTAAACAGCAGTGTATACAAGTACTGATTGAATACATTTGGAAAGTAATAGTTAGTTTGCGGACTGTCCCTCTCAGCATGAGATACTGCAGGGACATGCTTGGATGCCCCTAGACATGCTTGGATGCCCTAGGCAAATGCCTAGCCTGCCTATAGCTAAGGCCGGCTCTGACACCACGCACATATACAACCCTATATACTACAAAGCACACACATATAGAACCCTATATACTACACACCACACACATATACACCCCTATATACTACACGCAACACACATATACACCCCTACATACTACACACCACACACACATACACCCCTATATACTACACAGCGCACACATATGTACACCTTTATATACAGTACTACACACCCCACACATCTACACCCCTATACACTACACATCACACCAAACACATATACACCCCTATATACTATACACCACACACATATACACCCCTATATACTACACACCACACACATAGACCCCTATATACTACACAGCGCACACATATACACCCCTATATACTACACACCACACATATACACCCCTATATACTACACACCACACATATACACCCCTATATACTACACATCACACACATATACATCCAAATATACTACACAGCACACACATATACAACCCTATATACCACACAGCACACACATATACACCCCTATATACTACACACCACACACATACACCCCTATATACTATACACCACACACATATACACCCCTATATACTACACAGCACATACACCCCTATATACTACACAGCGCACACATATACACCCCTATATACTACACACCACACATATATACTCCCCCATATACTACACACCACACACATACAACCCTATATATACACTAAACACATACAGTATTCACCCCTATATACTACACACCACACAAATATAAACCCCTATATACTACAAAGCACACAAATATATACACCATTATATACAGTACTACACACCACACACATACATCCCTATATACTACACACCACACACATATACACCCCTATATACTACACAGCACACACATATACACCCCTATATACTACACACTACACACATACACCCCTATATACTACATACCACACACACACACACACACACACACACACACACACACACACACACACACACACACACACACATACACCCCTACATACTACACAGCACACAAATTTACACCCCTATATACTACACACCACATACATACACCCGTATATACCCCATTAAATATACCTCAATATTCCCGCCCCTCCACCACCCGCTGCACCCCAGCACCTGGCCCTTCCCCCACTCGCATCGCCCACGGACCCCCTTCCCTATCCACGGCAATACTGCACCCGCCCCTTCCCCACCCGCTGCGCCTCCGGACCCCCTACCCCACCCACAGTATAATGTGTAACATGTGCAATGGGCTCTACCAGGCATAATGTGTAATATGTGTAATGGACACTACCAGGTGAAATTTGTAACATGTGTAATGAGCTCTACCAGGCGTAATGTGTATAATGGACTCTACCAGGCATAATGTGTAACATGTGTAATGGGCTCTACCAGGCGTAATGTGTAATGTGTAATGGGCTGTACCAGGCTGATAATGCTGATTTAGATTACCTTATAACTTCACAATAATGGGTAAGAGACACAGTACGCAATTGGCGTATGGGGTACCGTAAAGGTACGTATTTAGCGTAGCATACGCTAGGCCGTGACCGAGACGCACATGCGGCACGCTCGCTCACAGCTTAGTGCGCGGTGTCGAGCACGCTATAGGCGAGCGACTACCGTAATGCTACGCTATCAGCGTAGCGGACGTTCGAGACCACGAGGAGATCAAGAGCGGCACAGACGCTCACAAGATAACAATCAGTAAACCTTGAATGTAACACAGTGAAAGGATATTCTTATACTGTAGACCTTGTACTGAAACACTGTAACGATATAACGCTGCTTAACCTTGTTTACACTAAAGCTGTTTGAGCGATAGAGACGCTCCTATTACCCTCAGCAATATAATGAACACACAATACCGTGCTAAGGATCCAACACCTTTACTAACAAGCTTTTAGTTATATCGAAAAGGGGTAAAACAGTTACAAGTCATACACTACATACTAACATATAATTCTAACAGAATATCTAGACAGAAATATACAATAACGTTACAATCTTAAACTAAACAGAGAGAGAGAGAGAGAGAGAATGTGGCCAATACAAACAAAGAGCGAGATAATTACAGAGAATTACTTACACACACTGGGAACGATCGCAGCGCAGCCTGGTACCAGCTCCGAGTTAGTCAATATGAAAACCGTTTGTGGAGAGTGAGGGAGCTGTTCAGGCTGGCTGATCTTATATACACTAAGTACAGTATACTACAAAGGGACCTACAATCTCATTGTTCATTGGACACAGGAATGTCTCCTCGCATCATATCTAAAGGTCATAGGCTAGTTTGAACAGGTGGGCTGTGACTATTTCAAACAGCTCAGGTGGGTGGGAATCTCCGGATTCCCGCCCCATGGATAATGAACTGCAAATATAGAATATGTCCAGAAAGTACTAATGGCCATAACTACACGCAGGAGCGATTAATCTTTACCTAACCAACACCGGATTATTGCTATAAAAATACTCTTCGGTTAGGTACCAGACACCACTGTCCAACCTTAATCAGACCCTTTGTACAACAAAAAGAGGGATTCCCGAGTCCGTGAACAAGTCACATTAACCAAACTTACAGTTATCATTAAGGGGAACATTATCTATAAAACGAGCTATTTGGTTCTATTATTAAACGATTGAGTCGCCCGCTAGACGCACACAAACTCCACCGTAAATGCACATACCACGCGCTCGAGCGCATGGCCGAGGCGCCATCACGCGGCTGCGTATATCCACACGCACGGGAGAGAATGTGCACGTGCAGCAGGCACGCGCATGAGGTGCATATATGGCAACGTGCAGCGTGATATTTTTCTGACTTTGACAGTCCATCCTTTGGCAGTCATCAATAACTGTCACTTCCTAAAACAGTTCAAAAAGAGAAAAATATATGTCATGTAAAAATACATTTCTATGATTGGGTAAGGGAGAAGAGAGGAAGGTGGGAAAAAGGTATGACCTAGTGAGATAGTAGAAGCATGTATGTATGAGTCCATGTTTGAGGGGTCATGTATCATCGTGCCGTACGTGTTTTAAATCAAGCTTTGAGGTATTGTGAAGTATACATTTGAATTCCTTCTTATCCCGTATTACGGGCCGGTGGATGGGCTGTCAAACTTTACCGAGCTCTTTTCGGCTTTTGGTTGCAACAAAATGGGGGAGCACATTTTAGTTGATGATACATGAATGGGGGGGATATGTGAGTGCTGATATCTGTGCCTGTATTCCCTATCGACTATGTGTGTCATTACCTGAAGGTTGTAGAGATGAAGATAAGAAGCAATTATGGTAAATGCAGTCATAAACTATGTGAGTTTAATGTACATTTGCCGATTGAGGTCTTGTCTGATGTCTTGTCTCGATGTACATGTTGACTGTAGTCTCCCGATGCTTTTGCTATAATTGCTTGAGCAAAAAGCTTTCTCAATGTCCATAGACTTACAATCTTTGAAGTGTTGGGCTATCGTAAAATTTTAGAGTCACTAGGGAAAATGGGGGTCTATGGCATTGTCCATCAATGGTCTGTGTAAAAGGTTGTCAAATTCTTCTTCCAAGCGAGTCTTTGTACCTTGGAGAAAAAACAAAGGAGAAACGGGTGAAAGAAATGGACCGTGGAATCACATTTTCATCACAACATTGTCTCTATTGGTGGGTCATACATCAAATTTGTTGTTGTTAGTACAGTGTCCTCGCTTCTTAAACTCATCACTCGGGCACTACGTTTACACTTCGTTAAAACCCGAACGCATCTAAATATCAGACCGACCAATATGATGACACACAGAATACACAAAAGAAATTTCCCTACATCCATAATAATACCTTGGGCCCATTCTCCTAAACCAGAGAACCAATTTCGTGGGTTCAACCATGACACCCAACTGGTCAGCTCATTACCCACAGCAGCGAGTGTGAGATTGTGTTTCCTTCGGAACTCCCACTTTAATTGTAAGATGTCATCCATCTTTTGGTCTATGACCTCGGCTGGGTCCTCCGTGCTGTTTGTAATGTGCGTGCAGCATTTGATTCCATATTGAGTTGCCAGGGTAACACAATACCCGCCTGTCATAGCTGTGAGGTAATTGAGAATCATCCTATGCTGAACCAGTTCTGTTTTGTAGGCTTGTGTCGTCATACATTTCGGTGATATTGTCTAATAAATTTGCAAGCGCAGATATATATTTATAATTTATCACTCCTCTAGCGGTACGAGTGATATCTAACGCGAGTAGCAATTGAATCCCGGTGGATTCATGGATCAGGTCAGAGGCTGAATGCTCTGTTCTTTCTATCAGGTGCTGTTTAACGATGTGCTCGTAATGAGTGTGAGTATAAGGAGCTTGGGCACTGCGGTGAATATCTTTCATTTTAGTGTGGGATACAGTCATTACCTCAGGCAGTACTTTTCCAATATAACATAACCCTTCTGAGTTTGGGGCAAGCCACTTATACGCCTTCCTCCCGCATATGAAATATGCATCATCGGGGAGAACATATGGGACGGTGTGTGACATAACCATATTACAAATTTTCCATATGAAATCTCCTAACCCTAATTTTTCCATCTGTTTAGTACACGTATCAGTTTGTACGATCTGTGCACAGTATCCTGGTGATACTTCTCCAACTCGCATGATCCTACTTCCTAAGGTGTACCTATACCGAAAGAATTTCCTATGGTCGGCTATCTGGCGTATAAGTTCTGTGTCTATGGGCAATCTGTCGGCTCTATGTGAGAATGTCATGGTTTGATTACTCCATGACACTTCCCAATTTCCCGGCTTTCGGGGATTGGAAATGTTAAAGCATACTAAGGACCTATCCACATGATATTGGTGGAGCTTCAAACTAGGAGGACTAGAGATATTAAACCTCTTGTCCACCGGCCTCCCACCACTTAGCTCAAGTACCTCTCCTACCGTTAAAGGGAATGGTACTAGTCCTGATTTGCTATGGCCTTGAGGTACTTGAGAGCATACCCAACAGTCTGTCTGATTTAACACTTTACCCACTAAGGAGTGATAGTCACTCAATGGATGCCGGTCCATGTGGACATTAAAACTAGAGATGAGCGCCGGAAATTTTTCGGGTTTTGTGTTTTGGTTTTGGGTTCGGTTCCGCGGCCGTGTTTTGGGTTCGACCGCGTTTTGGCAAAACCTCACCGAATTTTTTTTGTCGGATTCGGGTGTGTTTTGGATTCGGGTGTTTTTTTAAAAAAACCCTAAAAAACAGCTTAAATCATAGAATTTGGGGGTAATTTTGATCCCAAAGTATTATTAACCTCAAAAAACATAATTTACACTCATTTTCAGCCTATTCTGAACACATCACACCTCACAATATTATTTTTAGTCCTAAAATTTGCACCGAGGTCGCTGTGTGAGTAAGATAAGCGACCCTAGTGGCCGACACAAACACCGGGCCCATCTAGGAGTGGCACTGCAGTGTCACGCAGGATGGCCCTTCCAAAAAACCCTCCCCAAACAGCACATGACGCAAAGAAAAAAAGAGGCGCAATGAGGTAGCTGACTGTGTGAGTAAGATTAGCGACCCTAGTGGCCGACACAAACACCGGGCACATCTAGGAGTGGCACTGCAGTGTCACGCAGGATGTCCCTTCCAAAAAACCCTCCCCAAACAGCACATGACGCAAAGAAAAAAAGAGGCGCAATGAGGTAGCTGTGTGAGTAAGATTAGCGACCCTAGTGGCCGACACAAACACCGGGCCCATCTAGGAGTGGCACTGCAGTGTCACGCAGGATGTCCCTTCCAAAAAACCCTCCCCAATCAGCACATGATGCAAAGAAAAAGAAAAGAAAAAAGAGGTGCAAGATGGAATTATCCTTGGGCCCTCCCACCCACCCTTATGTTGTATAAACAAAACAGGACATGCACACTTTAACCAACCCATCATTTCAGTGACAGGGTCTGCCACACGACTGTGACTGATATGACGGGTTGGTTTGGACCCCCCCCAAAAAAGAAGCAATTAATCTCTCCTTGCACAAACTGGCTCTACAGAGGCAAGATGTCCACCTCATCTTCACCCTCCGATATATCACCGTGTACATCCCCCTCCTCACAGATTATCAATTCGTCCCCACTGGAATCCACCATCTCAGCTCCCTGTGTACTTTGTGGAGGCAATTGCTGCTGGTCAATGTCTCCGCGGAGGAATTGATTATAATTCATTTTAATGAACATCATCTTCTCCACATTTTCTGGATGTAACCTCGTACGCCGATTGCTGACAAGGTGAGCGGCGGCACTAAACACTCTTTCGGAGTACACACTTGTGGGAGGGCAACTTAGGTAGAATAAAGCCAGTTTGTGCAAGGGCCTCCAAATTGCCTCTTTTTCCTGCCAGTATAAGTACGGACTGTGTGACGTGCCTACTTGGATGCGGTCACTCATATAATCCTCCACCATTCTATCAATGTTGAGAGAATCATATGCAGTGACAGTAGACGACATGTCCGTAATCGTTGTCAGGTCCTTCAGTCCGGACCAGATGTCAGCATCAGCAGTCGCTCCAGACTGCCCTGCATCACCGCCAGCGGGTGGGCTCGGAATTCTGAGCCTTTTCCTCGCACCCCCAGTTGCGGGAGAATGTGAAGGAGGAGATGTTGACAGGTCGCGTTCCGCTTGACTTGACAATTTTGTCACCAGCAGGTCTTTCAACCCCAGCAGACCTGTGTCTGCCGGAAAGAGAGATCCAAGGTAGGCTTTAAATCTAGGATCGAGCACGGTGGCCAAAATGTAGTGCTCTGATTTCAACAGATTGACCACCCGTGAATCCTTGTTAAGCGAATTAAGGGCTGCATCCACAAGTCCCACATGCCTAGCGGAATCGCTCCGTGTTAGCTCCTTCTTCAATGCCTCCAGCTTCTTCTGCAAAAGCCTGATGAGGGGAATGACCTGACTCAGGCTGGCAGTGTCTGAACTGACTTCACGTGTGGCAAGTTCAAAGGGCATCAGAACCTTGCACAACGTTGAAATCATTCTCCACTGCACTTGAGACAGGTGCATTCCATCTCCTATATCGTGCTCAATTGTATAGGCTTGAATGGCCTTTTGCTGCTCCTCCAACCTCTGAAGCATATAGAGGGTTGAATTCCACCTCGTTACCACTTCTTGCTTCAGATGATGGCAGGGCAGGTGCAGTAGTTTTTGGTGGTGCTCCAGTCTTCTGTACGTGGTGCCTGTACGCCGAAAGTGTCCCGCAATTTTTCTGGCCACCGACAGCATCTCTTGCACGCCCCTGTCGTTTTTTAAAAAATTCTGCACCACCAAATTCAAGGTATGTGCAAAACATGGGACGTGCTGGAATTTGCCCATATTTAATGCACACACAATATTGCTGGCGTTGTCCGATGCCACAAATCCACAGGAGAGTCCAATTGGGGTAAGCCATTCCGCGATGATCTTCCTCAGTTGCCGTAAGAGGTTTTCAGCTGTGTGCGTATTCTGGAAAGCGGTGATACAAAGCGTAGCCTGCCTAGGAAAGAGTTGGCGTTTGCGAGATGCTGCTACTGGTGCCGCCGCTGCTGTTCTTGCGGCAGGAGTCCATACATCTACCCAGTGGGCTGTCACAGTCATATAGTCCTGACCCTGCCCTGCTCCACTTGTCCACATGTCCGTGGTTAAGTGGACATTGGGTACAACTGCATTTTTTAGGACACTGGTGAGTCTTTTTCTGACGTCCGTGTACATTCTCGGTATCGCCTGCCTAGAGAAGTGGAACCTAGATGGTATTTGGTAACGGGGGCACACTGCCTCAATAAATTGTCTAGTTCCCTGTGAACTAACGGCGGATACCGGACGCACGTCTAACACCAACATAGTTGTCAAGGACTCAGTTATCCGCTTTGCAGTAGGATGACTGCTGTGATATTTCATCTTCCTCGCAAAGGACTGTTGAACAGTCAATTGCTTACTGGAAGTAGTACAAGTGGGCTTACGACTTCCCCTCTGGGATGACCATCGACTCCCAGCGGCAACAACAGCAGCGCCAGCAGCAGTAGGCGTTACACGCAAGGATGCATCGGAGGAATCCCAGGCAGGAAAGGACTCGTCAGACTTGCCAGTGACATGGCCTGCAGGACTATTGGCATTCCTGGGGAAGGAGGAAATTGACACTGAGGGAGTTGGTGGGGTGGTTTGCGTGAGCTTGGTTACAAGAGGAAGGGATTTACTGGTCAGTGGACTGCTTCCGCTGTCACCCAAAGTTTTTGAACTTGTCACTGACTTATTATGAATGCGCTGCAGGTGACGTATAAGGGAGGATGTTCCGAGGTGGTTAACGTCCTTACCCCTACTTATTACAGCTTGACAAAGGGAACACACGGCTTGACACCTGTTGTCCGCATTTCTGGTGAAATACCTCCACACCGAAGAGCTGATTTTTTTGGTATTTTCACCTGGCATGTCAACGGCCATATTCCTCCCACGGACAACAGGTGTCTCCCCGGGTGCCTGACTTAAACAAACCACCTCACCATCAGAATCCTCCTGGTCAATTTCCTCCCCAGCGCCAGCAACACCCATATCCTCCTCATCCTGGTGTACTTCAACACTGACATCTTCAATCTGACTATCAGGAACTGGACTGCGGGTGCTCCTTCCAGCACTTGCAGGGGGCATGCAAATAGTGGAAGGCGCATGCTCTTCACGTCCAGTGTTGGGAAGGTCAGGCATCGCAAACGACACAATTGGACTCTCCTTGTGGATTTGGGATTTCAAAGAACGCACAGTTCTTTGCGGTGCTTTTGCCAGCTTGAGTCTTTTCAGTTTTCTAGCGAGAGGCTGAGTGCTTCCATCCTCATGTGAAGCTGAACCACTAGCCATGAACATAGGCCAGGGCCTCAGCCGTTCCTTGCCACTCCGTGTGGTAAATGGCATATTGGCAAGTTTACGCTTCTCCTCCGACAATTTTATTTTAGGTTTTGGAGTCCTTTTTTTTCTGATATTTGGTGTTTTGGATTTGACATGCTCTGTACTATGACATTGGGCATCGGCCTTGGCAGACGACGTTGCTGGCATTTCATCGTCTCGGCCATGACTAGTGGCAGCAGCTTCAGCACGAGGTGGAAGTGGATCTTGATCTTTCCCTAATTTTGGAACCTCAACTTTTTTGTTCTCCATATTTTATAGGCAGAACTAAAAGGCACCTCAGGTAAACAATGGAGATGGATGGATTGGATACTAGTATACAATTATGGACGGACTGCCACGGTTAGGTGGTATAAAAAAACCACGGTTAGGTGGTATATATTATAATAATAATACAATTATGGATGGACGGACTGCCTGCCGACTGCCGACACAGAGGTAGCCACAGCCGTGAACTACCGCACTGTACACTGGTTGATAAAGAGATAGTAGTATACTCGTAACAACTAGTATGACACTATGACGACGGTATAAAGAATGAAAAAAAAACCACGGTTAGGTGGTATATATTATAATAATAATACAATTATGGATGGACGGACTGCCTGCCGACTGCCGACACAGAGGTAGCCACAGCCGTGAACTACCGCACTGTACACTGGTTGATAAAGAGATAGTAGTATACTCGTAACAACTAGTATGACACTATGACGACGGTATAAAGAATGAAAAAAAAACCACGGTTAGGTGGTATATATTATAATAATAATACAATTATGGATGGACGGACTGCCTGCTGACTGCCGACACAGAGGTAGCCACAGCCGTGAACTACCGCACTGTACACTGGTTGATAAAGAGATAGTAGTATACTCGTAACAACTAGTATGACACTATGACGACGGTATAAAGAATGAAAAAAAAACCACGGTTAGGTGGTATATATTATAATAATAATACAATTATGGATGGACGGACTGCCTGCCGACTGCCGACACAGAGGTAGCCACAGCCGTGAACTACCGCACTGTACACTGGTTGATAAAGAGATAGTAGTATACTCGTAACAACTAGTATGACACTATGACGACGGTATAAAGAATGCAAAAAAAACCACAGTTAGGTGGTATATATTATAATAATAATACAATTATGGATGGACGGACTGCCTGCCGACTGCCGACACAGAGGTAGCCACAGCCGTGAACTACCGCACTGTACACTGGTTGATAAAGAGATAGTAGTATACTCGTAACAATTAGGATGACACTATGACGGTATAAAGAATGAAAAAAAAACCACGGTTAGGTGGTAGGTATATAATAATAAATAATACAATTCTGGTCGGACGGACTGCCTGCCGTGTGCCGACACAGAGGTAGCCACAGCCGTGAACTACCGCACTGTACACTGGTTGATAAAGAGATAGTAGTATACTCGTAACAATTAGGATGACACTATGACGGTATAAAGAATGAAAAAAAAACCACGGTTAGGTGGTAGGTATATAATAATAAATAATACAATTCTGGTCGGACGGACTGCCTGCCGTGTGCCGACACAGAGGTAGCCACAGCCGTGAACTACCGCACTGTACACTGGTTGATAAAGAGATAGTAGTATACTCGTAACAATTAGGATGACACTATGACGGTATAAAGAATGAAAAAAAAACCACGGTTAGGTGGTAGGTATATAATAATAAATAATACAATTCTGGTCGGACGGACTGCCTGCCGTGTGCCGACACAGAGGTAGCCACAGCCGTGAACTACCGCACTGTACACTGGTTGATAAAGAGATAGTAGTATACTCGTAACAATTAGGATGACACTATGACGGTATAAAGAATGAAAAAAAAACCACGGTTAGGTGGTAGGTATATAATAATAAATAATACAATTCTGGTCGGACGGACTGCCTGCCGTGTGCCTACACAGAGGTAGCCACAGCCGTGAACTACCGCACTGTACACTGGTTGATAAAGAGATAGTAGTATACTCGTAACAATTAGGATGACACTATGACGGTATAAAGAATGAAAAAAAAACCACGGTTAGGTGGTAGGTATATAATAATAAATAATACAATTCTGGTCGGACGGACTGCCTGCCGTGTGCCGACACAGAGGTAGCCACAGCCGTGAACTACCGCACTGTACACTGGTTGATAAAGAGATAGTAGTATACTCGTAACAATTAGGATGACACTATGACGGTATAAAGAATGAAAAAAAAACCACGGTTAGGTGGTAGGTATATAATAATAAATAATACAATTCTGGTCGGACGGACTGCCTGCCGTGTGCCGACACAGAGGTAGCCACAGCCGTGAACTACCGCACTGTACTGTGTCTGCTGCTAATATAGACTGGTTGATATTTAAAGAGATATTAGTAGTATACAACAATACTATACTGGTGGTCAGGCACTGGTCACCACTCCTGCAGCAAAAGTGTGCACTGTTAATTAATATAATTGTACTCCTGGCTCCTGCTAACAACCTGCAGTGCTCCCCAGTCTCCCCCACAATTAATTATAAGCTTTTAATTTATACATTGATGACTGTGCAGCACACTGGGCTGAGCTGAGTGCACACAGACTGAGTCACACTGTGTGACTGACTGTGCTGTGTATCGTTTTTTTTTTCAGGCAGAGAACGGATATAGCAGAGAGAAGTGAACGGATATATTATATTAAATAAAAGTTAACTAGCAACTGCACTGGTCACTGACTGTGGTAAACTAACTCTGTCTGCGACTCTGCACAATCTCTCTCTATCTAATCTATCTATCTCTATTCTAATGGAGAGGACGCCAGACACGTCCTCTCCCTATCAATCTCAATGCACGAGTGAAAATGGCGGCGACGCGCGGCTCCTTATATAGAATCCGAGTCTCGCGATAGAATCCGAGCCTCGCGAGAATCCGACAGCGTCATGATGACGTTCGGGCGCGCTCGGGTTAACCGAGCAAGGCGGGAAGATCCGAGTCGCTCGGACCCGTGGAAAAAAAAGTGAAGTTCGTGCGGGTTCGGATTCAAAGAAACCGAACCCGCTCATCTCTAATTAAAACTGGACTGACATTTCTTTATGCACCCATCCTCAACTATATTGTCACAATGCCTACAGATGCAGTTCTCTTCAGCTAACAATCCTTCACAATTCCTTCTATTGTCAATGCTACCAGATCGTTTTCTGATACTCGCCTTTACTCGGAGATTATGTTGTTCTTGGAAATCTACGCCTCCGTCTCAGTCATCAGAAACCCATTCTGGATCCTTTCTCGACCTCACTGGTACTCTCACCGAAACAGACTGCTCTGGTCAACATCATGGTCAACAGGAAAATACGGACTGCAGTCTCTTGGGGCGAGTCCATCTTACAGGAGGAGAAAGAAATTTGTAATGGGGGTACAAAAAAACAGTTTGAGGGGGAGAGAAACTTGTTACGATAATTAGTTCTCTAGTCTTTGTTGTTCTTCTTGTTCTGTTGTCATCTCAAAGGTGCTGTCTCTCAGTCTTCCAAACGAACATTCTGGTGATACAATATTCCTTCCAAATCTGCGATCTTTCTGTAAGGAGCAAAAATCTTGCATTACCATTTGTCTAACTGATGTGTGACATACCATCTTTAAAGCATGAGAACACGAGAGAGAGAGAGAAGGAAAAAAAACAAATGAGAGAGAGAACAATTCATATATATGTTACATAAACCAACAATAAACAGCGAAACATTGTCAGGTCTTCCGTTCACCATCAGGCTGTCACATCTACATGTCCAATGGTATCTTTGCATAGTCTCTCCCACCAGTATTTCCATACTCCACCCTTTGTATCTGGCCAGGATACATCGATGCTGGTAGGTCATACTGGGGTTTGGTAGACTTCTGAAAAGGTCAGGTAGTCAGGTGATGTTGGAGCTGTTGTGGTGAACATCAGAGATGGGGAAAAAGAAACATTTTACAGATACATTACAATTCTTACCCGGTCATTCCTGTGTCTTCAAGGAATGACCTCCCAATTTGTTAACTGTTACCTCAGGCTTACTATCAGTCCTAATGATCACCTTTCCCGTCTACATAAATTATATGTGTGGACCAAAATTTGACATGTGTGATACCTGATTATACTTCCGAGTGTCGTAACTCTGCTCGTGTTCTTGTCTAGGGGGTCTAACTTTATGTGGGCTGTTGCAGCTACTGGCATAATGCCCTTCTCTTTTACAAAGATAACAAACCCTTGGCTTCCTCCATGTGCCAGTGGCCTGGGGTTTCGGTCGATTTGATGCTTCCTCTAGTGCTTGGAAGCTCATCACCATCAACCGCTCTCC
The DNA here is from genome assembly GCF_028390025.1 of Pseudophryne corroboree. Classification (NCBI taxonomy): domain Eukaryota; kingdom Metazoa; phylum Chordata; class Amphibia; order Anura; family Myobatrachidae; genus Pseudophryne; species Pseudophryne corroboree. The sequence goes on from NC_086447.1 coordinate 705,722,955, forward strand.
CTGTGCTTCCCTGGTTCTTTGGATATTACGGTCATGCTCGATAGCGGACTCTCTTAATGCAGCCACCGAGATACCTCTCCAGTGAGGTAGAGAGGTTTGTACCCTGATTCTTAGTGTGTCTTTTAAGCTGTCCATTAATACGGACACAGCTACTTCTCTATGATTCACATTTGTTTTAATGTCTTCTATCCCTGTATACCTAGCCATGTCCTGCAATGCCCGATGGAAATAATCAGCAGCTGTTTCTCCCTCTTTTTGTTTGATGGAGAAAATGTTGTTCCATTTGACAACAGCAGGAAAATACACTCCCAACTGCAGATTTATTCTTTTCACATTATCTTGATTGCACTCATCCGTAAGGGGTACCTCTTCATCTAGTTTACAGTCAGCAATAAATTTCACTGAGTCGACATTGGGGGGTAAACATGCCCTCAGCAATACCCGCCAATCTTTGTTATTGGGCTCCACAGTATTTCCTAGCTCTCTAATGTACTTCTGGCTTGCAACTAGATCTTTCCTAGGATCAGGGAATTCAGACACCATTGATCTTAATTCCGTTCGGGAAAAGGGGCAGTGCATGGCGATGTTTCTGACAGGAGTGACTCCTGAAGTGTCAGTTTTCCCATTTGGCACTGCAATTACCCTGACAGGATTAAGTCCAATAACGTCATTCTGAGTTGGTTCTACAATATGAGGTACATTTGTTTGTGCGTGATATATAACACCATACGTACCTGTGGACACGACCTCACCTGACCCTCCGTTAGGGGGTTTGATTACTGCCTTTACCGATTTGGTCGCGTCCACCTGGATGTCTTGTATGATGGCTGCTGGGAAAGGTGCCGACATCGTGCTGGGCTCACTTTCTTGCTGGTGATCCTGAGGGAAGTTTAACATGTGGTGCAACTTGCATGGGTTAATAGTTGTACATTTAACAGTATTACAATTATCATTGTTACATTTATTCCAATTATTCTTATCGTCTATAATACAGTTGCTAAGTGCATGTTTATCATTCACCAGTGTGCCATTCTCTGTAACCACCTGCTCTCCCGTTATGTATGGTGGTGGTGGCGCGGTGGCTATCAGTTTTCTGATAGGGTTAGATCCACCCGCTTGAGCCAATCCTCTCTGTATTTCACCCTCCTGTTGCCATAACTGTAAACAATCATAATGTCTAATTCGTTGCTTCCCGGATTTTATGAGACAGATCCTTCGCCTTAAATTATGCAATACCTCTGAGTCAAAACTACCCATCCCAGGAAATGGTGCTTTATCCCCCACAGTCATTCGTGTCCATTCGTCACAAAAGGTCTCAGTGTGGGGACCATACTTCCCCCACATTACTAACCGAGCAGACCCTCGGGGTCTGCAAGCCTCTTTAGTCTGAACCCTCACTGCTAAACGTCCCTGTGTTGTGCACTTGGCTTCCATTGTGGACCTTTTTAACACAGAAAAACTTCCTAAAATGCACCAAACACAGAAGTCTATGGTGGAAGTTTTCCAAGCTCTTCCACCAGCTTCTTCTGCTCCGAGTACAACGAATCCGCCCATTTTAGCAGACCCACGTAATCGTTGCAGGCCCTACCAGATCACCAAGATTTCACCAAGACTTCACCAAGATTTCACCAAGAGGAGTTCAATACACTCATACCGTTTTCAACCCACTATCATTCTATAGTTTTCTGATCAGAAAAATCATTTCCCGTAATCTGATAGCTCTCCCCAGAGGCATTACAGTAAAGTAAGGTATTTAAACTAAATTTTGGAAACTGAAATCAATTTGTGCTATTATCGCGTGGCTATACTATACCGCCCCCACAAAAACAATGCTATTGTGCGATTTGAGTTTCGGTGGGCGTATCCGTACGCTCCGTTGCGTAATATACGCTCCGTGCGTCGACTCTTGCGTCGCGTACCCTAGCCCCGCCCTTTGTTAGAGACACGTGTACGCCAGCCAGATATGTCCACAGAAATACAATTAACACGTTTATATCAATGTAGATGATCTTTAAATATAATCATCTACTGAACACCACACCAGACTTCCTTGTATTTTAGGCAAGCCGTGCGCGTGTATTACAAATTACTCCATAACGTATTATTTTTACTCTTTAACTACCAATAGCAACAAATCTTTCTCAGCACGTTATCAATTGTGAAATGGCAACCAGGAAAGTGATATGTGAAAATACACAAGTGAAAAGAAATACAGGTGTGTGCGTGCGTGTGTACGCAAAACAGAAATAAACAGTTTTAAAAGACACTAGCGTATTGTTCTTACCTCCGGTTTTGGATTCCACCAGCACTCCTTCACGTAGCGAAACAGACGCTTATCTAGCCAGCACTACTGTATCCCGATACGAAGGGATACTGCCTTCCCGCCCTTGCTGACAGATAACGTTTGTTTTCACTAGTGCGGATATGTGGAGGACGGACGAGCCGCCAATTGATAATGCTGATTTAGATTACCTTATAACTTCACAATAATGGGTAAGAGACACAGTACGCAATTGGCGTATGGGGTACCGTAAGGGTACGTATTTAGCGTAGCATACGCTAGGCCGTGACCGAGACGCACATGCGGCACGCTTGCTCACAGCTTAGTGCGCGGTGTCGATCACGCTATAGGCGAGCGACTACCGTAATGCTACGCTATCAGCGTAGCGGACGCTCGAGACCACGAGGAGATCACGAGCAGCGCAGACGCTCACAAGATAACAATCAGTAAACCTTGAATGTAACACAGTGAAAGGATATTCTTATACTGTAGACCTTGTACTGAAACACTGTAGCGATATAACGCTGCTTAACCTTGTTTACACTAAAGCTGTTTGAGCGATAGAGATGCTCCTATTACCCTCAGCAATATAATGAACACACAATACCGTGCTAAGGATCCAACACCTTTACTAACAAGCTTTTAGTTATATCGAAAAGGGGTAAAACAGCTACAAGTCATACACTACATACTAACATATAATTCTAACAGAATATCTAGACAGAAATATACAATAACGTTACAATCTTAAACTAAACAGAGAGAGAGAGAGAATGTGGCCAATACAAACAAAGAGCGAGATGATTACAGAGAATTACTTACACACACTGGGAACGATCGCAGCGCAGCCTGGTACCAGCCCCGAGTTAGTCAATATGAAAACCGTTTGTGGAGAGTGAGGGAGCTGTTCAGGCTGGCTGATCTTATATACACTAAGTACAGTATACTACAAAGGGACCTACAATCTCATTGTTCATTGGACACAGGAATGTCTCCTCGCATCATATCAAAAGGTCATAGGTTAGTTTGAACAGGTGGGCTGTGACTATTTCAAACAGCTCAGGTGGGTGGGAATCTCCGGATTCCCGCCGCATGGATAATGAACTGCAAATATAGAATATGTCCAGAAACTACTAATGGCCATAACTACACGCAGGAGCGATTAATCTTTACCTAACCAACACCGGATTATTGCTATAAAAATACTCTTCGGTTAGGTACCAGACACCACTGTCCAACCTTAATCAGACCCTTTGTACAACAAAAAGAGGGATTCCCGAGTCCGTGAACAAGTCACATTAACCAAACTTACAGTTATCATTAAGGGGAACCTTATCTATAAAACGAGCTATTTGGTTCTATTATTAAACGATTGAGTCGCCCGCTAGACGCACACAAACTCTACCGTAAATGCACATACCACGCGCTCGAGCGCATGGCCGAGGCGCCATCACGCGGCTGCGTATATCCACACGCACGGGAGAGAATGTGCACGTGCAGCAGGCACGCGCATGAGGTGCATATATGGCAACGTGCAGCGTGATATTTTTCTGACTTTGACAGGCGTAATGTGTAACATGTGTAATGGGCTCTACCAGGTGTAATGTGTATAATGGGCTCTACTTGGCTTAATGTGTAACATGCGTAATGGGCTCTACTAGGCGTAATGTGTAATGGTGCCAAATATATGTGTTAAATGTGTTGGAATGGCCTAGTCAAAGTCCAGATCTCAATCCAATTGAGAATCTGTGGTCAGACTTGAAGATTGCTGTTCACAAGTGGAAACCATCCAACATGAAGGAGCTGGAGCAGTTTTGCCTTGAGGAATGGACAAAAATCCCAGTGGCAAGCTTATAGAGACTTATCCAAAGCGTCTTGCAGCTGTAATTGCTGCAAAAGGTGGCTCTACAAAGTACTGACTTTAGGGGGGTGAATAGTTATGCACGCTTTCTGTTATTCTGTCCTATTTGTTTTTTGCTTTACAATAACAAAAAAATAATCTTCAAAGTTGTAGGCATGTTATGTGAATGAAATGATGCAAACCTTCAAACAATCCATTTTAATTCCAGGTTGTGAGGCAACAAAACATGAAAAATGCAAAGGGGAATGAATGCTTTAGCAAGGCACTGTACAGTAATTGAATTAAATTAACTGGTTTACTAATTATGTCACCTGTGGCCAAGCATGGATATTTGTAAAACCTGGACTGTTAGGGTGCATTATGTACTGTGTGTGGGAACCTCTGGTGTACTGGATAGCACTCATAGGTAGAGATGTGTGTGTTCAGTTTTCTGAAAACCGAATCCAACCGAAATTAACACTTCAGAGGAGATCCGGGTCTTGGCTCAATTCTTCCTGACAGATCCGGATTCAAAAACAAGACAAAATGTCCTCTTACTGGCATCAGATCTTCTGTGTTTTGGATTGTCTCACTTTGGATCCAGTCAGTGGCCACTACCATGGTAACAGACCGCTGGTTGGCTAATAATAGTGTGTGACCATGGTAGCAGCTGCTGATTGTATCTGATAGACAGAAGTGCATTACTGGAAATAAAAAAGCTGAATGCTGGAGGTGCCAAGACGCCACTGCCACCCACTGACCCTGACATCCACGTCACAGGGGGGCAGGGAGGGGTGTTGGAGAAGCGAGTGAGCCTGGCCGATCGGCTTTGCTCCTGCCTCCTCTGCAGAGTTCAGGAGACGGGAGCATGTGTCTGCCCAAGAAGACCTGCCACTGCTCTTAAGGTGAAAGAGCATGGAAGGGCTGATGTGAGATGATGAGAATCCAGGATGGGGGGAGGGCTATTTCCTGTGTTTCCAGTCAGAGTGCCTCACTGAAACAACACCAGGACTCAGTGGAGGCTCCCTGATACTGTCTGACCTAGGAGGCTGCTCTGCCTGAGGGAGCCCCCCACATTTCTGGCATTAGAGGGGTTCTGTCTCCCCCACCCTGAGTTCCCCTCCTCCCATGCTGTGCCCCTTAAGCATCACCATTTACCGTATGTCCCCCATAGCTCCCCTCTCGCATCCTATGCTCCTTGAGCATCCCCTCTAACCCTGTGTCCCCTGGGCTCCCCTCCCTCATCCTGTGCCCCTTGAGTGTTCCCCCTTACATTGTTCCCCCATAAGCATCTGCCCTTAATATGTGCTCTCCTGAGCATCCCTCCCAACCCTGTGCCCCCTAAACTTCCTCCTTCACCATGAGCTCCCACCCCCCATCCCCCCAACCATGATTCTCCCTGAGCACCCCCTTCCTTTCCAATGCTCCACGAGCATGTCCACATCCACTACACTGCTATGTTTAAGGGGTGTTATCAGCCCTCATCTATCCAAATTAACTGGAAAATATTGGAAATGAATGTTATTAATAGGGATGTGCACTGGGCCAGTTTTCAGGTTTTGTGTTTTGGATCTGTATCTCCTTTGTGTTTTGGATCTGTATTGGTTTTGCCAAAACTGCCTTTGCGAGTTTTGGTTTTGGATCTGTATTTTTTTGTTAAAAATCATAAAAACAGCTAATATCACAGAATTGGGGTGTGTTTTTTCCTATATTATTATTAACCTCAATAAAATAAATTTCCACTCATTTCCAGTCTAGGATGTGGTATGGCTGAGCGATGGTTTCCTGACCGCCGGTCAGCATACCAACGCCGGGATCCCGGCAGCCTACCGATTCCGGGATCCTGGCTTGCTGCGCTCGCCATGCTGCAGGCTCGTGGTGTACTGCGCTCACCACGGGTTCTATTCCCACTCTATGGGTGTCGTGGACACCCACGAGTGGAAATAGTCCCTGTTGGTCGGCATGCCGACCGTCAGGATAGTGATGGGGCGGGTTTGTGGGGGAGGTCATGTGACCATCAGTCTGCTGACCGCCGGTCACACGAATACCACCCCCGGTCTGTTCTATGTTGTATATTAAAGTGGACATGCACAGTTTAACAATCTAATCATTTCAGTGACACGACCTGTCACTTGTGGCTGAAATGATTGGTTTGTTTGGATCCCCACAAAACAAGCTGGCAATGGGCAATGCCCAAACTGGCTTTAGTACTTTAGATAGGCACAATGTCGTCATCAGTATCCGATTCCTCACCACCATCAGTGTGTACATCCACTTCTTCACATACTATTAAATCGCCCCCACTGGAATCCGCCATCACAGGTCCCTCTGTACTTTTTTTAGGTAATTGCTGGTAAAGTTGTTCCTATGATTAAGCTAAAATGCGAAACGATCGTTAGGAGCAGCACATGTGTATAACATGTCTGTTATTTTAATTGTTATATAATTGTTAAAATATGTTTCATAATATGTGTCATAATGACCACAAAAATTGAATGTGTATAATTTAGATTGAGGATTGAAGCTGCAGCTATAGCCGCTCATATGCAATGCCGGAGACGGCTTTATACTAAGTGGTCTATTCACTAAGAAAACGAAAACAGAATTGCTACTTTTCACTATACATTGCATCGCTTCAATGCGATGTATTGCTGTAAATAACTAGCAATTCATGTATTCTCACCCTTCCGACGATGCGCTGCAGTGTCTGGGGCTCCTGCGGTGAGGTGATCTCCAGCGGTCCCTCCCTGCGATGCGCGGAGTCCAGCGGCGGGTCCCTTTGCGCATGCGCAGCTTGTTGACCTCCCGGCAGGCCGCAGTGGTTGCTGGGAGGTCAGTGGGTGGAGCCAGCGCGAGGTGCGGAGCAGAGAGCAGGCAAGCATTGAGCTTCCCTGCCGTCTCCGCACCACAGTTCGGGTTACGCCGTCCTGAGATGGTGAATTTGAACTCCATGGAGAAGCGGAAAGCAGAGCTTTCTGCATCTTCATGAATCGCACTCACCATACAAAAGGTATTGTGATGTGATTCAGGCACAGAGCGGGGGTACCGCTGGAGAAGTCAGAGACTTCTCCACATTAACCCACTCTGTGAATTGCAGTAGGCAGAGATAAGCCCTGTTAACCACGCTGACACTGATACTGGGAACGGAAACCGCTGTGGGCGTGATAGCAGTGGGATAGGCATATTAAGTAAACGAGAGATATGTCATGAATACCCCTCTGACACTTCAGTTATAATAAAAACTTGAGGACTGAAGCGGCAACCACAGTCGCTCATATGTGATGCCGGAGACGGCTTCTTACTAGGGGAAATTGCTAACCACGCTGAGAGCGATACCGGGAACCGCTGCCGGTGTGATAACATTGAGACGGGTGGCATGAGGGGATAAAAATTGAACTATAGCGATACAACCTTTATAAGACCTTATACCAACCTGTGCAGCCTTACATATGCCCAGTATTGGACTGGGGCATGGAGGGCCCACCGGGGAAATGCAGTGATAGGGACCCATGCTTAGAGGCTTGGCTAACCAGTAGTGCAGGTTCTGGGCCCCTTGATACATTATATATATATATATATATACATATATATATATAGGTATATATATATATTTAGCAAATACCGCTAGCGCATGCATGATGTACCAGATTAATAACACTGTAGAAAGTACACCATAGTCCTGTGTAGTATAACGTAACATATGCATAATGTGTAATTCAAGTGCAAAATCTGATCACTAGAGAAGGGGGTGGGGGCCCCAGGCAGTGGGGCCCACCGGTGGTTTCCCCTGTACCCCTGTGGGCCAGTCCGACACTGCATATGCATATGTCTGACACTGCATATGTAAACTTATACCGAGAGATATGTTACAGAAACCCTTTGATGTTTCAGTTATCACTAATAACTTGAAGTATAATAAAGTCTGGATGGTGGTGTGGAGCCAAGCACCTTAGTATTGGGAACTATCGACACATGAGAAACACACTGATGATGAAAGATGTATATTAGCTGAATAATTGGTTCTGAGAATAAACCTGACATCAGTGCACTACACATGAGAGATCAGGTCTGACAGCCTTGTCAGTGACATTTATGCACCTTACGATATAAGCTGATTAATCAGTATAGCATCTGAGAACAAACCTTGTGTTAGTAATGTGCTCCCTAATAATAATCCAATAATCATATACAGTTAGCCGGTCACGTACGGGACATCAGTCATGGTAGCTGTAATAGAAATATTTATGCATCCCACTAAAGTAGTACCCATCTGTAACCGGGTACAGTATTCAAATAAGAGAAATTGCTGAATATATATTCAAAAGTTCCTGGGTACCAGTGCCAGGGCCAGCGCTGAGATGCTGAATACTAGGGGGATAGGATGTACCTCCCTGTAAGGGAACCATCATATAGTGTGAACGCAGGTAGGAAGAATTAGGTGCTTGCAAGTGACCCACCACAGTCATATGGATATTATTAATATGGAACCTAATATTCCCTTGGTGTGGTAAATCAATCCATGAAACACACAGGGCGTGATACATCACGTTACAGTGATTGATACAGTGGTATGGTGCATAGCAATCTCCATTATATGTGTAAGAGCTTCATGAAGAATATCTGTACATTCAGAAAGGAGTTGGTGTTACCAAGGGACATTTATTGTCAGATATAGAATTATTTCATAGACTGAATGAATATGTGATTGAGAAGCCGTTATAATAAGGGCTACAACACAGGAGTGTTATGGATGTCCAGACTGAAGGTGTTATATACAGATAATTATAAAGGGACTGAGAATATCCTATCACACATAGATAAGGGTCTGAAGCACCTGAATATAAAACACACATTCCCTGGGTAACAACAGGGTCCATTAATGGAAGCCCAATCAATTAAGGATGTATAATAGTGCAGTGATGCGCACATTGCCAACACTAAAGGAATAATAAACTAGCTACCAGTGATATTCAGTGGGACCCTGCATAAGATTAGGGTGGATACAGTAACAATTGACACATATTAATACCCTGACGGATACAAATGTATCTTACTTAGTGTCTGGAGGAGGTATTTAGCAACATAATATTGCTATAACAATTAAAACATTTACAGAACATTTGAGTTGAAAAAGAATGGAAACAACAGTGGTATAACATTTTAATTCTCTTATTTTTCCTTCACAATCTCACATGCATCATATTTCGCAGACGTTTTTAATGTAAGAATAAAAGCTATATTTTATAATCAGTGGTCAAATATCGAGTGATATTTGACTATGAGTAATTAAAGAAGCATAAGTGACTGAGAGTGCCCATGATAGGGAATACTTTTCTTCTTTGGGTTTTTTATGCATTTCATTCTATTCCAGGAGCACCTCCCCTATAAAGATATAATGTAATATAAATAAAAGAAAGAGGAAAAGACATATGCATAATAGAAATCAGATTATAACAAATGTATAGGTGTCTGTGCGAGCCTTTCTATCTTGGTTAAAAGTTCTTCCTTGTGGAATTTGTAATTCATTTTGATGAACATCATCCTTTCCACATTTTGGGGAAGTAACCTTCTACGCTGATCGCTGACAAAGTTTCCGGCTGCGCTAAAAACTCTTTCTGAGTAGACACTGGAGGGTGGGCAATTTAAGTAAAATAAAACCAGTTTGCGCAAGGGTCTCCAAATTGCCTCTTTTTTCTGCCAGTATTAAAACAGACTGTCTGACATGCCTATTTGGATGCTATCACTGAAATAGTCATCAACCATTCTTTCAATGGTGACAGCATCATATGCAGTGACAGTAGACATGTCAGTAAATGTAGGCATCTCCTTCGGTCCAGACCAGACGTCTAAACTTGTTTACAACAAGTACGGTCGCCAAAATATAGTGATCTGATTTCAAGAGATTGACGACCCTTGAATCCTGGCAAAGCAAATAAAGGGTTTCGTCTACAAGTCCGACATACTTAGCCGAATCATTCTGTTTCAGCTCCTCCTTCACTTTCTCAAGACGCTTTTGCAAAAGCCTGATGAGGGGAATGACCTGACTCAAGCTGGCAGTGTCCGAACTAACATCACATGTGGCAACTTGAAGGGTTTGAGAATCTTGCACAACACGGAAATTATTCTCCACTATGCTTGACTCAGCTGCATTCCCGTTCCTTTCCCTATGTCATAGGAGGATGTGTAGGCATGAATGGCCTTTTGCTGCTCCTCCATCCGCTGAAGTATATAAAGGGTAGTATTCCACCTCATTACTACCTCTTGGTTCAGTTGATGGCAGGGCAAACTCAAGAGTGTTTGCTGGTGCTCCAGTCTTTGACATGCAGTTGCTGAATGTTGGAAATTTCCACAAATTTCTCGGACCAACGAAAGCATCTCCTGCACATCCCTGTAATAAAAAAAAAAAATTCTACACCACCAAATTAATTGTGTGAGCAAAACATGGGACATGTTGGAATTGACCCAGATGTAATGCTCTCCCAATATTGGTGGCATTGTCAGATATCACAAATCCGAGGAGAGTCCAAGTGGGGTAAGCCATTGTGCTATGATTTCCCCGAGTTTTTTTAAGAGGTTCTCAGTGGTGTGCCTCTTACTGAAACTGATGATACACAGCGTAGCCTGCCTCTGAATGAGTTCGCATTTGTGAGATGCTACTGCTGTTGGTGCTGTGGTAGGCAATACATCTACTGGGCTGTCACAGTCATAAAGTCTTTAGTATGCCCTGTTCCAGTTGTCCACATATCCGTGGTTAAGTGGAGAGTGGGTACAATGGCATTTCTGAGGACACTAATAACACTTTTTTGATGTCCTTGTACAGGCTAGTGAAGTGGAATCTAGATGGGATTTGGTGCCGTGGACAATCAACTGTCTAAATCCCCCTGCACTAATTGTGGATACTGGATGCACATCTAACACCAGCATAGTTGTTATGCCCTTAGTAATCCACTTTGCAACTGGATGACAGCTGTCATACTTCATCTTCCTTGCATAGGATTGTTGAACAGTCAATTTTTTTGTTAAACTACAAGTAGTCTTCCTGGTCCCCTTCTGGGATGATGATCGACTCCCAGAAACAACAGCAGCAGCAGTAGGCGTAGCACTCAAGGATTCTCCAGAGGAATTGGATACAGAACTACTTCCGATCCTGATTGAGGAGGATATCGAGGATATCGAGTGATATTTGACTATGAGTAATTAAAGAAGCATAAGTGACTGAGAGTGCCCATGATAGGGAATACTTTTCTTCTTTGGGTTTTTGATGCATTTCATTCTATTCCAGGAGCACCTCCCCTATAAAGATATAATGTAATATAAATAAAAGAAAGTGGAAAAGACATATGCATAATAGAAATCAGATTATAACAAATTTATAGTTGTCTGTGCGAGCCTTTCTATCTTGGTTAAAAGTTCTTCCTTGTGGAATTTGTAATTCATTTTGATGAACATCATCCTTTCCACATTTTGGGGAAGTAACCTTCTACGCTGATCGCTGACAAAGTTTACGGCAGCGCTAAAAACTCTTTCTGAGTAGACACTGGAGGGTGGGCAATTTAAGTAAAATAAAACCAGTTTGCGCAAGGGCCTCCAAATTGCCTCTTTTTTCTGCCAGTATTAAAACAGACCGTCTGACATGCCTATTTGGATGCTATCACTGAAATAGTCATCAACCATTCTTTCAATGGTTACAGCATCATATGCAGTGACAGTAGACATGTCAGTAAATGTAGGCATCTCCTTCGGTCCAGACCAGACGTCTAAACTTGTTCCTGACTGATCTGCATCACCGCCAGTGGGTCTCTGAGGAAAACTGAGTTTTTTCCACACAGCCCCAGTTGCCATAGAAAATGAAGGTGGAGATGTTGCCGCGTCACGTTCCGCTTGAGCTGACAATTTTCTCTCAAACAGCTCTTTGCATCTCTGCAGATTTGTGCCAGTTGGAAAGAAAGACACAACATATCACTTAAACCTACTGTAGGCACAAGTATGGTTGCCAAAATATAGTGATCTGATTTCAAGAGATTGACGACCCTTGAATCCTGGCAAAGCGAATAAAGGGTTTCGTCTACAAGTCCGACATACTTGAGGGTGTTGGTGAGGGTGTTGGTGTTGGTGTTGGTGAGGATTGCAGGCGCTTGGATCCAACAGGGAAAAGGGAGCTAGTTGTTGCTAGACTAGTTACATTCTTATCCAAAGATTCTGAATGTTTCAACAACTTGTGATGTATGCGTTGCAAGTGGCGTAACAGGGAGAAGGTTCCTAGGTGGTTACGGTCCCTACCTCTACATACAATGGCTTTGCAAATATGCAGGTGGCTACACAGTAATTGTCCGGGTGTGGGGAGAAATGATTCCTCACAGAAGAGGTGGATTTTTTTGTCTTTTGCCCAGGCATGACAATGGGCTTGTTTTTCATACCATGGGCAACAACTGTCCCCACTGTAGCCTTATTTAAACAAACCACATCCCCATCATCAAAATCCTCATTGTCAACATTCTCACTAGCGCCAGCTAGACCAATATCCTCCTCCTCCTGGTCTACTTCTACAGTGACCTCCTCAATCTCAAAGTCAGCTTGTTGACTGGCTCTGCTCCTCCTAACACTTGCAGAGGGTGTGCAATTGGTGGAAGGATCCTCCTCTTCCCATACAGTATTTCAAAGGTTAGGCTTATACATCGCAACCGTGAACACACTTGGGGCAATATTTACTAATATTCGTGTTTGAGTCGGTTTGTGTAGTGTTTAAACTCGTTTTGTATCGGGTGCATTTTCATGCAACTTTTTGAAACTATAAACGCAAAGTTACGAAGCAGTCGACTTTATGGTTTTCGTGTTTTCCGATGTCGATGCCAGTCGTTTTTTTTTTTGGACCATTCTCGGCCGTCATTGTCATTTTGCGTATGTCTTGTGGTTGTTTTTACCAGTATTTTTTCTAAGTTAAACGCAGCAGTTTTTTTTTTAAGACCCCGGCCGCATTTTCACTTTTAGTTTCGTTTTTCATCCCCGTTCGTAATTGGTTGTGTTTCAGATGTAGGAGTGTCTGTGTGCAACCATATAAATACGCCCCAAACTGTCCGCACCTTGTGGGTTTAGTTAGTGGTGAGGAGGAGGGAGGTTGTGCTGTGGAGGTAGGTGAATTTGTGGTTTGGTGAGGAGTGTTGGTAGCGATTTCTGAGTGTGGTATTGTGTTTGAAAGTCGTCTTGTCATTCTTGTAGTCTTGTTTTTTGTGGTTTTGTCTCATTTTTTGTCCAAGTTATTTTTTTGTATAGTCCCTTGTCAGTGTTTGTGTGTGTGTGTGTGTGTGAGTGTGTGTGTGTGAGTTGTGTAGTGGTAGTGGAGGTGTGTGTTGTTTGTCTGTTTTTTTTCTGTGTTAAGTGTTTAGACACACAATTATGTGTGACTCAGAGATGGGTGAGGTGGAGGGTGTGAGTGAGGGGGAGGAGGTCGGTCAGGTGGAGGAGGTGGGTGAGGTTGCTGCAGCAGCCTCAAGTGACAGTGATTGTGACAGTCAGACAGCTACGCAGCCACGCACCATTACTGAGACTGGGCGGAATGTAAAGTTTAGTTTTGCTGAAAATGTTGCATTGGTGCGTGAGCTGATGAAGTATCAGCGGCAGCTATTTGGGCCTGAGTCCGCGAAGGTGCCAACACGGAGGAAGACTGTGTTGTGGGCGAAAGTTGTTGCTGCTGTCAATAGTGAGGGGGTGGTCAAGCGGACGGAGGACACGTGCCGCAAACGGTACTATGAGTAATTAAAGAAGCATAAGTGACTGAGAGTGCCCATGATAGGGAATACTTTTCTTCTTTGGGTTTTTGATGCATTTCATTCTATTCCAGGAGCACCTCCCCTATAAAGATATAATGTAATATAAATAAAAGAAAGTGGAAAAGACATATGCATAATAGAAATCAGATTATAACAAATTTATAGTTGTCTGTGCGAGCCTTTCTATCTTGGTTAAAAGTTCTTCCTTGTGGAATTTGTAATTCATTTTGATGAACATCATCCTTTCCACATTTTGGGGAAGTAACCTTCTACGCTGATCGCTGACAAAGTTTACGGCAGCGCTAAAAACTCTTTCTGAGTAGACACTGGAGGGTGGGCAATTTAAGTAAAATAAAACCAGTTTGCGCAAGGGCCTCCAAATTGCCTCTTTTTTCTGCCAGTATTAAAACAGACCGTCTGACATGCCTATTTGGATGCTATCACTGAAATAGTCATCAACCATTCTTTCAATGGTTACAGCATCATATGCAGTGACAGTAGACATGTCAGTAAATGTAGGCATCTCCTTCGGTCCAGACCAGACGTCTAAACTTTTTCCTGACTGATCTGCATCACCGCCAGTGGGTCTCTGAGGAAAACTGAGTTTTTTCCACACAGCCCCAGTTGCCATAGAAAATGAAGGAGGAGATGTTGCCGCGTCACGTTCCGCTTGAGCTGACAATTTTCTCTCAAACAGCTCTTTGCATCTCTGCAGATTTGTGCCAGTTGGAAAGAAAGACACAACATATCACTTAAACCTACTGTAGGCACAAGTACGGTTGCCAAAATATAGTGATCTGATTTCAAGAGATTGACGACCCTTGAATCCTGGCAAAGCGAATAAAGGGTTTCGTCTACAAGTCCGACATACTTGAGGGTGTTGGTGAGGGTGTTGGTGTTGGTGTTGGTGAGGATTGCAGGCGCTTGGATCCAACAGGGAAAAGGGAGCTAGTTGTTGCTGGACTAGTTACATTCTTATCCAAAGATTCTGAATGTTTCAACAACTTGTGATGTATGCGTTGCAAGTGGCGTAACAGGGAGAAGGTTCCTAGGTGGTTACGGTCCCTACCTCTACATACAATGGCTTTGCAAATATGCAGGTGGCTACACAGTAATTGTCCGGGTGTGGGGAGAAATGATTCCTCACAGAAGAGGTGGATTTTTTTGTCTTTTGCCCAGGCATGACAATGGGCTTGTTTTTCATACCATGGGCAACAACTGTCCCCACTGTAGCCTTATTTAAACAAACCACATCCCCATCATCAAAATCCTCATTGTCAACATTCTCACTAGCGCCAGCTAGACCAATATCCTCCTCCTCCTGGTCTACTTCTACAGTGACCTCCTCAATCTCAAAGTCAGCTTGTTGACTGGCTCTGCTCCTCCTAACACTTGCAGAGGGTGTGCAAATGGTGGAAGGATCCTCCTCTTCCCATACAGTATTTCAAAGGTTAGGCTTATACATCGCAACCGTGAACACACTTGGGGCAATATTTACTAATATTCGTGTTTGAGTCGGTTTGTGTAGTGTTTAAACTCGTTTTGTATCGGGTGCATTTTCATGCAACTTTTTGAAACTATAAACGCAAAGTTACGAAGCAGTCGACTTTATGGTTTTCGTGTTTTCCGATGTCGATGCCAGTCGTTTTTTTTTTTTGGACCATTCTCGGCCGTCATTGTCATTTTGCGTATGTCTTGTGGTTGTTTTTACCAGTATTTTTTCTAAGTTAAACGCAGCAGTTTTTTTTTTAAGACCCCGGCCGCATTTTCACTTTTAGTTTCGTTTTTCATCCCCGTTCGTAATTGGTTGTGTTTCAGATGTAGGAGTGTCTGTGTGCAACCATATAAATACGCCCCAAACCGTCCGCACCTTGTGGGTTTAGTTAGTGGTGAGGAGGAGGGAGGTTGTGCTGTGGAGGTAGGTGAATTTGTGGTTTGGTGAGGAGTGTTGGTAGCGATTTCTGAGTGTGGTATTGTGTTTGAAAGTCGTCTTGTCATTCTTGTAGTCTTGTTTTTTGTGGTTTTGTCTCATTTTTTGTCCAAGGTATTTTTCTGTATAGTCCCTTGTCAGTGTTTGTGTGTGTGTGTGTGTGTGTGAGTGTGTGTGTGTGAGTTGTGTAGTGGTAGTGGAGGTGTGTGTTGTTTGTCTGTTTTTTTTCTGTGTTAAGTGTTTAGACACACAATTATGTGTGACTCAGAGATGGGTGAGGTGGAGGGTGTGAGTGAGGGGGAGGAGGTCGGTCAGGTGGAGGAGGTGGGTGAGGTTGCTGCAGCAGCCTCAAGTGACAGTGATTGTGACAGTCAGACAGCTACGCAGCCACGCACCATTACTGAGACTGGGCGGAATGTAAAGTTTAGTTTTGCTGAAAATGTTGCATTGGTGCGTGAGCTGATGAAGTATCAGCGGCAGCTATTTGGGCCTGAGTCCGCGAAGGTGCCAACACGGAGGAAGACTGTGTTGTGGGCGAAAGTTGTTGCTGCTGTCAATAGTGAGGGGGTGGTCAAGCGGACGGAGGACACGTGCCGCAAACGGTACTATGACATAAAGCGACGTGTCAAGTCCAAATTGGCCAAGGAGGCGAAGTCGGCTCGAAAAACCGGTGGTGGCCAGCCCTATATTGCAAGATATCTGGAGTATGAGGAGCCCATGCGGAGTGTAATACCTCCTGAAGTAGTCTCTGCAACCCATGTCTGGGATTCAGATAGGCCCAGGAAGAATGGTGAGCATGTGTATTTGCATTAACATTCTATGGCCTTTTTTTTTTAAATGTGTGTCATGTCACGTTGCATATTACTCCCATCTTCAAGTGTGTGTCAGCAAATACATTGTTTTGGGTAATGTTTTATACAAAAGCCAATGTAACAACTTACTTTATTGTATGTCATGTGTTTTTTTCCAGTATATTTTGCATGTGTAGTTTGGACTTGGTGTGTCATTGAATTGTCCTGCAATAATGTTTTCCTTTTGGACATTTTTTGTTTTTTTAATTTGGACTATGTTTTATATTTAGGTTATCCATGTGCAATGTTTCAAAAACAGTGGTTGTCATGTTAGTGGCTGGAGTAGTGGAAAGTGGTTTGGAAACCACTTACATGTGTAATGTCATTATTACAGAATGTAATATTTTTTATTAAAAAAAAACACTATTTGTTTGTTCAGTTTGCGTTTGTATTTGTACCGTGACACAACACTGCAATGTAATTTTTTTAATGTGTTTTTTTTTTTTTGGCTCATATAGTGGTAATGTGTGTTTGGAGTGCCACATCACAGATCAATTTATATATTGCATCTGTAATATTTTTCCTTTCATTACAAAATGAAGATGTGTGTGTTTGTGGTTGTTAATGTATGTATTTTTACTTGTGGCCTATGTCAGTGTCTTATACATGTTTTCCTGTGTTGATCTTTCCATAGTGCATATGGCTATTGGACAATGTTTATTGTTTTATGCAGTGGGTTTTTTGTTTCCGGTCCTTATGTTTTTCATAAAAATAAAGCAAGCATTTCTTAAAGAATACATGTTTATAAGCATAATGGGTGGATGTATCAACAATAGCATGAATACATGAGTGTTTTATTTATTTTTACAGTGTTTGAAAAAAGCAGTACTACTCGTCCTCCAGTAACTCCCAGCACATCTGATGATGATGACGCTGCTGAAGCAGGTAAAGTGTCCATTCTAGTATTTGGTATGTTTGTAAATGAATGGCCATAACAAAATTTCACTTTCATTAATAGGTCCATCAAAAGAAGTCTGGAGCAGCAGAAGTGGGACTTCTGTAAGACATCACCACAAAAAACCTGTGGCAGCAAAGAAAGCAAGGTCTGATGTCCAGGGCCAACCACAGCAGGCTACCCAGCCACGAAGATTATCAACAGTATGTTCAGTCCCCCCACTCCAAATTTTGGACACACCTCCAAGACGTCATCCACACTCCCCTCATCTTGATTGTGAGTATCAAACTGAAATAAATGTAAACAATTTTAGAGCGTAATCAAACTTTTTCTTAACCGCATTAAGTCAAAACACATCAAAAACGTATATACTTACCGAAGTAAGTAAAACATGAAATGGAATCCAAGCAAAATGGCCTTGTCCACATCCAGTAAAGATATGTATGTCCACTTGAGCCATACAGTATCACATTGTGTGTAAGATGCTGCAACAGAAACTCATGTTTAATGTTTGCAAATAGTAAGGTTGTTTATCAAATTTTCACATGTGTGTTTGAGCTCACATTGCCAAATACATATAAAAAATTACTATGTTTGTTTTAGAAAAGCTATAAGGTAACACATTATGGATTACAATGTGTTTTATGGTGGAGTATGTCTGATCTACAATAAAACTAAAGTGTTTGCTTTCACAATTAAGTAACCAGATACATTTGCCACAAACAGGCATATGTATGTATTTAAGTTATGAGTGATGATGTTGCTAGGCAGAATATCTGAAAGCAACAGTGAATGACATGTGTTCCATGTGTAGTGATTTGTTTTCATTTATCAAACATATGGATAGCTAACGGCAAATTTTTCGACATTTCAGCTTCTAGTCCTGGTAACAGCATCCCTCCGCAACAACAGCAACACAGTGACATGGAGGAGACAATCATCTTAGAAATGCAGCCATTAAGCCAAGGAATCAGCCCCCCAGCACCTGTGAGTACACCACCACAGCAAAGCACACCACCACCACCACAACACAGCCCAACAACACCAGTAACACAAGGCCCTGATCAGGTGTTTTGGACCATTTGGGCTAGACAGCAGGCCACTAATGAAGATTGCCTGCGTAGGCAGACACAAATGTTTGCAAGCCTACCATGTCACCTCAGAAGAATAACCAGAAATATGAGTAGACAAAATGAACAAACAACCAGAATTGGCAATACCATGGAACTCATGCGTACAGACATTACACAGGTCATGGGCAACTTACAGCGCATAATGGAAGAACAGAACAGACTAATGGAAGAACAGCACAGACAACAGCAAAGTTATATGAACATTTTTCAAAACAATCAAAAGATTCATGAAAGTTTATTCCGAATTGTAGACAATCAAAATGCTGCTACACGTGAACTCAATGCCACCCTCACTAACCTGAATGAAACACTCAGATCCATGCACCAACAGCAAACAAGCAGCAGTTCTGGTACGACTACTCCAAATATCACACCAGTCTTATCACCACGAAGACGCTCCACCAGAGCACGACAACATGACAGAGCTAAAGGCAAAGGGCAGGACAAGCAGGCACCCAAAAAAAATAACACAAAACAAACAAGTTTTACATTTCTGAGAAGTAATTCAAAATAGTTAGTAAGTGTATGTTTGGCAAAATATATATAACACTTAGCTCCTTGACAATTTATACAACATCATTAATTATAAGTGGTACAAGCAACAGCATAAAATTTGTACGCACATTTATTCTTTACCATCTTTGTTTTCTTTTGGAGGAGGGAAATGTTGTTGGAGCTGCACATACATGTTAGCAGGAAGTAACCAGACCACTTGATTTTTTTCTAATCATTACTCTTTCTAGATTCCAATCATTCTCCTATCCTGCACACACAATCATTGCCAGGCAGCCACATACATGTTAGCAGGAAGTAACCAGACCACTTGATTTTTTTCTAATCATTACTCTTTCTAGATTCCAATCATTCTCCTATCCTGCACACACAATCATTGCCAGGCAGCCACATACATGTTAGCAGGAAGTAACCAGACCACTTTATTTTTTTCTAATCATTACTCTTTCTAGATTCCAATCATTCTCATATCCTGCAGCCAATCCACATTACAATGTGATTGTTAACTATTTTACCTTTCTTCTCTATACAACATTACAAGAATAACACAATTGAGTTGCGTAAAAAGCTTTTAATATGTTGTCATTGAATAGAGATAATTCATTGCCAAAATGAATGTCATTACTGTTGGGCCATGTTTGTGTGTGTTAAAAATGAGTAATAATATTATTACACATGATGCAGAAACCAAAAAATAATAATTTTTTAATCAAAAAAATAATAATGTGTATAATAATGTATATATGTGGCAAACTGTGTATTTACTTACAAATCAGCAAGTTTACTGCAGCAAACATTACGAAATAAATTATTTTGGATGAGAGTAAGTTTGTGTCCCTTAAATATGATGGAGCATTACACATAGGGACACATGTATTCCTCAAGGCTAACATATTATATGTTGAGGACTGTTTATTTAGAACACATGTTCTCAAACTTGGCCCTCAGGACCCCACACAGTGCATGTTTTGCAGGTCTCCTCACAGAATCAAAAGTGACATAATTAGCTCCACCTGTGAACCTTTTAAAATGTGTATGTGAGTAATTCATACACCTGTGCTTCTACTGGGTTACCTGCAAAACATGCACTGTGTGGGGTCCTGAGGGCCGAGTTTGAGAACCTGTGCATTAGGACGTTACACACAATCATAAAGTAAAATACTAAATAAATTACTATGTGGATTATGTGTGCTTGTAATAAATTATCAGTGCAAGTTTAAGAACACTTATCCAGACTTAATGCATGCCACTCATAATCTGTTGCTTTGATTTTTCAAATAAACACAATACACATGCAACATTAGTTTTGTATAAAGCGAGGGTATGTTTGTATGTCTCAAGGAGACAGACACATTCTGAGTAATGGTTTTTACAATAAAAATGGGCCAACATCTATTTATGATTACACAACAAATTAAATTAGCAAACCAAACTTACCTTAGAAATGGCGAGTGATGAGCTCTTGCCTAACCTGCCTCCCTACATCTGTACTCCAAGTATCACCAGATGTCTCTAATTCCTCTGCTTGCTGGCTGCTTTCTTCATCCTCCTCCTCCTCCTCAACATGTGGCAGATGTTGCAAACACATGTTATGAAGAAAGCAGCCGCAGAACACAATTTGAGTCACCTTCGAGGGACTATACAACAAAAGGCCACCAGACTTATCCAGACACCGAAACCTAGATTTCAGCACACCAAAACATCTTTCTATCACATTCCGCGTGGACTTATGTGCAGGATTGTAATTGTGTTCAGCAGGGGTATCAGGTCGGGACAATGGAGTTAGAAGCCAAGAGAAACAGCCATATCCTCCATCACCTAAAAGACAGATATAGTAACGTGATTCATGTTAAGATACAGCAACACATAAGTAACACACTGTGGGGCAGATGTATTAACCTGTAGAAGGCATAAGGAAGTGATAAACCAGTGATATGTGCAAGGTAATAAAGGCAGCGGACAATCTGTTCCTAAATGTTCATTTACATATTGGAGCTGATTGGCTGGTGCCTTTATCACCTTGCACATATCAATGGTTTCTCACTTCCTTATGCCTTCTACAGGTTAATACATCTGCCCCTGTATTTAGACAAAGTATATGCAGGCCTACACATATCAAATTACATACCCAGCAGCCATCCATCTGGCATTTGTCCGTCCTCAAACTTATCAAAGAGGGATGACTGACTGAGGATGAAGGAGTCATGGCAGCTTCCAGGGTAACCAGCAACAACACTCATTATTTTGAGATTTGCATCACAAACCACCTGCACATTTGTGGAGTGTTCTTGATGGCGATTAGTATATATGTGCTGCCTGCCCCTAGGTGGTCTCAGCTGAATGTGTGTGCAATCTATGACTCCAAGCACATTGGGCATGCCAGCTCATAGAAATCTACCCTGATGACATGCCACTGAGATTCCTGGGTAGGGAAGCAGATTGAGGCATCGATGTGGGGCTGCAAAACAGCCAACACCTGTGTGTATATTTGAAAGAACAATAAACATGAGATTTTACGACAGAACTGTCCACCGAGAAATTAAAACAAACAAAAAAAGAAGAGGTAGTTAGGTATACATCACCTGTGTTAATATTCTCGAAAATGAGGGCTGTGAGATTCCTATGACATCCCCAGACACAGCCTGAAAGCTACCAGTAGCCATAAAGTGCAACACAGCCAGGAGTTTGTGCAGGCCTGAGACAGAACGAGAGCATGCTGTCTCAGGGTCTAGGCCCAGTTTGACAAGGTCATACAGACGGAAAATGTTGTTACGATTTAGACGGAACATCTGTATGACCATATCATCGGACAATGCGTTCAAGTTTAAACGCCCCCTAAAAAAACGAGGCCTGCGCAGCCTCCGCGGAACCTGTACAACCTGCTGACCATGTTCAGTTTGTTGGCCCTGGTTACTTACAGGCTGATGTCTGAGTCTGAGGAATCCCACAGCACACAAAATATCACTGGTCCACAGTCCTGCTGCCATTTCTCAGTGTAGGTGGATTGAATTGGGCCTAACATCCAATTATAGGCATCCGTATTCAGGTGTGATTGATTTTTGAGTTGCAACACATGTAAACACGCCTGAAAAAAGCATGTCTATTTTTTTGCTGCTTTTTTAACGATTCGCAAAAAAATACGACCGCATTTCAGCACTCAGAGACTAACACCCAAATACGAATGAATAGTGAATTCCTGTATTGCATGAAATAACCGCCGCATTTGACCGATGGTCTATTCATTCGTATTTCTGAACTTTGCAAATCAAACCATTACGAATAGTCCAAACACTGCCAAGATTGGTGCTTAGTGAATTTCCGGATTGGGACTTAGAAAAAAATACACAAATCGGGCAAACTCGGATTTTTAGTAAATATAGGCCTTGGACTGTTCTTGGGGATTGGTGATATTTCTGAATGCACAATTGGTTGCTGTGCCTTAACAAATTTTATTTTTTTAACTCTACTACAAGGAGGAGGGCTTACATGATCACTATGAGACGCAGAACCACCAGTCATAAACACAAGCAAAGGCCTTAGCCTTTCCTTGCCACTTCGTGTAGTGAATGGCATATTGCCAATTTTACATTTCTCGTCAGCTAACTTTACTTTTTTTTTAAATTTATCACTGTACAATATTGCCTCTATGCCACTGGGCATCGGCCTTAGCAGATGACGTTGACGGACTTGTATTGTCAATGTCATGACTAGTGGCAGTAGCTTCAGCACTAGTAGGAAGTGGTTCCTGATCTTTCAGTTGTTTGTCCTCCATTTCTATTAACACTAAGTGGGGTACAGAAACAGTGTTGCACAAATGAGTCAGAAATATATATAATAATTGCACACTGCGGTTGACTTCACCGACAGCGCCGCACAATATGTTTATCAGTTGGAAATAATAGTCACAGTACCTATGAAAATAAAATAAAAATTATATAGTATACTGGGATACAACACAAACAAATATATATATATATATATATATATATAATTTTAGTTTTTTTGTTTTTATCTTTTACTATTGTTTTAACACTGGGACAGAGCCCCTAGATGGATGGACAGAGCACCCCTTAATAGACGGAGCAACCCCTTGATGGACAGACACAACAGCAGCCTCTGATCCTCTGCTGCTGTATTGTTCTCTGTATTGTATTGCAGTTGAGAACAATAGCTGAAGGGTTTATGCTAATAAGTCATGTTGTGACTAGGCACAGAAAACTACTCAAGATAACGGTGGATACATCTGTATACTGGGGAACAGCACAAAATATAATTTTATACATATATATATATATATATATATATATACACACATACTAGGTGCTTCATCGCGCCCTACGGGCGCTCTTCACACTGTCGCCTTTCTGGGGTTCAATATTTGTATTCAGGAGGCCTCCTGACATAGCTACATGTGAAACTAGTAGAGGCATGGCCTGCTAGACATACCCATCTCCAAGCTGACCACCGGTCTATGCCTTCTGCCTGCGTTGGTGACCCGACGAGCCGCGGCGTTGTCCCATAAGCCATTGGCGCGGTGTGAGGTCCCATTTCCCAATGCAGCACAGATCTTACCAGCAAGGTGGTAATCAGTCCACACGGGTGAGAACCTCGGTACGAGTCTCATTCATTTAATGTGGATTCTATTTCACAGTGATCCTATGTGTTAATGTGGATCCTCTGTTAAAGGGATTTTACCTGTTTTAAATAAAAGTGATTTGCACTATGTGCGCCCCCTCCTTTTGTTTCTGTATCTACAGTATCTCACTCTAGGAGTCCGGAGTTTCTACAGGAGGGGTGCAGCGGTTTTTTGAAAGGCTAGAAAACCAGTGCTATATCCCAGAGTTTTGACGACCTTGAAGATTCTTTTCCATTTTCTAAGTGGAAACTGAACAGTGACCAGCACACCTGTACACCATTTCGTTGAATATATATATACAGCAATTGTGGCAGCACTCCATAGTAACAACGATTACTTGCCTGGTGCCCTCCTAGGTACCTCAATGGCTTAAGGTCCAAAATAGCAGACAGATGGGCGGCACTCAGAAATAATATCAGGCAACAAGCAGGGTAAGGCCGGATATTATTTCTGAGTGCCGCCCATCTGTCTGCTATATATATATATATATATATATATATATATATCTCAAGGGGGTGCTCTGTCAAGGGGGAGCGCTCTGTCAGTCCATCAAGGCTTTGCCCCATTGTTAAAAATAAAAATATATATTTCATTCTATTTTGTGCTGTACCCCAGTATATATCCAGAGGCTGCTGCTGGGTCCATCCATCAAGGGGCTGCTCCATCCATTAAGGGGTGCTCTGTCCGTCCATCCAGGGGCCCTGCGCCAGTATTAAAAATTTTTTTTATACTGTGTATATATATATATGATATAAGTTCCAAAGGATGCCAGCACACACATGAAGATAGTCAACTTGCTGGGGTGACACTCAGTCCTCATGAGTAGAAGAAAGCAATCAACAGTCACGAATATTTAAGCCAGATTAGGGAGTACACTCACCAGTCAATTCTTGAAATCATCAAAGATTTTATTGCAGCATGGGTGCAGAGAAAATGCCAACGTTTTGGTCCCCCCTGGGACCTTTGTCAAGGTTCAAACATTATAAACACATTACATCCATATATACCCCTTTCAATTACAAATACAGTGTAACATCAAAAACATGGTGTTAAAGACCACCAACAGCATATAACGGACAAACACACAAATACTCTTAAAATGTCACTTTCATGCTCCCAGGTCTTACCACAGATCCCTAGAGCCAAACAGTCACAGCTGCACCTCTCATATCTCCCGCGTGCTTTTCCTGTGGCCGCGCGCCGGTGTAAGTGAGGGTGAAGCACAAACCGGTGGAACGCATCCACCTGAGTACTCGTATCGCAGCAGCACTACACATGCCGGCAGAAATGAGGTCACTGCAAGGACCGGTGAGACGCATCCCTGAGGGTATGCAAGCCCCTGACAGGACGCCCCGCCTCATCCGGCTGACAACATCTGCTCAGAACGGCGCATGTCTCTTTATTAGTCCGTTGCTTAGCAACGGTCATGACAAAGAGCCAAATTTAGATTTAATAAGAGCCTGTCAGGTCACTTATGGTTTTCATATCAAACTTATAAACATATACAAAATTTAACTATTACACTAATTGTGTTTATTACATATAGAGACTATAAGAACACAGTCTAAATGGAAGATGCTGGTAGTATGAAAGCCGCGATCATTAAAAACAATACATCACATATTTAGGGAAGGGCACAAATTGGAACATACCATATCGTGATATACATAGATTCACAGCAACTATGGACCAAGTATAGTACAGAACCACCGATCACAACACACTTAGTCTGGAAACATCCAAAAAATATATATCAAAAAATAAAAAATAATAAGTGACGATAACATATTAATCAAGGTACATATCAGGATCCAGACATCTCAGAGGAAAATACTCCAATGTATAGAATCATTCAGGCCTTTTGGCCACACAGTGTCCAATCTGTGTATCCAATAAGACTCTCTGAGTAAAAGGACTTTTGCACTATCGCCTACCCTCTGTAGCGGCGGAATTCGATCAATCCACATATACCGTGGAGATGACAGCTGATGTTGGTGTTGTACAAAGTGTCGTGCTACAGGCTTATCGGAACCACCCTGTAATCATACTCCTGCAAGGCGTGCAATTTTGACATCTAAAGCATCCCATCTTCGCAGGAGGTAACCAATACTCTTGGTTCCACTATAAGGTTGGCATTAAAGACGAGTGGTTCCGATAAGCCTGTAGCACGACACTTTGTACAACACCAACATCAGATGTCATCTCTACGGTATATGTTGATTGAACGAATACCGCCACTACAGAGGGGAGGCGATCGTGCAAAAGTCCTTTTACGCAGAGAGTCTTATTGGACACTGTGTGGCCAAAAGGCCTGAATGATTCTATACATTGGAGTATTTTCCTCTGAGATGTCTGGACCCTGATATGTGCCTTGATTCATATATTATCGTGACTTTTTATTTTTTGATATATATTTTTTGGATGTTTCCAGACTAAGTGTGTTGTGATTGGTGGTTCTGTACTATACTTGTTCCATAGTTGCTGTGAATCTATGTATATCATGATATGGTATGTTCCAATTTGTGCTCTTCCCTAAATATGTGATGTATTGTTTTTAATGATCGCGGCTTTCATGCTCCCAGTATCTTCCATATAGACTGTGTTCTTATAGTCTCTATATGTAATAAACACAATTAGTGTAATAGTTAAATTTTGTATATGTTTATATATTTGATATGAAAACCATAAGTGACCGGACAGGCTCTTATTAAATCTAAATTTGGCTCTTTGTTATGACCGTTGCTAAGCAACGGACTAACGGAGACTGTGCCGTTCTGAGCAGATGTTGTCAGCCGGATGAGGCGGGGCGTCCTGTGGGGGGCTTGCATACCCTCAGGCATGCATCTCACCGGTCCTGGCAGTGACCTCATTTCCGCCAGCATGTGTAGTGCTGCTGCGATATGAGTACTCAGGTGGATGCGTTCCACCGGTCTGTGCTTCACCCTCACTTCCGCCGGCATGCGGCCCACAGGGAAAGCGTGCGGGAGCTACGAGAGGTGTAGCTGTGACTGTTTGGCTCTATGGATCTGTGGTAAGACCTGGGAGCATGGAAGTGACATTTTAAGAGTATTTGTGTGTTTGTCCGTTATATGCTGTTGGTGGTCTTTAACACCATGTTTTTGATGTTACACTGTGTTTGTAATTGAAGGGGGTATATATGGATGTAATGTGTTTACAATGTTTGAACCTTGACAAAGGTCCCAGGGGGGACCAAAACGTCGGCATTTTCTCTGCACCCATGCTGCAATAAAATCTTTGATGATTTCAAGAATGGACTGGTGAGTGCACTCCCTATTCTGGCTTAAATATTCGTGAGTGTTGATTGCTTTCTTCTACTCATGAGGACTGAGTGTCTCCCCAGCAAGTTGGCTATCTTTATGTGTATGCATACATATATATTTTTTTTAACACTGGCGCAGGGCCCCTGGATGGACGGACACAGCACCCCTTAATGGACAGAGTAGCCCCTTGATGGATGGACACAGCAGCAGCCTCTGGATGTACACTGGGGTACAGCACAAAATAGAATGAAATATATATTTTTATTTTTAACACTGGGGCAAAGCCTGGATGGACTGACAGAGCGCTCCCCCTTGACAGAGCACCCCCTTGACATACAGAGCAGCCCCTGGAGGACACAGCATCCCTTATATGAGGAAACAACAGCTCCTTAGATGACACAGCAGCCCTTAAATGTGAGCCAACAGCAGCCCCTTAGATAGATGACACAGCAGCCCCTAAATCTGAGCCCACAGCAGCCCCTTAGATAGATGTCACAGCAGCCCCTAAATGTGAGCCCACAGCAGCAGACAGCATGGACACAACCGTGCTGTACAACATCCAAAGCCAAAGTGAAGATGGCGCCGATCCAAAACCCATGAGAATCCAACAGCGGGATGATTACTTTTTGCGTCGTTTTGGGATTCGAGGAAGGTGGGAAGTCCTGAGCCGGACTTGGATCCCAGTTCATCTCTAGTTATTAAGGTTAATAATACTGTAGGAAAAACAGGCCCAATTTACATGTTTTTAGCAGTTTTAAAAAAAAATACAGAACCAAAACTAAAACACGTGAGGGTGGTTTTGGATAAACCAAAACCCGATGACGAATTAGAACGAAAACCAAACCAAAACAAGGGGGTTTGAGCACATCACTCACAGGACTTGAGCAAAATGAGATTCCTAAATAAGTTAATGCCTGTCACGATCCGGGTATCTGGACGCCATTTCTTACCCATCAGATGCCTCCTAAGGCTGGCTCAGCGCTCCAGGACCGGATCCCATATGTTATCCTGATGTGTACATTCCTGTATCCTCTCCTGTCACTCTGGGACGCTGTCACAGTAAACGCCATATTACACCTGGCATGGCGTCTCCCGCTGCCTCCGCCGCCGTCCCTGAACTTCTGCATGCAGAGTGTCTGAGTGGCGATTACGTCAGCCGCGGCCTCCGCTGTGTCCGCGTGGTTGGATGTGCATCTGTCAGCCTGGCGCCTCCTGTCTCTGGTGGTCGGCGCCGCCATTACTGTTTTCATTACCACATGGATTACAAACCAAACTTCCCTCCAAGTGTCTGCATGGGCGCAGCCATCTTGGATTCTGTCAGCTGATCATTTCCACCAATCTGTTCTCAGTATTGATAATCTGCATAATTGCCTAGCCAATCCCTTCCTTGCTGCAGGTATAAATACACTGTGCCTGAGCAAGGAAGGCGTCAGTGCTTTGGTTGTCAAACCTAGTTCCTGTTTGTCTCTCTCCTGTGATTGTCTTCCAGGTTCCAGCTCCTGTCTCAAGACTTCCACCATAGAGACCCGCACCAGCATTCCACCTGCGGTGTAGCCTGACTCTCCAATTCATTGTGGATTCATCTGTTTCCAGCTACAACATTACCTGCTTCCAGCTCAGCTTCCAGCAGAGTACAGCTTCCCTTAAAGGGCCGGTGTCCTTTCTACACTTTACCACTCTCCACCGGTATTATTATTTCTCCGCTCTCAAGTTCTACATTTCAGTTCATATTTCATCGCTCCCAAGTTCATTTATTATTTAACTGGTTCCAGCCAGTATCCACTCCGTGCTAACAACAGTCTGGTTCCAGCCAGTATCCACAGCAGCTGTTTTATCTTCAGCAACCCAGCTTTTCCTGGAACACCAGCTGGCACAATCCTGGGTTATCTCCATTGCTACAGTCGGGCCTGGTAAGGACTTTCCATCTAGAAGATCATAAGAACTATCTCACGCTACCAGTGCCCTGTGGCTCCTGCCATCCTGTAGTACCCAGGAACTGTATTTATTCTTTGCTGACTTTTACGTTTTCTTTTACTGCTGCTGTGTTGCGGAGTTGTCATAATAAACATCATTGACTTTTATCCAAGTTGTCGTGGTCACGCCTTCGGGCAGTTATTATTCATGTTACTTACATGTCCAGGGGTCTGATACAACCTCCCAGGTTCCGGTACATCTCAGCCCCTACAACTGAGGCTGCCTCCCGTCAGCTCAGGCCCTCAGTTGTGACAGTAAGCACTGACCTAATGAATCCAGCCGGAGACCAGGATCAAGCGGCCAGGCCGATGCAAGAACTGGCAGCCCGACTAGAACATCAGGAGGCTGCACAGGGCCACATCATCCGCTGTCTCCAGGATCTCTCTACTCGGCTGGATGGGATTCAGACAACTCTCCGTGGATCAGGCGCGTCTGGTGCGTCAACCACAGTGACTCCAGCTATAACCCCACCCACCTTACCCATTTCTGCTCCACGTCTTCATCTTCCAACGCCAGCAAAATTTGACGGATCTCCAAGATTCTGCAGGGGATTTCTCAACCAGTGTGAGATTCAGTTTGAGCTACAACCTGGCAATTTTCCCAGTGACCGTACAAAAATTGCCTACATTATTTCTCTTCTCAGTGGCTCAGCCCTTGATTGGGCATCACCGTTATGGGAGAGGTCCGACACCCTGCTATCTTCCTACACTGCCTTCGTGTCAACATTCAGGCGCATCTTCGACGAGCCAGGCCGGGTAACCTCAGCTTCATCCGAGATTCTCCGTTTACGCCAGGGGTCACGTACTGTAGGACAATATCTGATACAGTTCCAGATCCTGGCATCCGAACTGGCATGGAACGACGAGGCCCTGTATGCTGCATTCTGGCATGGCTTATCTGAGCGTATTAAAGATGAGTTAGCTACCAGAGACTTACCTTCTAAGTTAGATGAGCTAATCTCACTCTGCACGAAAGTTGATTTACGTTTCAGAGAGAGAGCAATTGAGCGTGGAAGATCATCTGCTCCAAAATCTTCTGCTCCTCCTCCTCGCCAACTGTCACCAACTAAAGATGAGCCCATGCAAATTGGCCGTTCCCGTTTAACTCCTGCTGAGCACCGAAGACGTCTCTCCAAGTCTCTTTGTCTTTACTGTGCAGCTCCGTCTCACACCATCAATGCCTGTCCCGAATGTCCGGGAAAACTCCAAACCCTAGCTCGCCCAGGAGAGGGCCGGCTAGGAGTAATGATCTCCTCTCCATCTCCTCAAGATTGTAATCTCCCAGTCTCGCTTCAAGTTGCTCAACGTTATCGGAACGTCATTGCCCTCCTTGATTCCGGAGCAGCTGGGAACTTTATTACCGAAGCCTATGTTAAACGGTGGTCCCTACCCACCGAGAGACTTCCTTCGTCCATTTCTTTAACTGCCGTGGATGGCAGCAAAATTTTTGATGCAGTTATTTCTTTAAGGACTCTACCAGTTCGTCTGAGAGTGGGAGTTCTTCATTCCGAACTTATTTCTTTTTTAGTGATTCCAAGAGCCACACATCCTGTGGTCCTGGGCCTTCCATGGCTCCGTCTTCACAATCCTACAATTGATTGGACAACTACGCAAATCCTGGCATGGGGTTCCTCCTGTGCTGAGACATGTTTGTTTAAAGTATTGCCTGTCTGTTCTTCCTCCCCCAGGTCGTCTGATGTTCCACCTCCTCCATATCAAGATTTCACGGATGTGTTCAGTAAAGCTTCTGCTGATATCCTTCCTCCTCATAGAGAATGGGACTGTCCGATTGATCTCGTTCCAGGGAAGGTTCCACCTCGAGGCCGAACTTATCCGTTGTCTCTGCCTGAGACGCATTCTATGGAGGAATATATTAAAGAGAACCTAGCAAAGGGGTTCATTCGACCTTCTTCTTCTCCAGCCGGCGCAGGCTTCTTTTTTGTAAAAAAGAAAGATGGTGGTCTGCGGCCGTGCATCGACTACAGAGGTTTGAACGACATTACCATCAAGAACCGTTATCCTTTACCCCTGATTACTGAGCTCTTTGACAGAGTTAGCGGAGCTACCATCTTTACAAAGCTGGACTTGCGAGGTGCATACAATCTCATCCGGATCCGTGAGGGTGACGAGTGGAAGACCGCCTTTAACACCCGTGACGGACATTATGAGTACCTCGTCATGCCCTTCGGATTGAGCAATGCTCCTGCTGTCTTCCAGCATTTTGTCAATGAGATCTTCAGAGACATTCTATACCGTCATGTCGTGGTCTATCTAGACGATATCCTCATTTTTGCCAACGATTTAGAGGAACATCGTTTTTGGGTTAAAGAGGTTCTGTCCCGTCTCCGTGTCAACCATCTCTATTGCAAATTAGAAAAATGCGTCTTTGAAGTCAAGTCCATTCCGTTTCTAGGGTACATTGTGTCCGGTTCCGGACTAGAGATGGATCCTGAGAAACTACAAGCAATCCAAAATTGGCCGGTACCCTTAACCCTCAAAGGGGTCCAGAGGTTCTTAGGGTTCGCCAACTATTACCGAAAGTTTATACGAGACTTTTCCACCATTGTGGCGCCTATTACTGCTTTCACTAAGAAGGGTGCTAACCCATCCAAGTGGTCTGAAGAAGTGATGCAAGCATTTCATCTTTTAAAACAAAGGTTCATCTCTGCGCCTGTTCTGAAACAGCCTGACATCGACTCTCCTTTCATCTTAGAGGTGGATGCCTCCTCCGTTGGAGTAGGAGCGGTGTTATCTCAGAGGGCTAAAGATGGCCATTTACACCCTTGCAGTTTCTTCTCCCGGAAGTTCTCCCCAGCTGAGCGCAACTATGCCATTGGCGACCAGGAGTTGCTAGCCATCAAGCTCGCTCTAGAAGAGTGGAGGTATCTGTTGGAGGGAGCTTCTCATTCAATCACCATACTTACAGACCACAAGAACCTTTTATACCTGAAGGGCGCACAATGTCTCAACCCTCGTCAGGCCAGATGGGCACTTTTCTTTTCCAGGTTCGACTTTAAACTCCAGTTCTGTCCGGGCTCTCAGAATCGCAAGGCCGATGCCCTTTCCCGCTCATGGGAGCAAGAAAATGAGTCAGAGTCTTCAGACAAGCATCCTATTATAAATCCGTTGGCATTCTCCACGGTAGGGATGGACTCTACGCCCCCATCAGGGAAAAGTTTTGTGAAGCCGATGCTAAGGAAGAAGCTCATGCATTGGGCCCATGCTTCCCGTTTTGCCGGACATACAGGTATCCAAAAAACCCTGGAGTTTATCTCTAGGTCCTATTGGTGGCCAACTCTGAAAAAGGACGTCTTGGAGTTTATTGCATCTTGCCCAAAGTGTGCCCAACATAAAGTATCCCGCCAGTCGCCTGCGGGGCAACTGGTTCCACTATCCGTTCCCCGTCGACCATGGACCCACTTGTCAATGGATTTCATTACAGATTTACCCATGTGCAACAAGTTCAATACCATCTGGGTGGTAGTTGACCGGTTCACCAAGATGGCACACTTCATTCCTCTCACCGGCCTTCCGTCAGCTTCCAAGTTGGCTCAAGTATTCATACAAGAGATCTTCCGACTCCACGGTCTTCCTGAAGAAATTATCTCAGATCGAGGAGTTCAATTCACAGCCAAATTCTGGCGAAGTTTATGTCAAGTCCTCCAAGTCAAGCTAAAGTTTTCCACGGCTTACCATCCTCAGACCAATGGTCAAACCGAGAGGGTGAATCAGGACTTGGAGGCCTTCCTCCGCATCTATGTGTCCTCCTCTCAAGATGACTGGGTTCAATTACTTCCCTGGGCCGAGTTCTGTCATAACAACCAGTATCATTCTTCATCTGCTTCAACACCATTCTTCACTAACTTTGGATTCCACCCTAAAGTCCCTGAGTTCCAACCGCTTCCAGCAACTTCTGTTCCCGCAGTGGATATCACCTTGCATCAGTTTGCCAATATCTGGAAGAGCGTACGATCAGCTCTGCTCAAGGCATCGTTCAGGTACAAGAAGTTTGCGGATAAGAAGCGTCGAGCAGTTCCTGCTCTCAAGGTGGGTGATCGGGTATGGTTATCCACGAAGAATTTGAGGTTAAGAGTTCCCAGTATGAAGTTTTCACCTCGCTATATCGGTCCTTTCAAGATTGAACAAGTCATCAATCCTGTTGCTTACAGACTCCAGTTGCCTCCCTTCTTAAAAATACCCAGGACATTCCATGTTTCCCTGTTGAAACCGCTGATCTTGAATCGGTTTCATTCCTCACTTCCTCCAACTCCGAAAGTCCAAACTCAACGAGGCATTGAGTATGAAGTGGCCAAGATCCTGGACTCACGTCACCGTTACGGTCAACTACAATATCTTATTGACTGGAAGGGTTATGGTCCTGAGGAACGTTCATGGACCAATGCTTCTGATGTCCATGCTCCTGCCTTGGTCCGGAGATTCCATTCCAAGTTTCCTCAAAAGCCAAAGAAGTGTCCTGGGGCCACTCCTAAAGGGGGGGGTGCTGTCACGATCCGGGTATCTGGACGCCATTTCTTACCCATCAGATGCCTCCTAAGGCTGGCTCAGCGCTCCAGGACCGGATCCCATATGTTATCCTGATGTGTACATTCCTGTATCCTCTCCTGTCACTCTGGGACGCTGTCACAGTAAACGCCATATTACACCTGGCATGGCGTCTCCCGCGGCCTCCGCCGCCGTCCCTGAACTTCTGCATGCAGAGTGTCTGAGTGGCGATTACGTCAGCCGCGGCCTCCGCTGTGTCCGCGTGGTTGGATGTGCATCTGTCAGCCTGGCGCCTCCTGTCTCCGGTGGTCGGCGCCGCCATTACTGTTTTCATTACCACATGGATTACAAACCAAACTTCCCTCCAAGTGTCTGCATGGGCGCAGCCATCTTGGATTCTGTCAGCTGATCATTTCCACCAATCTGTTCTCAGTATTGATAATCTGCATAATTGCCTAGCCAATCCCTTCCTTGCTGCAGGTATAAATACACTGTGCCTGAGCAAGGAAGGCGTCAGTGCTTTGGTTGTCAAACCTAGTTCCTGTTTGTCTCTCTCCTGTGATTGTCTTCCAGGTTCCAGCTCCTGTCTCAAGACTTCCACCATAGAGACCCGCACCAGCATTCCACCTGCGGTGTAGCCTGACTCTCCAATCCATTGTGGATTCATCTGTTTCCAGCTACAACATTACCTGCTTCCAGCTCAGCTTCCAGCAGAGTACAGCTTCCCTTAAAGGGCCGGTGTCCTTTCTACACTTTACCACTCTCCACCGGTATTATTATTTCTCCGCTCTCAAGTTCTACATTTCAGTTCATATTTCATCGCTCCCAAGTTCATTTATTATTTAACTGGTTCCAGCCAGTATCCACTCCGTGCTAACAACAGTCTGGTTCCAGCCAGTATCCACAGCAGCTGTTTTATCTTCAGCAACCCAGCTTTTCCTGGAACACCAGCTGGCACAATCCTGGGTTATCTCCATTGCTACAGTCGGGCCTGGTAAGGACTTTCCATCTAGAAGATCATAAGAACTATCTCACGCTACCAGTGCCCTGTGGCTCCTGCCATCCTGTAGTACCCAGGAACTGTATTTATTCTTTGCTGACTTTTACGTTTTCTTTTACTGCTGCTGTGTTGCGGAGTTGTCATAATAAACATCATTGACTTTTATCCAAGTTGTCGTGGTCACGCCTTCGGGCAGTTATTATTCATGTTACTTACATGTCCAGGGGTCTGATACAACCTCCCAGGTTCCGGTACATCTCAGCCCCTACAACTGAGGCTGCCTCCCGTCAGCTCAGGCCCTCAGTTGTGACAATGCCTTTAAATGTGTAATTTAAAACCACATAGGGGTATATTCAATAACTATCGGAAGCTGCCGTCTTGTCGGAAAGACGGCAGCTTCCGACAGTTTTAGGTTGGAAGGGGTTCTGACCTATTCATTACTGCCCCATTTATTCCGACAAGTCGGGAAACCCGACTTGTCAGAATGCTGTAAGAATGCACGTTGATCGGCGGCTTCAGCCGCCGATCAGCGTGCATTGTTGGGAGCGGGGCCAAACCCGACAGGTTTTAGCCCTGTTTCCAACAATCTCAATCCGACTTTAAAAAAAATCGGATTGAGATAAGTGAGCAGAGAGCAGGAGACGGGGGAGCAGCGGGGAGAGCAGGGACCAAGCGGCAGCATCCACCCGGCTCCAGTAAGCGACGTCCCAGTGGGCCGATAACACCTCCTCCCGGCGCACTGTTAACACCTCTTCCCGGCGCCGCAGACAGCTCCCTCCCCCAGGCGCCGCTGACAGCAGCAGCAGGCCATGACAACGGGAGCGGCCAAATCCGACAGTCGGATTTATCCGCTCTTTTGAATAGGGGTTGTTGGGTCCATTCCGACAACTGTATGTCGGAATGGACCCGACTCTTATTGAATATACCCCATAGTCTTACCTACAAGTTTAAGATGCTACTATATTTTGCATTATTTTTTTCTTAGTTTCTATAGTGCAACGTAGCACCTTTCTGGTAGGACTAAGTAATTAATTTAACCTTTTACAGGTTGGCACAAATAAAAAATATTTTATATCGCAAACTGTAAAAAAAAAAGACTACTTGTCCTGTTGAAATCTAAAAAATTCCGTCTGACAGCTTTGTAGGGATAAAACAAATTGTATATAAAATGCATGGAGTTATTACAAAATAAATCAGATCAGTTTAGTTTTCACTGCCTAAGGTTTAAAAATCATCATTATAAAATATGTGTTCTATTGTTTTGTTTATCTGCTTCAAATGACCTTCAAAATCAAACGTATGAGAAAATGGGTAATTGGCTTCAGTTGGCCAAGCTCTTCTAATTCAACTTCTTATTTTATAACTTAAAATTTTATTTTATCTCTTAGTAAAATTGACTTCTTAGAGAGGAAGCTATTCATTCACGTTTTATTGTTGTGACATAATCCAGATAACATTCAAGAACTGCACAATGTTACAATTCAGTGAATTAATGTTTTCTGGTCTTCGCATTGAAATGTGGGCATATTAAAAATGTCTTAGCAATGGACCATAACAACTTGGTGCTTTTCTGAGCATGATTCATTGAGCGATAAATATTATCTGTAAACTTTCCATACATTATTCATTTTACTTATTTTGAATCACTTTTTGCTTCCGTTAGTCTATGCTTTGTAAAAGTGGTCTAAAAACAAGTCATAGTGGCTGTTTTCTCAGAAACGTCCTCAATTATATACTTTCTTGATAACTTTAGTTCTTGTACAAGTTTATCTAGTATAACATAAAGACATAAGGGGTCATTCCGAGCTGTACAAAAATCGTTTGTGCGGTTTCTGAGTAGCTCAGAACTTACTCAGCCCTTGCGATCACTTCAGCCTGTCTGGTCCCGGAATTGATGTCAGACACCCACCCTGCATATGCTTGGACACGCCTGCATTTTTCTAAACACTCTCAGAAAACTGTCAGTTGACACCCATATACGCCTTCTTCCTGTCAATCTCTTTGCGATCGGCTGTGTGAATGGATTCTTTGTAAAACCCATCGCACAGCAACGATCCGCTTTGTACCCGTATGAAGCGCCTGCGCATTGCGGTGCATACGCATGCGCAGTAGTGACCAGATTGCTGCGCTGCGAAAAATGGCAGCTTGTGATCAGGTCGGAATGACCCCCATAGATAATTAGGGGGCAAGGGCGCATAATCATGAAAAAATTGTGAAATTAGAATTTTTAGTTTTCAATTCACAGTTTTTTCACTATTCGTCACTTTACGAAGCTGCCTTTCAGAAAAGTGATATTTTTTCTGCTTTGCAGCGGAGTGTCTTTACATTGTTGCAGCTTGGGTTCCACCTGCCATCTGCTTCCCGCTGCTCCCAAGTCCCACATCTTCAGCTGTTGGCGGCGGTGCCTGATCTCCTTTGGTTTTTCTCAAGCAGGGAGTCCCCTTCAGTGTCCTGCTCTGGCTCCCACCAGCCCTCTTCAGTGTGTGTCTCCGACTCCCTCCAGTCCCCTTCAGTGTGTGGCTAGGGCTCCCACCAGTCCCCTTCAGCATGCAGTTCCGGCTCTCACCAGTTCCCTTCATTGTGCGGTTCCAGCTTCCATCAGTCCCCTTCAGTGTGCGACTCCAGCTGCGCGCTGGGGGGAGCCAGATATTTATGTGATGGACTCTTTGTTAGTGTGCGCCGATGAGGATTGAAGTACAGTGCGGGAAAGGTTGGGACTAAGGAGAGCGGGTGCCAATGGCTGAAGAGGTGATAGCAGCAGGGAAGCCGAGGGGGGTAGAGCACAAGCTGCAGTATACAACTGTGAGGGATCTGATAGATCCTGCCGCCACATATTGAGAGCTTGCTACACACAAACAAGCTGCCCGCTGCTGGCAGTTTCTGCACACATTTGGTAAAGTGAACGCCATCTCAGGATGGCGAACAGTTCAACTTCAAATTCCGGAAAAAAAATGCCTTTTTTGGAGTTTGTTGAACATACCAATTTCTACATCCCCTTACTATAGTATGGGAAGTGTAGAAATTATTAAAGCAGGCTGTAACAAAGGAGATATTAGTCATATCTACTTTGTTCCGGCTTTGATGAATGAAGAATGGAGATAAAGAATGACAATTTGAATAAATTATGAAGTTTAAGGATGATGAATATGCCCCTAGTACTTTTTTTATTACCATTTGTTGGCACATTAGGTTGATGTACGAATGATAATGCACATATTATTAAATAATACCCCATTAAGTCATTAGTGTTTTTTAGCATTGTATAATTGGAAAAAACAATACATAAAAATTCAGTAAACTATACAAGAACTGTCAACAATTTTAAAATGAATGTAGCACATATTTTTTTTCCAAAAAATGCTAAGAAATTTTCATTTTTTAGACTGAATTAGGGTGAGAACAATTATTTAAGACTTATTGAACCCAATTTTATGTAAAATATATATATATATATATATATATATATATATATTACAGCTGTAAAAATAGGATTTTAATACCTACCGGTAAATACTTTTCTCTTAGTCCGTAGAGGATGCTGGGGGCTCCAAAAGGACCATGGGGGTATAAACGGGATCCGCAGGAGACATGGGCACTTTAAGACTTTAAATGGGCGTGAACTGGCTCCTCCCTCTATGCCCCTCCTCCAGACCTCAGTTATAGGAACTGTGCCCAGAGGAGACGGACATTTTGAGGAAAAGGATTTTGTTAAACTAAGGGTGAGATACATACCAGCCCACACCACAACACACCGTACAACATGGCCTGTAACTACAACCAGTTAACAGTGTGAACCAACGAGATCAGCAACAGGCTTACCCTTACCAAAACACATCCTTTGTGTAACATAAGCAATAACTATATACAATTACTGCAGATAGAGTCCGCACAGGGACGGGCGCCCAGCATCCTCTACGGACTAAGAGAAAAGGATTTACCAGTAGGTATTAAAATTCTATTTTCTCATACGTCTTAGAGGATGCTGGTGACTCCAAAAGGACCATGGGGTTTATACCAAAGCTCCAAACCGGGCGCGAGAGTGCGGATGACTCTGCAGCACCGATTGAGCAAACAGGAGGTCCTCATCAGCCAGGGTATCAAATTTGTAGAACTTTGCAAAAGTGTTTGACCCCGACCAAGTAGCTGCTCGGCAAAGTTGTAAAGCCGAGACACCTCGGGCAGCCGCCCAAGACGAGCCCACCTTCCTAGTGAAATGGGCTTTCACCGATTTCGGTAACAGCAAACCAGCCGTAGAATGAGTCTGCTGAATCGTATTACAGATCCAGCGTGCAATAGTCTTCTTAGAAGCAGGAGCACCAACCTTGTTGGCCGCATATAGGACAAACAGCGCCTCTGTTGATAATGTCGATTTTATCTTAAAACATAAAGCTATACCTTAAACACACCTTAAATACACTTTAAACCTTTAGCCGCTGCGGCCGCTATACTTAATACACACGCTGCGTACTTTATACACTGTTTGCGTACGGAGTCACGTATCACTGTACGGACTTAGCGTACAAACACCGCGCTGGGGGTACAAAGTACACACAGCGCGCACACACCCAGAGATTCACTTTAAACCTTATACAGCAATGCGATGCGTTACTAATACACTCTTAAACCTTAGCAGGAAAAGGAAGACACAACACCGATTTGTAGTTAATCACTGGGTTCCGACACCACAGAGTAATATTTCTGAAAGGGGTTAACAATACAAATTATGCACTACAATACAACAGAGTAAATGGCTACAGTCAATGTACATACATGAGTATATTCGCGTGCGCCTCCCGGTCCGGTCCTCCGCTATCAAGTTGATAACGTTGAGAGTCTTGTGTCAAGCCGGGCTGCAGCATGCTTTATTTATACAAGTCTTCCAAAAGCAATACAATGGATACTGTAATCCCATTGTCCATTGGACACAGGAATGCACTTTTACAGTACAGGAGAGGTCATAGGTTGATTTGAAAAGGTAGGCGATGTCTTTCCCAACTGCTCTTGTGGGTGGCCTCCTCTGGATTCCCACCGCATACATAATATACAGTAAATACAGTTTATATCTATATTCTGCTTCAGCACCTAACTATCTGCAGGAACATGCGATCTTCTGCAAACCAACACCGGAATGTTACCCTTAAAATACCCTACAGCTGGATACCAAACACCACCTTATTACCTTAGTCTGTCCCCTATTATCCTGTAAAGGTGAATCCCCTTGTTCTGGAATCATTTAAACTGTTGATACTTTCTGATGTGGTGCAGGGGGACTAAGTGTACAATGTGCAGTATTTGGATTAAATATGTAATGTTTTGATAGCTCTCCATGCATTCACAAACTCCGCCGTAAATACCCATACCACGCGCAGGACCGCGGGAGCGACCATACGCAAATTGCGGATATGTGCACGCACGGCGGAACAAGTGCACGCGCAGTGGGCATGTGTGTGCAGTTTATACGTGCTGTGTGTTCTTCAATATTTTTGACTTTGACAGTCCACCCTTTGGCAGTCAACAATAACTGCCACTATCTAATCACTAAACAGAAAAATATCAATACAATATCTACAGACGATTGGATGGTCGGAGGAGAGTTGTAGGCGGGAAATGTATGACCTAGTGGGATAGTAAAAAGCATGTTTGTATGAATCCATGTCTGAGGGGCATGTATCATCGTGCCGTATATGTTCTAGATAAGCTTCGAGGTATTGCGAAGTATACATTAAATCCTTCTTATCTGGTATTAAGGGTCTGTAAGTGGGCCAACAAACACTACCGAGCTCTTTTCGGCTTTTTGTTCCAACAAATGGGGTGCACATTTAGTTGATGATACATGCAGGGGGAACATATGTGCTAGTACATGTGGATATCACCTGTCGACTATGTGTGTCATTAACTGAAGGTTGTAGAGATGAAGATAAGACAAAAATACATTCACATAACATTTTGATAAACATTCTTGGGTATGGTCGATGTCTTTTCCGGATGGGTGTATCTGGGCAGAGGGGGAGATAAAGGAAAAATGGGTGAAAGAAACAGGCCATGGAATTCATTTGCAATCCTTATCATAACACTGTCTCTATGGATGGGTCGTAAATTAAATCTGCTGCTGTAACAGCGCCCCCGCTCCTTAGACTCATCAATTTTGTGCCGTGCTTGCGCCACGTTAGAATTCGAACACACCTAAATATCCAGCCAATAATTATGACGACTTCCAGGATACAAAGGAGAAACTTTTCTACACTCATAATAACATTTTGAGCCCACTCTCCTAATCCTGAGAACCAATTTTGTGGGTTCAACCATGAGACCCAGCCGGTCAGCTCATTACCCACAGCGGTCAGGGTAAGGTTGTGTCTCCTCCGGAACTCCCACTTCAACTGCAATATATCATCCATCTTTTGATCGATAATCTCTGTGGGGTCATCAGTGCTGTTTGTAATATACGTACAGAACTTCACACCATACTGAGTTGCCAAAGTGACACAGTACCCACCCGTCATGGCTGTGATATAATTGAGGACCATCCTGTGCTGGATCAGTTCTGTCTTGTAAGCTTGTAACTCCCTTCCCGTATACCTGAAGGTGTCGTCATACATCTCAGTGATATTATCTATCAGGTTCGCTAGCGCATGGATATACCTATAATTTATAATTCCTCTGGCAGTACGGGTGATGTCTAATGCAAGAAGGAATTGAATCCCAGTGGATTCGTGGATCAAATCAGAGGCTACGTGCTCTGTCCTCTCTATGAGGTGTCTCTTGATGATGTGTTCATAGTGAGTATGAGTATAAGGAGCCTGAGCACTGCGGTGAACCTCTTTTATCTTATCATGGGTTATGGTCATGACCTCTGGCAACACTCTTCCAATATAACACAATCCTTCTGAGCTCGGGGCAAGCCACTTATACGCCTTCCTCCCACATATGAAATAGGCATCATCGGGGAGAACATAGGGGACAGAATATGACATTACCATATTACAAACTTTCCAAGTGAAAAACCCAATCCCTAGTTCTCCCATCTGCTCAGTACAAGTATCAGGCTGTATGATATGAGCACATTACCCTGGTGATACTTCTCCAACCCACATGGTCTTGCTTCCTCGAGTAAACCTATACCGAAAATACCTTCCACTGTTGGCTATTTGGCGTACAAGTTGCAAGTCTATGGGTATCCTATCAGCTCTGTGTGAAAAGGTCATTGTCTGGTTATTCCACATCAGTTCCCAATTTCCCAGTTTTCAGTAATTGGAAATATTGAAACATAATAAGGATCTATCTACATGATACTGGTGGAGCTTCAAGCTAGGGGGCCTAGAAATATTAAATTTCTTGTCCACCGGTCTCCCACCCCATAATTCGAGTACCTCATCTATTACGGTACTAATCCTGACTTGCTCTGACCTTGAGGTACTTGTGAGCACACCCATCATTCTGTCTGGTTTAAGACCTTACCCACTAGTGAGTGGTAATCACTCAACGGATGACATCTCTGGATGCACCCATCCTCGACTATGTTCTCACAATTCCTACAAATGCAATTTTCCTCAGCCAATAACCCTTCACAGTGCCTCCGAGCTCCTTGACTACCAGATCGCTTTCTGATACTCGCCTTTGCTCGATTAGTGTGTTGCTCTTGAGATTCTACAAATCCATCCTCGCCATCAGAACCCATTCCAGATCCTTTCTCGACCTCTCTGGGACCCTCACCGAAACAGACTGTCCTGGTCAACAACAGGATTAACAGGAAAACCCGGAACGCAGTCTCTTGGGGTAAGTCCATCTTGTTAAGGGAAGAGAAGGGAAACAAGAAGGGGGAGAAAGAGAAGGAGAGAGGGAGGGTAGTGGGAGATGGAGAAAATAATAAAAAAAAACTGGTGCGACAACCGCCTCTGGTCTTGTTGTTCTCCGTGCTCAGCTGCCGTCTCAACAGTCCTGCCTCTCAACCTTCCCGGAACAGACACTCCAGTGATACGATGTTCTCTACACTCTGCTCTTTGTCACGGGTTCTCTCCGGGTCAGCGACCTTTTTACAGTGGGACGAGTGGACCCAAGTCTCTCTTTCGGCAACCTTTAATGCTGTCGTGCTGGTTAGCAAGACTTGGTACGGTCCTTCCCACCTGTCAATGAGGCAACCTGAGCGTAGAAAATTTTGAATCATTACATAATCCCCAGGTTCAATGTCATGACAATTACTGCTCGGTAGGTCAGGAATCACCAGCTTTAGATTTCTATTTTGATTCCTCAGCTGCTGGCTCATCTTAACCAAATATTTTACAGTCGCTTCGTTATTGCATTTCAAATCATCCTGGGGGTCTATCATTACGTGAGGTTGTCGCCCAAAAAGAATCTAAAAGGGTGATAGGTTAAGGGGGGACCTGGGAGTGGTTCTGATACTGTACAATACTAGTGGCAAAGCTTCTGGCCACAACAATCCAGTCTCAGCCATCACTTTGCTCAGCTTGTTCTTAATAGTGCTGTTCACTCTCTCCACCTTCGCACTCGCCTGTGGTCGGTACGGAGTATGCAGCTTGCTATTAAATCCCATCAGTTTGCACATAACCTGAAAGACTTCACCTTTAAAATGGGTACCCCTATCGCTTTCAATTATTCTAGGGATACCATATCTACACACAAATTCCTGCACAATTTTCTTTGCAGTGAACGTAGCAGTATTTGTGGCAGCAGGGAACGCTTCTACCCAATTGGAAGACACATCAATACAGACTAACACGTATTTTAAATTCCTACAGGGTGGTAACTGTATGAAATCAATTTGTATTACCTGAAAAGGGCCGTCTGTTGGAGGGATATGGGATGGTTCTGTTGGTATTGACTTTCCAATATTCTTCCGCAAGCAAGTAAGACATGTCATTGTTCTCTTACCCGCATGAGAAGAGAATCCTGGCACACACCAGTAGGCTCTCACCAGCTTACACAT
Organism: Pseudophryne corroboree; assembly: GCF_028390025.1. Lineage (NCBI taxonomy): Eukaryota > Metazoa > Chordata > Amphibia > Anura > Myobatrachidae > Pseudophryne > Pseudophryne corroboree. The sequence continues at coordinate 705,766,502 of NC_086447.1, forward strand.
ACCCTCTTTGCCCAGATGAGTCAGACCATGTGCCGCCTCAGCTAAGCTTGGAAGATATGCTCTGAGGGCCACTAGCTTACCCTGCCCACCTGTCCAGAGTCCTGAGGACTCCTGGCCATACCCCTTTGACCTCCAGACCTCCTTTTCCTGTGGAGAACACAAATTTTGCATTTCAATTAATTTTTGTGTGTTGATTGTGTTGAATGTCGTCAGTGATGTGATGTTCGTTTGTATGGCGGTGCTGGCTGCTGATTTAGCAGCTTCGTCTGCCCGGCTGTTACCAAGTGAGATTGGGTCTTGGTTATAAGTGTGTGCTTTGCACTTGATAACAGCCACTCTGTCTGGTTCTTGTATCGCTGTTAGAAGCCTTTTTATGTGGGACGCATGCGCTACAGGTGTGCCAGCTGCCGTCATAAAATCATGCACTACACCATAGGCATACCTAGAATCTGTGTATATATTGGCTGACTTACCCTTGGCCAATTCACACGCTCTGGTTAGGGCGACCAGCTCAGCAACTTGTGCTGAGTGCGGTGGGCCCAGGGGTTCAGCTTCTATGATACCTCTGTCATCTACGACTGCGTATCCAGTACACAGGTCTCCAGAGTTCGTCTGTCTGTGGCAACTACCGTCAGTGTAAAAAGTAAAATCTACGCCTTCCAGTGGGTTGTCACTAATGTCAGGTCTTGCAGTGAAAGTCTGGTTCAGGTATTCCATACAATCATGCGTATCAGTGTCTGCACTAAATCCTCCTTCACCATCATTCTCATCCTCCACCCTTTGTGCCTGTCCAGGCACACTTGGCAGATAAGTTGCAGGATTTAGTGCGCTGCATCTATTTATGGTGATGTTTACAGGGGCCATTAGTGCTAATTCCCACTTTGTAAACCGTGCCGATGAGACATGTCTGGTTTGGGCGGAGTTCAGTAAGGCTGATACTGCATGAGGTGTATGGATTGTCAGGTTGTGTCCTAACACTATGTCTTCGCTTTTACTGACTAGCAAAGCTATCGCTGCAACACTTCGCAAGCATGTGGGGAGAGACCGCGCTACGGTGTCCAACTGTGCACTGTAGTAAGCTACCGGCCTGCTGGCATCACCATGTCTCTGGGTTAGGACACCAGCTGCACACCCAGCACTTTCCGTACTGTACAATTCAAAGGGTTTCCCATAATCTGGCATGCCTAATGCAGGTGCCTGTGATAGGCACTGTTTGAGTCTCTCAAATGCCAGTTCGGACTCATCTGTGTGCGAGATCCGATCTGGTTTGTTTGAAGAGACCATCTCTTGCAAAGGTAAAGCCAGTATGGAGAACCCTGGGATCCAGTTTCGGCAGTACCCACACATTCCAAGAAAGGTGCAGATCTGTTGCTGGGTTTGCGGCAGAGTCATGTCGCGAATCGCCTGTATTCTATCAGCGGTGAGGTGTCTAAGTCCTTGCGTCAAGCAATGTCCCAAATATTTTACCCTGGTCTGGCATAGCTGCAACTTATCCTTTGAAACCTTGTGTCCCGTATTAGAAAGGTGAAACAGAAGCTGTTTTGTATCTTTCAAGGACGATTTGAGTGAATCAGAACACAGCAATAAGTCATCGACATACTGTATTAATACTGATCCGCTCTCAGGTTGAAAGGATTGTAAACAGTCATGCAAAGCCTGGGAGAAAATACTTGGCCTGTCAATGAAACCTTGGGGTAGGCGAGTCCAGGTGTACTGTACTTTCCCTGTATGTGAATGCAAACAGGTATTGGCTGTCAGGGTGCAGAGGGACAGAAAAGATGGCAGAACAGAGGTCAATGACAGTGAAAAATTTTGCAGTAGGGGGAATTTGCATGAGGATGACAGCTGGATTTGGCACTACGGGGAATTGGCTCTCAACTATCTTGTTTATCCCCATTAGATCCTGCACTAGCCTGTAACCCCTCCCCCCACTCTTTTTCACAGGGAAGATGGGACTATTGGCAGTGCTGGACGTCCTGACTAGGATGCCCTGTTGTAGCAAGCGCTCTATGACTGGGTACACTCCTAATTCCACCTCTGGCTTCAGAGGATACTGAGGGATTTTTGGAGCTATCCTACCATCTTTTATTTGCACTACTACTGGAGCTACATTCGCCATCAATCCAGTGTCTTGTCCATCTTTGGTCCACAGGGAACCCGGTATTCGTGAGATTATTTCCTCTACCTTTGATGGACACCTGTCTATAACAGCAGAGTGTGACATTAGCCTTTGTGGGGTGTCTAACATATCCTGCACTTTCTGAACGTGCAGTTTATACATGCTGTGTGTTCTTCAATATTTTTCGACTTTGACACTGTCTTCCTAACCCGAGCCGTTCTGGCTACATAAATTTTCAAAGCTCTGACCACATCAAGAGACTTGGAATCAGCCAAAGCTTCAGTAGCCACAGGCACCACAATAGGTTGGTTCATGTGAAACAAAGAAACCATCTTTGGTAGAAATTGTTGACAAGTTCTCAACTCTGCTGTATCCTCATGGAAAATCAGATAGGGGCTTTTGTGAGACAAAGCCGTCAATTCGCACGCCCGCCTTGCGGACACCAAGGCCAATAGCATGACCACCTTCCAAGTGAGAAATTTCAACTCTACCTTTTGTAAAGGTTCAAACCAATGTGACGTAAGGAACTGTAACACCACATTAAGGTCACATGGTGCCACAGGGGGCACAAACGGAGGTTGGATGTGTAGCACGCCTTTCACGAAAGTCTGCACTTCTGGAAGTGAGGCTAATTCCCTTTGAAAGAAAAATGATAAGGCAGACACCTGCACTTTAATGGAGCCTAACTTCAGGCCCGCATCCACACCTGCTTGCAAAAAGTGGAGAAAACGCCCCAACTGAAATTCTTCTGTAGGAGCCTTCTTGGATTCACACCAAGACACATATTTTCTCCAAATACGGTGATAATGCTTCGCCATTACCTCCTTTCTAGCTTCGAGTAGAGTGGGGATGACTTCTCCGGGAATACCCTTCCTAGCTAGGATTTGGCGTTCAACTGCCATGCCATCAAACGCAACCGCGGTAAGTCCTGGAACACACACGGCCCTTGCTGTAACAGATCCTCTCTGAGAGGAAGAGGCCAGGGATCTCCTGTGAGTAATTCCTGAAGATCTGGATACCAGGCCCTCCGTGGCCAATCTGGAACGAGTATCGTCCGAACCCTTGTTCTTCTTATGATCCTTAATACCTTTGGGATGAGTGGAAGCGGAGGGAACACATAGACCGACTGAAACACCCACGGTGTCACTAGTGCGTCCACTGCTATTGCTTGAGGGTCCCTCGACCTGGAACAACATGTCCGAAGCTTCTTGTTGAGGCAAGACGCCATCATGTCTATTTGAGGCAGTCCCCAATAACTTGCCACTTCTGCAAAGACCTCTTGATGAAGACCCCACTCTCCTGGATGGTGATCGTGTTTGCTGAGGAAGTCTGCTTCCCAGTTGTCCACTCCTGGAATGAAGACCGCTGACAGAGCGCTTGCATGTTTTTCCGCCCAGCGAAGAATCTTGGTGGCCTCCGCCATTGCCGCTCTGATCTTCGTTCCGCCCTGGCGGTTTACGTGCGCCACGACTGTGATGATGTCCGACTGAATCAGGACGGGCAGGTCGCAAAGAAGATGTTCCTCCTGCCGCAGGCTGTTGTAGATGGCCCTTAACTCCAGCACGTTTATGTGCAGACAAGCTTCCTGGCTTGACCATTTTCCCTGGAAATTTGTCCCTGTGTGACTGCTCCCCAACCTTGGAGACTCGCATCCGTGGTCACCAGAATCCAATCTTGGATTCCGAACCTGCGACCCTCTAGAAGGTGAGAACTTTGGAGCCACCACAGGAGAGAAACCCTGGTCCTGGGGGACAGGCTTATCTTCCGGTGCATCTGCAGATGGGATCCGGATCACTTGTTCAGCAGGTCCCACTGAAACGTTCTTGCATGGAACCTGCCAAACGGAATGGCCTTGTAGGCCACCACCATTTTTCCCAGCACCCGAGTACAGTGATGAATCGACACTCTTGGCGGTTTCAGAAGTTCCTTGACCATGTTCTGGATTTCCTGAGCTTTTTCCAACGGGAGAAAGATCCTCTGCAGGTCGGTGTCCAGAATCATGCCCAAAAATGATAGCCGAGTTGTCGGAATCAACTGCGACTTTTGTAAATTTAGGAGCCAGCCATGCTGTTGCAGCACCGGCAGGGAGAGCGCAACGCTTTTCAGTAACTGCTCCTGTGATCTCGCCTTTATCAGGAGATCGTCCAAGTACGGGATAATTGTGACCCCTTGCTTGCGCAGGAGCACCATCATTTCCGCCATTACCTTGGTGAAACTCCTCGGTTCCGTGGAAAGACCAAACGGCAACGTCTGAAATTGGTAGTGACAATCCTGAACAGCGAAAATCAGGTTCGCCTGATGAGGAGGATATATGGGGACATGTGGGTACGCATCCTTTATGTCGACCGACACCATAATATCCCCCCCTTCCAGACTGGAGATCCCTGCTCGGAGAGATTCCATCTTGAATTTGAATTTTTTTAAATAAAGGTTGAGGAATTTTAAATTCAGAATCGGCCTGACCAAGCCATCCGGCTACGGGACCACAAACAGGGTTGAACAAAACCCGTCTCCCCGTTGTGACGGGGGTACCGTGACAATGACTTGCTGTTGACACAGCTTTTGTATTGCAGCACATACTACCTCTCTCTCTGGAAGAGAAACTGGTAAGGCCGATTTGAAAAATCGGTGCGGAGGCACGTCTTGGAATTCCAGTTTGTATCCTTGGGTCACAATATCCAGCACCCAAGGATCTAGGGGGGTAATTCTGAGTTGATCGCAGCTGGATTTTTGTTAGCAGTTGGGCAAAACCATGTGCACTGCAGGGGAGGCAGATATAACATGTGCAGAGAGAGTTAGATTTGGGTGTGGTGTGTTCAATCTGCAATCTAAATTGCAGTGTAAAAATAAAGCAGCCAGTATTTACCCTGCACAGAAACAAAATAACCCACCCAAATCTAACTCTCTCTGCAAATGTTATATCTGCCCCCCCTGCAGTGCACATGGTTTTGCCCAACTGCTAAAAAGTTTCCTGCTGCGATCAACTTGGAATTACCCCCTAGGTCCGAGCGAACCCAGACCTGACTGAAGAGTTGAAGACGTGCCCCCACCGGTGCGGACTCCCGCAGCGGAGCCCCAGCATCATGCGGTGGACTTGGTTGAAGCCGGGGAGGACTTCTGTTCCTGGGAGCTTGCCCCAGCCAGGGATCTTTTACCTCTTCCCTTACCTCTGGCCGCGAGGAAGGAAGAACCACGTCCTTTCCTGAACTTATGCCATCGAAAGGACTGCATCTGGTATTGAGGTGTTTTCTTTTGCTGTGGAGGGACAAAAGGCAAAAAAGGAAGACTTACCCACGGTAGCTGTGGAAACCAGGTCTGCGAGGCCCTCACCAAACAAAACTTCACCTTTGTAGGGCAGAGCCTCCATAGCCTTCTTAGAGTCAGCATCACCATTCCATTGATGAGTCCACAACGCCCTCCTAGCCGAGATTGCCATGGCATTGGCCCTTGATCCCAAGAGGCCAATATCCCTCGCAGCCTCCCTTAGATAAACCGCTGCATCCCTGATGTGACCTATGGTCAAAACTACGCTGTCCCTATCCAGGGTGTCTATGTCAGATAAGTTATCTGCCCACTTTTCAATAGCGCTACTCACCCATGCCGATGCCGCGGCCGGCCTGAGTAGCGTACCGGTAGTAACATAAATAGATATTAAGGTAGTTTCCTGTTTATGATCCACAGGATCCTTAAGGGCTGCCGTGTAAGGGGACGGTAGCGCCACCTTCTTGGACAAACGCGCCAGGGCTTTGTCCACTGTGGGTGATGATTCCCACCGTAATCTATCCGGCGAGGGGAAAGGATATGCCATAGCAATTCTCCAGGGAATCTGCAGTCTCTTGTCAGGAGACTCCCAAGCCTTTTCAAAAAGAGCGTTCAATTCATGAGAGGGAGGAAACATTACCTCAGGTTTCTTTCCCTTAAACATACAGACCCTTGTGTCAGGTACAGTGGGGTCTTCTGTGATATGCAACACATCTTTAATAGCCACAATCATGTACTGAATACTCTTAGCCACTTTAGGATGTAACTTGGCATCATTATAGTTGACACTGGAGTCGGAATCCGTGTCGGTATCTGTGTCTGCTACCTGGGTAAATGGATGTTTCTGAGACCCTAAGGGGGCCTGAGACTGTGATAAAACATCACCCATGGATTGTCTCCATGCTTAGTTCTGAAACTCAGAATTGTCTAACCTCTTATGCAATAAAGCCACACTTGCATTTAAAACTTTCCACATATCTGCCCAATCAGCAGTCGGCGGTGCCGACGGAGTCACTCCCACATTCTGTTCAGCTCCCTCACCAGCCTCCTCCTGGGAAAAGCATTACATTTCAGACATGTCGACACACACGTACTGACACCCCCAAACACACTGGGCTATAGGGGACAGACCCACAGTAAGGTCCTTCAGAGAGACAGAAAGGGAGTTTGCCAGCTCACACCCAGCGCCCCACCGGTCTGAAGGAATTAACCAATGCCCCAGACCTGTAAGCGCTTTTAATATAATAGTAATCAACACCAAATTGCCGTGCCCCCCCTCGTTTTGTGCACCCTGTTACTTGTGGTAGCAGTGAAGGGCCAGGAGCAGCATCTCTGCAGCTGTGCTGTGGACAAAATAGCGCTGGTTTGAGCTGAGGAGGAAGCCCCGCCCCCTATATGGCGTGCTTCGGTCCCGCGTTTTTTTATACTGGCGGGGGTCCCTATACATTGCCTAGGCAATGTGTATAAATATAGCCATGTCAAATATGAGGTTTTATTGCTGCCCAGGGCGCCCCCCCTGCACCCATGTAGTGCCGCTTGTGTAAGGGAGCAATGGCGCGCAGCGCGACCGCTGCACGGTACCTCCGGAAGATCTGAAGTCTTCTGCCGCCTTTGAAGTCTTCTTGCTTCTTTACTCACCCGGCTTCTCTCTTCAGGCTCTGTGAGGGGGACGGCGGCGCGGCTCCTGGAACGAACAGCTAGGTGCACCGAGTGATCAGACCCTCTGGAGCTAATGGTGTCCAGTAGCCTAAGAAGCAGAGCCTTTGAACTCACAGAAGTAGGTCTGCTTCTCTCCCCTCAGTCCCACGAAGCAGGGAGCCTGTTGCCAGCAGTGCTCCCTGAAAATAATAAACCTAACAAAAGTCTTTTCTAGAGAAACTCTGTAGAGCTCCCCTAGTGTGCAACCAGTCTCCTCTGGGCACAGAATCTAACTGAGGTCTGGAGGAGGTGCATAGAGGGAGGAGCCAGTTCACGCCCATTTAAAGTCTTAAAGTGCCCATGTCTCCTGCGGATCCCGTCTATACCCCCATGGTCCTTTTGGAGTTCCCAGCATCCTCTAGTACGTATGAGAAATATATATATTTTTTCCAAACATCAGTGACAAATATATCAGACGAACAAACACTGCGACTTTGCAGCTTTGTTTTTCCCTGGTGGCTGCTCCTCTCTGCAGCTGCCTGGTATACACAGGGAAGGTGAGGGGTGTTTAATTTACATCTCCATGTAGGAGGTGCCATTGGGCTGGCCGATCAGCAGTGATCTGCTGCACTGTAGACCAGGGGAAGGGAACAAGGAAGCAGAGGGGCTCGGAGGTACTTCTGAGAGTGGCAGCTGCTGGAAGACTACCTTCCAGCAGCTGCTCACTAGGCGTTTCTGGTCGGTCATATTTTATATGACTATGTCAGGGAAAGCTCAGACTGGTGTGGTCGCTTCTGATGTGATCACACCTGGCAAATGGTTAGAGCTATTTCTGCTTAGCAGAATTCAGATACTGGCAGAACTTTGGTGTCGGTAGTAGGGATCTATCATGGATTGGTATTACTGAAAAAGTAATCAAGGCACCAATCAGGTCTATAATAATACCCCTAATGTAAATACAACATTACATAAAATATGCACATGGTTATATAGCAGTCTAAGGGCCAGATTCAAATCATATAGCACCCGCTATCTCCTGTCTAAAGTGACTGGAGATAGAGGGGCGATATTCAAATGGCCCCCATTATCTCTCTGATCGCGAGCATAACAGCAAATCATTAAACGCACCTTTCCAGAGGTTGAATGATAACAGAGAAATAATAAGTATATTGCTCAGAATAGACAGATAATGATAACCTGGTTTTGGTTTGGATCCACAAAATTCATATGGGTTTGAATTTCTGGAGAACCTATCCACTAGAGATGAGCGCCGGAAATTTTTCGGGTTTTGTGTTTTGGTTTTGGGTTCGGTTCCGCGGCCGTGTTTTGGGTTCGACCGCGTTTTGGCAAAACCTCACCGAATTTTTTTTGTCGGATTCGGGTGTGTTTTGGATTCGGGTGTTTTTTTCAAAAAACCCTAAAAAACAGCTTAAATCATAGAATTTGGGGGTAATTTTGATCCCAAAGTATTATTAACCTCAAAAAACATAATTTACACTCATTTTCAGCCTATTCTGAACACATCACACCTCACAATATTATTTTTAGTCCTAAAATTTGCACCGAGGTCGCTGTGTGAGTAAGATAAGCGACCCTAGTGGCCGACACAAACACCGGGCCCATCTAGGAGTGGCACTGCAGTGTCACGCAGGATGGCCCTTCCAAAAAACCCTCCCCAAACAGCACATGACGCAAAGAAAAAAAGAGGCGCAATGAGGTAGCTGACTGTGTGAGTAAGATTAGCGACCCTAGTGGCCGACACAAACACCGGGCACATCTAGGAGTGGCACTGCAGTGTCACGCAGGATGTCCCTTCCAAAAAACCCTCCCCAAACAGCACATGACGCAAAGAAAAAAAGAGGCGCAATGAGGTAGCTGACTGTGTGAGTAAGATTAGCGACCCTAGTGGCCGACACAAACACCGGGCCCATCTAGGAGTGGCACTGCAGTGTCACGCAGGATGTCCCTTCCAAAAAACCCTCCCCAAACAGCACATGACGCAAAGAAAAAAAGAGGCGCAATGAGGTAGCTGACTGTGTGAGTAAGATTAGCGACCCTAGTGGCCGACACAAACACCGGGCCCATCTAGGAGTGGCACTGCAGTGTCACGCAGGATGTCCCTTCCAAAAAACCCTCCCCAATCAGCACATGATGCAAAGAAAAAGAAAAGAAAAAAGAGGTGCAAGATGGAATTATCCTTGGGCCCTCCCACCCACCCTTATGTTGTATAAACAAAACAGGACATGCACACTTTAACCAACCCATCATTTCAGTGACAGGGTCTGCCACACGACTGTGACTGATATGACGGGTTGGTTTGGACCCCCCCCAAAAAAGAAGCAATTAATCTCTCCTTGCACAAACTGGCTCTACAGAGGCAAGATGTCCACCTCATCTTCACCCTCCGATATATCACCGTGTACATCCCCCTCCTCACAGATTATCAATTCGTCCCCACTGGAATCCACCATCTCAGCTCCCTGTGTACTTTGTGGAGGCAATTGCTGCTGGTCAATGTCTCCGCGGAGGAATTGATTATAATTCATTTTAATGAACATCATCTTCTCCACATTTTCTGGATGTAACCTCGTACGCCGATTGCTGACAAGGTGAGCGGCGGCACTAAACACTCTTTCGGAGTACACACTTGTGGGAGGGCAACTTAGGTAGAATAAAGCCAGTTTGTGCAAGGGCCTCCAAATTGCCTCTTTTTCCTGCCAGTATAAGTACGGACTGTGTGACGTGCCTACTTGGATGCGGTCACTCATATAATCCTCCACCATTCTATCAATGTTGAGAGAATCATATGCAGTGACAGTAGACGACATGTCCGTAATCGTTGTCAGGTCCTTCAGTCCGGACCAGATGTCAGCATCAGCAGTCGCTCCAGACTGCCCTGCATCACCGCCAGCGGGTGGGCTCGGAATTCTGAGCCTTTTCCTCGCACCCCCAGTTGCGGGAGAATGTGAAGGAGGAGATGTTGACAGGTCGCGTTCCGCTTGACTTGACAATTTTGTCACCAGCAGGTCTTTCAACCCCAGCAGACCTGTGTCTGCCGGAAAGAGAGATCCAAGGTAGGCTTTAAATCTAGGATCGAGCACGGTGGCCAAAATGTAGTGCTCTGATTTCAACAGATTGACCACCCGTGAATCCTTGTTAAGCGAATTAAGGGCTGCATCCACAAGTCCCACATGCCTAGCGGAATCGCTCCGTGTTAGCTCCTTCTTCAATGCCTCCAGCTTCTTCTGCAAAAGCCTGATGAGGGGAATGACCTGACTCAGGCTGGCAGTGTCTGAACTGACTTCACGTGTGGCAAGTTCAAAGGGCATCAGAACCTTGCACAACGTTGAAATCATTCTCCACTGCACTTGAGACAGGTGCATTCCATCTCCTATATCGTGCTCAATTGTATAGGCTTGAATGGCCTTTTGCTGCTCCTCCAACCTCTGAAGCATATAGAGGGTTGAATTCCACCTCGTTACCACTTCTTGCTTCAGATGATGGCAGGGCAGGTTCAGTAGTTTTTGGTGGTGCTCCAGTCTTCTGTACGTGGTGCCTGTACGCCGAAAGTGTCCCGCAATTTTTCTGGCCACCGACAGCATCTCTTGCACGCCCCTGTCGTTTTTTAAAAAATTCTGCACCACCAAATTCAAGGTATGTGCAAAACATGGGACGTGCTGGAATTTGCCCATATTTAATGCACACACAATATTGCTGGCGTTGTCCGATGCCACAAATCCACAGGAGAGTCCAATTGGGGTAAGCCATTCCGCGATGATCTTCCTCAGTTGCCGTAAGAGGTTTTCAGCTGTGTGCGTATTCTGGAAAGCGGTGATACAAAGCGTAGCCTGCCTAGGAAAGAGTTGGCGTTTGCGAGATGCTGCTACTGGTGCCGCCGCTGCTGTTCTTGCGGCGGGAGTCCATACATCTACCCAGTGGGCTGTCACAGTCATATAGTCCTGACCCTGCCCTGCTCCACTTGTCCACATGTCCGTGGTTAAGTGGACATTGGGTACAACTGCATTTTTTAGGACACTGGTGAGTCTTTTTCTGACGTCCGTGTACATTCTCGGTATCGCCTGCCTAGAGAAGTGGAACCTAGATGGTATTTGGTAACGGGGGCACACTGCCTCAATAAATTGTCTAGTTCCCTGTGAACTAACGGCGGATACCGGACGCACGTCTAACACCAACATAGTTGTCAAGGACTCAGTTATCCGCTTTGCAGTAGGATGACTGCTGTGATATTTCATCTTCCTCGCAAAGGACTGTTGAACAGTCAATTGCTTACTGGAAGTAGTACAAGTGGGCTTACGACTTCCCCTCTGGGATGACCATCGACTCCCAGCGGCAACAACAGCAGCGCCAGCAGCAGTAGGCGTTACACGCAAGGATGCATCGGAGGAATCCCAGGCAGGAAAGGACTCGTCAGACTTGCCAGTGACATGGCCTGCAGGACTATTGGCATTCCTGGGGAAGGAGGAAATTGACACTGAGGGAGTTGGTGGGGTGGTTTGCGTGAGCTTGGTTACAAGAGGAAGGGATTTACTGGTCAGTGGACTGCTTCCGCTGTCACCCAAAGTTTTTGAACTTGTCACTGACTTATTATGAATGCGCTGCAGGTGACGTATAAGGGAGGATGTTCCGAGGTGGTTAACGTCCTTACCCCTACTTATTACAGCTTGACAAAGGGAACACACGGCTTGACACCTGTTGTCCGCATTTCTGGTGAAATACCTCCACACCGAAGAGCTGATTTTTTTGGTATTTTCACCTGGCATGTCAACGGCCATATTCCTCCCACGGACAACAGGTGTCTCCCCGGGTGCCTGACTTAAACAAACCACCTCACCATCAGAATCCTCCTGGTCAATTTCCTCCCCAGCGCCAGCAACACCCATATCCTCCTCATCCTGGTGTACTTCAACACTGACATCTTCAATCTGACTATCAGGAACTGGACTGCGGGTGCTCCTTCCAGCACTTGCAGGGGGCATGCAAATAGTGGAAGGCGCATGCTCTTCACGTCCAGTGTTGGGAAGGTCAGGCATCGCAAACGACACAATTGGACTCTCCTTGTGGATTTGGGATTTCAAAGAACGCACAGTTCTTTGCGGTGCTTTTGCCAGCTTGAGTCTTTTCAGTTTTCTAGCGAGAGGCTGAGTGCTTCCATCCTCATGTGAAGCTGAACCACTAGCCATGAACATAGGCCAGGGCCTCAGCCGTTCCTTGCCACTCCGTGTGGTAAATGGCATATTGGCAAGTTTACGCTTCTCCTCCGACAATTTTATTTTAGGTTTTGGAGTCCTTTTTTTTCTGATATTTGGTGTTTTGGATTTGACATGCTCTGTACTATGACATTGGGCATCGGCCTTGGCAGACGACGTTGCTGGCATTTCATCGTCTCGGCCATGACTAGTGGCAGCAGCTTCAGCACGAGGTGGAAGTGGATCTTGATCTTTCCCTAATTTTGGAACCTCAACTTTTTTGTTCTCCATATTTTATAGGCAGAACTAAAAGGCACCTCAGGTAAACAATGGAGATGGATGGATTGGATACTAGTATACAATTATGGACGGACTGCCACGGTTAGGTGGTATAAAAAAACCACGGTTAGGTGGTATATATTATAATAATAATACAATTATGGATGGACGGACTGCCTGCCGACTGCCGACACAGAGGTAGCCACAGCCGTGAACTACCGCACTGTACACTGGTTGATAAAGAGATAGTAGTATACTCGTAACAACTAGTATGACACTATGACGACGGTATAAAGAATGGAAAAAAAACCACGGTTAGGTGGTATATATTATAATAATAATACAATTATGGATGGACGGACTGCCTGCCGACTGCCGACACAGAGGTAGCCACAGCCGTGAACTACCGCACTGTACACTGGTTGATAAAGAGATAGTAGTATACTCGTAACAACTAGTATGACACTATGACGACGGTATAAAGAATGAAAAAAAAACCACGGTTAGGTGGTATATATTATAATAATAATACAATTATGGATGGACGGACTGCCTGCCGACTGCCGACACAGAGGTAGCCACAGCCGTGAACTACCGCACTGTACACTGGTTGATAAAGAGATAGTAGTATACTCGTAACAACTAGTATGACACTATGACGACGGTATAAAGAATGAAAAAAAAACCACGGTTAGGTGGTATATATTATAATAATAATACAATTATGGATGGACGGACTGCCTGCCGACTGCCGACACAGAGGTAGCCACAGCCGTGAACTACCGCACTGTACACTGGTTGATAAAGAGATAGTAGTATACTCGTAACAATTAGGATGACACTATGACGGTATAAAGAATGAAAAAAAAAACCACGGTTAGGTGGTAGGTATATAATAATAAATAATACAATTCTGGTCGGACGGACTGCCTGCCGTGTGCCGACACAGAGGTAGCCACAGCCGTGAACTACCGCACTGTACACTGGTTGATAAAGAGATAGTAGTATACTCGTAACAATTAGGATGACACTATGACGGTATAAAGAATGAAAAAAAAAACCACGGTTAGGTGGTAGGTATATAATAATAAATAATACAATTCTGGTCGGACGGACTGCCTGCCGTGTGCCGACACAGAGGTAGCCACAGCCGTGAACTACCGCACTGTACACTGGTTGATAAAGAGATAGTAGTATACTCGTAACAATTAGGATGACACTATGACGGTATAAAGAATGAAAAAAAAAACCACGGTTAGGTGGTAGGTATATAATAATAAATAATACAATTCTGGTCGGACGGACTGCCTGCCGTGTGCCGACACAGAGGTAGCCACAGCCGTGAACTACCGCACTGTACACTGGTTGATAAAGAGATAGTAGTATACTCGTAACAATTAGGATGACACTATGACGGTATAAAGAATGAAAAAAAAAACCACGGTTAGGTGGTAGGTATATAATAATAAATAATACAATTCTGGTCGGACGGACTGCCTGCCGTGTGCCGACACAGAGGTAGCCACAGCCGTGAACTACCGCACTGTACACTGGTTGATAAAGAGATAGTAGTATACTCGTAACAATTAGGATGACACTATGACGGTATAAAGAATGAAAAAAAAACCACGGTTAGGTGGTAGGTATATAATAATAAATAATACAATTCTGGTCGGACGGACTGCCTGCCGTGTGCCGACACAGAGGTAGCCACAGCCGTGAACTACCGCACTGTACACTGGTTGATAAAGAGATAGTAGTATACTCGTAACAATTAGGATGACACTATGACGGTATAAAGAATGAAAAAAAAACCACGGTTAGGTGGTAGGTATATAATAATAAATAATACAATTCTGGTCGGACGGACTGCCTGCCGTGTGCCGACACAGAGGTAGCCACAGCCGTGAACTACCGCACTGTACACTGGTTGATAAAGAGATAGTAGTATACTCGTAACAATTAGGATGACACTATGACGGTATAAAGAATGAAAAAAAAAACCACGGTTAGGTGGTAGGTATATAATAATAAATAATACAATTCTGGTCGGACGGACTGCCTGCCGTGTGCCGACACAGAGGTAGCCACAGCCGTGAACTACCGCACTGTACACTGGTTGATAAAGAGATAGTAGTATACTCGTAACAATTAGGATGACACTATGACGGTATAAAGAATGAAAAAAAAAACCACGGTTAGGTGGTAGGTATATAATAATAAATAATACAATTCTGGTCGGACGGACTGCCTGCCGTGTGCCGACACAGAGGTAGCCACAGCCGTGAACTACCGCACTGTACACTGGTTGATAAAGAGATAGTAGTATACTCGTAACAATTAGGATGACACTATGACGGTATAAAGAATGAAAAAAAAACCACGGTTAGGTGGTAGGTATATAATAATAAATAATACAATTCTGGTCGGACGGACTGCCTGCCGTGTGCCGACACAGAGGTAGCCACAGCCGTGAACTACCGCACTGTACTGTGTCTGCTGCTAATATAGACTGGTTGATATTTAAAGAGATATTAGTAGTATACAACAATACTATACTGGTGGTCAGGCACTGGTCACCACTCCTGCAGCAAAAGTGTGCACTGTTAATTAATATAATTGTACTCCTGGCTCCTGCTAACAACCTGCAGTGCTCCCCAGTCTCCCCCACAATTAATTATAAGCTTTTAATTTATACATTGATGACTGTGCAGCACACTGGGCTGAGCTGAGTGCACACAGACTGAGTCACACTGTGTGACTGACTGTGCTGTGTATCGTTTTTTTTTTCAGGCAGAGAACGGATATAGCAGAGAGAAGTGAACGGATATATTATATTAAATAAAAGTTAACTAGCAACTGCACTGGTCACTGACTGTGGTAAACTAACTCTGTCTGCGACTCTGCACAATCTCTCTCTCTCTATCTAATCTATCTCTATTCTAATGGAGAGGACGCCAGACACGTCCTCTCCCTATCAATCTCAATGCACGAGTGAAAATGGCGGCGACGCGCGGCTCCTTATATAGAATCCGAGTCTCGCGATAGAATCCGAGCCTCGCGAGAATCCGACAGCGTCATGATGACGTTCGGGCGCGCTCGGGTTAACCGAGCAAGGCGGGAAGATCCGAGTCGCTCGGACCCGTGAAAAAAAACATGAAGTTCGGGCGGGTTCGGATTCCGAGGAACCGAACCCGCTCATCTCTACTATCCACACATCACTAGTGATTAGGGAAGTCATCTCCTAATAGTATTATGCTGACATTTGTATCGTTTGTGTTAACACTACAGTCCGCATGTGGACTTGGGCAAGAATATTTGAAAAGTATAGTTGCATATATTTGTATTAAGGGCCTAATTCAGTATGAGATGCATCAGCGATGTGTTCGCATACTGAAGCCCCTGTGCAGTGTGTGTGCGCAGGAGCCACACTGCGTGTGTACTCACAGGGGCTAATTCAGACCTGATCGCTGCTGTGCGTTTTTGCATAGTGGGCGATCAGGTCTGAACTATGCATGCACCGGCAACGCAGTGCGCCAGCGCATGTCAGAGATGCTATCGGCATCTCTGCCCAGAGATCGCCTCTGCCTGATTGACAGGCAGAGGTGTTTGCTGGGCGGGCCAGCGGCGTTGGGCCGCTGTTTTGGGGGTGCGGTCCGGGCAACTCAGGAGTGCCTGGGCTGTTTGAGGGGAAGGCCTCGGCAGCTGCGTGACATCACACGCAGCCGCTGTGACATGGAGAGCGACGGGTAGCTCCCTGCCAGTGCGCAGGAGCTGCGCTGGTAGGGAGCTACTCTTCAGGTACAAAAGCATTGCCAGCGTGCAATGCTTTTGTACCTGTACGGTGGGGGGAGGGCCAGACATGTGGGGCGGACTAGCCCTGTGCTGGGCGTACCCCCACATGTCAGGGTGGCTGATCGTAACCGTGCAAAATTTTGCACGGCTACGATCAGGTTTGAATTAGGCCCACAGTGAGATGTGACGTCATCTCATTTATGCGAACGCCCCAGCCTGATTGACAGGCAGAGGCATTCGCTGGGTGAGCAGGGGTGCAGACGCAGCATTTTGTGGAGGTCGATGCAGCCTTGGGGGGGGTACAGTCCGGACAATGGAGGCATTTCCGGACTGTTTGCGGGGCAGACCTCGTTGGCTGGGTGATGTCACACGCAGCTACTGCAACCCAAAACCTGGCAGACTGGTGACTGCCTTCGCAGCAAGGCTGTGGAGGCAGAAGGCTACCCTTAAGATGCGAGTGGATCGCTGTTCCGTGGTGCGCGCGCATTTCAGCAAGGGGGGGGGGGGGCAGGGTCAGTGCTAGGGTGTTCGGCGCCCCCCTGCAAACTATAAATTTGCGCCCTCCCATAGTTTACAAAGGGACAGCGTGCGGCAAAAAAGGGGTGTGGTCTCACAAGGAAGGGGAGGTACCCCACAATAGTACTCCCATTTCAAATTACGCCACACAGTAGCACAATCTTATTCACATTACCCCGCACATAGATGTGCTGTTTATACACATAATAGCCCCTGTAGTAGCACCGATTATACACATAATACCCCCTATAGTAGCACCGATTATACAAATAGCCCCTGTAGTAGTAGTACGCATAATAGCCTCTGTGGTAGCACCGCTTATACACATAACATCCCCTGTAGTAGTGCCACTGATACAAACAATAGCCTCAGTGCTAGTGGCACTTATACACATAAAAGCACTCCCTCCCCCCTATGCAAGACTGGGGAAAATAGGGGCGTGGATTCATGGGGAAGAGGCGTGGCCACAAAATAATACCAATTCATACTACGGTGCACAGTATTCTCTACATTATTCAAATTACACTGCACACTAGCACCACTACACCAGATAGAGCCCCTTTTACACATTACTGCAGCCAGTCCCCAATTTTACACATTAGGGCAGACAGCATCCCCTTTTTACACAATACAGCAGACAACATCCCCCTTTTTACACATTACGGCAGACAGTCCCCTTTTTACACATTACGGCAGACAGCATCCCCTTTTTACACATTACGGCAGCCAGTCCCCAATTTTACACATTATGGCAGACAGCGTCCCCTTTTTACACATTACGGCAGACAGCGTCCCCCTTTTTACACATTACGGTAGACAGCATCCCCTTTTTCTCTGACGTCCTAGTGGATGCTGGGAACTCCGTAAGGACCATGGGGAATAGACGGGCTCCGCAGGAGACTGGGCACTCTAAAAGAAAGATTAGGTACTATCTGGTGTGCACTGGCTCCTCCCTCTATGCCCCTCCTCCAGACCTCAGTTAGATTTCTGTGCCCGGCCGAGCTGGATGCACACTAGGGGCTCTCCTGAGCTCCTAAAAAGAAAGTTTATTTTAGGTTTTTTATTTTACAGTGAGACCTGCTGGCAACAGGCTCACTGCATCGAGGGACTAAGGGGAGAAGAAGCGAACCTACCTGCTTGCAGCTAGCTTGGGCTTCTTAGGCTACTGGACACCATTAGCTCCAGAGGGATCGACCGCATGGAACTGGCCTTGGTGTTCGTTCCCGAAGCCGCGCCGCCGTCCCCCTTACAGAGCCAGAAGCAAGAAGAGGTCCGGAAAATCGGCGGCAGAAGACATCAGTCTTCACCAAGGTAGCGCACAGCACTGCAGCTGTGCGCCATTGCTCCTCATACACACTTCACACTCCGGTCAATGAGGGTGCAGGGCGTTGGGGGGGGGGGCGCCCTGAGCAGCAATAAAAACACCTTGGCTTCCAAATATATCACAATATATAGCCCCGGAGGCTATATATGTGATAAATACCCCTGCCAGAATCCATAAAAAAGCGGGAGAAAAGTCCGCGAAAAAGGGGCGGAGCTATCTCCCTCAGCACACTGGCGCCATTTTCTCTTCACAGTGCAGCTGGAAGACAGCTCCCCAGGCTCTCCCCTGTAGTTTGCAGGCTCAAAGGGTTAAAAAGAGAGGGGGGGCACTAAATTTAGGCGCAATATTGTATATACAAGCAGCTATTGGGAAAAATTCACTCAATATAGTGTTAATCCCTAAATTATATAGCGCTCTGGTGTGTGCTGGCATACTCTCTCTCTGTCTCCCCAAAGGGCTGTGTGGGGTCCTGTCCTCAGTCAGAGCATTCCCTGTGTGTGTGCGGTGTGTCGGTACGGCTGTGTCGACACGTTCGATGAGGAGGCTTATGTGGTGGCAGAGCAGATGCCGATAATGTGATGTCGCCCCTGTGGGGCCGACACCAGAGTGGATGGATAGGTGGAAGGTATAAACCGACAGTGTTAACTCCTTACATAAAAGGCTGGATGACGTAACAGCTGTGGGACAGCCGGCTTCTCAGCCCGCGCCTGCCCAGGCGTCTCAAAGGCCATCAGGGGCTCAAAAACACCCGCTCCCTCAGATGGCAGACACAGATGTCGACACGGAGTCTGACTCCAGTGTCGACGAGGTTGAGACATATACACAATCCACTAGGAACATCCGTTACATGATCCCGGCAATAAGAAATGTGTTACACATTTCTGACATTAACCCAAGTACCACTAAAAAAGGGTTTTATGTTTGGGGAGAAAAAGCAGGCAGTGTTTTGTTCCCCCATCAAATGAGTAAATGAAGTGTGAAAAAGCGTGGGTTCCCCCGATAAGAAACTGGTAATTTCTAAAAAGTTACTGATGGCGTACCCTTTCCCGCCAGAGGATAAGTTACGCTGGGAGTTATCCCCTAGGGTGGATAAGGCGCTCACACGCTTGTCAAAAAAGGTGGCACTGCCGTCTTAGGATACGGCCACTTTGAAGGTACCTGCTGATAAAAAGCAGGGGGCTATCCTGAAGTCTGTATTTACACACTCAGGTACTAGACTGAGACCTGCAGATAGTGCTGCTGCAGCGTGGTCTGTGACCCTGTCAAACAGGGATACTATTTTGCGAACATAAGAGCATATTAAAGACGTCGTCTTATATATGAGGGATGCACAGAGGGATATTTTGCCGGCTGGCATCCAGAATTAATGCAATGTCCATTCTGTCAGGAGGGTATTAGAGACCCGACACTGGACAGGTGATGCTGACTTTAAAAGGCACATAGAGCCTTATAAGGGTGAGGAATTGTTTGGGGATGGTCTCTGGGACCTCGTATCCACAGCAACAGCTGGGAAGAAATTTTTTTTACCTCAGGTTTCCTCACAGCCTAAGAAAGCACTGTATTATCAGGTACAGTCCTTTCGGCTTCAGTAAAGCAAGCGGGTCAAAGGCGCTTCCTTTCTGCACAGAGGCGAGGGAAGAGGGAAAAAGCTGCACCAGTCAGCCAGTTCCCAGAATCAAAATTCTTCCCCCGCTTCCTCTGAGTCCACCGCATGACGCGGGGGCTCCACAGGCGGAGCCAGTTACGGTGGGGGGCCGCCTCAAAAATGTCAGCGATCAGTGGGCTCGCTCACAGGTGGATCCCTGGATCCTTCAGGTAGTATCTCAGGGGTACAAGCTGGAATTCGAGGCGTCTCCCCCCCGCCGTTTCCTCAAATCTGCCTTGCTGACAACTCCCTCGGGCAGGGAGGCTGTGCTAGAGGCAATTCACAAGCTGTATTCCCAGCAGGTGATAGTCAAGGTGCCCCTACTTCAACAAGGACGGGGTTACTATTCCACTCTGTTTGTGGTACCGAAAACGGACGGTTCGGTGAGACCCATTTTAAATTTGAAATCCTTGAACACATACATAAAAAAATTCAAGTTCAAGATGGAATCGCTCAGGGCGGTTATTGCAAGCCTGGAGGAGGGGGATTACATGGTATCCCTGGACATCAAGGATGCTTACCTACATGTCCCCATTTACCTTCCTCTCCAGGAGTGCCTAAGATTTGTGGTACAGGATTGCCATTACCAATTCCAAATACTGCCGTTCGGACTGTCCACGGCACCGAGGGTCTTTACCAAGGTAATGGCAGAAATGATGATACTCCTTCGAAAAATGGGAGTTTTAATTATCCCGTACTTGGACAATCTCCTTATAAAGGCGAGGTCCAAGGAACAGTTGTTGGTCGGAGTAGCACTATCTCGGGAAGTGCTACAACAGCACGGATGGATTCTAAACATTCCAAAGTCACAGCTGGTTCCTACCACACGCCTACTGTTCCTGGGGATGGTTCTGGACACAGAACAGAAAAAAGTGTTTCTCCCGCAGGAGAAAGCCAAGGAGCTGTCATCTCTAGTCAGAGACCTCCTGAAACCAAAACAGGTATCGGTGTATCACTGCACACGAGTCCTGGGAAAAATGGTAGCTTCTTACGAAGCAATTCCATTCGGCAGGTTCCATGCAAGAACTTTTCAGTGGGACCTCTTGGACAAGTGGTCGGGATCGCATCTTCAGATGCATCGGCTGATAACCCTGTCTCCAAGGACCAGGGTATCTCTACTGTGGTGGCTGCAGAGTGCTCATCTTCTAGAGGGCCGCAGATTCGGCATACAGGCCTGGGTCCTGGTGACCACGGATGCCAGCCTTCGGGGCTGGGGGGCAGTCACACAGGGAAGAAATTTCCAAGGACTTTGGTCAAGTCAGGAGTCGTCCCTACACATAAATATTCTGGAACTGAGGGCCATTTACAATGCCCTAAGTCAGGCAAGACCCCTGCTTCAAAACCAGCCGGTACTGATCCAATCAGACAACATCACGGCAGTCGCCCATGTAAACCGACAGGGCGGCACAAGAAGCAGGATGACGATGGCAGAAGCCACAAGGATTCTTTGATGGGCGGAAAATCACGTCTTAGCACTGTCAGCAGTGTTCATTCCGGGAGTGGACAACTGGGAAGCAGACTTCCTCAGCAGACACGACCTACACCCGGGAGAGTGGGGACTTCATCCAGAAGTCTTCCAACTGTTGGTAAACCGTTGGGAAAGGCCACAGGTGGACATGATGGCGTCCCGCCTCAACAAAAAGCTAAAGAGATATTGCGCCAGGCAAAGGGACCCTCAGGCGATAGCTGTGGACGCTCTAGTGACACCGTGGGTGTACCAGTCGGTTTATGTGTTCCCTCCTCTGCCTCTCATACCAAAGGCACTGAGAATAATAAGAAGGCGAGGAGTAAGAACGATACTCGTGGTTCCGGATTGGCCAAGAAGAGCTTGGTACCCAGAACTTCAAGAAATGATATCAGAGGACCCATGGCCTCTACCGCTCAGACAGGATCTGCTACAGCAGGGGCCCTGTCTGTTCCAAGACTTACCGCGGCTGCGTTTGACGGCATGGCGGTTGAATTCCGGATTCTAAAGGAAAAGGGCATTCCGGAGGTAGTCATTCCTACGCTAATAAACGCCAGGAAAGTAGTAACCGCAAACCATTATCACCGTATTTGACGAAAATATGTTGCGTGGTGTGAGGCCAGGAAGGCCCCTACAGAGGAATTTCAGCTGGGTCGTTTTCTGCACTTCCTACAGTCGGGAGTGACTATGGGCCTAAAATTGGGTTCCATTAAGGTCCAGATTTCGGCTCTGTCGATTTTCTTCCAGAAAGAACTGGCTTCACTGCCTGAAGTTCAGACTTTTGTAAAGGGAGTGCTACATATTCAGCCCCCTTTTGTGCCTCCTGTGGCACCGTGGGATCTCAACGTGGTGTTGAGTTTCCTGAAATCACATTGGTTTGAGCCACTGAAAACTGTGGATCTGAAATATCTCACGTGGAAAGTGGTCATGTTATTGGCCTTGGCTTTGGCCAGGCGGGTGTCAGAATTGGCGGCTTTGTCATGTAAAAGCCCTTATCTGATTTTCCATATGGATAGGGCAGAATTGAGGACTCATCCCCACTTTCTCCCTAAGGTATCAGTTTTTCACTTGAACCAACCTATTGTAGTGCCTGCGGCTACTAGGGACTTGGAAGATTCCAAGTTACTGGACGTAGTCAGGGCCTTGAAAATTTATGTTTCCAGGACGGCTGGAGTCAGGAAAACCGACTCGCTTTTTATCCTGTATGCACCCAACAAAATAGGTGCTCCTGCTTCTAAGCAGACTATTGCTCGCTGGATTTGTAGCACAATTCAGCTGGCACATTCTGCGGCTGGATTGCCGCATCCTAAATCAGTAAAAGCCCATTCCACAAGGAAGGTGGGCTCATCTTGGGCGGCTGCCCGAGGGGTCTCGGCTTTACAATTTTGCCGAGCTGCAACTTGGTCAGGGGCAAACACGTTTGCAAAATTCTACAAATTTGATACCCTGGCTGAGGAGGACCTTGAGTTCTCTCATTCGGTGCTGCAGAGTCATCCACACTCTCCCGCCCGTTTGGGAGCTTTGGTATAATCCCCATGGTCCTTACGGAGTTCCCAGAATCCACTAGGACGTCAGAGAAAATAAGATTTTACTCACCGGTAAATCTATTTCTCGTAGTCCGTAGTGGATGCTGGGCGCCCATCCCAAGTGCGGATTGTCTGCAATACTTGTATATAGTTATTGCCTAACTAAAGGGTTATTGTTGAGCCATCTGTTGAGAGGCTCAGTTATATTTCATACTGTTAACTGGGTATAGTATCACGAGTTATACGGTGTGATTGGTGTGGCTGGTATGAGTCTTACCCGGGATTCAAAATCCTTCCTTATTGTGTCAGCTCTTCCGGGCACAGTATCCTAACTGAGGTCTGGAGGAGGGGCATAGAGGGAGGAGCCAGTGCACACCAGATAGTACCTAATCTTTCTTTTAGAGTGCCCAGTCTCCTGCGGAGCCCGTCTATTCCCCATGGTCCTTACGGAGTTCCCAGCATCCACTACGGACTACGAGAAATAGATTTACCGGTGAGTAAAATCTTATTTTACACATTACGGCAGACAGCGTCCCCCTTTTTACACATTACAGCATACAGCATCCCTTTTTTACACATTACAGCAGACAGCGTCCCATTTTTACACATTACAGCAGACAGCGTCCCCAATTTTACACATTACGGCAGACAGCGTCCCCTTTTTACACATTACGGCAGACAGCGTACCCAATTTTACACATCACGGCAGATAGCGTCCCCTTTTTACACATTACGGCAGACAGTGTCCCCAATTGTACACATTACGGCAGACAGCGTCCCCTTTTTACCCATTACGGCAGACAGCATCCCCCTTTTAACACATTACGGCAGACAGCGTCCCCCTTTTTACAGAATACGGCAGACAGTCCCCTTTTTACACATTACAGCAGACAGCGTCCCCTTTTTACACATTACGGCAGACAGCGTCCCCTTTTTACACATTATAGCAGACAGCGTCCCCTTTTTACACATTACGGCAGACAGCATCCCCCTTTTACACATTACGGCAGACAGCGTCCCCCTTATTACACAATACGGCAGACAGCATCCCCCTTATTACACATTACGGCAGACAGCGTCCCCCTTTTTACACATTATGGCAGACAGCGTCCCCCTGGACTGGAGCCGCAGCAACGCTATGTCCTTGCTAGAGGCGCCGCTGCAGCAGTCCCCTCTCCTTCCGCATTGTCTGGCCGCCGCTGTGAATGTTGGAATGAGGGAAGTAGCATTCACAGTAGCGCCGGGCAGCCAATGCGGAAGGAGAGGGGACTGCTGCAGCGGATCCACTACCAATTACATAGCGCTGCTGCGGCTCCAGTCCCCCTCCCTCCTCCTCCTCCTCCCCTGCGTCCGGCGCTGCTGCTCTCCTCTTCTCCTCCGGCCGCGGAAGTGCTGACCTGAAAGTTCCCACCATTGGTTACAATGGATCGCATAGGCGCTACATTGTAACACTGCCGTGTGCCGCCTGTCATACAGTACAGGAGCACACAGCCGATCAGGAGGGTGCCACAACGTGGCGCTCCCTGATTGGCTGAAGAAACCCACTTAGACATCAGTCAGAGTGGGTTTCTGGCATTCAGGGAAAGGGGGCCCATGTGAAAACATGGGTCCCCTTTCAGTTCGTGGTCGGGTATCCGTTTTTTTATTTTTTCAAGTACGTGGATTACAAAAGGATTTACCGAGGAGCCGAAAACACTGGATTATGTGAGTATAATTTTTTTTACAGGTACACCATGGATTCTACTGGAGAAGAGGACCGACCTGCGTGGGAACATAAGGTAAGTATGTGTATATGGAGGTGTGGATGGATGTATTAAAGTTATACTTTCAAGGTGTGTGTGTGTGTTGTCTTTATTGGGGTATTTTTTTAGTAGTAGTACTACAGGTACCAGCAGGCCCGTTTTTCCGCCGCATGCTGGTACTTGTGGTTCTCCAAGTACCAGCTTGCGGGGGAGGCTTGCTGGGCCTTGTAGTACTGCTACTAAAAACAATATCAATCACTTTTCACAAAGGCTATCAGCCCCCCATCCGCAGCCCATTGGATGGGGGGGACAGCCTCGGGCTTCACCCCTGGCCCTTGGGTGGCTGGGGGGGGGACCCCTTGATTGAAGGGGTCCCCACTCCCCCAGGGTACCCCAGCCAGGGGTGACTAGTTGGATATTTGATGCCACGGCCGCAAGGCACTGTATAAAAGTGACCCCCGGCTGTGGCATTATCTGTCCAGCTAGTGGAGCCCAGTGCTGGTTTCAAAAATACGGGGGACCCCTACTCTTTTTGTTCCCCGTATTTTTGGAACCAGGACCAGGCGCAGAGCCCGATGCTGGTTGCTTAAATATGGGGGAACCCCTGTCCATTTTTTCCCCATATTTCTGCAACCAGGATCGGCTCAAAGAGCCCGAGGCTGGTTTGCCTTAGGAGGGGGGACCCCACGCAATTTTTTTTTTACATTTAAACATTTTTTATTTTATTTTACAAGCTGCACAATGAAGCCCAGCACGGATCTCTCAGATCCGGCCGAGATTCATTGTATTAAAGTCGGCAGTGTTTTATAAGTCACTCACGTAAAACACTGCCAAAAAAAACGAATGACATCGACATCGGAAAACCCGAAAATGCGGAATACGGCAGCTTAGTAAATTAGTCGTAATCAATTCAAAAAGTTGCATATTTACACTTTCGATGTCATTCGTGATTGAACTTTGACCTCAAACGGGAAAATACGAATCTTAGTAAATTTACCCCTCAGAGCATTGCTCGCAGCCCTATGAGGAAGTGAACAAACAAATGTGAAACCAGCGGTATCACATGTGCAGCATATAGCCGCACACACTTGTGGTGGTGAAAACATTGCTCTAAATTGATCAGTGGATACAGATTACAAAACAGTAGAAATAGTATATTCAAACTAAGGAAATAGTAACATTCATATGTAACATTTGTAAGTGGCTTACATTATAAGCAGTGATGGCTCCTACCTGCCATCTTCAGGGGGGCTTTTGGCACCTCCCACCAGTAGCGGATCTTGCCACGGGCAAGCAGGACTTTTGCCCGGGGCGCCGCCTTCCGGAGGGCGCTGGCGCCGTCCGGAGGGCGCCGCACCGCGGCAAGATCCGCCACTGCTGCCCGCTGTGTCCCCCGTCCGCCTCCGCTGCCCGCTGCCCGCTGTGTCCCCGCCTCCTGTGAAGGGAACTAGACGCTACGCGTCTAGTGTCCCTTCGTGGAGTGTACCTTTGCTGAGCAGTGCGCGATGACGTCATCGCGCACCGCACAGCAAAAGGTCCTCTCCACGAAGGGAAACTAGACGCTATGCGTCTAGTTTCCCTTCGTGGAGAGGACCTTTTGCTGTGCGGTGCGCGATTACGTCATCGCGCACCGCTCAACAGTCAAGCGGCGCTAGTAATGTACAGGGGGCGTAACTGACCACGCCCCCTGTATTAGGCCACGCCCCGTTTCCTGCCCGTGGCGCAAAGCGGGCTTGAACCGGCCCTGCCTCCCACTGCTCTGCCCGTGGCCCACTCCTCCTGAGGCTGTGCCTGAAGCTGCCACTCACCACATTGCAGCACTGTTTGGGAAGGGGATAAAAAACAGGATTATACATGCGCACAAGCCACTGCCAGTGTCTGGGGAGGAAAGACACCACAGTATTGCGCATGTGCACTAGCTTCTATTGGCTGCAGCCCACTGAAGTGCATAGCAGCTAACAGGGAAATTTGAGTATGCGCATTCACCCCCCCCTTCTCCCCCGTGGTTTCTAGGGACTGCATTGGCTGCTGCCCTAAAAGCATATTAGAGCTGGTAGAAAGGCTTCCCATTGGAAGCCCTATCT
Organism: Pseudophryne corroboree; assembly: GCF_028390025.1. Lineage (NCBI taxonomy): Eukaryota > Metazoa > Chordata > Amphibia > Anura > Myobatrachidae > Pseudophryne > Pseudophryne corroboree. The sequence goes on from NC_086447.1 coordinate 705,793,103, forward strand.
ACCAATCACAGTCCAGCATGTGATTAGCAAATAGGGCTTCCAAAAGGAAGCCATTGCAATCACTTGTGGTGGTGGATTTTGACTGCAGCCCCTAGGTATAATCCACCACTGATCATAAGACAAATGGATATAAATGTGAGAGAACTGTTCAGCACAGATCCAAAGGTTCACTCAAGTAGAAATGTTAGGTTTTCAACTCAGAAGTTTCTAGTTTAGGATGATTAGTTATGCGTGTCAGAAAATGATCTACTGTAGCTTGTGTAGTAGGATCTGAAATAATGAAATTCAGCAGATAATTACAACGCTTTTGTGGTAATATCTTTAGATACAGTAAACAAATGCAGAGATACAGTAAATGCAATTATTTCAAACCAAACCATTATTGTATAAAATATAAATGGATAGTGAAACTAACATAACAGAGTTATGTTGCTCAAATCATAGTTCAAAAGCATTAAGTGTATAACATAGCATCAATCACAGCTAAAAATTCAAAATTACCCTAGTGGATTTAATTGAAAGTAAATAGGTTTTTTTAACTCTATATTTTATGGTTCCAACTGGTTAATTATACCAGATAAAAGTCTAGAGCGTTTGCTAAAGAAATCAAGGTGAAACAAGAACTCCCTGTTTCTTCTGTTGGTGAGAGCACAGAGTGATCTGCCCTTAATATGAAAAAGATTATTCAGGTGGATCTGCTGTTGTTGAACACCTGAAATAAGTGTCCTGTTGGCCCAAACCAAAGAATGTTTTACACTCTCAGCATCTCCAATGAGAGTCCAACTATGAAAAAGAGGAAAATAGTATATAAGGAATATAGGTGTGTGCAAATATACCATTACCTGTAATGGGTATTAGTGGCAGTCTTTTTTCTCTCTCTCTATCTGACTATGATGCATCATCAACATTAACAAAACTAATACACATGCATGTTCAAAAGTTATTTTTACAGTGTTGGTTTTCTCCCTTATCTTTCATAATCAATTTCTTAGCCAGTGTAGAATCCCCCTCTATATCTCTCGACAATTAGTGATGCAGTCATGATACTAATCTCAGGGATTTTTGGTGGCCGGCTATGTATTGAGATGTGAGAAGGATTTTATGGCAACCTGTCCTTTTCTCAACACAAGATTCCACAGCACTCTCCCATGGGTACCCTGTTTCCACTACTGGTGCTGATCACCCCTGGACCCACATCTCCATGGTCTTCCTTACAGATCTGCCTTCCAGCCAAGGATTCAATACCATATGGGCAGTAGTGGATAGATTCTCCAAGGCTGCTCACTTGTCCCAATAAAGGGTCCAAAATTGAATTTTCATTTCTGCCAACCAGGTGACTGTGTCACGATCCTGACTGTAGTTCTCGTATTTGGTGACTTACCCCTGCCATCTGTCCTGGATCCTGTGCTGTTTTGCTCACTCAGATAAACAGCTTGTCAGCACCATGAGTTTCCGGAGTCCTGAGTTCTCTGCCTGGAAGGTAATAGTTAACGAGCTCAACCTGTGATTAATCTTCGGTGTGAGTCTGAATTCAGCAATCTGAAGTTTAGGCCTAAAAGCCAGCATCCTCTGTTTGTTTGCAGAAGTTCAGGCTTCAGTGTTCTCTCGGCCTGCTAGGCCTCGCTCCACTTCACAGCCTAGTCTAGAGTACTCACATGACAGTGACTGTTCACCTAACCCAGAGCTGTCCAATCCTGTGCCAGCCTGAGATTCTCTGAATCACCTGACACTGCTCACCAATCACCAAGGACCAGGAAGTATAAGTCTGAAGGCTGGAGTTGGAAACGCTGCCAGTTCCTCGTGTCACACACAGCTCGGTGTGAGCTTTGAAGCTGAGCTCCCTAAAGGTAGCCCTTGTACTTTAGTTCCTGTAAAAACTCTGTTCCTTTGTTACCCAATTTGGATTACATTTGTGTTGCCATTGATATCCAGTATTTCCACGAGTCTCAACTTAAAGGCACAGTTGCAGTGTTTCATCTTAAAGGCACAGTACAGTATTCCACAGTCTCAACTTAAAGGCACAGTTGCAGTGTTTCATCTTAAAGGCACAGTACAGTATTCCACAGTCCCAACTTAAAGGCACAGTTGCAGTTACAGTATTCCAGTCTCAACTGAAAACCACAGCTGCAGTATTCCACCATCACAGCCGCAGGGTTCTTCAGCCTCGTACTAGAGTTATAGCCACAGTCATCGTTCTACTTTCAGTTGCGTTTCCAGTTATATCCGCTACCAGCCCGCATCACAGTTGCATCCCAGTCTCACCAGTAACCAGTCCGTCTTACTATCTTGCCAGTAACCTTGAGTACATAAGCACCTACTCCTGTGACACTATATCCAGTACAGTCTCACCTATACATTCATCATCCTGCTATCAAAGTCCCTGGTGATCCAGTGGTCAGGATACAGTTTCCTCTGCCGAGGCCCGGGTTCGATCCCCAGTCAGGGATTGCTCCTTCTTCTCACTGATTCTTACAGACCAGCCTAATATTCACATAGTCCTCCAGTTGCCCGCACAGACTTTACTAACACCGGGTTCACAAAACCACAGTCATGACAGACTGGATCTTCCTAATACCATGAAACTTATAGTTACTCTCCATTCTACATCCATTATGATCTGCATCCTGTTCAACCAGAACTGCCAGCCTATTGGTCAGTATCACTCCCAGCCATCTGTAGCACCATAAACTGCTTCTTCAATATTTGGAGGTAGGTGAAACTGTGCAAAGCTTCCTCACGGTACTAACTTTTTGACTAGATCAAGAAGAAGGTTCCTTTGCTGAGATCTGGTGATAAAGTCTGTTTATCTACTAAACATCTGTGACTGAAGGTTCCCACCTTGAAATTCCCTCCCATATTCATTGGTCCCTTCCTGATCCTTCAAGTGATCAACCCTGTGCGGCATACCATCTGAAACTTCTTGGTTCACTCAAAATACCTAATGTATTCTATGTCTCCCTCATCAAACCTTTGGTTCTCAATTGGTTATTGACACCCTGCAATACCCCTTTGGCTATTCCAGTGGATCATCAAAAGGACTACAAGGTAAAACAATTCTTGGAATCCAGAGCTTCTTAAGGCTTAGTTAAATTCCTAGTAGACTGGATTGCAATATATACAGAACCTTTTTGTGCAACACATGTATCTGCCTTCACACTCATTATACTATATAAGCTGTTTCTAGCCTGATAGGCATGAGCTTTGCAACAAAGTAATCATATTCAAAGTATCTAGGCCAAAACTCCTTTTTAAAATTTTCAATTTGTTACAGATTTTATTTTAACATTAAATTAAGTTTATACTTTGAGGCAAAATTGTTCTGTTGGGATGAGGCCCCCTCTGATGGCATGAGAAAATATGTCAGCTCACAGTAACTCATTGCAGCAAGCAGTTATTTGGTTACATCTGAATCAGACCTGAGCCTTATTAATTGAATTTATTTCATTGTTTCAAAATTACTATGTCTGCACCCCGTCCCCACAAAAAAACAACAACAATAATCCCCCCCCACAAAACAAAACAAAACACAAAATTGTTACCTATGCAAGTAGCTGGCTGGAAACCAATGCTATTTAACAAAGTTAGCTCTCAAAAAACAATATACACAGTAATTGTGTAGTCCCCTTAAGAGGAGACTTTAAAGAGAAATCCACTCAAAAAGTAATATTTACCAATGAAATTAATGTTGATCAAAATAATCCATATCTTTCTGTCCAATTTCATTTTGAAGATCCATTTTTGTTCCTCAAGTGGCATCCAGTCATGGCCACTTAGTACTTTTCTTCTCCAACATCATGGGGCGGGATGTAATGCCAGTCGAATTTCACCGGAGGAACGGGATGCCACCAGAACTCAGACTTTTTTTTTGATGGGGCAATCACTTACAAGGCCAAACCATACCTTGTAAGTGATTGCCCCTTTAAAAAAATGTTTGAGTTCGGCTGGCATTCCGCACCTCCGGCGAACCCGGGCGGCATTACATCTGGCCCTATATATATAGTTATCAGCTACCTTCACACACAAACTCAGGCACCAAATATTCAAATCACACCAGGATTGCTATTTGAGGTGACAATATTGATTTCTACTCCAATGGATGACACTAACAGCACTCAAAATTACCACCATAAAAGGGTCAAAGGATGACTAATATAACACAGTTTAAGGTTATATTTTTGGATGAAATGTAATGTTGTGCAGTGCACTTTGTAAAAATCTGCAATTTTGGCAACGTGATTTTCTTAAGGTAACAACTATTGATTGGGTGGGAAAATATATATTTTCCAACTGAAAATGCTGATTTTGCCTGAAAAATTCTTGACCAAGATGATGTTGCAAACATCACTGAAAATCTGAAATTTGAATAAATCACACTTCATTACGAGATGCAGTCAATTTACCTCCAATCAAAATCCCGATGGTCAAAATCCCAACAGCAATTGACAGTCGGTCAAAATCCTGACAAGGTCAAAATCCCGACATGGACAAAATACCGACAAGATCAAAATACCGACATGTAAAATGCAGACAGGTAAAAATGCCGATATGAGTTTTACCATTATATATGATTGTAGCCAATGCCCACAGACAGGATTACAGTGTAAAACTATGTGACTAGTTAAGATAACCTTTTCTTCTACCTGTGTGACTTTCGTGTTGCAACTTTTACTAAACCCCTGATTCAGTGACTATCTTCAGGAAATTAACTAACTACAGAAAGTGCACTAAAAACATAAATATGTATATAGATTTACTTTCCTATATAGTACCGCAGTTAGAAAGGGGGCCCCACCATTCAATGAGTAAACGTGAATGTGTAGGCCATAGTAATCCCAAAATCTTAGCCTAGTAAGGTTGTTATTCATTCTATGTTGTGCAGTGTAATGCATTTTATGTCAGTAATAGGTGTTGAGTAAACAGACAAATATGCTTATGGTTTAACCGCTTCTAAGTTTCATAGTGAAGGAAGTGTTCCAGTTGAATAAAACTCTTATCTTTAACGTTGTCATTAATATTTGAACAGATGGTATGTTAGACACTTGCAGGTTTTCAAATTGTACTCAGAAAACCACTTGACCAGCAACCACGGTAAGAAGTTGGAGTCTCACGTTTTGCGTCAGGAAGTCCGTGAAACCTGTCATACTTACCCATCAGTTGAATCCAACGTGTCACCTCCTTGGCAGTGCCACAATTGAACTGTTGTTTGTGCTTTCCGCTGAAAGAGGATAAATCACTTATCCTAATTAGTGATTGATCTGATGAAGTAAGATTAAAACATAAACATAAACATCAACATAAACATAGGTGATAATGATAACATGTCACAATGCATTCACCTTTTGACGACATAGACATAACATTTTACACACAATTTTTTCAAATGATCTATAAGTAATGGTGTTTTTTTTTTACTTCTATATGACTGATTCTTGTGCTGCAAGTTACCTGTCTACTGTGCAATTATGTAACCCATCCTATCTGTAGCTATAGTAGACTGATCAAGTATAAAAAGGCTATTGTAAAAAATAATATGAAGACTTTCCTGACACACTGTAATACAGCATCTGTTAACTCAAATTAAAATATATCTACTCAATTTTATAATAATCATGTAGCACAGCCAAACCTGTTTAAGTTTCTAACAGTGATATATCTCACTTATTATTACAGGGTTTTGGCTTTTACTTGTAGTAGTAATGTTTCAAATGTCCACTAGGAGGAGCTCTTGACTTGTACACAATTGCAAACTGGCTTTGTTTTACATATTGCAACAGCATCATACAGTGCTCACCGAGGACAACCTTGTAATAAAGCAAAATTATTTTTGAGGAAGTTTTATTTTATTTTCCTTTTCCTATATTTTTTTTTTTTTTAGCATTTTCATCTAAAGGGAGTAGCAACTTGTAAACACATATTGAAATGTGATTTTCAGAATACATAATTCATATGTCTGCATACAAAAAACATATACTGTGAGAAAGTTGAATGATGTTTGTTAAAAAATAGATTTTTTTCAATATTTATAAGAATAACTGCTTTATTGCAATGGTTTCATTACAGGTATGCCCAAACTGTACATACCTGTATTAATGAATTAGAGGAGTCTTGTTAAGGTGGTGCGTCTTAACATACGGTATAAAGATTTAAATACAGCAACAAGTGAGTTTGCATTTTCTATGCGTTACAAATTGGTGCTGAATTCTTATGCAACTGCTATAAGCACACAGCTAAATCCCTCTGCACTGCACCATCAAACACTGCACTGCAGAGAGGTATGGAAGCTGCTCTAGGGAATCTTCAGGGTGCAATCTTCCTGAATTAGTCACTCTGACAAAGTGTTCGTGTATTTAGACTGAAGTAGTCATTTAGTAAATATGACAAGATTGCATTGAGGTCCTGCTCTGAGAGCACTCTTAAATTTCAGCTGTCACCAAAAGTTAATATGCTCTCATTTGACAATAATTTAAACCTATGTGTAAACGTCGATGCTAGTAATTTCTTCCAGAAACCTTTACTCCTAGGTATACATCATGGGCATTGCAGGAAGGGTTTCCCGTGTGATTCTGACGCTCAGACATTTTAGTTTAAATTAAAAATGGCTCCTGATGTGAGGCATTAAATGTACAAAACAAACCTTTCTTATTGTAGAGGGGGACATGTACTAAGCAGTGATAAAAGTGGAGAAGTGAGCCAGCGGAGAAGTTGCCCATGGCAACCAATCAGCATTGCCATAACAGTTATAATTTGCATACTATAAACAAATACAGAGCAGCTGATTGGTTGCCATGGGCAACTTCTCCACTGGCTCACTTCTCCACTTTTATCACTGCTTAGTACATGTCCCCCTAGTCACAAAAGAGTATGCAGTATCTTACCTACAGTAGCAGCCATTATAGGCTTGTTATAGCACAGAGTAGCCAGGATGTTGCCAGAGATAGAAGCAGTAAAGCTACAATGGTGAAAGAAAAAAAAAATCAATTATAATGAAAATAATAAAAAAAATAGCTACCTGCAAAATTTTAACAATTACCCCAAAATTTGGCAAATGTACCAATTTACCTTTACTGTGGCAGAGAAGCTAATGTCTTTTATTCCTTTTTTGTAGCATAAAACAGCACAAAATACTTTTGGCATAGCTGATGCAATATTTCATTTTGGTACTTCCTCATCTTTGCCGCCCCTGCTACGTAACTTACTTATCCGCTATGTAAGGTACTTAACTTATGTAACTTTCTTAAAAAACAAAATGTACTACTTCCGCTACTGCTACTGTATTTCCGCCGCAGCCGACACGGCACGATATATCTGTTCTGTCCCCCGTGTATTTTCTGTGGACGAACACTCGCCGCATATGACCATCCGAACACATCACTCACCCCCGCATATGACGTATCTTCACTAGGCAGTGAAGATACGTAAATAGCATAGCGTAACCAGCGCACCTCCAGCAGGGGGGCCACAAAGATGAGGAAGTACCTTCATTTTTGTTATCCACTGGGTTTCTAAGAGGGCCTCATTTACTAAGCATTCTTGATGCACCCATTAGAATACCTCCAGCCTTGAATACTGTATCACCATTGGCCTTGACTACTTGTTTCTGCTAACCAACATTCCCCTCATCCATCCATCGGTACAGCGACCGAGCAAAGAATGTGGGCCAGAGACCGCCCTTATGGTGATGTTTTCTTGGAGACTGTGGAGGCTTATAAAGATGAGGAGTGGATGACCCACTTTCGCATGTCGCGTCCAACGTTCCAATACCTGCTGGACCTACTCACGCCTGCACTTACTATGCAGACCACCCACTACCGGACACCCATCCAGCCAAGGAGGAGACTGGTGATTGCGCTGTGGTGGTATGCTACGCCAGGAGAGTACCGCACAATCTCCTGTTTGTTCAGTGTTCTGATCTCCACTGTCTACAGTCTTCTACACCAGATGACGAAGGCTATACTGGATACCCTATACAAATGGTTTATCTGCTTACAGCAAGGGTAGCACCTAGATGACACCATCCAAGGCTTTGTGCGGCGTGGGTACCCTTAGTGTGCCGGTGCCATCGATGGGACCCATATCCCCATCATTGCCCCCGTGACAACCCGGCAGATTATTATAACTGCAAGGGATGGCATTCCATTGTCTTACTGGCTGTGGTCGACCATAAATACCGGTAAGCACATTTGTCTATTATTTTTTTAAGTGCAGTGTACCTTTTATTGTTCTAAAAATTGTTCAAAACTTTCTTTTAGCTTCACTGATGTATATATTGGCTGGCCTGGGCGAGCACATGACGCTTGTGTTCTTGCCAACTCCGATTTGTACAAGATTGCGGAGGACAAGCAGGGAGGATGGCTTTTTCCCAGAGAGGTAAATATATATATATATCCCCCCACCCCAATGTATCTTTAAATGGTTTGCCAGATTTCACTTTTAGTTGTCAATTGTGATGTAATATGTGTGGCCTATAGTGTTCCTCTTTTTAAAAGGTTTATTGAAATACGAGTCACTGTAGATTGCTGTCACCTTCTTCAACCCCATACCTGTTTCAGCAATTAAGTGATACTCATACTCTTGTATTTCTTTTCAGAAATCCAAGACTGTGGATGGGGTGGACATCCCAGTCCACATTATCGGGGATGCAGCCTACCCTTTGCGGCACTGGTTAATGAAGGGGTACAAAACAAGATTAAGGTAGTCCTGCACAACCTATGAAGAATATGTATTTCTGTTTTAATGTTCTTATATACATGAAAACCAACTATCGGATAATGGATCAATAGTAAATCTTTATATTTAATTACACTGTTGGCGGTGCTCCCCGAGGAAAAATGACAAATTTATCACAAAAAAGTTGTCCCTGGAAAGAGCCAGGAGACCAGAAAGTAAACCTCTTTGTGGGGGCACTCTGTATCTGACAATATTAACATTATCAGATAAAGAGTGCCCCCACAAAGAGGTTTACTTTCTGGTCTCCTGGCTCTTTCCAGGGACAACTTTTTTGTGATAATGAAGGGGTACTTCCAGCATTTGCAGCTGTCTCCCATCTAAGTGGCATACACCCACACTCTGAGTTCGGCAAGGATGGTGGTGGAGAATGCCTTTGGCCGCCTGAAAGGACGTTGGCGCTGCCTCATGAAGAGGAATGATGTTGACCTCAAGTTAATGCCCCATGTAGTAGCAGCCTGCTGTGTCCTTCACAACATATGTGAGCTGCAGAAGGAACACTTTCCAGAGGAGTGGACTGTGAAGGACCCTGAAGTGACACACTCCAGTGTACATTCGGAGGCCTTTGAAGGGCAACATTCCTCTAGTGCCGAACTCATTAGGGAAATCATTTGTACCCACCTCAACGAGATGTTAAATTATTATTAATGGTAACAATTTTACATAAACAAAAATTTTGCACTGTTTTATCCTTTGTTTTAATTGTACAAAACTAACCTGCTAAATGCACAGGCACATATAGAGTAAAACTTGGCATAAAATGATAACATATGGGGAACACATAGCAAACATATTAATATAAAACACAAAAACCCCAAACCCAACCCCCCCCCACACACACACAAACATGAAAATTGTGACCTTATAACAGGCAAAAACTATCAAAGTTAAATACACAGTCCAAGGCAAAAACTGCCTATGGCAATTGTCTATACACTTTGTAATAAGGAGATGATGGATTAGGGTTAGGGTTAGGGGGGTCATAGTAAGGACCTCTGGAATACGGGGGGGGGGGGGTAACTGCTCGGGTCAGGAGGGGCCTGGATAGCTGGGTACACGTGGGTACTCTGAATGCGGGGCAAGATGCATTCCAGGAACTGAAATTGACGGTCTTGGTAGTCGCACAAGATGCATTCTTGGTGTCCCATTATCTGCGTTATGAAGGATTGCTGCAGCTCTCTTTCCGCCTCTATAAAACGGAGTTGGCAGGCATCCTCCTGTTGCTGCATGTTGTTGTCCATGTCGCGCTGATCTTCAACCAGCACCTTGGTCATTGCCCATGCAGTAAGCTCCACTTTGGTGACTTTGCATTTCCTCTTGGGAACTGAATATACTGCAAGGGGAGTGAAAGAAGGAAAAAAGGGCATATAAGAAAAAGCAGTGGTGGGATCGTACGTGTTTGTGGCCTCCTCCCACCTGCACTAGATACACTCTGCAACAGTAAACTTTTTGGCGGGCGGTTATGGTGGCGTATAGTGCAGAATTCATGTTTATTGGAATGTTGGTGCTTTGAACCAAAATTATGCTAGGCAAGGACAAATACTTACTATTGGTGCGCATCACAGGGGGATTTGGCTAGAGTTCCGTGCCCACATCTGTTTCCTGGACAGTCACAGTGTCCGTACTGTTGCCGGATATACTGTCCTCAATCGGGATGGCAGATGAGTCCAGATCGAGGTGGATAGGGTCATCTGCAAATAGTATGGGGATGATGTTGATCGCCCACATTGGGTACTTTCCATGCTGTACTCGCTCTCATCAGCAACCACAAAGGGTGAGGGAGTGGCAGTGCTGGAGGATGACAGGCTGATGGGGTCACTGAGCGCAGTGTTGCCAAAACCTGATGCACATTGCTCATAAAAAATCTAGTTGTGCCTTGCAGCCCCACTTTTGTTCCAGTTGTGGTCATGGATGCGGTCAAACTGTTTTATGAGCCCTTTCAGCTTATTCACCACTTGTTGGCTACGGGTGATGTCCCACAAGGCCAAGATCTTCGCTATGTTGTGGTATATCTGGGCATCCTTTACTGTGCCTGTGATCTGGCGCTGGATCTCCTCTTCCCCTCTAATGCTTAAAAGCTCCCTCACCTCCTCATTTGTCCAAGACATTGCAGGGCTGCAGGGGTTAAAAAGTGCTGTGGGGGTCTGTTGTGCCACAGAGCTTACAAGTACCTGCCTCCATGCTGTGTGATGCCTCTGCGCGGCTCTGTAAAATCACAACACCAGGAAGCTGCCCTGCATAGCCAATCAGCATCAGCATAGGCAACCCGGGAAGGGGGGACATGTCCCTGCACCGTTCACACTGTCCAGGATCCCGGGAAGATCCCGGGAACAACACTGGTACATAGCAGGGTTGAAATACCGGGGCATGGTTCCCAGGATTTTGTCCCGGGACCCTTTCACACCACCGCTACACCCAGGTTGTTCCCTGGGTCAACCCGGGAAAATAGGCTGGTGTGAAAGGGGTATTAGACTGCAACCGTGTCTCATGCTGCCTGATCTGCTGGCACTTGGAAATCATATAATCTCCAAGCATAACTGATCCGCTTCTATGGTTCTTTTAGTGTAACTCAGGTCAGAAATGCTGGGTCATGCCTTTCACACTGTAGCCTATGTGTGTCGGGACCATGGACATACAACCGGGGTAAACCTTTTCACACCAAGCCTGGACCAGGTTCCCCCGGAAATATCCTAGTACAGATGCTTGGTGTAAAAGGGGTGTAAGTAAAGAATTATTGTTATAAATGAGCTTATTATGAAAATTTTATATTGTAACTATTTAGCTAACAAATGCTAAACTGCATAAGGTAGCTGTTAAAGTAAAATCTACATTTATCTCATAAATAACAGAACAGTTTTAATTTTATATCAGTCAGTGAAAAAGGTAACATACTGCTCAGATACAGTTACCAGGTGGAATGATTCCTTTTTTTGTGAGCAGATTGTGTAGCACTAAATCCTGATGGACAGGACATTTACAGACATTCCGTATCTGGTAGCTCTGTTACACAAGTCTATACAGCTTAGAAATTCCCTATCTGCCTGAGTTTATTACTTATCAGTAGCTAATAAAAGACTTCACTAGTACAGTAGTAGGTAGTAGCTTATGCCTAAGCTAAACTAGATTAAGAAAATGTATCTCATGTCATCATATATCGGCAATCAAAATCAGATGAAGTTAACAGCAACAGACACAAATAATATAGTTTTATATATATATATATATATATATATATATATATATATATATATATATATATATCAAATACCACTGACTCATCACAAAGGGGTAAATTTACTTAGTTGGGAGTTCTATTTAAGATAGGATGTTGCCCATAGCAACCAATCAGATTCTACTTCTCATTTATCTAGCATTTTCTAGAAGATAATACCTGAAATCTGATTGGTTGCTATTGGCAATATCCCATCTTAAATAGAACTCCCATCTTAGTAAATTTACCCCCAAATCTCCTGAACCATAAGGACATTAGACATTTTGACAGTAGCTTGCTTTTGTGACGTAGGCACCTACTAAGAAGGAATTTTTCAAAATTCCACCCACAAAAGGGGTTAAAAGGGATGAGATGATTATTGGGAATTCCCCCCTCACAGAGAAGAGTTAAGACAGCCCACCCAGCCTGGGATATAAAAAATGCATGGTGCTGGTGATGCCAAGTTGCAGAGGGAGAGGGGGCACAATGCTCTGTTACTGGACTTCCTTCCAATGGCAGTTGCACAGCAGTCCATTATTCAAATAGGGAAGCCACATCAACTGCCACCCTAAACACTGTCAAACATTACTGGGTGTGGCTCCCCTATTTGAATAATGGACTGCTCTGCAACTGCCACAGATGCCAGATTTATGGTTCAGGAGATTTTGTGATGAGTCAGTGGTATTTGCCTTTTAAGTACTTAACAAACCTATTTTCAGTCAGGAGAGGACAGAGGTTAACCTGTCACTTGAACTAAACATTGCCAAACCTCTCAGAGAGCAATAGGGGGAAATGAGAGATAGATATGTTGACTCCTAAATGCATTAAAGGAAAGCTTGATAGCCAGCAACTGCTTATATGCTGTGTAAAGGGTACCGACAGCTCTCCCAGTGAAAGTGTTGTGTGAAAATCTTTACCTTTTTACCTCAAAGGAGGAGCCCTAAGGAGAGCGAGAAGCTAAGTAAGTAAGGAGACCTAGGGCCCTTTGGAATAGAGTCAGCCTATCCCTGCAAACCTTACATATTTAACATACAGTCGTCCCAGCATTTACAGCACTGAGCAGGGCAGCATCAGAGGTGGGATGGGGCAGAGAAGGAGGCTGATTATTCTACTCAGCACCAGCCTTTTGACAGTATCAATCTGGAGAAGGCCTTCCTGGTGGTGCGGCCTGACAAAGATTGGCGTTATACTTGAAATTCCGTAGCGAAGCATGGGTATTCAGTTCGTTTTTTTTTATATATATCTAAGGATTCCATACTCCTCTGCAGCATGTATTCTGTGTAGCGTATCTACATTATGGATACTGTAACTGTCAATACAACAGTACAGTATATTAAGAAATGTATTGACTTAAATGTAATACAGGTTGAGTATCCCATATCCAAATATTCCGAAATACGGAATATTCCGAAATACGGACTTTTTTGAGTGAGAGTGAGATAGTGAAACCTTTGTTTTTTGATGGCTCAATGTACACAAACTTTGTTTAATACACAAAGTTATTAATAATATTGTATTAAATGACCTTCAGGCTGTGTATATAAGGTGTATATGAAACATAAATGAATTGTGTGAATGTAGACACACTTTGTTTAATGCACAAAGTTATAAAAAATATTGGCTAAAATTACCTTCATGCTGTGTGTATGAGGTGTATATGTAACATAAATGCATTCTGTGCTTAGATTTAGGTCCCATCACCATGATATCTCATTATGGTATGCAATTATTCCAAAATACGGAAAAATCCCATATCCAAAATACCTCTGGTCCCAAGCATTTTGGATAAGGGATACTCAACCTGTATATAATCTAATCAGTGTACATGTTATAGCACATGATTTTTCAATGTTATCAGTGGCGTGCATATACTGTGCAGGCTGTGTGTCTACACACCCCATAGGCTCAGCCACAGACTGTCACTCCATGCCTTGCTCCCATTCTGACTGCCGCCGATGGTGCATGATTCAGGAACTGTATGTTGGGAGCTAGGGAGGGGGAGGCAGGGGAAGCCTTCTGTCCTTCTCCTGTGCAACTGGGACTGGGAAAGGGGGAAATCTGTGTGACCTCTGTATACAGTGTAGTGAGGAGTGAGCTTCCTAACAGAAAATAGTGCCTGACAAGCATGTAGGGGCAATCTGGTGGCACGTTGGGCAGTCTGGTGTCGCATGGGTTACAGTCTGGTGTCATGGGTGGGATGTCTGATGACATGTGGGGGGAAGTCATTAAAGGGCACTCTGGTGGCATCTGGGGAAATTCTGATAGCATGTAGGGTCTGTCTGGTAGTCTGTAGAGGCAGTCTGGTGGCATGTGGAGGCAGTCTGATAGCTTTTAAGGGGCAAATGGGGAGGTTTGATGCCCTGTGGGGAGGTGCAGTGAAAATGTCAGGAGTGATGGGCATGTGAGAAGATAGGATGAACATTTGGTCATTAATAACTTTTCTTTTCTTTCTAGTTTTTCCACAGCAATTATTGCTATGGTAGGAGAGTTAGCAGATGTGTCAGTAGTTGGACCCTGGAAAAAGGAGGGAGATTTGAAGTGTGCAATTTGATATGCAAGGTAGCCCTGACCAGGACAAGAAGGCAATGTGGAGATTAGGTAAGTGACCTGTGTTGATAGTAGTATGTCTAGCACACCCCTTATCGAGACCCTGCACATGCCTGTCAATGCAATGTTGGAAAAAACTGCTTTCAGCAGAATAAGAATGACCAAGTCAAAATACAGAAATTCCATTGACTAGCTGCTAGACTCATTAGTGAAACCGATGATTTAGCAGATTTTTAGATATTTTTTAATATCTTTAGAAACCTTTTTTGAAGATAATAATCATCTACAGTATATTTGCAAGCAATATTCTGATTCTGTGTGTACAGTATGCTAAATTTAGAGGTCTCTTATCAGGAAGTTATGCGTCATATAAATTATATTGCATGCCACACACATAAAGTGGCTGAAGTAGCATTCTGTGTATTGTTCAATGTAAAAGAAGGAGTTGCTAGTTTCATTTAAGAGAGAGAGAGAGAGAGAGAGAGAGAGAGAGAGAGACAGAGACAGAGACAGAGACAGAGACAGAGACAGAGAGAAACAGACCAGTATTTGATTCATTGGTGTTTCTGCAATGGTTGCAATGTGTGTGGCACACACAGGTCTCTGGGTCCAGGGAGGCCCACATTGCACACACTGCACCCATGTTTTATTACTTACCTGTCCGGAATCCCTCGTCAGGGGCTGCAGCTGCTGCAAAAATCAGACCCAATATGGCTGCGGCGCATGTGCAGTTGTAAAATTAGTCTCCAGAACATGGCGGCCGCCATGTTTCCGGAGACCTGTGTACAGTATGCGCAGTAGACTCTGGCACAATGCCTACTGCACTGTGGAGAGGAGGGGCCCCACCCGGAGTGTGCACATTGGACCCATCCTCTGTTAAAAAGCCTAAGATTAGATTACATTGTAAGGTATCCAGTCATAATGTCAACAGAGGCACCATGTCGTTATCCTCAGAATGTCAACATGTGAAAAATTGAAATTAGGCACTAAGGGGAGGGTTAGGGGAAGGGATTAGGATTAGAGATAGGAAGAAAATACTTATGAGCCCTCTGTGTTGGAAATCATCAAATGACCACTGGGACCTGGAAGATAATGTTGGCGATGCTGCTGCCAGAAACAAGCAAGTGACCACTGGACCACAAGGGATATTGTATCATATTGACATGAAATCTATGTAAAAAAAATTACTACTGTCGGCAAGCTTCATGTCGACTTTCTCATATCAACCTGATGCATATGGACATGATAACTGTCGCTATAGTATACCACACCCCAGTGTAAGCCTCTACTCTTGTGTATTACATTGCATGTTTATATAATATTTTACATATTATTAGTAGTAGTAGTAGTAGTAGTATATAAGTATTTAATGGTTAAATTCACTCTCTCTTTCCTTAAAGAATGAATGTTTTCTTATGTACAGCTGGTATTATTTGTTACGAGACTGTTACTGTACCTATAGTGTCATTTCAATGTCCATATTTTTTCTTTTTAAAAACTTATTGTATCTAGATACAGTAAATTATACTTGTCATCGTAAATCATTCTACATTTATATGAATATACCTAATATGTTTTTTTCTGCAGTCTAGTGACTAAAGGCATTATTTATTTTTATATTCATTTAATTCTGTTTATATGACATTTAAATGAGTTGTTGCTATATTTATTAAAAAAAAAAAACAGTGCCTGATGATATTCATGTAGAGTAGGTAAAAGTCGCACAGACACCTATTCAAATTTCAATTTCATGTTATCATACTGTATATATGTCCTTTCCCCTTTTAATCAGTAATATAGGTATGTACCTTTGACATATCGGGAGGTGCTCCTGGGAATCGCGTAAGTATACAAGACCAGAAGAAAAAAGTATTCCCTGATGATATTCACTCAGAATAGAAATGAGACTTTACTGTGTGCTGTGACTATCTTTGTTCTTTACCAGGCCTGGTAAATCAGTTGATTTTTCCACTTCGTGTCTCTTTCAGTGAGAATATTTACTGAATATAATTGTTAAAACTTTAGTGCATATTTAGTGTTGTCACTGTCTCGGTGGAGATGAAATAAAGACTTTAAAAAAAGGAAGCCTTTGTAATAGAGATGAGTGCTTCAGATTTCTTGGAATTCAAACCGCTCTAAAATGCTGGGATCTGAGCCTTCCCAAGCAATGGCTTGGGTTTTTCCACCAAACTTGCATTCCACTTTGAGGCAAAACGTCATCCTCCAGACGTCAGATTCTCATGGGATTTGGATTCTTGATAAGGGGACGTGGTCGGGACTCAGCGCCATTTCACTCTCAGGCCGCATGCTGCACTGTACTCTGCTGTATTTGCTGTGCTGTGTCAGACTCCAGACTGACAAGTGGCTGCGCTCTGTGTATAGTCAGTTTATAGGGGGCACACCGCTGTATGCTGCGCTGTACTCTGCTGTAAATTGGCTGTGCTGTGTCTAACTAAAGTGGCTGTTTACAAGCAGAGCTACATTGTGTATTGTGTGACTCACTGTCAGATATTCTTCCATTGTACTGTATGCTGCGCTTTATCCAAGTGCACTTTGGTCACGTGTGTATATAAGCCCTGTGACTCTACACAGTTTGAACCTAGCTGCAAGTTACATTAAGAAAAAAATATACAGTATATAGATGCTTGGTGCATTTTACCCTAGTGTGCTTTGTTCATATGCATCTATAAGCCCTGTGACTCCACGCAGTGATCTGCAAATTGAAAAATGGATAACAATCAGTTTAGAGAAGAGCAACCAAATACTAGCGCTGCAGCTGCTACCACCAGTCATGCACTACGTTTCATTTCTACCACTGCTGTGTGGCAATGTTTCTTAGATGTGCTATAAACTGCCATGTGTTTGTGCTGCTCTGTTGCTTCTTACCCAGCCAGCTCGCTACAGCCTTTGGTCTAAAGCAAATTAAAAATATGTTGTGAGCTGTGAGCTGGTCAGGATTGACTGGAAATGAGTGGAAATATATGTTATTAAGGTTAATAATACACTAGTTACAAAAAAGGCCCAAACTATATGATTCTAGCTTTTTTGGTAAATTTTTGAAAAATCAAAACCAAAACCAAAACAAACACCAGTCACAGCTGAAATCCAAAACCGAAATCCAAAACCAAATCCAAAACCAAAACATGAATTAGAACCAAAATCAGCAAAAATTGTCCGGTGCACATTTCTGCTTTGTATAGAGATGATAAATAAGGTCCAGTGTTTCAACACAGTAGCAACTGTCGTTTGCTGCTGTAGCTATGTTTATAAACCCTGTACTTGTCCTATATTGTCTTCAACTGTAAGTCCCTATTTTCCTGTTTTGTTTATGTACTCTGTAGTTGGGTGCTGCGGATCCCTTGTGGCACCACATAAATAAAGGATAATAATAATGACAACTGTATGAGACTTTACTCTGTACTAGTGATGAGCGGGTTCGGTTCCTCGGAATCCGTACCCCCCCGAACTTCACCCTTTTTACACAGGCCCGAGGCAGGTTCAAACCTTCCCGCCTTGCTCGGTTAACCCGAGCGCGCCCGAACGTCATCATCCCGCTGTCGGATTCTCGCGAGATTCGGATTCTATATAAGCAGCCGCGCGTCGCCGCCATTTTCACTCGTGCATTGGAAATGTTAGGGAGAGGACGTGGCTGGTGTCCTCTCCGTTTATTAATGTTGATGCAAATATTTGTGCTTATTGCTTAATTGTGGGGACTGGGGAGCAGCTGTATTATATAGGAGTGACCACCAGTTTTATCCGTTCTCTGTCTGAAAAACGCTCCATATCTGTGCTCAGTGTGCTGCATATATCTGTGCTCACACTGCTTTATTGTGGGGACTGGGGACCAGCAGTATTATATAGGAGGAGTACAGTGCAGAGTTTTGCTGACCAGTGACCACCAGTATTATACGTTGTCTGCCTGAAAAACGCTCCATATCTGTGCTCAGTGTGCTGCATATATCTGTGCTCACACTGCTTTATTGTGGGGACTGGGGACCAGCAGTATTATATAGGAGGAGTACAGTGCAGAGTTTTGCTGACAGTGACCACCAGTATATATAGCAGTACGGTACGGAAGGCCACTGCTCTACCTACCTCTGTGTCGTCAAGTATACTATCAATCTAGATTCTATACCTGTGGTGCATTTTAGTTTTGCAGTTTGCTGACAGTGACCACCAGTGTATATAGCAGTACGGTACGGAAGGCCACTGCTTTACCTACCTCTGTGTCGTCAAGTATACTATCCATCTAGATTCTATACCTGTGGTGCATTTTAGTTTTGCAGTTTGCTGACAGTGACCACCAGTATATATAGCAGTACGGTACGGAAGGCCACTGCTCTACCTACCTCTGTGTCGCAGACTCGTCAAGTATACTATCCATCTACATTCTATACCTGTGGTGCATTTTAGTTTTGCAGTTTGCTGACAGTGACCACCAGTATATATAGCAGTATGGTACGGAAGGCCACTGCTCTACCTACCTCTGTGTCGTCAAGTATACTATCCATCTAGATTCTATACCTGTGGTGCATTTTAGTTTTGCAGTTTGCTGACAGTGACCACCAGTATATATAGCAGTACGGTACTGAAGGCCACTGCTCTACCTACCTCTGTGTCGTCAAGTATACTATCCATCTAGATTCTATACCTGTGGTGCATTTTAGTTTTGCAGTTTGCTGACAGTGACCACCAGTATATATAGCAGTACGGTACGGAAGGCCATTGCTCTACCTACCTCTGTGTCGTCAAGTATGCTATACATCTAGATTCTATACCTGTGGTGCATTTTAGTTTTGCAGTTTGCTGACAGTGACCACCAGTATATATAGCAGTACGGTATGGAAGGCCACTGCTCTCCCTACCTCTGTGTCGTCAAGTATACTATCCATCTAGATTCTATACCTGTGGTGCATTTTAGTTTTGCAGTTTGCTGACAGTGACCACCAGTATATATAGCAGTACGGTATGGAAGGCCACTGCTCTACCTACCTCTGTGTAGTCAAGTATACTATCCATCCATACCTGTGGTGCATTTCAGTTGTGCGCAGTATATATATTAGTAGGCCATTGCTATTGATACTGGCATATAATTCCACACATTAAAAAATGGAGAACCAAAATGTGGAGGTTAAAATAGGGAAAGATCTAGATCGACTTCCACCTCGTGCTGAAGCTGCTGCCACTAGTCATGGCCGAGACAATGAAATGCCATCAACGTTGTCTGCCAAGGCCGATGCCCAATGTCATAGTAGAGAGCATGTAAAATCCAAAAAACAAAAGTTCAGTAAAATGACCCAAAAATCAAAATTGAAAGCGTCTGATGAGAAGCGTAAACCTGCCAATATGCCATTTACGGCATGGAGTGGCAAGGAACGGCTGAGGCCCTGGCCTATGTTCATGGCTAGTGGTTCAGATTCACATGAGGATGGAAGCACTCATCCTCTCGCTAGAAAACTGCAGTGCCACTCCTAGATGGGCCAGGTGTTTGTGTCGGCCACTTGTGTCGCTTAGCTTAGTCACACAGCGACCTTGGTGCGTCTCTTTTTTTCTTTGCATCATGTGCTGTTTGGGGACTATTTTTTTTGAAGTGCCATCCTGCCTGACATTGCAGTGCCACTCCTAGATGGGCCAGGTGTTTGTGTCGGCCACTTGGGTCGCTTAGCTTAGTCACACAGCGACCTTGGTGCGCCCTTTTTTTTCTTTGCATCATGTGCTGTTTGGGGACTATTTTTTTGAAGTGCCATCCTGCCTGACACTACAGTGCCACTCCTAGATGGGCCAGGTGTTTGTGTCGGCCACTTGTGTCGCTTAGCTTAGCCATCCAGCGACCTCGGTGCAAATTTTAGGACTAAAAATAATATTGTGAGGTGTGAGGAGTGAGGTGTTCAGAATAGACTGAAAATGAGTGTAAATTATGGTTATTGAGGTTAATAATACTATGGGATCAAAATGACCCCCAAATTCTATGATTTAAGCTGTTTTTGAGGTTTTTTTGTAAAAAAACACCCGAATCCAAAACACACCCGAATCCGACAAAAAAAATTTCAGGTAGGTTTTGCCAAAACGCGTCCGAATCCAAAACACGGCCGCGGAACCGAATCCAAAACCAAAACACAAAACCCGAAAAATTTCTGGTGCTCATCACTACTCTGTACAGTATGTAGCAGGAGAATATTGGTGTTATTCCAAAAAAAATGATTTCGAAAATTGATTTATTTTTGTGTCCTATAATCAATATAACTCCAAAGAATATAAATATGTAAAGCTTATTTTTTTTAATTTATTTATTTATAGATACTTTATTTTCAATTTTACAGCAGAAAAAAGAAGACAAAAGCACAAATAATTCGCACATCCCAAATAGAAAACATTAAACAATGTGACTATTTGTCTCATATATATCAAATGTTGAACAAATAAAGTTCTGTGTATTTTACAAATACAGAGAATAACGGTAGTACAGAAACAAATAATAAGAGGTGGGAGGAAAGGAAGGGTAAGACGAGGGTTGTGGTACAGGTAGGCCGGTTTGCAAGCTGGAGCATTTGTCCAAGTTTGCGCATTTCATGGGGGGGCTGTCAGGAAGTACAGTTCGTTGGGATCAGCGCGGTGTATTCTCGTGTGGTCTTAAATTCAAGCCACGGATACCAGGTCGATGTATATGTGGAGTATTTTTCTAGACCAGTGTAGTAGATGTCCTACATATGCATGTAAAACTCCGTTCTTTGACACCATTCTCAAATCGTAGGTGCTGCTATGGAGCGCCAGTGTACTGGAATCACTGCTCTTGCTGCGTTACTTAAATGTTTCAGTAGTGAGTGTTTATATCTGGTCGTAGGGATATCAGAGTGTGAAAGCAGCCAGAAGTCAGGTCCGCTGGGTACATCATGCCCCACTATTTTGGATGTCAGTTTAATAATTTCGTGCCAGAATGGGGTTATGAGGGGGCAATCCCACCGGCTATGTATAAGTATGCCTCTTTCCCTTCCACATCTCCAACACAGAGGCGATACAGATGGATCGCATTTATGGAGTAAACCACCTCGTTAATAGCTTGTACTGAGTTTTACTGACCTCCGAGCTAGCAGAACTTTGTGTTATCACAGTACATTGCTTCTACCAATCAATTTGTATTCCCCTATGGATGAGGTCGTTATCTCAAGCCGTGCAAAAAGAGGCTGTATCAGGAAATGTACCACCCAGGACAATTTTATAGGCCTTGGAGATTACGTGTGTAGGGGCAGAAATCTGTGTGCATAGTTTCTCAAAAGGGGTGAGTTCCCTGTTGAGGTTTAGTGCCTGCACTTGCGATTGGACAAAATGGCGGAGTTGCAGATAGAACCAGAAGTCTTTAGGGGGTACATTTTCTGATTCGCATATATCCGAGAAAAATCTAATTGTGCCCTTTCTATTCCTATATTTTTCCATCTGTTAGCTATCTCTCCCGACAATCCTGGAGAAAATGTAGGGTTACCTAGGAAGGGCATGAGAGGGGACTTATTGGTTGAAAGTTATATTTAGACCTAATCGATTTCCATAAATCTAGAGTAGGGCCCACTGTGGGGTGTGCAATGTTCTCGATTTTAGGGAACCACGGAATGTATCTTAGGTTGTTTTGTGTTGAGTAAGATTCAAGCATTTCCCGTTTCCTATTTGATTCCGAGTGTGTCCAGTCTAGAATTCTATAAAGTATGGAGGCCTTAGTAGTAAGCTGAAAGCAAGGGTAATTGTTGGCCTCCTTGTGATTTACTTCTAGACAGGTGGTTGTGTTTGAATCTGGGTCTCCCCCCCCCCAGTCAAAGTGGCTGATTGCTTTATGGGTATCTATCAAGAAACCATGGGGAAGTTTGAGGGGAATTGTCTGGAAGATATACAGCAGTCTGGGTAATACATTCATTTTAATTATGTTCATGTGGCCGAGCCATGAAAATCTCTGTGTGAGCCACTGTGTCATCTCATGTTTAATCTTTCACAGTAAAGGGTCATGAATGATGGTGGTTGTTCGCTGGAGGGAAGAGGGAATTAGTACCCCTAGGAATTTAACATGTGATGGGTGCCACTCAAATGGGAAGGAAGTTTAAGGGCTGATGTAACCCCTGCCGAGAGGGATATATTTAGGGCCGTGGATTTGGTAAAATTGATAACTTACTAAATTGGTTTAATTCTTTCATAAGTGTCGGGAGTGAGGTCATCGTGTTTGTCAGGATTGCAAGAAAGTCAACAGTGAAGAGGGCTAAGCGGCAATCTACGTTTCTGACCTGTAGGCCCCTAATAGCGGGATTCTGTCTGATCGACCATGCCAGGGCTTCCATGCCCAAGACAAAGAGCAGGAGCGAGGGTGGACATCCCTGCCAGGTTCCGTTGGATATTTTTATTGGATCAGACAGGTTCCCATTAACCCTAACCTGTGCCGTTGGAGCCCTATAGAGTGCAAGTTCTTTTTGAAAGAACGTGTCACCAAGACCTAATTTCCGTAATATTGCCTTTATAAAGGCCCAATCTACATGGTCAAATGCCTTCTCGGCATCAGTAGAGAGAAGCATCACTGGGGATTTAGTAGCCATAGCATGCGCTATTAAATCAAACACCCTAATGGTGTTGTCTCTTGCTTCCCTACCTGGCACAAAGCCTACTTGGTAAGGGTGAACAATCTCTGGCAGGAGCGGGCCCAGACGGTTGGCTAGAAGTTTTGCATATAGCCACAGGATTAACTTTTTTGACAACAAGAAATGGTCCGATAAATCTAGGTCCTAGTCTAGCCGAAGGTTGTCGGAGCTTGATGTTGCGGGTTGACAACCACACCTTATCTCCTACCTTAAAGGTGCACGGGTGTCGGAACCTATCTGAAAAAAAATTCTCCCGGAAGGCGGCTTTCTTAAGAGCAAGGTGTACCTTAATCCAAATGACTCTGAGACGGGAGGTTAAGGCCAAAGAAGAAGCTGGATAATGAGGAGAAAAGGAATTGGCTCTAGGGTGAAAGCCCAGGACCGAAAAGAATGGAGACACTTTGGTGGATGAATGGCAGGAGTTATTGTAGGCAAACTCGGCCAGGGGAAGATAATCTGACCAATCGTTCTGAAGTTTGGCAGAATAAAGACGTAAATATTGCTTTAGTGATTGATTAACACGTTCCGTCTGCCCATTGGACTGTGGATGGTAACCAGAGGTTATACTAAGTTTCATGTTTAACGAGGCACAAAAAAACTTCCAAAAACGGGCAATAAACTGTGGTCCCCGGTCTGAGACAATATCCATGGGTAAGCCATGAAGCCAGTGAAAACATGGCAGAGAAACAGAATGGCGGACGGTAATCGGGGTAAAGCAACGAAGTGAGCCATCTTGCTAAAACGGTCCACGACTACCCAAATCACCTGAAACCCAGATGAACGAGGAAGATCCACCACGAAATCCATGGAAATGTGTGACCATGGCTTGAGGGGAATAGCTAAAGGCAGGAGCTGCCCCACGGGCAGAGAACGGGACACCTTGTGCCTAGCACAATCTTGACAAGAGGAAACAAACTCCCTAACCTCCTCGGAAAGATTAGTCCACCATACTGAGCGAGAGAGTAACTCCAATGTTTTAGCAACACCAGAATGGCCAGCAACTTTGTTATCGTGAAACTCGGCAAGGACACTGCCTCTCAAGAACTCTGGAACAAATAGATGGCCAACGGGAGTGTTTCTGGCAGCCTGCTGCTGAACCTGAAGTAATTGTGTGTGTAAATCTTGTGTGAGGCCAGTCCGGATAGAGGATGCTGGAATAATGGGAGTAGCGGAGGAGTGGCTACCGTGTGCAGGAAGAAAACAGCGTGATAGGGCATCGGCCTTGGTGTTCTTTGAACCGGGCCTCTAGGTAATGCTGAAATTGAACCAAGTAAAAAACAGCGCCCAGCACGCCTGCCGAGAGTTAAGCCGTTTAGTTGACTCAATATTCTGTAAATTCTTGTGGTCAGTGAACACTGTGATGGTATGCCTTGCTCCCTCAAGCCAGTGCCTCCACTCCTCAAAGGCCCAATTGACTGCCAACAATTCCCGATTACCAACATCATAATTGGATTCTGCAGAAGAGAATTTCTTGGACATGAAAGCACAAGGGTGTAGCTCCTGAGATTTGGGGTCTTCCTGAGATAGGATGGCTCCCACTCCAACCTCAGAGGCGTCTACCTCAATGATAAAAGGAAGATCAGGGTTGGGGTGTCTGAGGATTGGAGCTGAGACAAAGGCCCATTTAAGAGCCTGGAAGGCATGCTCAGCTTGAGGCGACCAATTTGAAGGATCAGCTCCCTTTCTTGTTAATGCCACAATAGGAGCAACCAATTCGGAAAAAGAACTAATAAACCGTCTATAATAATTTGCAAAACCCAAATATCTCTGAATTGCCTTCAAGTTAGTGGGTTGAGCCCAATTTAAGATAGCCTGGAGCTTTTTAGGTTCCATAAAAAAACCCTTTGGAGAAATAATATATCCTAAAAAGAACACCTCAGTGATGTGGAAATCACATTTCTCCAATTTTGCGTACAAATGGTTCTCCCGTAACCTTTGAAGCACTTGCCGTACGTGGACAACATGCTGTTCAGGAGACTCAGAGTAAATGAAAATGTCATCCAAATAAACAACCATGAACTTCCCTAGAAAGTCGCGGAGGACATCGTTAATAAGATCCTGAAACACCGCAGGAGCGTTAGATAGGCCGAACGGCATCACAAGATCTTCGTAATGTCCGGACAGAGTACTAAAAGCCATCTCACACTCATCCCCAGATCTTATTCGGATGAGGTTATACGCTCCTCTAAGCTCGATCTTAGAAAAAATAACCGCAGTGCGGAGATGATCAAACAATACCGAAATTAAGGGTAAGGGGTCGGTGTTCTCAGAGCCGGATTAAGGGGGGGTCACATGGGGTAAGTACCCCGGGCCCCCAATCTAAAAGGGCCCTGCGCTGCCAACCGCAGATCGGGTCTTAAACACCGATCTGCAGCGCCGCAACACCAGGCACTAGCAGCCGTCACACTGACAGCGCCGCACCTGCTACTATGTGTTGTGCTTCCGGCGACCACCCAGCTTGAAACCTGCGCCGGCTCTCAGTTTAACTGACTGGCCGCGCGGCTTGCAAGGAGGAGCAGGCTGGGGGGGGACGGGGGAGGGAGGAGATGGCGGCGGCCAGCTGAGCCACTCATCGAGCCGGCATACTGTATGTGTTTTGAGGAGCAGCATGCTGCAGTCACCTGAACCTAGATAAGTAAGCGAGCGTGTTTACTGTAGTTGTTGTTTTGTTATCAATTATGTATATAGCTCTATATCTATATCTATATATCTATATCTATATCTATATATATATACCTGTGTGTGTGTGTGTATCTATATCTATCTACTGTATGTATATATATATATATATATATATATATATGTATATATGCAACATGTGTGGAACCCCAGCACTCAGATGTTTCACATAAATGCCTCCGTGCCTTTCATAGTAATAAGACAACTTGCAAATGGAGGCAGCACTCAGCGGACTTCTAAATTATATTAAAAGACACTGCATCCACCATGTTATTCGTTGCCAGGGGTTTCATGCTCTGAGTTCCATGCTCGCTGCCAGGGGTTTCATGCTCTGGGTGTCATGCTCGTTGCTTGGGGTGTAATGCTTGTTGCTAGGGGTTTCATGCGCTGGGTGTCATGATTGTTGTCAGGGGTGTAAGGCTCGTTGCCAGGGATTTCATTCTCTCTGTGTCATGCTCATTGCCAGGGGTGTGTAATGCTCATTGCCAGGGTTTTTAATGCTTTCAGTGTAATGCCCGTTGCCCGGGGTTTCATGGTCTGGGAGTCATGCTTGTTGCCAGGGGTGTGTAATGCTCTTTGCCAGGTTATGCTTGTAACCAAGGGTGTGTAATACTCTTTGCCAGGGGTGTAATGCTCATTGGTGCCAGAACTGCTATAACCTACTCTCACTCTTCCATGCCCATAGTACTCCACAGGCCGGGTGGAGTTTCGCGAATGATGTGGTTGTGTAGCGATGTCATAACACAACTGCATCATTTCATGAAACTGTGCCCACTGAGTGGAGTGCTATGGGCGGGAGGAGGGAGAGCAGGTAATAACAGCCAGCAGGTGTCGCAATGGGCACCCCGTGCGATCGCACGGCTCACCCACTTGTAGAAATGGCACTGCCTCCACCACCCCTTCCTATGTCCAGCCTCCATTCTATGTTTGACCTCTATTCCATTTCATTCCTAGAGACATGACACAGTGATTCAATTATTATGTGTGTTTGCACGTGTGTATAATTAGTTTGTGGGGAAGTCTTTAGGGCCCCCCTGTCTTAAATGCCCCGGGCCCCCCAAAGCCTTAATCCGGCTCTGGGTGTTCTTAATAGAAATCTTATTCAGGGCCCGATAGTCTATGCACGGCCTTAGAGATCCATCTTTCTTCTCAACAAAGTAGAACCCTGCACTCAAGGGAGATTTCGAGGGCCTAATAAACCCCTTTTTCAGGCTTTCCTGCACATAATCGTCCATGGCATTAGTCTCGGGGCCAGATAGTGCATAAAGTCTCCCTTTTGGCAGAGTGGCACCAGGAACAAGGTCAATGGTGCAGTTATAAGACCAGTGGGGTAGAAGGGTATCAGCTTTACCCTTGGAGAACACATCAGCGTAGTCCTGGTATACCGAAGGTATGAGTTCTGAAGTAGTGGTCGCGACCCAGATCGGACGAGAAACACATCGCACAGCACAGTTGGAACCCCACCGAGATATTTCCCCAGACTGCCAATCTATGGTTGGATTATGAAGGGCGAGCCAGGGGTGACCTAAAACCATGGGCACGGCCGGACAATGGGTGAGAAGGAACTCAGTCTTTTTGGTATGTAACGCCCCACTGTCAGTTGTACTGGTGGGGTCCGATGGGTAATTACCCCATTAGAGAGTGGACTACCGTCTAGTCGGTGCATAGTAATATGTCTATCTAGTTGAAGCTGCGGAACTCCCAGAGCCTGAGCCCAAGCAAGTTCCATAAAATTCCCGGCAGCCCCGCTATCAATGATGGCTGAAACAAATGAACTGAGACTTCCTGAAGAAATTTTGACAGGCACTAACAAGGAATCATGTGAGATTAACTGCAGACCCAAGTGAACCCCCTCACAATTCACTTGGTCAGAGCATTTCCCTGTTTATTTGGGCAGCTGCGCGCAACATGTTCCTTGCCACTACAATATAAGCAGAGCCCTAAATTTAGCCTTCTGATTCTCTCTTCTGGGGACAGCCGGGAAAAACCCATTTGCATGGGCTCCTCGACGTCCTCAGGGAGAGCGTATACACATGGATTAGGCCTGAAACTAGCTCCTCTTTCAGCCCTCCGCTCTCAGAGACGGCGATCGATCTTGACAGCAAGCTCCATGAGCTTATCCAAAGTCTCCAGAGCTGGATACTGAATGAGACTACTTCTGACAGGCCGAGGCGAAACTGACTGCACAAGGCAGGATCATTCCAGCCACAGTCGTTCGACCAACAGCGAAACTCAGTACAATATGCCTCAGCGGGATTTTTACCCTGTCTAAGTGCACGTAAGTGACTCTCAGCCGAAGCTTCCCTGTCTGGGTCATCATACAAAAGGCCTAATGACTTAAAAAAGGCATCTACTGTTAGTAAGGCTGCATCATCGGGTTTTAGCCCAAAGGCCCAGGTTTGTGGATCCCCTTGAAGTAAGGACATCACAATACCCACCCGCTGGGACTCAGTACATGAAGACCTGGGCCTTAAACGAAAATAAAGTTTACAGCCTTCCCTAAAGTTAAAGAAATCTTTTTGGTTACCCGAAAAGCGATCAGGAAGGTTCATCTTAGGTTCAGGGGACATACTCGGGGAGGCTCGTAAAAGATCTTCTTGCGACCTCACCCGAAGGGTAAGATCCTGCACCATCTGAGTGAGTTCCTGGATCTGATTGGCCAAAACCTGGCTGGGATTCTGTCCTAGTACTGATGGATTCATAAGGACAGAATTTCAAGGCCACCCTGGTTTTAATATCAGTTTTTATTTCTCTTTTTTGGGCTGGTGATAATGTTACGTTCACTGTGCTAGAGCTGAAAGTATAACCCTAAGCTCATGAACGTGATGCTGTAGTTAGGATAAAGTTCAGTAGTTTCCCCTAAAGAGCCCTGACTCCATTGTCTCACCCTCGTGGTCAGTATACGCCTGCGAGACTGTTTGCTTGGACCCACGGCAGCCGGGTTTGAAGGGTGGATTAAGTCTGCCCAACTCCGATGCCCCCCGGTCTTAGTTGGAGACAAGGTGCAAACTGAGACGGGGCGATAACAAGGGGAACCTCTAACTAAAAACTGAAACAGAGTTAGGAGCACTACAGAACTTAAACAAAAGTATGTGCGGCTCAGCCGCCAGGATAAATAACAACCAAAGATTATGCTGTCCACATGCCTACATGACACCGTCATATACCAGCGAGGACACCCCGAGCAGAGACCTCTGCAGAAAACCCAAAAACAAGAGAACGGAGAGATACGGCCAAGGCCGTAAGGTGCGGCAAAGCCGCTACTCACAGCACCGGTGTAAATACAGGCAAGGGAACGGGAAGCCCGAGGTAGAAGACACAGGTTCACAGGAAGGAAAGCTGGCTGGATTCCGACTACAGACCACTGGACACCAGGACTCTGGATTGCAGGATCAGACAAGGCTTCTGGACAAGAAACAGCTCACAAGAAGCTATCACCAGCGTTCATGTCAGGCAGTGAGGGAGAATATAACAGGAATCTCCCCAATCACTGCAGAGAACCTAAATTACTAATGTTGTGCAGCTGCCCTGCTGCACGACCAGAGGTATATATACAAGGAGAAAAAGTATGACTCTTGTTTGGGCGCACTCTTATTATTATCTTAAATGATCACACATCATTTAAGATAATAATAAGAGTGCGCCCAAAAAAGAGTCATACTTTTTCTCCTTGTATATATACCTTTGCTTGCTTTTTATGACTCTGGGCGCACCGCCATACGGACAGATAGGAATTTCAAAATATTATCGTCCATTTCTGGCTCTCAGATAATTTATTTTGTATTTTTGAATCTAGGTCTGTGCAGGATCAAAAACCTTTGTTTTTGCACGACCAGAGGTGTCAGGTGGTAGATTAATTGCCTGGCAACGAGGAATGCTGTCCGCGCCCGGCGTCCCCGTTGCCAAGGACCCGGCGGCTCTCCGCGCGCAGCGTCCTCTTGTTGCCAGGCGCTTTGCGGGGATCCGGAGGAGGAGGCGCGGAGGACGTGACGCGCCAGGACCGTTGCTTAGCAATGGTAGGGCGCTGACGAGAGCCGCCGCGCCTAACAGACGGGAGCGATGGGTCCTTGCCCTCTTTTGGTAGCACTGTTATGTGGGCACCAAGAGATTGGCTAGAGAATGGGTTCTCCGCCGAGACTGCATTGCAGACCCTCAGAAGGAGTGGTACAAGTTTCTCTTTAAATGCCTTATAATAAGTTATTGGAAAACCATCTGGATCCGGGCTCTTGCCAGAGGGGGAGGTCCCTATGGCTGTAATCAACTCCGTTTCTAAAAAAACGGTCCTCTAGCGCCCGGGTCACCTCTAAAGGAAGATTAGGGAGAGAGACTGTTTGCAAAAATTTCTCTAATGCTCGTCTATGAGCTGCGAGGACTGCAGCGAGCGTTGCATAGACAGGTTGTACAAGTCTGTATAATATTTGTGATGCAAATAAGATGCATTTTCATTAAAAAAGGTGCCCGACGTTAGCATTGATGCAAGATTTGTGAGGACACATCTGTATCCAAGCAGAGGCAGAGGTCACAGTGTTAGTGGAAGTGTGAGTGCTGTGTGCATGTGAGTGGGTTGGTTGTGCAGTAGTGTTCAGAATATGTGTAAGGAGCATTATGTGTGTCATGTAAAAATGCATTAATAATGTGCAACATATGTGTAAAGGGCCACTATGTGTGTCATTATGTGTATAAGAGCATTAATAATGTGCGGCATATGTGTAACAGGGTACTACTGTATGTGTGTCATTATGTGTATAGGGGCACTAATAATGTGCAGCAAATGTGTAGGGGGCACTATGTGTGTCATTATGTGTATAAGGGCATTAATAATGTGCGGCATATGTGTAAGGGACATTATGTGTAAAAGAGCATTAATAAAGGTTGTCATAATGTGTAAGGTGCATTATTTTTATAAGGACATTAATGTGTCTCATATGTGTAAGGGGCATTACTGTGTGGAATTGTGTATAAATGCATTACTAATATGTGGCATTATGTGTATAAGGTGCTCTACTATGTGGCGTTGCATATAGAAAGGGCACTACTGTGTCATCTAAGGTGAATAAAGAGCAATATGGTGTGGTGTAATGTGAATAAAGAGCAATAAGGTGTGGTGTAATGTGAATAAGGAGCAATTCAGTGTGATGTAATGTGAATAAGGGGCTTTACTGTGAGGAGTAACGTTTATAAGGTAAAGTGATACTACTGTGGGATGTAATATGAATTATGGACACTATCGCAAGATAAAATGTGAATAAAGTTGCAGTACTGTGTGGCGCAATTGGAATTGGGGTTACTATTGTGTGGCCATGCCCCTTCCCAGCAAGAAGATGCCCCTTTTTGGGCTGTGCGTCAAATGTGCGAACTGTTCCTATTTAAAACATAGGGGGTACAAGGACTGCTATGGGTGAGGGGTGATGGTGCTGGGAAAGAGGTGCAAGGTCAGAGGCAGAACCAGCGCTGGTGCTAGGGGGCACCAGCCAAAATCTTGCCTAGGGCATCATATTGGTTAGGGCCGGCTCTGGTGGCAGGAGTGGGGGCAACTTATAAAAAGTGAAAGGGGAATC
This sequence comes from Pseudophryne corroboree, assembly GCF_028390025.1. NCBI lineage: Eukaryota > Metazoa > Chordata > Amphibia > Anura > Myobatrachidae > Pseudophryne > Pseudophryne corroboree. Next base: position 705,824,431 of record NC_086447.1, read on the forward strand.
AGGAGCTCCACTGTTACGTGACCGCTCTCATCCCTGGCCAGGCCATGCCCCCTGTAAAGCTTATTTTAATGTGCACTGTCACTGAGCAGGATGTACTGTATCAACTAGAGATGTGCACCGGAAATTTTTCGGGTTTTGTGTTTTGGTTTTGGGTTCGGTTCCGCGGTTGTGTTTTGGGTTCGAACGCGTTTTGGCAAAACCTCACCGAATTTTTTTTGTCGGATTCGGGTGTGTTTTGGATTCGGGTGTTTTTTTCAAAAAACCCTAAAAAACAGCTTAAATCATAGAATTTGGGGGTCATTTTGATCCCAAAGTATTATTAACCTCAAAAACCATAATTTCCACTCATTTTCAGTCTATTCTGAACACCTCACACCTCACAATATTATTTTTAGTCCTAAAATTTGCACCGAGGTCGCTGGATGACTAAGCTAAGCGACCCAAGTGGCCGACACAAACACCTGGCCCATCTAGGAGTGGCACTGCAGTGTCACGCAGGATGGCCCTTCCAAAAAACACTCCCCAAACAGCACATGACGCAAAGAAAAAAAGAGGCGCAATGAGGTAGCTGTGTGACTAAGCTCAACGACCCAAGTGGCCGACACAAACACCTGGCCCATCTAGGAGTGGCACTGCAGTGTCACGCAGGATGGCCCTTCCAAAAAACACTCCCCAAACAGCACATGACGCAAAGAAAAAAAGAGGCGCAATGAGGTAGCTGTGTGAGTAAGCTAAGCGACCCTAGTGGCCGACACAAACACCTGGCCCATCTAGGAGTGGCACTGCAGTGTCACGCAGGATGGCCCTTCAAAAAACACTCCCCAAACAGCACATGACGCAAAGAAGGAAAAAAAGAGGCGCAATGAGGTAGCTGTGTGAGTAAGCTAAGCGACCCTAGTGGCCGACACAAACACCTGGCCCATCTAGGAGTGGCCTGCAGTGTCACGCAGGATGGCCCTTCAAAAAAATACTCCCCAAACAGCACATGACGCAAAGAAAAATTAAAGAAAAAAGAGGTGCAAGATGGAATTGTCCTTGGGCCCTCCCACCCACCCTTATGTTGTATAAACAGGACATGCACACTTTAACCAACCCATCATTTCAGTGACAGGGTCTGCCACACGACTGTGACTGAAATGACGGGTTGGTTTGGACCCCCACCAAAAAAGAAGCAATTAATCTCTCCTTGCACAAACTGGCTCTACAGAGGCAAGATGTCCACCTCATCATCATCCTCCGATATATCAGCGTGTACATCCTCCTCCTCACAGATTATCAATTCGTCCCCACTGGAATCCACCATCTCAGCTCCCTGTGTACTACTTTGTGGAGGCAATTGCTGCTGGTCAATGTCTCCACGGAGGAATTGATTATAATTCATTTTAATGAACATCATCTTCTCCACATTTTCTGGATGTAACCTCGTACGCCGATTGCTGACAAGGTGAGCGGCGGCACTAAACACTCTTTCGGAGTACACACTTGTGGGAGGGCAACTTAGGTAGAATAAAGCCAGTTTGTGCAAGGGCCTCCAAATTGCCTCTTTTTCCTGCCAGTATAAGTACGGACTGTCTGACGTGCCTACTTGGATGCGGTCACTCATATAATCCTCCACCATTCTTTCAATGGGGAGAGAATCATATGCAGTGACAGTAGACGACATGTCCGTAATCGTTGTCAGGTCCTTCAGTCCGGACCAGATGTCAGCATCAGCAGTCGCTCCAGACTGCCCTGCATCACCGCCAGCGGGTGGGCTCGGAATTCTGAGCCTTTTCCTCGCACCCCCAGTTGCGGGAGAATGTGAAGGAGGAGATGTTGACAGGTCGCGTTCCGCTTGACTTGACAATTTTGTCACCAGCAGTTCTTTGAACCCCAGCAGACTTGTGTCTGCCGGAAAGAGAGATCCAAGGTAGGTTTTAAATCTAGGATCGAGCACGGTGGCCAAAATGTAGTGCTCTGATTTCAACAGATTGACCACCCGTGAATCCTTGTTAAGCAAATTAAGGGCTCCATCCACAAGTCCCACGTGCCTAGTGGAATCGCTCTGTGTTAGCTCCTCCTTCAATGTCTCCAGCTTCTTCTGCAAAAGCCTGATGAGGGGAATGACCTGACTCAGGCTGGCAGTGTCTGAACTGACTTCACGTGTGGCAAGTTCAAAAGGTTGCAGAACCTTGAACAACGTTGAAATCATTCTCCACTGCGCTTGAGACAGGTGCATTCCACCTCCTATATCGTGCTCAGTTGTATAGGCTTGAATGGCCTTTTGCTGCTCCTCCAACCTCTGAAGCATATAGAGGGTTGAATTCCACCTCGTTACCACTTCTTGCTTCAGATGATGGCAGGGCAGGTTCAGGCGTTTTTGGTGGTGCTCCAGTATTCTGTACGTGGTGCCTGTACGCCGAAAGTGTCCCGCAATTCTTCTGGCCACCGACAGCATCTCTTGCACGCCCCTCTCGTTTTTTAAATAATTCTGCACCACCAAATTCAAGGTATGTGCAAAACATGGGACGTGCTGGAATTTGCCCATATTTAATGCACACACAATATTGCTGGCGTTGTCCGATGCCACAAATCCACAGGAGAGTCCAATTGGGGTAAGCCATTCTGCGATGATCTTCCTCAGTTGCTGTAAGAGGTTTTTAGCTGTGTGCGTATTCTGGAAAGCGGTGATACAAAGCGTAGCCTGCCTAGGAAAGAGTTGGCGTTTGCGAGATGCTGCTACTGGTGCCGCCGCTGCTGTTCTTGCGGCGGGAGTCCATACATCTACCCAGTGGGCTGTCACAGTCATATAGTCCTGAGCCTTCCCTGCTCCACTTGTCCACATGTCCGTGGTTAAGTGGACATTGGGTACAACTGCATTTTTTAGGACACTGGTGAGTCTTTTTCTGAGGTCTGTGTACATTTTCGGTATCGCCTGCCAAGAGAAATGGAACCTAGATGGTATTGGTACCGGGGACACAGTACCTCCAACAAGTCTCTAGTTGCCTCTGCAGTAATGATGGATACCGGAACCACGTTTCTCACCACCCAGGATGCCAAGGCCTCAGTTATCCGCTTTGCAGCAGGATGACTGCTGTGATATTTCATCTTCCTCGCAAAGGACTGTTGGACAGTCAATTGCTTACTGGAAGTAGTAAAAGTGGTCTTACGACTTCCCCTCTGGGATGACCATCGACTCCCAGCAGCAACAACAGCAGCGCCAGCAGCAGTAGGCGTTACACGCAAGGATGCATCGGAGGAATCCCAGGCAGGAGAGGACTCGTCATAATTGCCAGTGACATGGCCTGCAGGACTATTGGCGTTCCTGGGGAAGGAGGAAATTGACACTGAGGGAGTTGGTGGGGTGGTTTGCGTGAGCTTGGTTACAAGAGGAAGGGATTTACTGGTCAGTGGACTGCTTCCGCTGTCGCCCAAAGTTTTTGAACTTGTCACTGACTTATGATGAATGCGCTGCAGGTGACGTATAAGGGAGGATGTTCCGAGGTGGTTAACGTCCTTACCCCTACTTATTACAGCTTGACAAAGGCAACACACGGCTTGACAAATGTTGTCCGCATTTCTGTTGAAATACTTCCACACCGAAGAGCTGATTTTTTTGGTATTTTCACCTGGCATGTCAATGGCCATATTCCTCCCACGGACAACAGGTGTCTCCCCGGGTGCCTGACTTAAACAAACCACCTCACCATCAGAATCCTCCTTGTCAATTTCCTCCCCAGCGCCAGCAACACCCATATCCTCCTCATCCTGGTGTACTTCAACACTGACATCTTCAATCTGACTATCAGGAACTGGACTGCGGGTGCTCCTTCCAGCACTTGCAGGGGGCGTGCAAATGGTGGAAGGCGCATGCTCTTCACGTCCAGTGTTGGGAAGGTCAGGCATCGCAACCGACACAATTGGACTCTCCTTGTGGATTTGGGATTTCGAAGAACGCACAGTTCTTTGCTGTGCTTTTGCCAGCTTAAGTCTTTTCATTTTTCTAGCGAGAGGCTGAGTGCTTCCATCCTCATGTGAAGCTGAACCACTAGCCATGAACATAGGCCAGGGCCTCAGCCGTTCCTTGCCACTCCGTGTGGTAAATGGCATATTGGCAAGTTTACGCTTCTACTCCGACAATTTTATTTTAGATTTTTGAGTCCTTTTTTTACTGATATTTGGTGTTTTGGATTTTACATGCTCTGTACTATGACATTGGGCATCGGCCTTGGCAGACGACGTTGATGGAATTTCATCGTCTCGGCCATGACTAGTGGCAGCAGCTTCAGCACGAGGTGGAAGTGGATCTTGATCTTTCCCTATTTTTGGAACCTCAACATTTTTGTTCTCCATATTTTAATAGGCACAACTAAAAGGCACCTCAGGTAAACAATGGAGATGGATGGATACTAGTATAATTATGGATGACGAGCGACTGCCGACACAGAGGTAGCTACAGCCGTGGACTACCGTACTGTGTCTGCTGCTAATATAGACCGGATGATAATGAGATAAAATTAAAATATATATATATCACACTAGTACTGCAGCCGGACAGGTATATATTATGTAATGACTGACCTGCTGGACACTGTCTGTCAGCACTGCAGACTCCTAAAGTAAGCTACTAGTATCAAGAAGATAGAAAAAAAAAAAACCACGGGTAGGTGGTATACAATTATGGATGGACGAGCGACTGCCGACACAGAGGTAGCTACAGCCGTGGACTACCGTACTGTGTCTGCTGCTAATATAGACTGAATGATAATGAGATAAAATTAAAATATATATATATATCACACTAGTACTGCAGCCGGACAGGTATATATTATGTAATGACGGACCTGCTGGACACTGTCTGTCAGCACTGCAGACTCCTAAAGTAAGCTACTAGTATCAAGAAGATAGAAAAAAAAAAAACCACGGGTAGGTGGTATACAATTATGGATGGACGAGCGACTGCCGACACAGAGGTAGCTACAGCCGTGGACTACCGTACTGTGTCTGCTGCTAATATAGACTGGATGATAATGAGATAAAATTAAAATATATATATATATCACACTAGTACTGCAGCCGGACAGGTATATATTATGTAATGACGGACCTGCTGGACACTGTCTGTCAGCACTGCAGACTCCTAAAGTAAGCTACTAGTATCAAGAAGATAGAAAAAAAAAAAACCACGGGTAGGTGGTATACAATTATGGATGGACGAGCGACTGCCGACACAGAGGTAGCTACAGCCGTGGACTACCGTACTGTGTCTGCTGCTAATATAGACTGGATGATAATGAGATCAAATTAAAATATATATATATCACACTAGTACTGCAGCCGGACAGGTATATATTATGTAATGACGGACCTGCTGGACACTGTCTGCAGAATGCGTTTATAAAAACACCACACGACGAGTGTTTAACTTTTTCAGGCAGACAATCACAATATACTGGTGGTAAGCAGACAATCACAATATACTGGTGGTCAGTGGTCACTGGTCAGTCACACTGGCAGTGGCACTCTGGCAGCAAAAGTGTGCACTGTACTTAAAATATGTACTCCTGCTATAACTGCTCCCCAGTCTCCCCCACAATTAAGCTGTGTGAGCAGTGAGCACTCAGCACAGTCAGATAATGATATACAGTATTACATATGATGCAGCACACTGGGCTGAGCACAGATATGGTATGTGACTGTGTCACACTGTGTATCGTTTTTTTTCAGGCAGAGAACGGATTAATTAAACTGGTGGTGGTCACTGGTCACACTATCAGCAAGTAGTACTCCATCCTAAGCAGACAATCACAATATACTGGTGGTCAGTGTGGTCACTGGTCAGTCACACTGGCAGTGTGGCACTCTGGCAGCAAAAGTGTGCACTGTACTTAAAATATATTATTTATGTACTCCTGCTCTAACTGCTCCCCAGTCTCCCCCACAATTAAGCTGTGTGAGCAGTGAGCACTCAGCACAGTCAGATATACAGTATTACATATGATGATGCAGCACACTGAGGCTGAGCACAGATATGGTATGTGACTGTGTCACACTGTGTATCGTTTTTTTTCAGGCAGAGAACGGATTAATTAAACTGGTGGTCAATGGTCACTGGTCACACTATCAGCAAGTAGTAGTACTCCAGTCCTAATATGCTCCCCAAAATTAGTAAATAGTGTCTCTAACTCTCTACTCTCTTCTCTATAAACGGAGAGGACGCCAGCCACGTCCTCTCCCTATCAATCTCAATGCACGTGTGAAAATGGCGGCGACGCGCGGCTCCTTATATAGAATCCGAGTCTCGCGATAGAATCCGAGCCTCGCGAGAATCCGACAGCGGGATGATGACGTTCGGGCGCGCTCGGGTTAACCGAGCAAGGCGGGAGGATACGAGCCTGCTCGGCCCCGTGTAAAAAAAGCTGAAGTTCGGCGGGTTCGGATTCCGAGAAACCGAACCCGCTCATCACTAGTATCAACGTTAAAAATGTGGTCAAACCTTTGAAAATGGTAAAACTTTCCAGAGCTTGTTTTCTTCAAATTGTCAACACTATCCATCATCAAGGCAGCCAAATCTCTGCAAGTCCCTATACTAGCATACTGTTAATGGTTAAAACACCATTAAATTGCAGTTAAATGCACTCACCTATCAGGTACAGACGTGACCAGTGCAATACCTTGCTGCACCCTAGGCAAATCTTCGGCCTAGTGCACCTAACCTGCAACTCCCCCCCCCCCACACACTTCTCAGAGAGGAGATGCAGGTTGCCACTAGGTGGACTGAGGTGAATTGCATCATTATACGTATACAGAGAAAAGGGACAAAACTCAAGGACTTTTAAAGTTTGTGACTTTGTTCATAATATACTTTCACTTTTAAAGTCCTTGAGGGCCATCTATTCTTTATATATTCTATAAAACTGTATATGCAGTCTGGTGGGGATATTTAATTGGGGTTAGGTATGGTATGCCACTGGTCAGAATACCGACAGCAACATCCTGACCACCATAATATTGCACTTGAGTTTATTTAGTAGTATGTTAAGCACTTGAGGAATGGGCTGCAAGCTTAAATGTTTTGATCAACATATCAACAAAATCCCCATGTTTCATTTGCTAAATACATTCAGATTTACAGTGTTTATAATAGTGCTGGCAGCAGCTGTCTTTCTGTTTTGTATAATAATAATAATAATAATTATTATTATTATTATTAATAGTTTTATATTTATTATTATTATAATTATTGTTTACTTATATAGTGGCGCCATATTCCATTGTGATTTACAATTGTGAGCAAAACAATAATAAAACAGTAATAAAACAAGAATGAGTAATAATAACAGATAGGTAAAGAGGTACAGTAAGAAGGCCCTGCACACAAGCTCATAGAGATCGCATTAACATTGCGATCCAGCTGGTATATATATATATATATATATATATATATAGTCAAAATCGTAAGAAAAGTTAGCACATATCCACTATGGGGGTAATTAAGAGTTAATCGCAGCAGCAAATTTGTTAGCAGTTGTGCAAAACCATGGGGGTCATTCCGAGTTGATTGCTCGCTAGCCACTTTTTGCAGTCGTGCAAACGCATAGTCGCCGCCCACAGGGGAGTGTATTTTAGCTTTGCAAGTGTGCAAACGCGTGTGCAGCCGAGCACTACAAAAACAGTTTGTGCAGTTTCTGAGTAGGTCTGAACTTACTCAGCCCTTGCGATCACTTCAGCCTGTTCTTGCCCGGAATTGACGTCAGACACCTGCCCTGCAAACTCTTGGACATGCCTGCATTTTCCCAAACACTCCCTGAAAACAGTCAGTTGACACCCATAAACGCCTTCTTCTTGTCAATTTCCTTGCGATTGGCTGTGCAAATGGATTCTTCGTTAAATCCATCGCTCAGCAACGATCCGCTTTGTACCAGTATGATGGGCCAGCGCATTGCGGTGCATACGCATGCGCAGTTTTGCCGGGTTTTGACCTGATCACAGCACTGCAAAAAGTTGCTAGCGAGCGATCAACTCGGAATGACCCCCCATGTGCACTGCAGGGGGAGCAGATATAACATGTGCAGAGAGAGTTAGATTTGGGTGGGGTGTGTTCAAACTGAAATCTAAATTGCAGTGTAAAAATAAAGCAGCCAGTATTTACCCTGCACAGAAACAAAATAACCCACCTAAATCTAACTCTCTGCACATGTTATATCTGCCTCCCCTGCAGCGCACATGGGGCCTAATTCAGACCTGATCGTAGCCCTGACATGCGGGGGCTAGTCTGCCCTGCATGTCAGGCCTGCCACCCCCCGGCAGAAGTACAAAAGCATCACACAGCGGCAATGCTTCTGCACTTCAGGAGTAGCTCCCGGCCAGTGCAGCTTTTGCGTGCTGGCTGGGAGCTACTCATCGCTACCTGGGTTGCAGCGGCTGCATGTGACGTCACGCAGCCGCTGCTGCCCGACTCCTGCATGGTCCGGCCACGCCTGCGTTGGCCGGACCGCGCCTTCAAAATGGCGGCCAAACACCGCCGTGCCGTCCCCTCCCGTCCAGCAACCGCAATCGCTAGGAAACTACAGCACTTCTGACCTGATTGCTGCGCTGCGATGAACGGCAGCATGCGATCAAGTCAGAATGACCTCCATGGTTTTGCCCAACTGCTAACAAATTTGCTGCTGCAATCAACTCTGAATTACCCCTTGTGTGTACACCGATGTGCTCTCCCATGGGGTCGATATCACAAGAAAAAATAGACTGTGCAGGCATGGCAGTTTTGACTATATTCTGTACAATCTAGTTTCTAGTATAGTCAAAATTGTATATTGTCAAAATGTACATACTGTAGCCAAAATCGCAACATATGTACAGTCAATGGGTCTAATTCAGTCCTGATCGTTAGGGAGCATTTTTTGCATCCCTGCAATCAGTTAGTCGCCGCCTACAGGGAGAGGGGGAAATTGCTGTGCAGGGGTGTGATTGCATGTGCAGGAGAGCTGCACAAACAGAAGTTTGTGCAGTCTGTTCACAGACCAGGACTTACTCTTCCAGTGCGATGATCGGGGCCGGAGCTGACGTCAGAAACCCTCCCTTCAAATGCCTGGTCCCTCCTGCGTTTCTCTGGACACTCCTTAAAAACGGTCAGTTGCCACCCACAAACGGCCTCTTCCTGTCAGTCACCTTGCGATCGCCTGTGCGATCGCTTTTCTCGCACCATCCCGTTGCTGGCCGGCAATCCCCGTCACTGCGCAGTTCAGACCTGATCGCAGGCTGTACGAAAACGCAGCCTTGTGATCAGTTCTGAATTAGGCCCAATGTTGGTGGTTCTGGACTCCGGTGAATTCAAGGGAAATCTCAAAGTAAAAACGGCATTTAGCTAGAATAACACCAAGGGGGTCATTCCGAGTTGTTCGCTCGTTGCCGATTTTCGCTATGCTGCGATATGTTGCAAAATGTGCATGCATAAGGCACGCAGGGCGCATGCGCTTAGTTATTTAACTAAAAACTTAGTAGATTTGCTGTGGATCCTGTGGCGCTTTTCAGTCGCTCTGCTGATCGGTGAGTGATTGACAGGAAAGGGGCATTTCTGGGTGGTAAATGACCGTTTTCCGGGAGTGTTCTAAAAAACGCAGGCGTGTCATGGAAAAACGCGGGAGTGTCTGGAGAAACGGGGGAGTGGCTGGCCGAACGCAGGGCGTGTTTGTGACATCAAACCAGGAACTAAACGGACTGGGGTGATCGCAGTCTAGGAGTAGGTCTGGAGCTACTCAGAAACTGCAGGAAATTATTTAGTAGCAATTCTGCTAATCTTTCGTTCGCTATTCTGCTAAACTAAGATACACTCCCAGAGGGCGGCGGCCTAGCGTGTGCAATGCTGCTAAAAGCAGCTAGCGAGCGAACAACTCGGAATGAGGGCCCATGTGTATTCACCTTTAGAGTGGGCATACTGTATTTCTTTTCTGTGTTCTTGAGAATGTGAATCCTTACTGCATGCTTAAAAGCAGATGGAAATGTTTCTACAGTTTGTGAGGGAAAGGATGAATATGTCAGTCAGGATTGGACCATTTTATTTTAGGTGTGGATGGTGAAGTCATAGGTGTTGAATGCCTGATTTAGGGGGTAACTCAAACTGCACAGCTGCAGCAGCAGCAATCGCAGTCTGAATTACTTTGTGGAGTGCGCATGTGCAGCGGCTGCACTGCGCATGCACACCCCAGGAGCCCAGTGAGATGCTGTCAGCATCTGAGGGTTGCGATCGCCTCTGCCTGATTGACAGGCAGAGGCGGACGCTGGGCGGGAGGGGCGTGCCAACGGCCTTAGAATGCAGTTGGCGGGGCGCGGTCCAGGCAACGAAGGCATGTCCAGACCATTAGTGGGGGCAGGCCGCAGCGGCTGCATGACATCACACTCAGCCGCTGCGACCCGAGACGTGGCAGGTAGCGGCCACTGTGCAATGCTACTATACCTGTGGGGGGGGGGGGGGGAGAGCCAGACATGCTGGGGCGGACTAGCCCTGTGCTGTGCGTCCCCCCGCATGTCTGAGAAACTGATCGCAGATGTACTAAATTTAGCACATCTACGATCAAATCTGAATTAGGCCCTAAGTGCAATGTGTTGATGATTTTTTTTTTCAATGTATCTTTTTGTGATTTTTGGAGTAGGTGAAGCTTGAGTTTTCAGAAAGTTACAGGTGGTAAAGTGGTGGTAGAGGTATGAAGCATGTTAGGATGGTAGTGTAGAAATTAGTGATGTGCACCGGACATTTTTCGGGTTTTGTGTTTTGGTTTTGGTTCCGCTGCCGTGTTTTGGATTCGGACGCGTTTTGGCAAAACCTCACCGAAATTTTTTTGTCGGATTCGGGTGTGTTTTGGATTCGGGTGTTTTTTTTCAAAAAACCCTAAAAAACAGCTTAAATCATAGAATTTGGGGGTCATTTTGATCCCATAGTATTATTAACCTCAATAACCATAATTTCCACTAATTTTCAGTCTATTCTGAACACCTCACACCTCACAATATTATTTTTAGTCCTAAAATTTGCACCGAGGTCGCTGGATGGCTAAGCTAAGCGACACAAGTGGCCGACACAAACACCTGGCCCATCTAGGAGTGGCACTGCAGTGTCAGACAGGATGGCACTTCAAAAAAATAGTCCCCAAACAGCACATGATGCAAAGAAAAAAAGAGGCGCACCAAGGTCGCTGTGTGACTAAGCTAAGCGACACAAGTGGCCGACACAAACACCTGGCCCATCTAGGAGTGGCACTGCAGTGTCAGAAAGGATGGCACTTCAAAAAAATTGTCCCCAAACAGCACATGATGCAAAGAAAAAAAGAGGCGCACCAAGGTCGCTGTGTGACTAAGCTAAGCGACACAAGTGGCCGACACAAACACCTGGCCCATCTAGGAGTGGCACTGAAGTGTCAGACAGGATGGCACTTCAAAAAAATTGTCCCCAAACAGCACATGATGCAAAGAAAAAAAGAGGCGCACCAAGGTCGCTGTGTGACTAAGCTAAGCGACACAAGTGGCCGACACAAACACCTGGCCCATCTAGGAGTGGCACTGCAGTGTCAGACAGGATGGCACTTCAAAAAAATTGTCCCCAAACAGCACATGATGCAAAGAAAAATAGAGGCGCACCAAGGTCGCTGTGTGACTAAGCTAAGCGACACAAGTGGCCGACACAAACACCTGGCCCATCTAGGAGTGGGACTGCAGTGTCAGAAAGGATGGCACTTCAAAAAAATTGTCCCCAAACAGCACATGATGCAAAGAAAAAAAGAGGCGCACCAAGGTCGCTGTGTGACTAAGCTAAGCGACACAAGTGGCCGACACAAACACCTGGCCCATCTAGGAGTGGCACTGAAGTGTCAGACAGGATGGCACTTCAAAAAAAATTGTCCCCAAACAGCACATGATGCAAAGAAAAATGAAAGAAAAAAGAGGTGCAAGATGGAATTGTCCTTGGGCCCTCCCACCCACCCTTATGTTGTATAAACAGGACATGCACACTTTTACGAACCCATCATTTCAGCGACAGGGTCTGCCACACGACTGTGACTGAAATAACTGGTTGGTTTGGGCCCCCACCAAAAAAGAAGCAATCAATCTCTCCTTGCACAAACTGGCTCTACAGAGGCAAGATGTCCTCCTCATCATCATCCTCCAAATCCTCACCCCTTTCACTGTGTACATCCCCCTCCTCATAGATTATTAATTCGTCCTCACTGGAATCCACCATCTCAGATCCCTGTGTACTTTTTTGGAGGCAATTGCTGGTGAATGTCTCCATGGAGTAATTGATTATAATTCATTTTGATGAACATCATCTTCTCCACATTTTCTGGAAGTTACCTCATACGCCGATTGCTGACAAGGTGAGCGGCTGCACTAAACACTCTTTCGGAGTACACACTGGAGGGAGGGCAACTTAGGTAGAATAAAGCCAGTTTGTGCAAGGGCCTCCAAATTGCCTCTTTTTCCTGCCAGTATACGTACGGACTGTCTGACGTGCCTACTTGGATGCGGTCACTCATATAATCCTCCACCATTCTTTCAATGGTGAGAGAATCATATGCAGTGACAGTAGACGACATGTCAGTAATCGTTGGCAGGTCCTTCAGTCCGGACCAGATGTCAGCACTCGCTCCAGACTGCCCTGCATCACCGCCAGCAGGTGGGCTCGGAATTCTTAGCCTTTTCCTCGCACCCCCAGTTGCGGTAGAATGTGAAGGAGGAGATGTTGACGGGTCACGTTCCGCTTGACTTGACAATTTTCTCACCAGCAGGTCTTTGAACCTCTGCAGACTTGTGTCTGCCGGAAAGAGAGATACAACGCAGGTTTTAAATCTAGGATCGAGCACGGTGGCCAAAATGTAGTGCTCTGATTTCAACAGATTGACCACCCGTGAATCCTGGTTAAGCGAATTAAGGGCTCCATCCACAAGTTCCACATGCCTAGCGGAATCGCTCTGTTTTAGCTCCTCCTTCAATGTCTCCAGCTTCTTCTGCAAAAGCCTGATGAGGGGAATTACCTGACTCAGGCTGGCAGTGTCTGAACTGACTTCACGTGTGGCAAGTTCAAAGGGTTGCAGAACCTTGCACAACGTTGAAATCATTCTCCACTGCGCTTGAGTCAGGTGCATTCCCCCTCCTTTGCCTATATCGTGGGCAGATGTATAGGCTTGAATGGCCTTTTGCTGCTCCTCCATCCTCTGGAGCATATAGAGGGTTGAATTCCACCTCGTTACCACCTCTTGCTTCAGATGATGGCAGGGCAGGTTCAGGAATGTTTGGTGGTGCTCCAGTCTTCAGCACGCGGTGGCTGAATGCCGAAAGTGGCCCGCAATTCTTCGGGCCACCGACAGCATCTCTTGCACGCCCCTGTCGTTTTATAAATAATTCTGCACCACCAAATTCAATGTATGTGCAAAACATGGGACGTGCTGGAATTTGCCCAGATGTAATGCACGCACAATATTGGTGGCGTTGTCCGATGTCACAAATCCCCAGGAGAGTCCAATTGGGGTAAGCCATTCTGCGATGATGTTCCTCAGTTTCCGTAAGAGGTTGTCAGCTGTGTGTCTCTTCTGGAAAGCGGTGATACAAAGCGTAGCCTGCCTAGGAACGAGTTGGCGTTTGCGAGATGCTGCTACTGGTGCCGCCGCTGCTGTTCTTGCTGCGGGAGGCAATACATCTACCCAGTGGGCTGTCACAGTCATATAGTCCTGAGTCTGCCCTGCTCCACTTGTCCACATGTCCGTGGTTAAGTGGACATTGGGTACAACTGCATTTTTTAGGACACTGGTGACTCTTTTTCTGACGTCTGTGTACATTTTCGGTATCGCCTGCCTAGAGAAATGGAACCTAGATGGTATTTGGTACCGGGGACACAGTACCTCAATCAAGTCTCTAGTTGCCTCTGAATTAACGGTGGATACCGGAACCACGTTTCTCACCACCCAGGCTGCCAAGGCCTGAGTTATCTGCTTTGCAGCAGGATGACTGCTGTGATATTTCATCTTCCAAGCAAAGGACTTTTGGACAGTCAATTGCTAACTGGAAGTAGTACAAGTGGTCTTCCGACTTCCCCTCTGGGATGACAATCGACTCCCAGCTGCTACAACAGCAGCGCCAGCAGCAGTAGGCGTTACACTCAAGGATGCATCGGAGGAATCCCAGGCAGGAGAGGACTCGTCAGACTTGCCAGTGACATGGCCTGCAGGACTATTGGCTTTCCTGGGTAAGGAGGAAATTGACACTGAGGGAGTTGGTGGTGTGGTTTGCAGGAGCTTGGTTACAAGAGGAAGGGATTTAGTGGTCAGTGGACTGCTTCCGCTGTCATCCAAAGTTTTTGAACTTGTCACTGACTTATGATGAATGCGCTGCAGGTGACGTATAAGGGAGGATGTTCCGAGGTGGTTAACGTCCTTACCCCTACTTATTACAGCTTGACAAAGGCAACACACGGCTTGACACCTGTTGTCCGCATTTGTGTTGAAATATTTCTACACCGAAGAGCTGATTTTTTTGGTATTTTGACCAGGCATGTCAATGGCCATATTCGTCCCACGGACAACAGGTGTCTCCCCGGGTGCCTGACTTAAACAAACCACCTCACCATCAGAATCCTCCTTGTCAATTTCCTCCCCAGCGCCAGCAACACCCATATCCTCATCCTGGTGTACTTCAACAGTGACATCTTCAATTTGACTATCAGGAACTGGACTGCGGGTGCTCCTTCCAGCACTTGCAGGGGGCGTGCAAATGGTGGAAGGCGCAAGCTCTTCCCGTCCAGTGTAGGGAAGGTCAGGCATCGCAACCGACACAATTGGACTCTCCTTGGGGATTTGTGATTTAGAAGAACGCACAGTTCTTTGCTGTGCTTTTGCCAGCTTAAGTCTTTTCATTTTTCTAGCGAGAGGATGAGTGCTTCCATCCTCATGTGAATCTGAACCACTAGCCATAAACATAGGCCAGGCCCTCAGCTGTTCCTTGCCACTCCGTGTCGTAAATGGCATTTTGGCAAGTTTATGCTTCTCATCAGACGCTTTCAATTTTGATTTTTGGGTCATTTTACTGAACTTTTGTTTTTTGGATTTTACATGCTCTCTACTATGACATTGGGCATCGGCCTTGGCAGACGACGTTGATGGCATTTCATCGTCTCGGCCATGACTAGTGGCAGCAGCTTCAGCACGAGGTGGAAGTGGATCTTGATCTTTCCCTATTTTAACCTCCATATTTTTGTTCTCCATTTTTTAATGTGTGGAATTATATGCCAGTATCAATAGCAATGGCCTACTACTATATATACTGCGCACAACTAAAATGCACCACAGGTATAGAATGTAGATGGATAGTATACTTAATGACGACACAGAGGTAGGTACAGCAGTGGCCTTCCGTACCGTACTGCTATATATAGTATACTAGTGGTCACTGTGTCAGCAAACTGCAAAACTAAAATGCACCACAGGTATAGAATGTAGATGGATAGTATACTTAATGACGACACAGAGGTAAGTACAGCAGTGGCCTTCCGTACCGTACTGCTATATATACTGGTGGTCACTGTGTCAGCAAACTGCAAAACTAAAATGCACCACAGGTATAGAATGTAGATGGATAGTATACTTAATGACGACACAGAGGTAGGTACAGCAGTGGCCTTCCGTACCGTACTGCTATATATACTGGTGGTCACTGTGTCAGCAAACTGCACAACTGAAATGCACCACAGGTATAGAATCTAGATGGATAGTATACTTGACGACACAGAGGTAGGTACAGCAGTGGCCTACTGTACCGTAATGCTATATATTATATACTGGTGGTCACAGGTCAGCAAAACTCTGCACTGTACTCCTCCTATATAATATTATACTGGTGGTCCCCAGTCCCCACAATAAAGCAACACACTGAGCACAGATATGGAGTGTTTTTCAGGCAGACAACATATACTGGTGGTCACTGTCAGCAAAACTCTGCACTGTACTAGTGATGAGCACCGGAAATTTTTCGGGTTTTGTGTTTTGGTTTTGGGTTCGGTTCCACGGCCGTGTTTTGGGTTCGAACGCGTTTTGGCAAAACCTCACCGAATTTTTTTTGTCGGATTCGGGTGTGTTTTGGATTCGGGTGTTTTTTTCAAAAAAACCCTAAAAAACAGCTTAAATCATAGAATTTGGGGGTCATTTTGATCCCAAAGTATTATTAACCTCAATAACCATAATTTCCACTCATTTTCAGTCTATTCTGAACACCTCACACCTCACAATATTATTTTTAGTCCTAAAATTTGCACCGAGGTCGCTGGATGACTAAGCTCAGCGACCCAAGTGGCCGACACAAACACCTGGCCCATCTAGGAGTGGCACTGCAGTGTCACGCAGGATGGCCGTTCAAAAAACTACTCCCCAAACAGAACATGACGCAAAGAAGAAAAAAAAGAGGCGCAATGAGGTAGCTGTGTGACTAAGATAAGCGACCCTAGTGGCCGACACAAACACCTGGCCCATCTAGGAGTGGCACTGCAGTGTCACGCAGGATGGCCCTTCCAAAAAACACCCCCCAAACAGCACATGACGCAAAGAAAAAAAGAGGCGCAATGAGGTAGCTGTGTGACTAAGATAAGCGACCCAAGTGGCCGACACAAACACCTGGCCCATCTAGGAGTGGCACTGCAGTGTCACGCAGGATGGCCCTTCCAAAAAACACCCCCCAAACAGCACATGACGCAAAGAAAAAAAGAGGCGCAATGAGGTAGCTGTGTGACTAAGATAAGCGACCCAAGTGGCCGACACAAACACCTGGCCCATCTAGGAGTGGCACTGCAGTGTCACGCAGGATGGCCCTTCCAAAAAACACTCCCCAAACAGCACATGACGCAAAGAAAAAAAGAGGCGCAATGAGGTAGCTGTGTGAGTAAGCTAAGCGACCCTAGTGGCCGACACAAACACCTGGCCCATCTAGGAGTGGCACTGCAGTGTCACGCAGGATGGCCCTTCAAAAAACACTCCCCAAACAGCACATGACGCAAAGAAGGAAAAAAAGAGGCGCAATGAGGTAGCTGTGTGAGTAAGCTAAGCGACCCTAGTGGCCGACACAAACACCTGGCCCATCTAGGAGTGGCCTGCAGTGTCACGCAGGATGGCCCTTCAAAAAAATACTCCCCAAACAGCACATGACGCAAAGAAAAATGAAAGAAAAAAGAGGTGCAAGATGGAATTGTCCTTGGGCCCTCCCACCCACCCTTATGTTGTATAAACAGGA
The DNA here is from genome assembly GCF_028390025.1 of Pseudophryne corroboree. Taxonomy (NCBI): domain Eukaryota; kingdom Metazoa; phylum Chordata; class Amphibia; order Anura; family Myobatrachidae; genus Pseudophryne; species Pseudophryne corroboree. The sequence goes on from NC_086447.1 coordinate 705,841,675, forward strand.
CATGCACACTTTAACCAACCCATCATTTCAGTGACAGGGTCTGCCACACGACTGTGACTGAAATGACGGGTTGGTTTGGACCCCCACCAAAAAAGAAGCAATTGATCTCTCCTTGCACAAACTGGCTCTACAGAGGCAAGATGTCCACCTCATCATCATCCTCCGATATATCACCGTGTACATCCCCCTCCTCACAGATTATCAATTCGTCCCCACTGGAATCCACCATCTTAGCTCCCTGTGTACTTTGTGGAGGCAATTGCTGCTGGTCAATGTCTCCACGGAGGAATTGATTATAATTCATTTTAATGAACATCATCTTCTCCACATTTTCTGGATGTAACCTCGTACGCCGATTGCTGACAAGGTGAGCGGCGGCACTAAACACTCTTTCGGAGTACACACTTGTGGGAGGGCAACTTAGGTAGAATAAAGCCAGTTTGTGCAAGGGCCTCCAAATTGCCTCTTTTTCCTGCCAGTATAAGTACGGACTGGCTGATGTGCCTACTTGGATGCGGTCACTCATATAATCCTCCACCATTCTTTCAATGGGGAGATAATCATATGCAGTGACAGTAGACGACATGTCCGTAATCGTTGTCAGGTCCTTCAGTCCGGACCAGATGTCAGCATCAGCAGTCGCTCCAGACTGCCCTGCATCACCGCCAGCGGGTGGGCTCGGAATTCTGAGCCTTTTCCTCGCACCCCCAGTTGCGGGAGAATGTGAAGGAGGAGATGTTGACAGGTCGCGTTCCGCTTGACTTGACAATTTTGTCACCAGCAGTTCTTTGAACCCCAGCAGACTTGTGTCTGCCGGAAAGAGAGATCCAAGGTAGGTTTTAAATCTAGGATCGAGCACGGTGGACAAAATGTAGTGCTCTGATTTCAACAGATTGACCACCCGTGAATCCTTGTTAAGCGAATTAAGGGCTCCATCCACAAGTCCCACATGCCTAGCGGAATCGCTCTGTGTTAGCTCCTCCTTCAATGTCTCCAGCTTCTTCTGCAAAAGCCTGATGAGGGGAATGACCTGACTCAGGCTGGCAGTGTCTGAACTGACTTCACGTGTGGCAAGTTCAAAAGGTTGCAGAACCTTGCACAACGTTGAAATCATTCTCCACTGCGCTTGAGACAGGTGCATTCCACCTCCTATATCGTGCTCAGTTGTATAGGCTTGAATGGCCTTTTGCTGCTCCTCCAACCTCTGAAGCATATAGAGGGTTGAATTCCACCTCGTTACCACTTCTTGCTTCAGATGATGGCAGGGCAGGTTCAGGCGTTTTTGGTGGTGCTCCAGTCTTCTGTACGTGGTGCCTGTACGCCGAAAGTGTCCCGCAATTCTTCTGGCCACCGACAGCATCTCTTGCACGCCCCTCTCGTTTTTTAAATAATTCTGCACCACCAAATTCAAGGTATGTGCAAAACATGGGACGTGCTGGAATTTGCCCATATTTAATGCACACACAATATTGCTGGCGTTGTCCGATGCCACAAATCCACAGGAGAGTCCAATTGGGGTAAGCCATTCTGCGATGATCTTCCTCAGTTGCCGTAAGAGGTTTTTAGCTGTGTGCGTATTCTGGAAAGCGGTGATACAAAGCGTAGCCTGCCTAGGAAAGAGTTGGCATTTGCGAGATGCTGCTACTGGTGCCGCCGCTGCTGTTCTTGCGGCGGGAGTCCATACATCTACCCAGTGGGCTGTCACAGTCATATAGTCCTGAGCCTGCCCTGCCACACTTGTCCACATGTCCGTGGTTAAGTGGACATTGGGTACAACTGCATTTTTTAGGACACTGGTGACTCTTTTTCTGAGGTCTGTGTACATTTTCGGTATCGCCTGCCTAGAGAAATGGAACATAGATGGTATTTGGTACCGGGGACACAGTACCTCAATCAAGTCTCTAGTTGGCTCTGCAGTAATGATGGATACCGGAACCACGTTTCTCACCGCCCAGGATGCCAAGGCCTCAGTTATCCGCTTTGCAGCAGGATGACTGCTATGATATTTCATCTTACTCGCAAAGGACTGTTGGACAGTCAATTGCTTGGTGGAAGTAGTAAAAGTGGTCTTACGAGTACGACTTCCCCTCTGGGATGACCATCGACTCCCAGCAGCAACAACAGCAGCGCCAGCAGCAGTAGGCGTTACATGCAAGGATGCATCGGAGGAATCCCAGGCAGGAGAGGACTCGTCAGAATTGCCAGTGACATGGCCTGCAGGACTATTGGCATTCCTGGAGAAGGAGGAAATTGACACTGAGGGAGTTGGTGGGGTGGTTTGCGTGAGCTTGGTTACAAGAGGAAGGGATTTACTGGTCAGTGGACTGCTTCCGCTGTCGCCCAAAGTTTTTGAACTTGTCACTGACTTATGATGAATGCGCTGCAGGTGACGTATAAGGGAGGATGTTCCGAGGTGGTTAACGTCCTTACCCCTACTTATTACAGCTTGACAAAGGCAACACACGGCTTGACAAATGTTGTCCGCATTTCTGTTGAAATACTTCCACACCGAAGAGCTGATTTTTTTGGTATTTTCACCAGGCATGTCAATGGCCCTATTCCTCCCACGGACAACAGGTGTCTCCCCGGGTGCCTGACTTAAACAAACCACCTCACCATCAGAATCCTCCTGGTCAATTTCCTCCCCAGCGCCAGCAACACCCATATCCTCCTCATCCTGGTGTACTTCAACACTGACATCTTCAATCTGACTATCAGGAACTGGACTGCGGGTGCTCCTTCCAGCACTTGCAGGGGGCGTGCAAATGGTGGAAGGCGCATGCTCTTCACGTCCAGTGTTGGGAAGGTCAGGCATCGCAAACGACACAATTGGACTCTCCTTGTGGATTTGTGATTTTGAAAAACGCACAGTTCTTTGCTGTGCTTTTGCCAGCTTGAGTCTTTTCATTTTTCTAGCGAGAGGCTGAGTGCTTCCATCCTCATGTGAAGCTGAACCACTAGCCATGAACATAGGCAAGGGCCTCAGCCGTTCCTTGCCACTCCGTGTGGTAAATGGCATATTGGCAAGTTTACGCTTCTCCTCCGACAATTTTATTTTAGATTTTTGAGTCCTTTTTTTACTGATATTTGGTGTTTTGGATTTTACATGCTCTGTACTATGACATTGGGCATCGGCCTTGGCAGACGACTTTGATGGCATTTCATCATCTCGGCCATGACTAGTGGCAGCAGCTTCAGCACGAGGTGGAAGTCGATCTTGATCTTTCCCTATTTTTGGAACCTCAACATTTTTGTTCTCCATATTTTAATAGGCACAACTAAAAGGCACCTCAGGTAAACAATGGAGATGGATGGATGCTAGTATACTTATGGATGGACGAGCGACTGCCGACACAGAGGTAGCTACAGCCGTGGACTACCGTACTGCGTCTGCTGCTAATATAGACTGGATGATAATGATATAAAAAAATATATATATATCACTACTGCAGCCGGACAGGTATATATTATATAATGACGGACCTGCTGGACACTGTCAGCACTGCAGACTCCTAAAGTAAGCTACTAGTATCAAGAAGACAGAAAAAAAAAACACCACAGGTAGGTGGTATACAATTATGGATGGACGAGCGACTGCCGACACAGAGGTAGCTACAGCCGTGGACTACCGTACTGCGTCTGCTGCTAATATAGACTGGATGATAATGATATAAAATATATATATATATATCACTACTGCAGCCGGACAGGTATATATTATATAATGACGGACCTGCTGGACACTGTCAGCACTGCAGAATCCTAAAGTAAGATACTAGTATCAAGAAGATAGAAAAAAAAAACACAACGGGTAGGTGGTATACAATTATGGATGGACGAGCGACTGCCGACACAGAGGTAGCTACAGCCGTGGACTACCGTACTGCGTCTGCTGCTAATATAGACTGGATGATAATGATATAAAATATATATATATATATATATATATCACTACTGCAGCCGGACAGGTATATATTATATAATGACGGACCTGCTGGACACTGTCAGCACTGCAGACTCCTAAAGTAAGCTACTAGTATCAAGAAGATAGAAAAAAAAAACACCACAGGTAGGTGGTATACAATTATGGATGGACGAGCGACTGCCGACACAGAGGTAGCTACAGCCGTGGACTACCGTACTGCGTCTGCTGCTAATATAGACTGGATGATAATGATATAAAAAATATATATATATCACTACTGCAGCCGGACAGGTATATATTAGCACTGCAGACTCCTAAAGTTAACTACTAGTATGAAGAAGATAGAAAAAAAAAAACCACCACAGGTAGGTATACAATTATGGACGAGCGACTGCCGACACAGAGGTAGCTACAGCCGTGGACTACCGTACTGCGTCTGCTGCTAGTATAGACTGGATGATAATGATATAAAAAATATATATATAAAATATATATCTATATCACTACTGCAGGACAGGTATATATTATATAATGACGGACCTGCTGGACACTGTCAGCAGAATGCGTTTATAGAATAAAAACACCACACGACGAGTGTTTAACTTTTTTCAGGCAGACAATCACAATATACTGGTGGTCACTGGTCACTGGTCAGTCACACTGGCAGTGGCACTCTGGCAGCAAAAGTGTGCACTGTTAAATATATGTACTCCTGCTATAACTGCTCCCCAGTCTCCCCCACAATTAAGCTGTGTGAGCAGTGAGCACTCAGCACAGTCAGATACACATAGATGATGCAGCACACTGAGGCTGAGCACAGATATGGTATACTGTGTCACTGTGTATCGTTTTTTTTCAGGCAGAGAACGGATTATATTAAATAATAATAAAACTGCACTGGTGGTCACTGGTCAGTCACTAGTAAACTCTGCACTCTCTGAGTACTCTCTGAGTACTCCTAAGCTCCAGTAAATCAAGTGTCTCACTCTCACTATCTATTTCTATTCTAAACGGAGAGGACGCCAGCCACGTCCTCTCCCTATCAATCTCAATGCACGTGTGAAAATGGCGGCGACGCGCGGCTCCTTATATAGAATCCGAGTCTCGCGATAGAATACGAGCCTCGCGAGAATCCGACAGCGGGATGATGACGTTCGGGCGCGCTCGGGTTTGCCGAGCAAGGCGGGAAGATCCGAGTCTGCCTCGGACCAGTGTAAAAAGCGTGAAGTTCGGGGGGGTTCGGTTTCCGAGAAACCGAACCCGCTCATCACTACACTGTACTCCTGCTTTATAATACAGCTGCTCCCCAGTCCCCACAATTAAGCAGTGTGAGCACAGATATATGCAGCACACTGAGCACAGATAAGGAGCATTTTTTTCAGGCAGAGAACGGATAAAACTGGTGGTCACTGATCAGCAAAACTCTGCACTGTACTCCTCCTATATTATACAGCTGCTCCCCAGTCCTCCCCACAATTAAGCAATAAAGCACAATCAAGTTCAACAAAAACGGAGAGGACGCCAGCCACGTCCTCTCCCTAACAATTCCAATGCACGAGTGAAAATGGCGGCGACGCGCGGCTGCTTATATAGAATCCGAATCTCGCGAGAATCCGACAGCGGGATGATGACGTTCGGGCGCGCTCGGGTTAACCGAGCCATACGGGAGAATCCGAGTATGGCTCAGACCCATGTAAAAAGGGTGAAGTTCGGGGGGGTTCGGTTTCCGAGGAACCGAACCCGCTCATCACTAGTAGAAATGTACATTAGTTTGACTATGTCGATGTTGGGGAAGAATATGCACTTCTGTGCCCTAAATAGCATATGAAAGACCCACTATGTGCGCTCATTTTTCAGTTATGCCAAACTTCTATAGATAGCAGCTCATACTGCTTTTGCACAGAAATGAAATTACCGGGTGAAGTACTGTAGTTCTACCAGGTAATTTGCCGAAAAATCCGGGTCCTTTTCTGTGTGAAGGGGGCAACCCGGGTTGTAATTTCCGGGACTTCGACCCAGGAATTTTGACCTGGATTATCCCTTTCACAAAGAGCAAATACCCGTTTTGATCCACAAATCACTGGCTAGAAATTCCTGACCCGTTAATTTGCTTCTCTCTGTGAGAAGTGGGGAAAGGGGGGGAGGGGGGGGGGGGGGTTGTCACGGCACTGAAATGCTGGGTAATTGGTGGGATTTCTGTCTGAAAAGAGTATTCTAGTGGGATATCCACCCATTGAAGAGCAATTGGAAAGAGTTAAAGTAGAGCTTGCTAATACAGGGGAACTAAAAAAGAACAATGAGTCAGTATATGTGAAACTATAAAACTTTACTAGGTAAATTCAATATGCATGAAAAAATAGGATTTTAATAACCTACCGGTAAATCTTTTTCTCGTAGTCCGTAGAGGATGCTGGGGTCCATTTTAGTACCATGGGGTATAGACGGTTCTGCAGGAGCCTTCGGCACTTTAAGACTTTTCAACAGTATGAACTGGCTCCTCCCTCTATGCCCCTCCTCCAGACCTCAGTATAGGAACTGTGCCCGAGGAGACGTACATATTCGAGAGAGGATTTACTAATAAACTTGTGGCGAGATTCACACCAGCTCACACCATACACAAGAAACATGTCAGCTAACATGGCCTTTAACATAACTCATGCCAACCAGCATGTATAACGTAACAGTAACAGCTGTCAACATGTAAACACATGTGTGCAAAAAAATTAAACATAATCAGCAGGAAAAATGGAGCACTGGGCGGGCGCCCAGCATCCTCTACGGACTACGAGAAAAGGATTTACCAGTAGGTTATTAAAATCCTATTTTCTCTTACGTCCAAGAGGATGCTGGGGTCCATTTTAGTACCATGGGGATATACCAAAGCTCCTAGTACGGGAAAGTGCTAATGTTCCTGCAGAACTGACTGACCAAATTTTAGGTCGTCAGTAGCCAAGGTGTCAAACTTATAAAACTTAGCAAACGTGTTTGCACCTGACCAAGTAGCAGCTCGGCAAATTTGCAAAGCTGAGACACCCCGGGCAGCCACCCAGGACGTACCCACTTTCCTAGTAGAGTGGGCTTTTACCGAAGTCGGTAACGGCAATCCTGCCGTGGAATGAGCGTGCTGAATGGTACCCCTGATCCAGCGCGCAATAGTCTGCTTAGAAGCAAGACCCCCAATTTTTTTGGTGTCATAGAGGATAAACAAAGATTCTGCTTTCCTTATCCTAGCCATTCTTGCAACATAAATACTCAACGCTCTGACGATATCCAAGGATTTTGGGACGGCCGAGGTGTCAGACGCCACTGGCACCCCCACTACTTGGTTGATATGAAAAAAAGACACAACCTTCGGAAGAAAATGCTGACGTGTTCTCAGTTCAGCCCTATCTTCATGAAATATTAAGTAAGGACTCTTGTGTGAGAGAACTCCTAACTCTGATACTCGTCTGCCTGAGGCCAAGGCCAACAGCATGACCACTTTCCAAGTGAGAAACTTCAACTCTACCTCTTGTAGAGGCTCAAACCAGTCCGATTTAAGGAACTGCAACACCACATTAAGATCCCATGGCGCCGCAGGAGGCACAAAGGGAGGTTGGATGCGCAGAACCCCCTTCACGAACGTCTGGACCTCAGGAAGAGAAGCCAATTGTTTCTGAAAGAAAACTGACAAGGCCGAAATCTGAACCTTGATAGATCCTAATCTCAATCCAGCATCCACACCCGCCTGTAGAAATAGGAGAAGACGTCCTAATTTAAACTCCACCGCAGGAGACTTCTTGGATTCACACCAAGATACATATTTTCTCCAAATATGATGGTAATGTTTGGACGTTACCCCTTTCCTGGGCAGAATAAGTGTGGGAATGACTTCATTGGGAATACCCCTACGGGCTAGGATCTGGCGCTCAACAGCCATGCCGTCAAACGCAGCCGCGGTAAGTCCTGATAAACTAACGGGCCCTGCTGAAGCAGGTCCTCGTGAAGAGGAAGAGGCCGAGGATCTTCCAGTAATAACTCTTGAAGATCTGGATACCAAGCCCTCCTTGGCCAGTCTGGAGCAATGAATATTGCTCGTACTCTTGTTCTTCTGATGATTTTGAGAACTTTCGGAATAAGTGGAAGTGAAGGGAACAAGTACACCGACTGAAACACCCACTGGGTCACCAGTGGATCTATCGCTATTGCTTGTGGGTCTCTCGATCTGGAACAATATTTCTGAAGCTTCTTGTTGAGGCGTGATGCCATCATATCCACTTGAGGAACGCCCCAACGACTTGCCACCTCCGCAAAGACTTCTGGGTGGAGGCCCCATTCTCCTGGATGTAGATCGTGTCTGCTGAGGAAGTCTGCTTCCCAGTTGTCCACTCCCGGAATGAAAATTGCCGACAGAGCTTTTGCATGTCTTTCTGCCCAGAGGAGTATCTTTGTCACCTCTGCCAATGCCGCTCTGCTTTTTGTTCCGCCTTGACGGTTTATTCGGCAGGAACCAAGGCAATTACTTTGTCTTGACATAATTTGTGTATTGCATTCAGGACATTTGTGACGTCTTGAGCAGAAACTGGCAAGGCTGATTTGAAAAATCGACATGGGGAAGGTCTTGAAATTCCAACTTGTAACCGTGGGATATTATGTGTAAAATCCAAGGATCCAGATCTGAGCGAAACCAGACCTGGCTGAAAAATAGAAGACGTGCCCCCACCCGATCGCACTCCCTCAGAGGAGCCCCAGCGTCATGCTGTGGCTTTTGCAGAAGTAGTTGCTGACCTCTGCTCCTGGGAGCCTGAGGGTGTTGTAGGTTTTCTACCTTTTCCTCTCCCTTTTCCTGTGGAAAAAAGGGGTACTTTTAGCCTTTTTGTACTTGTTGGGCCGAAAGGACTGCATAGTTGAGAATGATATACTTTTTTAGCCGGTGTAGCTGCCGAAGGCAGAAATGCTGACTTGCTGTTATGCACACCAGTGCCTGCAGGAATGTACTGGTGTTTGAACTGTTATGCAAAACAAATGGACTCACAGACAGACTGGGGAATATGACATAACGTACACAGAAGGTGATAGGGTAACAAAATACACACAAAGTGAACAGAGAAGCCCAGAGGCTAAGGAACTGGGTGTCTCCCTTGTATTAGTAATGCTCATATGAGAAAAGCAAGATGTTGTGTTTTAATACGTAGAGAACCCGAAATGCTGTTGCTAAGGGCAACAGCAAAACCCTAAAGGGTTACCAACGGGTGTGGCAGTAAACTCCTTGGTCAGAGATAGAATGATAGACACAAGGAGAGTCTCCACAATCCTAATTCTCACTTGCAGTGCACAGGTTCAGCTTACTGCCACTAAACTGACCCCTGACACCTAGCACAGTGAGACAGGATTAGACAGGCAAGTCTTAGAATACAGCCGCAAACTTGCTAAGTTCACAGAGTAGTAACAGAACCCCAGCAAGCTAAACGACTGACTCCAGTCTTACTGCTAGGTCTGGATTGGCAGAGTGTAATACCAAATCCCCAGGCCTATTTGCAGTAAGCAACAAACAAATACAAAGCTACACAGTACTGGCTAACTTTCAGGAACTGACTAACCAACAAAGATTCAGCAGCATCTGCTTACCCTAAGAAGAGGCCTTATAAAGCAGGTGCTGTCCACGCCCCACTCAGACCTCACAGACTGTGAGCACAAAAACCAGCACCGGATCCCCTACCGTGCACAGAGCCTGTAACCACTGCACAGCAAAAGACCCGAACCGGAGTATCAGCTGCGCTCAGGTTACTCTGCTAGCACTTGTCTCCCGGTTGCCATGACGACGTGGCAGCACAGGGCAGGAGACCCTAACAGTACCCCCCCTCTGACGAGGGGTCAAAGAACCCCTACCACCGGGTTTATCTGGGAACTGCGAGAAGAAAGAGAGTATCTGTCTGGGGGCATGAAGATCACAACTGCGCACCCATGACCGCTCCTCCGGGCCATACCCCTTCCAGTGCACCAAAAATGACAGCCGACCCCGAACCACCTTGGAGTCAAGAATCCTTTCAACAACAAACTCCCTCTGGCCACGTATCAGAAGAGGGGAAGGTCTTCCACTGGAAGAAGGATTACTAATCGCCCGTTTTAAAAGGGAACAATGAAATGTTTTATTGATACCCAAAGAACGGGGCAGATCTAACTGAAATGCCACCGGATTGATAACCCTGGTGACCTTATAAGGGCCGATGAACCGGGGGCCTAACTTATGAGATGGCTGTCTCAACTTCAAATTCTTGGTAGACAACCAGACGAAGTCTCCTAATTCGAAGCTGCAGGGTCTTTTCCGCTTATCAAAAACCCTTTTGGTCACTAATGACACAGACACAAGGGCTTTCTTCACTTTCCGCCAAATACCTCTAAGGACCGAAACCACAAAGGAACCACAAGGCGTGGAGTCCAGGGGGTCAAAAGAATTGGCCTTAGGATGATGCCCATACACACAAAGGAAGGGAGAGATCCCTGTAGCAGAGTGAGCCGCGTTGTTATAGGCAAACTCCGCCATGGACAGATGAGCAACCCAGTCAGTCTGACACTTGGAGACATAACACCTGAGGAACTGCTCCAAGGACTGGTTCACCCTTTCAGTCTGCCCATTAGACTGCGGATGGTAGCCTGACGACAAGCTGACAGAAATCTGGAGATCGGAACAAAATGCCCTCCAGAATTTGGCCACAAACTGGGATCCGCGGTCAGAGACCACATCAAGTGGCAACCCGTGGAGACGCACAACATGCAGCATAAATAATTCAGACAGGCGTCTGGCCGATGGCAGCCCAACCAGTGGAACGAAGTGCGCCATCTTCGAAAACCTGTCAACGACAACCCAGATGGCTGTCATCCCCGAGGATTTGGGCAAGTCCACCACAAAATCCATTGAAATGTGGGTCCATGGCTTAGATGGGATAGAGAGTGGATGTAATGGGCCAACAGGAACCCCTCTAGGAGTCTTATTTCGGGCACAGATGTCACATGCCCGAACCCACTGATCCACATCCTTAGCCACCGAGGGCCACCACACCGCCCTAGATAGCAACTCCCGAGTTCTGGCAATACCCGGGTGACCTGCCGACTTCTTGGCATGGAATTCCAGGAACACTCGCTGTCTTAACCTAGGAGGCACAAACAAAAGACCTACCGGAAGGTCTGGAGGAGCCTGCTCCTGTGCTCTAAGGACTAATGATAAGAGGTCCTGGGTAATGCCCACTTTGATACATGATGGGGAAACAATGGGCAACGGCTCCTCGGTGGTCTCCTGGATTGGAGCAAAACTCCGCGAGAGCGCATCAGCCTTGATGTTTTTTGACCCAGGGCGATATGTTATCAAAAAATTAAAGCGAGCAAAAAACAAAGCCCATCGTGCCTGCCTGGCATTGAGACGCTTCGCTGACTCTAAATATGCCAGATTCTTATGGTCGGTGAGAATTGAGACCACAAACTTAGCCCCCTCAAGCCAGTGTCTCCACTCCTCGAGTGCATCCTTAATAGCCAACAATTCCCGGTTACCCACGTCATAATTCATCTCGGCAGGCGAAAATTTACGGGAAAAGTAAGCACAGGGATGAAGGCGATTATCAGACACTCCCATCTGAGAAAGCACTGCCCCAATACCCATCTCAGAGGCATCCACCTCCACCACAAAAGGACGCTCTGGATCTGGGTGTCGCAGCACCTTGGCCGAAACAAATGCCCTTTTGAGACGGGCAAAAGCCGCTTTAGCCTCACAAGACCAGTGAGCAACATCCGCCCCTTTCTTAGTGAGTGCCACCAAGGGCGCCACTATAGACGAAAATCCAGCGATAAATCGTCTATAAAAATTCGCAAAGCCCAGGAAACGCTGAAGCGCCTTCAAACTAGTGGGCGGCACCCAATCCAGGACTGCCTGTACCTTGGAACCCTCCATTTGGAAACCTTCTGGGGAGATAATATATCCTAGAAATGCGATTTGCTGAACTTCAAATTCGCACTTCTCCAGCTTCGCCCCAAGCCGGTGGTCTCTGAGTTTTTGGAGGACTAAGCGTACATGCTTCCGATGTTCCTCCAGGGAATGGGAGAAGATTAGGATGTCATCTAAGTATACAACTAAGAATCTATCCAAATATTCCCTGAGCACATCATTCATGAAATCCTGGAAGACTGCCGGGGCATTACAGAGCCCAAAAGGCATCACCAAATATTCATAATGCCCTGAGTGGGTATTAAAGGCAGTCTACCATTCATCCCCCTCTCTTATTCGGATTAGATTGTACGCACCGCGTAGGTCAATCTTAGAAAAAATGGTGGCAGTACGAAGCTGGTCAAACAAGACCGAAATGAGAGGCAGTGGGTATGAGTTTTTAATCGTGATACGGTTCAATTCCCTGAAGTCGATGCAGGGTCGCAACGAACCGTCCTTTTTACCCACGAAGAAGAACCCCGACCCAACTGGAGACTGTGAAGGTCTGATAAATCCCTTAGCCAAGTTCTCCTGAATGTACTCTGCCATAGCCTGAGTCTCAGGACGTGACAGGGAGTACAACCTGCTCTTGGGAAGCTTAGCATTTGGCAACAAATCAATGGCACAGTCATAGGGGCGATGGGGAGGTAGTACCTCTGCAACTTTTTTGGAGAACACGTCCGCAAAATCTGCATAACACCCTGGCAATCCTGGCAAACTTAGCTGCGAGAGCCTGACTGGAAGGCTCAAGCAACTCCTGAAACAATCAGTACCCCAACTAAGAATCTCCCCAGAGACCCAGTCAAATTGAGGATTGTGGGCCCTTAACCAGGGTAACCCCAACACCAATGGGGCAAAAGTACAGACAGTCACATAAAAGGACAATTTTTCAGAGTGTGTGGCTCCAATAAACAAAGAAATCTGGCTAGTGCAAGAGGTAATTTTACCTTGGGATAATGGTTCCCCGTTTAACCCACAAATCTCAATTTCCGATGCCAAGGGTACTAAGGGAACAGAGTGTTTCAGGGCGAATTGGCGGTCCATAAAAACCCCGTCGGCCCCACTGTCCACAAAGGCCTCAGTCTTGACAGTTTGACCGAGGATCTTCAAGGTCACCGGAATGATAAAAGTCTTCTTGGGAAATTCTGACTTCTGGCCTGACAGGATATTTCCCATCACCCTCAGGCCCTGAAGTTTTCCGGCTTTTCTGGGCATGATACTACCACATGACCTTTATTCCCACAGTACAAACACAACCCCTGCTGTCTCCTCCGCGTCTTCTCACGCGAGGAGAGGCGGGTAGCCCCAATCTGCATAGGCTCCTCGGAAAATTCCTCAGAGTCTGAGGTTCCCTTGGGAAGGAAGGAAATCTCAGTCTCCCTTTCAAGCCTACGCTCTCTCAGCCGTCTATCCACCCGGATGGATAACTGCATGAGCTGATCCAAGCTATCAGGCAAGGGATATTGTACCAGTTGGTCCTTTATCTGGTTAGAAAGACCTCTTCGGTACTGGTGTCTCAGGGCTGGGTCATTCCACTGGGTATCATGGGCCAACCTCCGAAACTCCGTACAGTAAACCTCAACTGGCCTTCGCCCTTGCTTAAGGATCGAAATCTGAGCCTCGGCTGAGGCCGTCTTGTCAGGGTCATCATACAACATGCCCAGTGCCGTAAAAAAAGCATCAACACTTTTAAGCGACGGACAGTCAGGCTGCAACCCAGACCTGTGGGTCTCCTTGTAGCAAGGAAATCACTATGCCCACCCGCTGAATCTCCGACCCAGAAGACTGAGGCCTAAGCCGGAAGTATAGCTTGCAGCTCTCCTTGAAACAAAAGAACTGCGAGCGATCTCCAGAAAAACGATCCGGGAGATTTACTTTCGGCTCCTTAACCCCTGCAGGTGCTGCTGCTGCGGGAGCTCCGCCAGCAGCCTGGGAGGTGTGCATTTTAATGGACAAATCATTAAATTGTCGAGTCAGGACCTGCACCTGATCGACCACCTGTTGCAACGTATTTTGAGGGGTATGCTCCATATTCCCACAAAATTTCAACAGGAGTATTAGGCTGCTGAATATGTTATGCACACCAGTGCCTGCAGGAATGTACTGGTGTTTGAACTGTTATGCAAAACAAATGGACTCACAGACAGACTGGGGAATATGACATAACGTACACAGAAGGTGATAGGGTAACAAAATACACACAAAGTGAACAGAGAAGCCCAGAGGCTAAGGAACTGGGTGTCTCCCTTGTATTAGTAATGCTCAGATGAGAAAAGCAAGATGTTGTGTTTTAATACGTAGAGAACCCGAAATGCTGTTGCTAAGGGCAACAGCAAAACCCTAAAGGGTTACCAACGGGTGTGGCAGTAAACTCCTTGGTCAGAGATGGAATGATAGACACAAGGAGAGTCTCCACAATCCTAATTCTCACTTGCAGTGCACAGGTTCAGCTTACTGCCACTAAACTGACCCCTGACACCTAGCACAGTGAGACAGGATTAGACAGGCAAGTCTTAGAATACAGCCGCAAACTTGCTAAGTTCACAGAGTAGTAACAGAACCCCAGCAAGCTAAACGACTGACTCCAGTCTTACTGCTAGGTCTGGATTGGCAGAGTGTAATACCAAATCCCCAGGCCTATTTGCAGTAAGCAACAAACAAATACAAAGCTACACAGTACTGGCTAACTTTCAGGAACTGACTAACCAACAAAGATTCAGCAGCATCTGCTTACCCTAAGAAGAGGCCTTATAAAGCAGGTGCTGTCCACGCCTCACTCAGACCTCACAGACTGTGAGCACAAAAACCAGCACCGGATCCCCTACCGTGCACAGAGCCTGTAACCACTGCACAGCAAAAGACCCGAACCGGAGTATCAGCTGCGCTCAGGTTACTCTGCTAGCACTTGTCTCCCGGTTGCCATGACCACGTGGCAGCACAGGGCAGGAGACCCTAACACTTGCCAGATGTAGTAGTTGATATCATGGCATCTAATTTCTCTCCAAAGAGGGCCTCACCATTGCATGGGAGCTCCTCAATATTTCTTTTGGATTCTGCATCAGCATTCCATTGGCGTATCCAGAGCGCCCTGCGGGCTGAAACCGCCATAGCAGAGGCACGTGAGCCCAGTAAGCCTACGTCCTTCATAGCCTCAACCAAATAACCTACAGAATCTTTGATATGTCCTAGAATTTGCAGCATGTCATCTTTATCGACCGTGTCAATATTAACAATCAAGTTATCTGCCCACTTTTCGACTGCGTTACCTACCCACGCAGAAGCAATTGTTAAGTAATGTACCCATAGCAACATAGATGGACTTTAAAGTCATCTCTAATTTGCGGTCAGCAGGTTCTTTTAATGAAGCTGACCAGGGGGCAGGTAAAATGATTTTCTTTGACAACCTAGAAACTGAGGTGTCTATCATTGGGGGTGACTCCCACTTAGATAAGGAGAGTGCCTGACTGGGCACGATATCTATATAAGAGTCTGGCAATTTTGTGATTGGTTAAAGAAGGTCAATTGTTGCTAGGCAGATCAGAGTTTTGAGTGAGTGATAATTGGGTAGGGCCAGCCTATCGGTGAGTGTAGGGGAGGTGTTTAGTACATGTAGGGTAGAAACTTCCAGAGTGCTTCCTCTTGTCGTCTGGAAGCCTGGAAGGATAAGTGAAAGCTGATTGTGTCTGCCTGTCTCTTTCTTCTTTCAAGTTTCTCTCTCATTCTCTATTTTCCCCTGATCTCCTTTTCTTATATTCTCTCATACCCAGCCTTTTACTATTTTCTGTACTCTCCTAAATTGCTCCTATATTGCTCCTGCCTCTGTGTGCCTCCCCACCCTGCTATGCCCAGGCCTAAGCGCTCGGCACCCTGTCCCCTAAGGCTGGCGGAGGCCGCTCCCGCATCGGGTGCTGTGCGCCTCCGCCGCCCTGCTGCTGTCCCCTCACGCCAGGCTCCCAGCTCCGGGGTGGGAGGCGCGACGGTGCCCGTTCCGTCAGCGCCTCCCGTCTCTGACCCCGATGCAGCGCCTGGCGGCTCCGTGCGTCCCGCTACTAGCGGGTCGGGCACGGCGGCCGCCAGCGCAGGACGCTCGCTGCCTCGCGCCGGGGACTCGTCATCCCCGGCCGCGAAGGTGGCTGGGGCTGCAGCGCCGGAAAGCCGCTTCTCTCCCGCGATCAGCGGGTATGGGGCGGCTGGCGCCGGCGCTGCTACAGGGGACATGCGCGGCGGGGATTCGGCACCCCCGGCCGCGCTGGTTTATAACGCTGGGGAGGTTGCGGGCGTGGCTACCCTGGGGCATAGTGGGCCCCTCACGGGTCCCGCGCCCGGTGCTTTTGGGGCCCCTGAGGCACCCCTGGCTGCTTGTGGGCATCATATAGCCCCAGTAGCTGGGGGGGTCAGCGGGCAGTGGGGGGATCTGCATGATACCAGTGAGACCCTCCTGGGTCAAGCTCCCCCTCTGGCGGCCATTTTATTGCCTGGCTGCTCACCTCATCCCCCTCAGCAAGCTGCTGGCAGCATGCTGGGTGGGGGGGTGCAGCCATCTGCTGGACACTTGGAGGTGCTGCGGGCCTTTTCGGTACATGGCTCCGCAGCAGCCTCTGTGTCTTTGCCAGGCCAGCATTCCGTCACAGATTTTCGGTCCGTGGCGGGGGGTGGCTTTGCTACGAGCACCCTTGGTTTGCCAGCATTCTCTTCCCCCAGCAGTACGGGCCTGCCTTACTTGCACTTCCCATTTCCCCCGGTAGTTTCGCAAAGTTTCCCTCCGCTAGTCTTCACCCCGCAGGTGGTCCAGTCAGTCTGGTCCTCCGGGATGGGGCAGGCTTTCGGACACCCGCATAATGTTTCTTCCTTTTCGGGGGGGTTTCAATCCGCGTCACTTCCGGCGCCAGCTTTCCACCAGTTCCCATACTGTCAACCGCCTTATCCCCCGGCGCAGCCAGGGCCTTACGGGTATCCGTGGCAGGGCGGTTTCGGGTCCCCAGGTTTCCGCGTTCCCAGCGTTAGCCAAGCTGTTGCGCTGCCTCCGTACCTTCCCCCGGCCCAGGCCCCGCCAGCTCAGGTGGCACCGCCTAGGCCCGGTACACCATTGCATTCGGTGGCCCCGGGCGGGGAAGCGCCGCGCCCCCTCCCCGTTTCATCTGTTGGTGGGGCTGATGGGCCAGGTAACTTAATTCCGCTTGTTTCTGTTCCCGAGGTTAGTACAGACTGCTCTGCAGCCCCTCAGGCCGCTCCGGTACAGGACGGATCCGGAAGGCGCGGTGAGGTGGACCCATCTCCAACTGATGCCGTTTCTTCAGTTCCAGGTCTCTCACAGGCGACTGAAATGGCTGACGTCCCTGGCCCTTCCGGTTCTGGTGAGCATGACGTTGCAGCTGATTCATCTGTTGTATCCTCATCTGAATCCTCTGCTAGCAGCGAGGGGTCTGATTCCCCCAAGCGCCCGCGCAAGCTTGCGAAATTAGTCGCGCGTGAGGTCGCCAAGGTGGTAGGGAAGGATAAGGTGCCGAGGAAGGCGGTGGCTACTGATCAGCCGCCGAAAAAGGCGGTGGCTCCTGATGAGCCGCCGTTGTTTTCGGAGATGGTGCGCTGCGCGAACACGGCTGTTACTCAGGGTTTACGGAAGAGGATGAAGGAATAGATAGTTAAGGGAAAATTTGTCGACCTTTTCACCCTCACGGATGACATGAGGAAGGACTTCGACAAGGCGAAGAAGGCGGGGGGCATCGGTGAAAATGCTTTTCGAAGCTTTCATCATTGGTTAAGGGGTTTCTTAGTCTTTTCTGCGGTTTACCTAAAAACGCGCCCTGACGAACATCTTAATGTGGTAAAGTACATGTTTTTAATTAATGAGATGTTCTTAAAGTACAAAGGTTCCGTCTGGAGGGATTACGATGAAAAATTCCGTAAGAATCAGGATGGCAATCCGACGTTACCTTTGGGCTTTAAGGATGTCGAGGTTTGGATGGAGGTTTCCAACCAAGCGAGCAGTGTGGATGAGGGTCAGGCCAAGAGGAAGTTTTCGGGGGGCAAGAATGTTACTGGTACGGCGGCAAAGGGCAAGTGTTTTGCGTTTAATGACTCTAAGTGCACTAGGGGTGCGTCCTGTCGTTTTCGTCACTCCTGCCGCGTCTGTGGAGCCAATCACCCCGCCAAGGATTGTAAGTCCGGAAACGGGGTTAAGCAGGCCGACCAGGGCGCTGCAGGCGGCAGTGCGAAGTAAGGCACCCTCGCCCATAGTTGTACCTGAGTTGGATAAATGGTTGCACCGTTATCCCAAGACGGAGGATGCTGAGTTTTAGTTAGCCGGTTTTAGTTGCGGTATTCGTTTGCCCATTTCGGAATCTGTTCATGTTGTGTCTCGCAGGAATTTGAGGTCGGCGACTGAGTTTCCCCATGTGGTCAGGCAGAAGGTGGAGGCGGAGGTGCAATTGGGTCGCATGTGCGGTCCTTTTGCATGCGAGCCATTGCCTGGGTTATGCGTATCTCCCTTGGGAGTAGTACCCAAGAAGGCGCCGGGCAAATTCCGCTTGATACAAAATTTGTCCTACCCGCATGGGGGCTCCGTTAACGACGCCATTCCTGAGGAGTTTTGCACGGTCAGGTACCAGTTGTTCGACGAGGCCCTGGAATTGATCCGGGGTTTTGGGCCCTCGGCCCTGTTGGCCAAGTTGGATGTTGAATCCGCTTTTCGCCTTCTTCCCCTTCACCCCGACTCTTTCAAGTTAATGGGTTTTCGGTTAGGCGGTTTCTTTTATGTTGACAAATGTTTGCCGATGGGTTGTTCTGTCTCTTGCGCCTACTTCGAGAAATTTAGCTCGTTCCTGCATTGGTGCATTGCTGCAGGAACGGGGCAAGTTAGCATCGCCCACTATCTCGATGATTTTCTTTTTGTGGGCCCAGGAGGCAGCAACACCTGCCAGGAGCTCCTTTTTTCGGCGTCCACCTTGTTCAGGGATCTAGGAGTGCCTGTTGCTCACGATAAGACAGAGGGACCCACGTGTTGTCTTTCTTACCTGGGCATCGAGGTTGACACTAGCGCAGGTTGTTGTCATATTACGGCCGACAAGGTGGCGAAGCTTTTGGGACAGATCGAAGAATGCTTGAGGAAGCGTAGAGTTAGACTCCGTCAGGTGCAGTCCCTTTAGGCTCCTTTAATTTTGCTTGCCGTCATACCTATGGGGAGGGTGTTTTGCCGCAAACTTGAGAGGGCCACAGCGGGAGCGACTGGGCCGCACCACACCATTCGTCTGTCTCGGGAAATTAAGGACGACCTTAGAACTTGGTCGACCTTTTTGGTAACTTTTAATTCAGAATTGCTGTGGCCTCTCCGGCCCGTCACCAATTCTTCCCTGGAGCTGTTTACAGATGCTACTGGTTCTACGGGTTTCGGTGCTTTTTTCCAGGGCGAGTGGTGTGTTTCGGCCTGGCCCCAGTCTTGGGTATCTCGTGGCTTTACGGCTAACCTACTCTTATTGGAACTGTTCCCTATAGCGGTGGCAGTGGAGTTGTGGGCACCTAAGTTGGCGAACCGGACGATTGTCTTTTGGTGCGACAATTTGGGGGTGGTGCATGCGGTGAACAACCAACGTGCATCATCGCCGCAGGCTTTGCGGCTGTTGAGATTTTTGGTGTTACAATGTCTCCGTTTTAACATCAATTTCACGGCGAAGCACGTGCCTGGGGTCGAGAACGACATCGCGGATGCGCTGCCGCGTTTCGATTTTCCCAGGTTTCGCAGGTTGGCCCCCGGGGCGGAGGCCCTAGGTTTAACTTGTCCAACTTCTGTCTGGCAGATTATAGAACTGGCGTAGATGGCTTGGCGCTGAACTCATTGGCCCCTTCGACCCGCCGGGCATACGCTGCGGCTTGGCGTGACTGGCAGGCACATCAGGTTAGATGTGGGGCCGGGGGTAAGTCGGAGGAGAATCTTTTGTTGGCCTTTGTTTGGGAGTGTTACCAGAATGGTAGGTCCAAGGCGTCCATGTGCGCGGCATTGGCGGGGATTTCGTTCCATGCCCGGTTGCAGCGGGGGACGGACCCCACCAGGTCTTTCACTTTATCCAAGGCGCTCAGGGGTTGGGCGAAGTTAAGTCCGTCCCAGCCGGATACGCGCAGGCCTATTGACACGCAGTTGTTGCGCGAGCTCATGGCGATTCTGCCGGCGGTGACAGATTCTGCTTTTGAGGCGTCCCTTTTCCGTACAGCATTTTCATTTGCGTTTTTTGGGGCCTTTCGGGTTGGCGAGCTGGTGGCCGCTAATAAACGGTCCACTGATACAGGCATGCTTTTCAGGGACCTGGTACTCAAGGAAGGTGTCGCCATGTTTAGGTTGCCTCGTTCCAAGACCGACCAGTTGGGTCGAGGTCGTTGGGTGACTTTGAAGGCGCATGAGGATACAGATTTGTGCCCGGTGCTGCATGCAAAAATGTATTTACCTTTACGACCCAAAGGTGGGGCTCAAGTACTGCTGCACGGGGATGCATTGCCTCTCACTCGGTTTCAGTTTGCCGCTGTGTTGAAGCGCTGTTTGGTCGCCCTGGGGCTTAATAGCGCGGAATATGGGACGCATTCCTTTCGCATCGGTGCGGCAACTTGCGCTGCGGCACGCGGACTTCCACCGTCAGCCATTCAGGAAATGGGACGTTGGAAGTCAGCGGCGTTTAAGTCTTATGTTAGATTGGATAAGGTTTAATGTTGCGCTACTTGCGCTAACCCAAAAACGTTGTTTACCTGCCAATTTTGGAATGATTAGCGTTCCGGAATTGGAGGTGTGAAGGAATTTTATAAATTTTTCCTCCGAGGGGGCCTAAATTACAATTGGCTGACACTCCAGGTCCATGGGAGGTTTTTAAAGTTTTCTCCTTCACTTGGGTTTTTTATGTTACTAACTGTTCGGTTCGGTCTAACGGTTCTAATTACCCGTTTTATGGGCGCGGCCTGACAGCTAGGTTACTTTTTCTTTTTCAGCGTCCACTGATTCCAACGAACAGATTTGGGTAGTTGGCCATTCTTACGTGTTTTGGGCCGAGCGTCATCCCCTTGCTGATAGGTCGTCTGAGTTGTTAGGTGGTCGCAGAGTGCGATGGTTAGGTGTGAGAGGGCTCAGATGGTCTGGACTTTTGGAGCTGTTGTTGCAATACGAACAGCGTTGGGGGCGTCCCCAATGGCTGCTGCTGCACCTGGGCGGTAACAATGTAGGTCACCTAAAAGGTATAGATCTTATCCTTCGGATTCAGGCGGATTTGGGGGAACTTAGCTTGCTTTGGCCTGGTGTACGCTTGGTTTGGTCAGACATTATTCCTAGGTTTGTCTGGAGGGGGATCACGGAACGTCACAGCGCTGGACAGGGCTAGGAAGAAGATTAACTTTGCTGTGTCGAAGTTTGTGTTGGCTGCTGGTGGTTTGGCCGTTAGACATCCGCTATTGGTGCTCCAGAGCCCCTTTTATTTTAGGAAGGATGGGGTGCATCTCTCCCATCTTGGGATTGGAGTTTTTCTGAGGGCGCTGTTCTCTTGTCTGGAGTAGTTTGTTATCTTTGTAGGTAGAAATAGGATTTGTTTTGATAGGTATTTTGTTTTTGTTTTTTGGTTGGACTTCATTTCGTATTGGGTTGGCGGGCTGCGTTTCTCTGAAACTGGCGGTGGCGGGAAGGCGCTACTGGCCAGCGGTCACTTGTAGCATAAGTGGTGTTGTGGGGCACTTACCCCTTTTGAAGGACGGCGAGTGTGTCCTGCCCTTGTGGGGGGGCGAAGGGCGCTTCCTTGGGGAGCGTCCTCACTCTGCTATAGGAAGGGGTGGTGAGACCTTCGCAACACAGGTTATGCTGATATATATAGATGGGGCGTTTCAGTCGCACCCATGACAGTTGGGGCGTTTAGTCGCCACCATTTTGTAAGATCGTGACTAGAGCTGGTTAGTGGTAGCGTTTTCCTGGCCACCCACTACGAGTGAGGTCATTCCAATTAATAAATTCAATGACCATTTAATCCAACGCAGTTGTGTCCGTGTCGTTATTTTTAGTTGATAAGCTAGCTTAAAGTGTATAGTTAATGTTAAGCACAATAATTGAATAGACGCCTTACACCTATCCTCTTCTGGGAAAGGGTACGCTACCCGCAACCTTTTAGGGATAGCAAATTTCTTTTCTGGGTTAGCCCAGGATTCCTCAAAAAATTTATTTAAGTCCTTAGACGGAGAAAAAGTCACCACCTGTTTTTTATTTATTTTCAAATAATCTTTTTCCTCAGGTGGAGGTGTTGTGTCAGGAAATTCCAACACCTCTTTATAGCGACTATCATACATTGAATGCTCTTAGCCAGTTTGGGGTCTACCCCCCTCAAATCCCCAGTGTCGACGTCAGTGTCGGAATCTGTGTCAGTGGAGGTCTGGAGGAGGGGCATAAAGGGAGGAGCCAGTTCACACTGTTGAAAAGTCTTAAAATGCCGAAGGCTCCTGCGGAACCGTCTATACCCCATGGTACTAAAATGGACCCCAGCATCCTCTAGGACGTAAGAGAAATAAAAAAATACATATAAAAGCATTCAGTTGCCTGTAATTGTTACCAAAAGCTGACCGCATCAATGGTACTTACCAAGAAAGGCACTGCAAGTGAGATGTGCACTGTCCCTTGTGTTTTGGTTTTGGATATGTACTAACTTTTGGTTTTGTAGCTGTATTTTTTTTTTAATTGATAAAATCTGCTAAAATCACATAACTTGGGCAGTATTATTGACCTCATAATATTTATTTTCATCTTTCTGTAAAAGAAATGCACGTGAAATCAGTGGCAAAATTTGGGCCCCCCTCCTACACCCCAACCCAAGTTCACAATATGCCACAGGTCCCTCAGGCAGTGGTGACCACCATGCTCTCTGCACTGGGCCATTCATCTTACACTGCATAAAAGATCTGCGGGATGTTTTTATTTTTTTTTATTTTTTTTGGGGGGGGGCAGGGTCTGGGCAGACTCATTGCTGGTCTGGGCAGCAAAGGGCCCCTGAGTCCTCAGGAGCCCTGTTACAATGCACCTGCTGCATCAATGTTAGTTCTGCCTTTGTGTGAGATGGAGATTTTGATTAGTAATTTACTGCATACTGTACTATTTGTTTTATATGCACTATGGTGTTAAAAGGCTTTGAACAGCCATATGATTTTCTCAGTATTGCTTGCTTGTGCATGGCTGTAGCAGATTTAAATTCTATCTCAAAATGAGGATTTATTTAAAAGTTAAGAGCATGGTGTGGAAAAGAGCAAAATAATTAAAACCTGTTACAGCCTGCTCCTAAATCATGTAACTGTACAGTATATCACGGTAATCCACTGCTAGTGGGCTCAGTAACAGGATCAATAAAGCCATATGATCATGTCTCATGCACTCGCATGACACTTATCGCATAAAACCTGTTGGCCACTTTGTATTGACAGGCCCCTGTGGAGCTTGCTACATGAGTGTATGACTCTTGGTTGGTAATCTTGTAGACTGGCAACATTTAAAAACACAGATTGTGTGGCTCTTTCACAAGAAGTCGAACTGTTACTGAATCAATCTGAATGAATGTATGCTATTACTGTAAACTTACTATGACATATATACTGTCTATATATATATATATATATATTCAGCATGAAGCCTGGCACTCCCCAAGCATAACTATTAGCTGCAGCCGGTGCCTTCATAGAAATGTGGATATATATTGCAAAGATGCGGCACTCCAGGCTTAAATAATTTACCACCAACAAGTTCTTACTTATCCAGCAACGTTTCAGTAGTCGCACCTACTGTCGTCAGGCTTTATTACAAGATTAAAATAGTGTACATACCTTTATACTGTCACCCCTATGTGAATTCCCGCCGACTCGTGCCGGGACTCCTCGCCCGTTGAGCCGCATAGCGTCTGACGTCATCGTCAAGCGACGGCGCCGTGAAACAAACACCCATCACCATAGCAACCAAGAAACGTACAATGTAACATACGAGGTTAAGCTGTAACAATAAAATAACAGTATAGAATCCTGTATCCTCATTAATGAGGATACAGGATTCTATACTGTTATTTTATTGTTACAGCTTAACCTCGTATGTTACATTGTACGTTTCTTGGTTGCTATGGTGATGGGTGTTTGTTTCACGGCGCCGTCGCTTGACGATGACGTCAGACGCTATGCGGCTCAACGGGCGAGGAGTCCCGGCACGAGTCGGCGGGAATTCACATAGGGGTGACAGTATAAAGGTATGTACACTATTTTAATCTTGTAATAAAGCCTGACGACAGTAGGTGCGACTACTGAAACGTTGCTGGATAAGTAAGAACTTGTTGGTGGTAAATTATTTAAGCCTGGAGTGCCGCATCTTTGCAATATATATATATATATATGTACTGTATGTATATATATATATATATATATATAATAAACAATGAAGAGAGATGGCACTCAGACTTAGAAAATAGAAAATCCAATAAAGCTTAATATATTTGTGCATCAACATTTCGGGGCGTAACCACCTTTGTCAAGATCACATCACAGCATAAAACATACCAAAAGCATAAAAAAACGTACCCCTCTAAATACCTCACCATAGTTTGCTCATCAAGCTCCCGCCAGCGTCACCGGCTCCGAACGCGTCCGCAGTGCTCCATCCCCACTTCCGGTCCGTGCGTTTCACCCGGTGGCGGAAGTCAACCCTGCGTTCCACTTGTTGCTTAGCAATGCCAATGCACACAGGCATACCACTGAAACGTTGCTGTTAAACTGTTTATGTGAGTTGTGAAACTTTATTTATTTCACCGGGAGTGCCACGCCTGTATGCTGTATGTATCTTAGTGATGTGCACCGGACATTTTTCGGGTTTTGTGTTTTGGTTTTGGATTCGGTTCCGCGGCCGTGTTTTGGATTCGGACGCGTTTTGGCAAAACCTCCCTGAAATTTTTTTGTCGGATTCGGGTGTGTTTTGGATTCGGGTGTTTTTTTTTAAAAAAAACTAAAAAAACGCTTAAATCATAGAATTTGGGGGTCATTTTGATCCCATAGTATTATTAACCCCAATAACCATAATTGACACTCATTTCCAGTCTATTCTGAACACCTCACACCTCACAATATTATTTTTAGTCCTAAAATTTGAACCGAGGTCACTGGATGGCTAAGCTAAGCGACACAAGTGGCCGACACAAACACCTGGCCCATCTAGGAGTGGCACTGCAGTGTCAGACAGGATGGCACTTCAAAAAAATTGTCCCCAAACAGCACATGATGCAAAGAAAAAAAGAGGCGCACCAAGGTCGCTGTGTGACTAAGCTAAGCGACACAAGTGGCCGACACAAACACCTGGCCCATCTAGGAGTGGCACTGCAGTGTCAGACAGGATGGCACTTCAAAAAAATTGTCCCCAAACAGCACATGATGCAAAGAAAAAAAGAGGTGCACCAAGGTCGCTGTGTGACTAAGCTAAGCGACACAAGTGGCCGACACAAACACCTGGCCCATCTAGGAGTGGAACTGCAGTGTCAGACAGGATAGCACTTCAAAAAAATTGTCCCCAAACAGCACATGATGCAAAGAAAAAAAGAGGCGCACCAAGGTCGCTGTGTGACTAAGCTAAGCGACACAAGTGGCCGACACAAACACCTGGCCCATCTAGGAGTGGCACTGCAGTGTCAGACAGGATGGCACTTCAAAAAAATTGTCCCCAAACAGCACATGATGCAAAGAAAAAAAGAGGCGCACCACAGGTATAGAATGTAGATGGATAGTATACTTAATGACAACACAGAGGTAGGTGCAGCAGTGGCCTTCCGTACCGTACTGCTATATATAGTATACTGGTGGTCACTGTGTCAGCAAACTGCAAAACTAAAATGCACCACAGGTATAGAATGTAGATGGATAGTATACTTAATGACGACACAGAGGTAGGTACAGCAGTGGCCTTCCGTATCGTACTGCTATATATAGTATACTGGTGGTCACTGTGTCAGCAAACTGCAAAACTAAAATGCACCACAGGTATAGAATGTAGATGGATAGTATACTTAATGACGACACAGAGGTAGGTACAGCAGTGGCCTTCCGTACCGTACTGCTATATATAGTATACTGGTGGTCACTGTGTCAGCAAACTGCAAAACTAAAATGCACCACAGGTATAGAATGTAGATGGATAGTATACTTAATGACGACACAGAGGTAGGTACAGCAGTGGCCTTCCGTATCGTACTGCTATATATAGTATACTGGTGGTCACTGTGTCAGCAAACTGCAAAACTAAAATGCACCACAGGTATAGAATCTAGATGGATAGTATACTTAATGATGACACAGAGGTAGGTACAGCAGTGGCCTTCCGTACCGTACTGCTATATATAGTATACTGGTGGTCACTGTGTCAGCAAACTGCAAAACTAAAATGCACCACAGGTATAGAATGTAGATGGATAGTATACTTAATGACGACATAGAGGTAGGTACAGCAGTGGCTTTCCGTACCGTACTGCTATATATAGTATACTGGTGGTCACTGTGTCAGCAAACTGCAAAACTAAAATGCACCACAGGTATAGAATGTAGATGGATAGTATACTTAATGACGACACAGAGGTAGGTACAGCAGTGGCCTTCCGTACCGTACTGCTATATATAGTATACTGGTGGTCACTGTGTCAGCAAACTGCAAAACTAAAATGCACCACAGGTATAAAATGTAGATGGATAGTATACTTAATGACGACACAGAGGTAGGTACAGCAGTGGCCTTCCGTACCGTACTGCTATATATAGTATACTGGTGGTCACTGTGTCAGCAAACTGCAAAACTAAAATGCACCACAGGTATAAATTCTAGATGGATAGTATACTTAATGACGACACAGAGGTAGGTACAGCAGTGGCCTTCCGTACCGTACTGCTATATATACTGGTGGTCACTGTGTCTGCAAACTGCACAACTGAAATGCACCACAGGTATAGAATCTAGATGGATAGTATACTTAATGACGACACAGAGGTAGGTACAGCAGTGGCCTACTGTACCGTAATGCTATATATTATATACTGGTGGTTAGATGGCTAACGTTCCTACCTCTACTAAATTTGGCCTCATAAATGGTGTAGATGCTTTCATAAACATTGTCAGGATTTGGATTAAAATAATCCCACACCCAAGAGGTGGCTTTTTTGGTTTATGCTCAGGCATCGCAATGGCTTTCTTTTTATCACGGTCAACAACTGCAGCCACTGGTGGCTGACTTACACAAACAACATCATCATCATCATCCTCACTGTCAGATAGTACACACATATCCCCCTTATCCTGTCCCACTTCCACACACGAATCCTCAATGTATATTATGTCCTCCTCATCAGATTCATCACCATCTTTACTTGTACTGCTCCCCACATGTGCAGATGGTTCAGAAATGGTGGAAGGAGGTGAAAGAGGCTTCTCTTTGAGGACAGTGTGAGAAATGTTAGCTGACGTGGACACCCCTAATATTCCTCAAGAATCGGATGGTTCTGATTCTGAATGCACAATTTGTCTTACTGCCTCTGCCGCTAACTTTCCTTTTGATTTTTTTTCTTTACCACTCTAAAATTAAATGATTTTACATACCCTGACTTAAGCCCTATATGCCCCTGGGCATCTGCTTTAGCAGATGACATTGATAGACTTGCATTGTCAATGTCATGACTAGTGGCAGCAGCTTCAGCACTAGTAGTAGCCTCCATTTCTATCAACACAAAGTGAGGTTGACCTTCACCGACAGCATCACACAAATGAGTCAGAAATGTATATAATAATTATACACTGCAGTTGACTTCACCGACAGTGTCCCACAAATTAGTCAGAAATGTATGTCATAATTACACACTGCAATTAACTTCACCGACAGTGTCACACAAATGAGTCAGTAATGTATATAATAATAATTACACACTGCGGTTTTCTTCGTTGACAGCATCGTACAAATGAGTCAGAAATGTATATAATAATTACACACTGCCGTTGACTTCACCGACAGCATTGCACAATACGTGTATGAGTAGGAAATAATATACTGCGGTCTGACCGATAGTGTCACAGTACTTATGAACATAAAATAAAATAAAAATTGTATAGTACACTGGGGTACAGCACAAACAAAGAAATATATATATATATATATATATATATATATATAGAGAGAGAGAGAGAGAGAGAGATAGAGAGAGAGATTTTTTTTTATAATTTTAGGCTTTTTGTTTTTAGCTTTTATTATTTTAATTTTACACTTGGGGCATAGCCCCTGGATGGGTGGACAGAGCACCCCTTTTTCAGAT
Organism: Pseudophryne corroboree; assembly: GCF_028390025.1. Lineage (NCBI taxonomy): Eukaryota > Metazoa > Chordata > Amphibia > Anura > Myobatrachidae > Pseudophryne > Pseudophryne corroboree. The sequence continues at coordinate 705,869,868 of NC_086447.1, forward strand.
ACAGCAGACAGAGAGCACCCCTTTTTCAGATACAGTAGACTGAGAGAGCACCCCTTTTTCAGATACAGCAAAGAGAGCACCCCTTTTTCAGATACAGCAAAGAGAGCACCCTTTTTTCAGATACAGCAGATAGCGAGAGCACCCCTTTTTCAGATGCAGCAGACAAAGAGAACCACTTTTTCAGATACAGCACACAGGGCACCCACACCAGCTGCACACCACACCATGCCTGCCAAGCCACTAAGTACTGAGACGGACACGTCCATCCAGTACACTCTCCATTGCCGGAGTGAAGATGCGCCGATGCATGAGGACTTATATAGAATCCAAAACCCACGAGAATCCAACAGCGGGATGATGACGTTTTGCCTCAATGACCTAGTCGAGGCGGGTCGGAAAACCTGAGCCGGGCTTGGATCCTACTCAGATCGCAAAGTTTGTGGGGGTTCGGTTCCCAGAGAACTGAACCCGCTCATCTCTAGTTACTGTATAATCCATATGGGGTGTAATCACCACTAACCAATACACTGTGACTTTCCCATGCTCTGACCAATTGCAGCAAAGCATTTTAAACAGTTTAGGGCTTCCAGGGCTTCATCAAAAGCATTACACACATGCAGAATTAAGCCTGTTGTCAGAGCAATCTTTCGCACCGAGGTAAGGAATGGTGCAAATGTACACAAATAATGATGATGGGTATGAAACCAAATCTGTGTATAGGGGTGGTATGGTTCCTTAAACCCGTACAACACTTCATATGAGTGAATATCTGTAATTACTGCCAACAAGTATTCAACTCTGCTTCAGCTCCATAGGCACCATGCAGCTGATAGAATTTTCCTTTCAACCTAATAAATATTTTTTTCTGATCCAAGGGTTTTGTCATAAGTCATTGATTATTTGGATACACATGCTGATGTCAGGCCAATTTGGTTTTGAGTAACTGATTTGACGCCTGATACAGAGGTGGATACAAATCCCGTCATGACTGTGTCTTTGTACACTGCAGTACTGTGAAAATATGCTAATGCTGCAGCTGCTGGGATTTGTGCAGAGACACCCACCACCACCATCCATCACAAGAAAGCCGCTGGGCCCACCACATCTGCAGACAAGGGAAAAAAATTGTCCAACTCTGCAAACATCTGCGTTATGTCCACTTTTAATCAGGCCCTTGGTTAACGAACTTGCCATATTTGTAATCAGCTTTATATTTGCCCATCTGATATGCTATTTTATATTGGAGAATACAAGTAAAAAAGAATTTTGAATGCGGTGACTCTTTAATTGTATCAACAAAGTTAGTGAAAACACAGAAAGTCTGACAAAGTACAGTTACTGGACTAAGCACTGTCGCCTCCATTATGAATTAATTACAGTGTCAGTAAAGGTGATAATGATCTATTACACATGTAGTAATAGTGTGCCTTAGGTTTTGCCATGTTAGCAAAGATATAATCAGATGATTAACAATAGATTACATGGCTGTAGTAAGGCTTGTGAGCATGGATGAACAGCCGTATAGCTGTGATAAGTACAAATGAGTATTGATAATAGTAATCAATGAACACAGAGATGTTGAAACTGAAATCACGTTTCCTTTGCAAGTCATTTTTCAAATCCTGTCATCTGCATAACGAACGTGCCTTTATGTATAGACTGCATAGATAATTAACAGCATGCAGGATAAATTGTCTGTAATGCATGTGAAAGTTTATCACTAAATATATGGAAATTAGTAATTTTCAGGGCAAAGTGGAAATAATTACACAAATTAACTTTGACACAGAAAAAACATATAATTGATTAGAAATAAAAATACAATAAATCATTTATGGTAAGCTATGACTAATATGTTAGGATCATTATGCATATTCTTTTTGTGCTTCATTAAGTGATTAACGTTTTCTTGATAGTCAGCATTATTTGCATTTTAAATAATTAAAATGAATCTATTAAAAGATACTAAGAGTCAAAGACAAAGAAAAGCAGATATGAGGGGTCATAGACAGGTGGAGGTATTTGTGCTCTGAACATATGTAGGAACTAGCTGCGGTACCCAGCTCCATCATGGTGAATGCTGGTGATAACAGAAATTGGTAACCTAGGGTTTCGGGACTTTGGTAATACATAGGGTGGGGTGGAGGGTGTTAGGAAAATGTGTTATATGTGAATAGGTTTGCTCTCTTTGCAAGGCTTGGTGAGCACTTCTCTACTGCAGCATTTCTGTGTGAGGCTGAGAAGCATGTTTCTCTCAGTCTTCTGAGAGGCAATGTCCTCTCTCTGTTCTATCCTAATTTTATCTCACAATGCGCGCCCTTTTATCTGCAGCAGTGTCACAAACAAGTGAAGATTTTCTCCAAGGAAATGTGAAATTTCAGCAGAAACAAATCGGTTTAAAAAATAATATGAATCTCTTTGACCTACATTTATAGATGTTACTCTAAATAAGTACTAAGTAATGATGCTTACCTATGAATAAGTCTTTCTCAGTATACAGTACACAGGTTTCACGATGTTCTGATTGGTCGCTATTGAGGCGCGTATGCCTGTTGCTGCCAACTTGCAGAGAGCAGTGCAGGGGACCCCTCCCTGCAGAGCCCTGCCCACAGCCTCCTGATCAGGATGATGCTGTACTTAGCCTAAAACCTGACTGGAAAAATTACCTACACAACTGTGAAAACCGCATCACAATCGATTCAGTGGTTTTCTAGTTTATTAAAATCAGACAAACAAACAAGCCAACAAACAGTCATTCTCATTTCTAGGATGTATCGATAAATAAATGCACAATTATACTCCTTTCAGACATCAACCCCGCATTTAACACGGCTCAGACCCGTTACACTGAACACGGGTTGAACCTGGGGTTTCAGTAATTACTCCCTTTCACACTTGGATGATGGCTATGCCTGAAAGCGGTATAAGAAACATATTTACATGCATAGGTAAATATATACCCTAACTTTTGTGCTAGATGTTCATTACGTCTTCTGGTCTGTATGGTATGTATATCCCTGACAATAGCATAGAGATTAGTGATGAGCGGGTTCGGTTCCTCGGAAACCGAACCCCCCCGAACTTCACCCATTTTACACGGGTCCGAGGCATACTCGGATTCTCCCGTATGGTTCGGTTAATCCGAGCGTGCCCGAACGTCATCATCCCGCTGTCAGATTCTCGCGAGATTCGGATTCTATATAAGCAGCCGCGCGTCGCCGCCATTTTCACTCGTGCATTGGAAATGTTAGGGAGAGGACGTGGCTGGCATCCTCTCCGTTTATTAATAATATTTGTGCTGCTTATTGCTTAATTGTGGGGACTGGGGAGCATCTGTATTATATAGGAGGAGTACAGTGCAGAGTTTTGCTGACCAGTGACCACCAGTATACATTGTCTGCCTGAAAAACACTCCATATCTGTGCTCAGTGTGCTGCATATATCTGTGGTCACACTGCTTTATTGTGGGGACTGGGGACCACCAGTATATTATATAGGAGGAGTACAGTGCAGAGTTTTGCTGACCAGTGACCACCAGTATATATAGCAGTACGGTACGGAAGGCCACTTCTCTACCTACCTCTGTGTCGTCAAGTATACTATCCATCTAGATTCTATACCTGTGGTGCATTTTAGTTTTGCAGTTTGCTGACAGTGACCACCAGTATATATATAGCAGTACGGTAGGGAAGGCCACTGGTCTACCCACCTCTGTGTCATAAAGTATACTATCCATCCATACCTGTGGTGCATTTCAGTTGTACGCGGTATATATAGTAGTAGGCCATTGCTATTGATACTGGCATATAATTCCACACATTAAAAAATGGAGAACAAAAATGTGGAGGGTAAAATAGGGAAAGATCAAGATCCACTTCCACCTCGTGCTGAAGCTGCTGCCACTAGTCATGGCCGAGACGATGAAATGCCATCAACGTCGTCTGCCAAGGCCGATGCCCAATGTCATAGTAGAGAGCATGTAAAATCCAAAAAACAAAAGATCAGTAAAATGACCCAAAAATCAAAATAAAAAGCGTCTGAGGAGAAGCGTAAACTTGCCAATATGCCATTTACGACACGGAGTGGCAAGGAACGGCTGAGGCCCTGGCCTATGTTCATGGCTAGTGGTTCAGCTTCACATGAGGATGGAAGCACTCATCCTCTCGCTAGAAAACTGCAGTGCCACTCCTAGATGGGCCAGGTGTTTGTGTCGGCCACTTGTGTCGCTTAGCTTAGTCACACAGCGACCTTGGTGCGCCTCTTTTTTTCTTTGCATCATGTGCTGTTTGGGGACTATTTTTTTGAAGGGCCATCCTGCTTGACACTGCAGTGCCACTCCTAGATGGGCCAGGTGTTTGTGTCGGCCACTTGGGTCGCTTACCTTAGTCACACAGCTACCTCATTGCGCCTCTTTTTTTCTTTGCATCATGTGCTGTTTGGGGACTATTTTTTTGAAGTGCCATCCTGCCTGACACTGCAGTGCCACTCCTAGATGGGCCAGGTGTTTGTGTCGGCCACTTGGGTCGCTTAGCTTAGAGACACAGCGACATTGGTGCGCCTCTTTTTTTCTTTGCATCATGTGCTGTTTGGTAGTGATGAGCGGATTCGGTTTTACTCAGTTTTACTCGGTTCTCAAAACCGAATCTTATTGGCTCACTGATGTCACGTGTTTTGGATAGCCAATAAGATTCGGTTTTGAGAACCGAGTAAAACCGAGTAAAACCGAATCCGCTCATCACTACTGTTTGGGGACAATTTTTTTGAAGTGCCATCCTGCCTGACACTGCAGTGTCACTCCTAGATGGGCCAGGTGTTTGTTTCGGCCACTCGGGTCGCTTAGCTTAGTCACACAGCTACCTCATTGCGCCTCTTTTTTTCTTTGCATCATGTGCTGTTTGGGGACTATTTTTTTGAAGTGCCAACCTGTCTGACACTGCAGTGCCACTCCTAGATGGGCCAGGTGTTTGTGTTGGCCACTTGTGTCGCTTAGCTTAGTCACACAGCGACCTTGGTGCGCCTCTTTTTTTCTTTGCATCATGTGCTGTTTGGGGACTATTTTTTTGAAGTGCCATCCTGTCTGACACTGCAGTGCCACTCCTAGATGGGCCAGGTGTTTGTGTCGGCCACTTGGGTCGCTTACCTTAGTCACACAGCTACTTCATTGCGCCTCTTTTTTTCTTTGCATCATGTGCTGTTTGGGGACTATTTTTTTGAAGTGCCATCCTGTCTGACACTGCAGTGCCACTCCTAGATGGGCCAGGTGTTTATGTCGGCCACTTGGGTCGCTTAGCTTAGTCATCCAGCGACCTCGGTGCAAATTTTAGGACTAAAAATAATATTGTGAGGTGTTCAGAATAGACTGGAAATGAGTGGAAATTATGGTTATTGAGGTTAATAATACTATGGGATCAAAATGACCCCCAAATTCTATGATTTAAGCTGTTTTTGAGAGTTTTTTGTAAAAAAAAACGAATCCAAAACACACCCGAATCCGACAAAAAATGTTCATGGAGATTTTGCCAAAACGCGTCCGAATCCAAAACACGGCCGCGGAACCGAATCCAAAACCAAAACACAAAACCCGAAAAATTTCCAGTGCACATCACTAATAGAGATGTAGCCTGACACAGTTAGTTGAAAATGCTAGTCACATTGCTCTATTTGTACACAATATAAGTAATGTAATTATGTGTCATGTACACAAAATAGAATATTGTTTTGACAATTATTAATTAATGTGAAATTTTAAATACAAATGCAAATCTAAAATACAAACACATTTATTAAGAATATATGTTGTTTTCACCTTTCAAAATACAATGGGAATCTTTCCTGCAGCAGTCCATATGGATATGTGATTGAGATTAACAGTGTCAGAAATGTCTTGTAAAAGTGCTGCGTGTGCCTGGGTGGTGATTGTGAGGAAGCTGAACAAATGCACGGAGATGGCCCATCTTATTGACGTGTGTCTCTGAAGTGTTTGTGTGCACAGACACTCAATCTCTTCAGAGGCCATACTCATATGGAAAATCTGCAGCTTAAGGGCGGAACAATGGAATCAGTTTGCGTACAATGGAATCAGTTGGCGTACAATGGAATCAGTTGGCGACAATGGAATCAGTTGGCACCATCGCTCCAGCCCTTTCATTGTCCCTGCTTCCTCCATGTCCCCTGTGTTCTTCCCACAGTTAGAGGAGCTGCTGGGTGAAGCATGTATGACCATTAGTGAGCGGCGCTCCTCCCTGCTCTGTGACCTGGTCTCTCTGCTCTGATCGCAGACACCACGTGAGATGCGCGACCCACAACTTCAATGACTGAGCATGACTGAGGAGCTGGGAGACAGTGTGTTGTGAGTGGGTGTGTCAAGAGTGTGGGCATGCAGAGAAGGGCTGCAAAGTGGCAACCATCATTCTAGTAAGTGCAATCCCCATGGGGGTGCGGGAGAGAGGGTAGGTGCTGGGAGGGGGGATTGTACTTTATTACAATTAATTTCATTTGGAAGCACTGGAGGAGCAGCTATACGATCATGAATATATTATTACACTATCTTTCACTTTAAATATAACATGACAGAGTCATATATTTAAAGAGAAAGATAGTGTAACAATGTCTTTATGAAAGATTAGGTACACCTCCAGTGCTACTAAATGAAATACAATTATATATCTGTACACAGTGGTCAAAGTGGAAATTTTGAAGTGGGGTTATGGAAAAGTGAAGGTTGTAATTATGCGGCGCACGCGCTCCCGAAAAAGGGGGCATGTTCACTCAAAATGGGGTGTATCCATAAGTGTAGTGTACCACACCATATACACATTATGCGCCACAATAGTATGACCCCTTATACTATCTAGTACTGGTGCCCCTTACACATTATCCCACATGGAATGAGCCAAAATTCACATTATGCCACACTGAATGAGCCAAAATTACCACAGAATGAGCCAAAAATCACAATACGCCACATGCAATGAGCCAAAATTCACTATATGCCCCAGGGAATGAGCCAAAATTCACAATATGCCACACAGTATGAACGAAAATTCACTATATGCCACACAGTATGAGCCAAAACTTACAATATGCCACACAGTATGAGCCAAAATTCACAATATGCCACACAGTATGAGCCAAAATTTACAATATGTCACACAGTATGAGCCAAAGTTCACAATATGCCACACAGTATGAGCCAAAATCCTACACACTATGATCCACAATTCAGGAACAGGGAGAGAGAGTGACAGCAGTGACAGAGAGAGTGACAGCAGGGACAGAGAGAGTGAAGGCAGTGACAGCAGGTACAGGGAGAGTAACAGCAGGGACAGGGAGAGTGACAGAGGGACATAGGGAAGCAGGGCAACATTACCTAATGAGATGAGCAGCGGAGATGAGGAAGGGACTGTGGTCGGCGGCTGTGCAGAGGTGTAGTTGGCAGCAGTGGAGGAGCCTATGGCAGTGGCGGTGGCAATGGTGAGAAGGAGGCCTGCGGTGCGGCGGCAGTGAGGTCCCTCTTACCCAGGTACGTAACTCACCCTTTGAGGGCCCCTTATCAAAATTCTGAAAGGGCCCTCCCTATACTCCGCAACAGCGATGGGGAGCGCAGGGGGAGGGTGGCAGTGACAGGAGTTGAGGGCGGCACCAAACAGCGTGTACACTGAGGTGTCAGCTAGCTACCACACCAGCAGTCAGATATTTACATTTTGGCCCTTAAAACGATAAACAAAGGAAACCTTTTTACACTCACACATACCTGTACAAGAGAGAGGGAACCTTCACATGGATAGGCACCTGTGGCTGATCCGGACCACTTATCCACAGAGCTGGAGGAGTGTGCAGCCGGCTCTTTCTCAGATGCTCTGGGAGTGATGGCCAGTGCATCTTGGTGTGCTGGGGGTGACTAGTGCAATGCACACCTGCTGATGATGCTGTCGGGATCCTTTTCCTCCAGTCATGGCTCCAGGCTGTCCAAGTAGCTCCTCTGGTCCTCCTCTGCGGGCTTGGCTGGCTGGGGGTGAAGAGGGAGACACTGGGGGATGGGAGAACTTAGCCCTCCTCTATGTGTTGTGTTTCTCACGCTGCTGTCCAGCTCCTCCCACTGCACATAAGTCATAACGCTGCAGAAAGCTCAGCTACTGTAGGAACTTTAGGAAGCTATAGACTGAGCTTACGATGCGGCGAGACCACGGTGCCATCTCTGTAACTTAAAGTATCAGCGGCCCCACTGTTGTAGAAATGTACTGGCCTGGGGAGCAGTGGCACCCCTCAGGAAAGCCCGCTTCTACCCCGCACAAACACCCATTCATCAGCAGCGGAATCCGGTAGCCCATTACACCCTGCACCAGAATGCATGAAAGCTGTAATCACCCCCCTCCACAGAAAAGCAGAAGCGGCGGCTGGCAACCACCCACCCACACGTTGCACATACAGAATACAGGGGCCCCATGAAGAGAGGAGATCGGGACTTGATGCACAGCCAACAGCTACGGTGCTGCTTGTTCTGCTGGTACTAGTGATGGGTAGTTCATGAATGATTAGTGCAAAATGAACTAATCTTCAAAGTGAACTAGTTTGTTCAGTTCACAGCTCTGGCAAATATTAGTTCATCAGGAAGGAGGAGTTAGACACAGACAGAATAGAGCCAGCATTAGGCTAGTCACTGTCTCATTCACTGGATTTTCACTTCCTGAATCTGATACAGTAAAATGAAAATTAAAAGTACAACACAGCCCAGCAATACAGATCTAATAAAAAAATAGCATCTGCACTGCCTAGCCAAAGTATATGTGTGTCTATGAGTAAGCATGTGTGGTCATACTGCTCACCTTTCTGTGATACAATCACTGTCCTATTAGTCCAGATGTACAAAAACTTGCTGCTGCTTCTGGTACTACTGGCTCCTGAGCATACTGCTGTGCTAAATCTTCTGCTGGGTGTTGTGTAGGTGCTGCTTCAGCAGCACTGTTGTTATTCAGCTCTCACTCAGCAATACTCATGAGTCAGTACATCTCTGCTTCCTCAGGGGTCACTGCTGTGCTCAGACATGGAGTGGACTCACTCTGTGGAGTTGATTGAGCTAGATTGTCCTGACGACTCATGAGTCATTCTCCTTGCAAATAGCTTAGCAGTTCAGTGATTCATTACAGATCACTGATCAGCTCACTGACTCAATGACTCATACAGCCATACGAGTCAGTACAGTACCTCTAAGCTACCATGTGTGGCACTGCTGTGCTCAGGCATATGCATTGATTGTATGGAGCTGATTGAACTGCATTGTCCTGATGACTCATGAGTCACTCTCCTTGCAAGTAGTTCAGTAGTCCAGTGATTCATTACAGATCACTGATCAGCTCACTGACTCAATGACTCATACAGCCATAACAAGTCAGTACAGTACTTCTAAGCTTCCATGTGTGGCACTGCTGTGCTCAGGCATATGCATTGTATGGAGCAGAGACAGAACTGCATATAGCCATGATTCATCCCCCCAGTATATTAGGCATACTTGCCTACCTGACCCTCTCCATGAGGGAGAAAATGCTCTGTTCCAGGACTTTCCTGGTAATGTATGATTGCCATCACCTGTGGTGAAACACCTTTCTTATCAATTAACTAGCTCACCACAGGTGATGGCAATCATACATTACCAGGAAAGTCCAGGAACAGAGCATTTTCTCCCTCATGGAGAGGGTCAGGTAGGCAAGTATGATATTAGGTGACAAGCTACACTCCCTATTAGCTAAAGACACAGTGCTGAGTGCTGCATGCTATCCTGTAGGGTCTGATTACTCCACCCAAGACATAGGGGGATATGTACTATGACCCTTCAAGTGACTTAAAGTGGAGCAGTTGCCCCTAGCAACCAATCAGCTTCTGTCACTTTATATACTGTTGAAGATAAATGACAGAAGCTGATTGGTTACTTTGCAACATCTCCACTTTATCTCTCTCTAAGGTCTGTTACATTGGGGCAAAGGGACATTTTTTCTTTTAATTACTGTATTTTAAAAGCAGAAAAAAGTGACTTATTACATTACTCTGAATTTGGGTCTTTCACTTGCATATTATGAAGTAAAAATGAGTACCAACAATGGGATTAATATTGCAGAGATAAACATGTCACTATAAGGTTGCTATATAAGTTATTGCTTTTCTTAAATATAAAAACATCTGACATATTAAACATATCTGATCATTTGTAAAAGATTATAACTCCTACAATGAGCTAGTATTTGAAATACCTACTCTATGTATAATAGTCTAGACTAGTTCTAAATCTAATCACTCCTTTCAGTCTCAGAGTCAGGGAGTGAAATGATGAACTAAATGAACTACATGAACTAATCTTCTGAACTAATCTTTTCAATGAACTAGATCATAATGAACTAATCACCAACGTGAACTAGATTTCCCATCACTAGCTGGTACATCCACATTGTCTCCTCCCACAGACGTTCAGCGGTCAGCGGCTGTGAGCAGCGGGCAGCTGTGAACCTAGAGCCTCACAGGTCCGGTGCTCTACACAGCCACCTAGCCGGCGTGGACGCTGGGCAGGGACGGAAGCAGCATCCTTGGTGCAGCAGGCTGGCCACTTCCCTCGCCTCCTGCTGCACACTCTTTAATTTAAAAAACAAAACGACTTCAGTGGAAAGAAGTGCCGGTATGCCATACCGCCGCATACCGGTCCACTTTGACCACTGTCTATACATATTATAGTTAAGCAGTGTACCAGGCACTCTTCCTTAGTGAAAACAATTGCTCCTGGTACCTGGAAAAACAGGAGTCGGTGGGGGGAGTTTTGGCACTAACATTTATCTTGCCTCCGGGCTAGGTGATATTACAGCATCTACAGATTCTGACAGTTGGTGTCTCAGCTTTTGCACATTCATATGCACAGATGTACCCCAGCGAAGGGCTTTGTAGCATCATTGCATAAAGTCAAAGTTGGGCGACCACCAAACGATGCAGATGTAGCTGTGTCTACGTCCAAGTCTGAGTCTGGCTGTGGGTGTGCAATTTCATTTATGAGAAAATAGGCAATGTAATATCATAAATTAATAAAAAAAAATAACATAACATTAAAGAAAATCAGAGGAAGAGTATTCAGCATGGTGTAATATAAAAAGTCACTATATACCACTGCATTTGATGTGTAGCAGTATTAGAATACTATAGAGTTATTTATAACAGCTCAAGTAACCATTGGTGATGATACAATACTGATAACCTCCTCCTTAATAATAAAGCCAGAGTGTGAGCTGTGGAAGTGGTGTATAAGTTACTGGTAAAGCTTGGATGATTGTCCGATGCAAATGATGGAGCATTTGGACCTACAATAAAGTATGATGCTTATTCAAATAATATCAGGTCAAAGATTTCTTACTGGCAGGTAGACCATCCTCTATACGTCCTGCGTTTTTGCAAACACTCCCTAAAAACAGTCAGTTGACACCCAGAAACGCCCCCTTCCTGTCAATCTTTTTGCGGCTGTCAGTGCGACTTACAACTTCGCTACAACCTGTGCACAACCGCAATGGGCTTTGTACCCGTACGACGTGCGTGCACATTGCGGCCCATACGCATGCGCAGAAATGCAGATTTTTCACCTGATCGCTGCGCGGCGAAAATCGTCAGCGAGCGATCAACTTGGAATGACCCCCCCCCCATGTGCACTGCAGGGGGGGCAAATATAAAATGTGCAGAGAGAGTTAGATTTGGGTGTGGTATGTGAAAACTGAAATCTAAATTGCAGTGTAAAAATAAAGCAGCTAGTAGTATTTTCCCTGCGCAAAAACACTCTAACCCACCCAAATCTAAAACTCTCTGCACATGTTATATCTGCCCCCCCCCCCCCTCCCTGCAATGCACATGGTTTTGCCCATTAGCTAACAAATTTGCCTGATCAGGTCTGAATTAGGCCCAATGAGCGTGAATTGTGGGGGTCATTCTGACCCGATCGCATGCTGCGCTTCTTCACAGCCGTGCGATCGGTTCAGAACTGCACATGCGCAGCGGCAGCACTGCGCAGGCGCATCATTGCACGCCTCTAACGAAGAAAGTGGTCACAGCAGTTGCAGCAATGACCGCAAGAAGATTGACAGAAGGAAGGTGGATCCGGGCGTCAACTCACCGTTTTTGGGGCGTGGAGATCCGAACGCAGGCGTGCCGAGACGTTGGGAGGGCGGATGTCTGACGTCAATTCTGGGACCTGCAATGTTGAAGTGATCACATAGGGTAATTAAGTCTTATTCTAGTCTAGTTCTGCACAAAACTTTTTTGGCATAGCAGGGCTGCACAAGCGATCGTAGCAGCGTGCGATCAACTCGAAATGAGGGCCTGTGTCTTTTAGTCTCATAGCCAGTGGTCGAAGTGGAATTTCTGAAGTGGGGGTATGGAAAAAGGAAAGGGTTAGTATGCGCCGTAGGTGTGCTGCCAAAAATAGGGGCTTGGCTTTATGGGAAGGGGCATGGCCACAGAATAGTACACACTGCACAGTAGTGTTTGTCAGTCACATTACACCACACAGTAGTACACCTTGTACACATTATGCCAGGTAGAGCCCCCTATACAACACAGTAAATACAGAAACACGGGGGGAAAAAACGGATTCATGCCCTTTGCATTATTTTTCATGTTTGTTCCTATTAGTAATGCCCCTTACACATTATTTCACACACCATAATGCCCATTCCACATTATTCTACACACTGTAATGCCCATTCCACACTATGCCACACATTACACCATACGCTGTAATGCCCATTACACATTATGCCACATACAGTATACCCCTGACACCATTTTATGCTCCACACACAATAATGTCTCTTACAAATTATGCCCACAGTAAGGCCTCTAATTATTTTTAAATTACCTGCTCATTGCCAGGGGTTTCATGCTCATTGCCATGGTTTCATGCTCGTTGCCAGGGGTCTCATGTTCATTGCCAAGGGTTTCTTGCCCTTGGTTCCATGCTCATTGCCAGTGGTTTCATGCTCATTACCATCGGTTTCATGCTCATTGTCAGGGGTAAGTGACACGTGGCATGCCATATGTGGCAATGGGGCACTTTTATATCAGATATATATCGGCACTTTATACCTAGTTGAAAGTGTCAGCAGAGGCCTGAGCAGGGGAGGGGGCCTTCACTATTTGTGCCGCTGTGGGAGAGAGTGCTGTGGGGCTCTGGCTGCCATGCGTGAGGAGGACGGGGATTGAGTGGGAAGCTCTGGAAGCAGGGCAGAGAGGAGGAAGCAGTGTGAGCTGCACGCTGGGATCTGCTGCAGCTGGGAGTCCGGGCTCACGGCTTCTGGTGCCACGGTGTAGTATTAAAAAAAGAGAAATAAATTGGGGATGGCGGTGATTACACAGAAATAGATGGGGTGTGTGGCTCAAAGGCACATAGTGTGGTCAGAAGCACACAGTGTTAGGTGACTCAGAAGCACACATGGGATGAGGTGTCTGCGAACACAAGGGGAGGTGAGTTCAGATAAGCACATAGGGGAGGCAGTTAGTGGCACACATGGAAAGGTGTGTGCCGAGCAGTTCAGTGGCACACATAGTTAGGAAGGTCAGCGGCACGGGGGGTTAGAGGACAACTATGAGAGGGGGTAAGAGGCACACTAGTGAAGGTTTTGTGTGCCTCTAATACTGAACAAGCATGGGAGGAGGAAAATAATGAAGGAGAGGTGGGTGGGAATACATGTAAGTAGAAGGAGTGCATCAGTAGAGGTAGTCTCTAAAGTAAAGGGTCCTATGAGAGGGGAGCCAGGGGGGGAAATAACTTCCATGCTCCCATATTATAATGGTTATGTAGCCTCTACTGAACACTGTGACAATATGTCAGTGTGTCAGACAGGGGGGCCGCAGCACTGATGGCCCGAAAGCAATCTATTTCTTAGTCACAGAGGCTGTAGCAGGGGAGGGGGCCTTCACTAGTTGTGCCGCCGAGATGAGGAGATGAGGTGCGGCTGCGGTTGAGAGTGCTGCGGGGCTCTGGCTGCCATGTGTGAGGAGGATGGGGAGAGGGGGAAGCGCTGGCAACAGGGCAGAGAGGAGGAAGCGGTGGGAGCTGCACGATGGGATCTGCTGTAGCTGGGAGTCCTGGTCTGATCACGGCTTCCGGTGTGGCAGCAGTGGGGGGGAGGACGGACCCGCTGCGGCCCAAGTGTGCCGCACACGGGGGGACAGGGCTAGCCGGCTCCCTGAGCAGTGCTTGGCGCTGAGGTCTGGGAGCTTTTCTCCCAGTTCCCCAGCGCCACAAGTAAGAAGAGCAGCCACTGCAGACAGAGCTTGTCTGCATGGCTTGTGACCGGGAGCCCGTCGGCCCTGCATAGAGCTCGAAGTGGCAGTATGCCATACCGTTGTATACCGCCCCACTGCAATGAATGAGTTCAGCCCGGATCCAATGATAAAGGGCAGCATATATGTAGTACCAGCATAGTCAAAGTGTGATCATCTATTGCTGATGAAATATTTCTTGATAGATGAAACGCATTAAATACTTTATTACCCATTTGTTGTCAAGCAGCCTCTTGGACTGACTGGATTTCATCTCATTTTGGTCTCACTTTGACCACATCAAATAACAACATACTGTACAGCAAATGCAGAACAGATATACAGTACAGAATAATGACAAAGAAGTGTGTACTTAGAGCCTAATTCATGTTTGTACAGAAAAGTCTACGCAATTGCGATTTTTTTTAGGCAACGGACTTGTTAAGTAAAGATGGCACCCAGAAAAGAATATAAACGCCCACCGGAGCCATCACAGAGTTCTCAGCAACTATAACGAGGAACAACGACTCCTTGAGTGAGTCTATGGTCACGCAGACTGGCCACGGCAATAGTGATGCTGGCGACTTGTTTCTCTACAGTACATACATAATTGCAACTGAAGGCAGATACATGCCCCGAAAATGGCAGTGACACACCTACATTTTTGCAGCAACTCCCCATTACCTCCAACATCAGTCCCTTCCTTTCAAACGCTCTGCATATAAATCCTCACTGGGAGCCGCATCGCAAAGGTACCATGGCACATTTGCACATTGACACTGCATACAAACATGAATTAGGGCCTTAGGGGTCTATTTACTAAGCCTTGGATGAAAATAAAGTCGCTGGAGATAAAGTACCAGCCAGTCAGCTCCTAACTGTCATTTTTCAAACACAGCCTGTGGCATGGCAGTTAGGAGCCGATTGACTGGTACTTTATCTCCAGCGACTTTATCTCCATCCAAAGCTTAGTAAATAGGCCCCTTAGTTTCTTGTCTTTAATTCAGAAGGGAAACTTGTTGCAGTGACGTGCAGTGAGGTCAGTGACTCGTGAGGCACTGGCTGATCGAGGACTTACCCCATTATTTAACCAAACCAGCACCAGGCTGAACCAGCCAGGGGGATAATGCTATAGCAGGGGAGACACTCAATATGGGGTCCCCCTGCCATAACATTGAACACCCCTAAAACCAGACAGCCCAGAGATGGAATTCCTAAGAAAGTGGGGACCCCAAAAATTAAAATGGAGTCCTCCCCTCCTGAGCAACAACCAGCACTAGGCTGAAAGCCGAGTGCTATGTCCCACACCCCTGGTGGCGGTGGGTGTGGGGTTCATAGTAGGACAATATTGTTCTTTACAGGTGGCCTACAGGTCCCAGCAATCCTGCCCCAGCATACCAGCACTTGGACAACCACAAGTGCCATCATGCCCTGACACTAAGGGCCCACTGGCACCCGTAGTCTGCCTGTAAAGAAAATATTAAAATAAAAACACAACACCTGATGGTTTAATAGCTTATTATACTGCATCTTCACCTGGGGGTGGCAGCCTTTAAGCTCTTTTTCGTGGCCGCCACCTCTCCAGGGCTTCTGGCATCTTCACCTAGGAGCGGCGGTCTTTAAGCTCTTTTTAGTGGCCGCCGCCTCCCCAGTGCTTCAGGTGTCTTCACCTTGGGACGGCGGCCTTTAAGATCTTTTTAATGGCTGCCACCTCCCCAAGGGTTTCTGGGGTCTTCTATCTTCGGGAGTTCTTGCCTGCTCCCTCCCCGCCGGCGGACTGACAACCGCTGCCTCGCCGCTGGCTTATATAAGCCAGTTGAGGGGGCGGGACGATGATGCGGCGAGCTGTGATTGTTTGCGGCAGCCATCTTGAATGGGTAACCGGCTATCTGCTCACACTGCCAAACTCTGCAGAATGGCTGGCATTGACTGGATCCTCTCAGATCCAGGTCCGCAACCAGCCATACTTTCTCCTCCAGGTCCAGCCGCCACAAATACCCACAACCCCCGTCGTGTCGCGCCGCCGCATGTGCCTGCTGGCCAGTGGATCCGCTGGTCCAATCACATCTGTGGTACTGACAGGTGCGTGCATTCATGTGGACTGAATGTATTCCCCTGTCATTGAGGCACATGTATAGGTGCCGCTTTTATGTGCTTTTTCAATGGGCTTTTACATCCCATGGCTTGGCCCCGCCCCCCGCTTCCTGAACTTTATATTTTCAGTGGGTGGCACCTATCCTGCTGCCTTCCATCCCCATATGCAGATGTTATCACAGAGGGAAATGATTAGAATACTTCAAAGAAGATAGCTACGACACAGAATCTGTGTTAGAAACATCTTCTTTGTATTATTTTAATCATTATGACACATTATGCACGCCCCTGACTTGTTGAACACGAACATTTTGGATCACAGACTCTTTTTAAGATTGTATAAAGTAAAATGTCACTTCACAGCAGTTTTTTAAGAAAAGAAAAAAAAACTAAATTGACAGCATACTGTATACAGTATAACAAAAAAGTACCTAAAAACTGATTGGAAGTGTAAGTATGGTCCATTCTGGAAAGATAAGTTTCATACCTTCATGGCCTTAATGCTTGGATGAGATTTTATTCAGATTTTATCATTCTTAATTTTTCTGTAACCAAAAAAAAACTTAAAATAAAACGTTAACTCATAACACTTAGTTTTCTACTAATTTAAAGCCATAAGGAATCAACAATATAAACCTAACTCCAAAACAATATTACCTTACTGTAATGTAAAATCTTATTTCGCTTAAAAGGAAGTATTGAGTGGATTTTGAAGCATACTTTGTGTCACATGGGTTATCTGGATTTTTATTTGACTTAATGTCTGCATCCCGTCTCCTCCCTACATGACATCAGGGGCTGGCTGGCAACTTTCAGCCTGAGGGGCAGACTCAAGCAAGTGACCTAGCTTCTCACAGGGAATGCAATGCAAAAATGGGCATGACAATAATGTTGGGGGTGTAGTTTGTGTAATGTGTGTGTGGCTTAAATAGCTAATGAAATAGCTGGCAGTACCTATATACTGTATATACATTCAATTAGCAGGGAGTTTACCAAAAATCTTGCACCTGTGCTACTATATATCTGTCTCTAGCTGAGCAGCGACCTGAAGGAGGAGGAGCATCCTCTGCTTGCCTCTGCAGTCAGGTGGCCCTGGGACACTTAAATTGCACTGGCCCAGGGGGCAGATGGCACCCTGCCCCCTGGCCCAGCCAGTCCCTTCATGACATAGATAATGAACTGAGGTCTCATTTTAGTATCCAGGCTATGGGTGCTAACAAATTACTTATTAGTAAATCTACAAATTGTGAACGTTAACTGAACAAACCCTTATAGTCCTCTACTAAACTCCTTGGGTACTTTGCTGTTATAGACATCTTGTGATTTTTTTTTTACATGTAAGTATAACAATTACTTTGTCTCCATTTATATTTCATTGCATACGTAAGTATTATTCTCTTGTCATGGTTGCGTGAAATAAAGGCTATATATCCTATCTTAAAAATATGGATCTGACAGTAGTAGAGTCAGAATCTTGACCAGCAGAGTTGCTTTTGTGCAGCAAAGTGGATTCTGGCTGTGAGAGTGTGCCTCGAGGTACAATATTCTCACATATCCCATGAAGAATAGAAGTATCATGTAGCTGTGGGTGGACATTTCTGTTGTTTTTCAAAGTTGAAAAAAAGAATAATATTTTTTTTAAATGTCAACTGTATTGGTATTTTTCCTATAGTTTACCATGCAATACAGGGAATTTTGTTTTTGGATAGAATCTACAGTATGTTATTAAATTATTACCATGTCAATCTTAAAGATCATTGAATTGATGTTTCTTCCAGAACACTGCATGTTCACAGCAATCATTCTTGATAGTAGAGCAATTATTGGTTTACTTTTTATAACCTGTTTTCTGCCCTAATGCTTACATTTAACTACTTAGTAAACTTGTTTTTTGCAGAATGATGTATTATTATGATATGTAATATTGTTCATAGGCTTATGTGACTTTTGCTGAGAATTGCAGTAAGGATATAAAGTACAGTATAAACATGTAAACATACAGGGGTAACTTAAATTATCCGTGAGTCGACTCATACAATTTGTTCTGTGTAAGAGCCCGGAGCTAAGTAATTACAGACACGTGATCAAGCCACAAGCAGCTCTAAGGCTGCATTTAACCCTCATTTCTACTTGCCACTCCCATGGGTCCATTTGTGGGTTTCTCGCAGGTCTGCAATAGGATAGACCCAGTCACTTTACACAGGGGAACAGACTTCGCAAATAATTGACTCAGCCTCATCAAAAGTAATCATATATAGAGGAAGAAGTGCATACATTGACGGCAGAATTGAAAGTATATTTTAGAATTAGGGGGTCTATTTACTAAGCCTTGGATGGGGATTGAGTGCACAGAGATAACTGTCATTTTTCAAACCCAGCCTGTGACATGGAAGTTAGGACCTGATTGGCTGGTACCTTAACTCTGTGCACTTTATCTCCAGCCAAGGCTTAGTAAATAGACCCCTAGATTGGGAAAATCCATTAGTCAAGCTGATAGGATGAGGCTCCTGTTGCAAGAGAGCAATTTCATATCACTATGTTATACTGCATAACACTTTTGACCATGCTGCCTCTCACTCAGGTATGAGTCAATTGGCGTTTCACTTTCCATCCATGTCGACACAAGATTTTCTCTGACTCTAAATGACCTCATGTAAACTTTTTTTTTCCGCAAGCATGTATCAAGAATTATTTTCTAATATTATACATAGAACATATCTTTCTCCCAATAGGCAATTCGTTACGGGTCTTGTACCAACAGATAGATGTCCAAATTGCAATTGAGAACTGACAGACTTATATCACATGTTGTGGGACTGCCCAATAATAAGGGGGTTTTGGATGAGAGTAAAATGTGATGCAGAAAAGACCCTAATTAATTACATTCCTCTGTCCCCAGAATAGGCTATAAGCTCCGCAGCTAAGTAAACCATTCTGCAGATCTGGGTGGCCTCTGGTCCTCCCGTGTTTTCTTTATATAAAGATAAATTACATAATATCTTTAGAATGGACTGGGCTGTGACCATGTTCAAAAAGGAGAGACATGTGGGTGCCTTTTTTGACGTATGGGAGAGCTATATTGCTGACCTGCCTCTATCAATGAGAATTAGGATTCATAAAAGCCTACACTTGACCTCCTGGTATGGTCTTAGAATATTAGAAGGCATTCCTCCAATTTGTTTGTCAACTGATGGGCTACCTTGAATTTTCTATTTTTTATTTTATTTATTTATTTTATCTTTTTTTCTTTTCTTTTCTTGATTGGCACAGAACGTGGATGCTGCCAAACTAATAAATGCTGTAATCAAAAGTACATTATTGTATGCTATTACAAATCAACTATCTCAAACGAAGACACTGTTAAACTTTTTGAATTCTGACTACACTGTATGTGTTATTCACCAAAGGAAAGGTTTATTTTTTGAAAAGTAATGTAACAATTTGAATAACAACCACAAAATATGAACAAATGTCATCTCTTTATTACATTTTATGTATAACTGATCCTTGGCTTCATTAAAAAATTGTTTCACAAGAAAGTATTTTTTATTTATATATATATATATATATATATATATATATTGTCTAAAGGTATTTGTACTTGCAGTTGCCAACTTGTCTCTATGAAATGATGCATATGTATTTAGTTTTATACTGCCTAGAATGACTTTGCTGGCATAATGACATTTCCTTTGAAGAAGATAGTTTGCTCTGGATGATGAACAGATAAGATTAAATTAGGTTGTTTCATGTGTGCCAACTTTTTTCAAATTAAATTTCTTAATGTTCTTTTAATCATTTAATTAAGTTACAATAGGTTTAGACAGGGCAAATATCATTTTTTTTTAATATGCAAAGGAATCTAATTTCATCACACTGGGTGTGTAGGAGTTCATTACTTTCAATGAAGTACCATTAGCACATCTACACATATACTAAAACTGTAAGTGTTGTGTTTGTACATAGCATTTAAAAAAAAATATACTTATAGGGACTGTTTACGAACTATGGAGATGAAAAAAACCTAGATTTTGAATTTTTTGCCTGGCTGTTTGTCTGTCTGTTCGTTCTGGCATCACGCAAAAACTACTGGATGTGTTTGGATGTTTTTTCACTATTGCATAGCTTAGTGATCTAGGGCCTAATTCAGACTGGCTTGCTGCAGAGGCAGCGATCGCAGTTTGAAGCCCTTTGAGGAGTGCGCTCGGGCCCCCCCGGGAGCCCAGTGAGATGCTAAAAGCTGATTGACAGGCAGAGGCAGTAGTGGGGCGGGAGGGGGCCGGAGGGGGCGTGCCAACGGTGTTAGAACGCCGTTGGTGGGGCGCCGTCTGCAGAACTCTGGCATGTCCGGACTGTTGCGGAGGTGGGCCTTGGTGACTGCGTGATGTCACATGCAGCCAATGCGGCCCGGGACGCAATGGGTAGTTGCCTGCCAGCCTTGCTATGCTTTAGCACCCGTGCGGGGGGTTCAGGGCCTACGGGGTCAACTAGCCCTGTGCTGGGTCCCCCCCACATATCTAAGAAACTGATCACACAATACCTTGCTAAAGTATTCATCCCCCTTGGCTTTTTACCTATTTTGTTACATTACAACCTGTAATTTAATTTTCTTTTTTATCTGAATTTTATGTGATGGAAATGCACAAAATAGTCTAAGTTGGTGAGGTGAAATGAGAAAAATGTATATAAAAATTATTTTTATAAATAAACATTTGAAAATTGGCATGCGCATATGTATTCATCCCCTTTGCTATGAAGCCCCTCAAAAGTTCTGGTGCAACCAATTACCTTCAGAAGTCACATAATTAATTAGGGAAATGAAGTCCACCTGTGTACAATCTAAATGTCACATGATCCATCAGTATAAACACACCTTTTCTGAAAGGCCCCAGAGGCTGCAACACCACTAAGCAAGAGGCATCACACCATGAAGACCAAGGAGCTCTCCAATCAAGTCAGCGACAAAGTTGTTGAGAAGTACAAGTCAGGGTTGGGAATTTTTTTTTGGAGTCCCAAAAACGGTCCTGACATGCCCTTGTTCGGTATCCCCCTGTCCCCCCAACAGACCAGATGGACGCTGCTGAAGCGAGCGACCGTGCAGCTGCATTCATCTCTGAATTAGGCCCTGAGTCTGTGGGAGTAATTCAGAGTTGATCGCAGCAGCAAATTTGTTAGCAGTTGGGCAAAACCATGTGCATTGCAGGTGTGGCAGATATAACATTTGCAAAGAGAGTTAGATTTGGGTGGGCTATTTTGTTTCTGTGCAGGGTAAATACTGGCTGCTTTGTTTATACACTGCAATTTAGATTTCAGTTTGAACACACCACACCCAAATCTAATTCTCTCTGCACATGTTATATCTGCCCCCCCCTGCAGTGCACATGGTTTTGACCAACTACTAACTGCAAACAACTCTGAATTAGGGCACTGCATCATAGCACTTTGAATACAGATTGACTCAGTTGCACACAATTATACAAATGATAGTGTCACATATCGAATGAATCAGCACAGTTTCCTGGTGTGGCCTGGTCACATTGCATTTTGACTAAGATGCATTTTTTGGGTGAAAATACATTTGACCCAAGCAGAGTCTCAATGGAGCTGGTCTGCTGAAACGCGCTGGTTGCAGCGACTGCAGCAACAATGTATGAGGACACATTGGTATTTTTTGTTTTATACATATAATTATAAATCTTGCCATTGTACAGTTTGTAGTTTGACCATCTCAGTTTTATTTTCTGGAACCTGTTGTCCACTTTACATTCATCAACTCCTGGCTGTGTCATGTTCCTCTGCTGGCAGATGACAGAATAAACTTAGTTGGCAGCATTTAGAAATAATTTTAGCAATACTTTGCTGCTGAGCAGATGCCTGTAAGCATATTATGGGAGACACTTTCCAGGTGGACTCCAATGCACTGTATTCATGCCTGTTACAAAATGTTTACTGAGTTTAGTTCAAATATAATTTTGTTGACAATGTAAATGTTTCGCTTCAAAAAATATAAACTAATAACGACCAGAATAGTCACCTTCAGCTAACAGAATAAAACAAAATGTAAAGTGTATTTATTTGGCCAGTATGATAAATGTACAATAACAGTTAATTATAACTTGTAACTGAATGGGCAATGTTCACCAATATCCTGCATTAACAACTAAATGAAAGAACTCCTGCAATATGACATCTACTCAAGATATTATGCTCCTTTAGTGATCTATAACCTTGTATATAGTCATAGAGTATGTTTCTGCAGGTAAAGATAAAGGAAGGCGGGGGGGGGGGGGGGCACACAATTAACTCGATTTGGAGTCAGTATCCTTTATGACAATAATATTTATTGTAAAACATACTGAAAGTGTAAATAAACATCTCACATAGGGGGAGATTTATCAACACTTGGGGAGAGAAAAAGTGGGCAGAGATAAAGTACCGACCAATCAGCTCTTGTTATTTTACAGGATGTGCTAGAATATCCTGGATGGTAATTTTTTATCTTTCTCCACTTTATCTCTCTCCAAATTTTAATATATCTCCAATAAAGTGTAAGAACTTTACAGCATATATGTTAAATGTCAGCAAGAGCCAAGTCTTAGTCATCCAACTGTTGATTTTGATTTCCTCTTGGGAAAAAGAGTTCCTTTGTGATCAGAATAGTGTACCGGTTTATTAGAATAAGGGTTTTACCAGGGTATGGCCATTCAAATTGTGAATAGATTTAAAAAGCATGCTGTCCAATCCCAATTAGAAAATAAACTTCAAGAAGTTGACGATCACAATAAAATATATCCTTCAAAAGCTCTTCTTCGGGAATTGTCTTCTATTAGAAGCCAATTAAAAAAATATTGATGGCCCATACCTGGATTGCCTTTAATAGAATGCTTAAGAAGTTCTGCTCTAGTAAAAAATAACAGGGTCTATGTCAGCAATTGAGGTCGTAACAAGCTAGGAATAGGATTAAGCAAATCTTTTCCACTTCAGCTGTTAAAGTAGTGAATCCTACAGGACATAACCAGCCAATTCCCAGAGTACTACTGTATGCTGAATTACTGTATATAACTTGTCCTCAAACCCTCCATTTACCAGCCTTTGACTACATCAGTCCAATCTTTCATTGAAGGCATAGATCTCCCTTCTCTGTCCATGGACCAATTTCATTTGCTGAATGCTCCTTGGACAGCTCAGGAGGTGGTGTCAGTGATTGATGCTCTTCCTTTTGGTAAATCTC
The DNA here is from genome assembly GCF_028390025.1 of Pseudophryne corroboree. Lineage (NCBI taxonomy): Eukaryota > Metazoa > Chordata > Amphibia > Anura > Myobatrachidae > Pseudophryne > Pseudophryne corroboree. The sequence continues at coordinate 705,893,476 of NC_086447.1, forward strand.
CCAGCACTGACAGCTTTATTAATGATTTTTATAAAACCTTTCAGTACCTGCTGCTCCCCACACTTATAGTCAACGAGGTCACTGACTCTTGCACATTTCCACATGAGATGTTAGAGGCACAAATTGTCACTTTGCTGAAGTCAGTGAAAGATTCAGCATACTGTAAAATTGACCACCACATTACACTTTTAAATGGTGATGTAAAAATGTATGCGAAGATGATTGCCAATAGGCTCAGCCCATGCCTTCCCTTCTTAATTCACACCAATCAGGTGAGATTCATGTCAGACAGACAAGCCTCAGATAATACCCGAAGAGTCAACTCTCTCACTATCTTAGCAGGTTATATATTACTATCTCTTGATGCTGAGAAGGCATTTGATAGGGTTAACTGGCTAGATATGTGAACCATGCTTTCTTAGTTCTGTTTTCAAGATCAAATTCTTGCCTCTATTTTAGCTCTATATAGTGTTCCTTCGCCAAGGTATTTAGTAATAGTTTCCTGTCTGATGCCTTTCCCATTTCTAACGGTACCCGACAGGAATGTCCACTGTCTCCCCTCATCTTTGATTTGGTAATTAAACCATTGGCTGCTAAGATTCATGCTGCTGCAGATTTCCCTGGATTGCAGGTTGAGCACACTATCCATAAATTCTGCTCTTTGCAGACGATGTACTTCTTTTTGTCCCAGAGCCCTTGACCTAATTACCATGTCTTCATAAAGTATTGGATATTACAGTGAAGCTTCCCATTTTTAAATTGAACACTTCTAAATCAAATGCATTACCTATGAATTTTCCTGAGTCTTTTGTAACAACACTACATTCTCAGTTTAAATATACCAGGCAGTCTATTTTGATTCATTATTTGGGTGTACTGTATATATCTCTATGACCCTTTAACCCTGTGTTTGGTGTTAACCTCCCTCCTTTGATTGCACAATTATCCTCTTTTACAAAGTTATGGCAATCTTTCGATATATTCTGATTAGGCCAATTAGCAGCATTTAAAATGTCCCTGCTCCCTAAACTTATGTACCTATTTTGCTTAATTCCCCTTATCTTCCTTAAAGTCTATGTAAATAGATGTCTGACCATCATGCCCACTTTATCTGGAAACTTCGCCCTCCAAAATAGCATACTCTAGGATGATTTTGGCCAAACATTGGGGTGGTTTAGCACTTCCTGACCTCGCCAAGTATCAGAAGGCTTGTTTTTTGGTCCAGCTTCCGGAATTGGACTTCCTTCTCTAAAGGTAAAAGTTGGGTACTTTTAGAAAAGGTGTGATGTACAACCTATCCTTTAGTGGACCTCTCCATACTGTTAGCTCCATTACACTTTTAGCCACCAAAGCCTCATTGACATTTGGGACAGGTTTTTATCTCACTTAAAACTTGTATCCCTCCTTATTGCTAATCTCTCTTTTCTAGCCCGTTCTAAATTGATTCCCAATTTAATGGAAGGGAGCATGGTATTTAAATTCTCTAGCTTGCTGGACCGTTATTCTCTCCCACCTACAATGTTGTTGCAGTACTACAGATTTGTCACTGGTTTAGGAATGTTATTGTACCAAGCCTTTGGGTTAGCAGGTATACGCTCCATAGACTTGGTTTCACTCCTTACATCTTGTAAAGGTCATGATGACATTTCATACTGGTTTAAGGCAGGTTCAACTTCAATAGATGCAGTGTGTTAAGCCCCCTTCCCAGATATGGTGGGAGCGTGACTTGGTTCATCATATTTCTGATGCTCAGTGGGAGTTGATTTACACTTTACCTTACTGTATGTCTAAATGCTTAAATCACTAGGAAATGTATATTAAACTGTTATATAGACTATACCTCACTCCAGTTCACCTATATACTATCTGGCCGGCACAATAAAAATTTTGCTGCAAAATTGTAGAGAGGTTGGTAATATATATCATATTTTTTTGACATGCCCTACACGTAAACGTTTTTGGGAAGAGGAATTTTCTTTAATATATAAAGTAATAGGGAACACCCTATCTCCTGCCCCTGACCTGCCACTTCTACATTTGTATCATGCAATGGTACAACCATCTCAAAGATATGTGATAGGCCATTGCAGCATGTGTTGCTCTAGCCCAGTACTGGAAGCAGTCTCACTTTTCTTCTCTGCTTAAAGTGTTTGAAGAAGTTAATTTTCATTATGATATGGGAGCAACTTATGTGCCCTACTTGACCGTGGGATCCTCTCCCCTTGAGAAGTGATGGCCATGGCATAAATATGTCACAAATGGTGAAGGAGCGCAACTTGTTCATAAGTTATCAGTGTCTGATTCGCCTCAAATCCGTTCGAAAGAAGATCATCTTTCTTGATCTAATACTATTTGTTATAGTATATACAGTACTGTTTTTGTTTATTTATTATGTTTTATGTGTGGATATACCGTACTCTCCACCCTCCCAATTGCTAATCCACTCTCCTTTTTTCTTTTCTGTTTCCCATAATTTGCTTAAAACTCCAATAATAAATTAATGATAAAAAGAAAAGAACAAGGGTTTTTATTCATCATACACCATTTTGGGGGCTAATCCATTTGGCATTGAAACATATGCAATGTGTTATAATGCCAGTTTTTAAAAGTTGATACTCAGTTCCCAAATCACACTACCATGTTAATACAACCACGTATAAAAGTAAATGACAACATCTGTTCAGATGTTCAGGAAGTACTTGGAAGAAGGCTGCTGGAATATTCAACTGATCTTGTTTTGATGTATGGGTGCAAAAAGCATGACATTGATCTTCGTCATTACCTCATAAAAAGAGAGATGTTTCGTCATTGCCTCATATAAAGGGAGAGGTATGCTCAGCTGTATATAGCACTCCCTTTGAAGGGGCTGTGTAGTGCGTAAGTGCATAAAACCAGTATTAACTTTATGAAGGTGTTATAGGCATACTTGCCTACCCATCTGGAATGGCCAGGAGGCTCCTGAAAATTGTGTGGCACTCCTGGCCCTCTGGAAAGGTTGGCAAGTGTCCTGCAACCACCTCCATCCCCTTGCACCATGACCCCCAGCTACACGCAATGGAGCACAAGTAGGCGGCTGATTTGACCAGATGACACGATTTGTGTTAAATGGTATCATCATAACCCCACTCCTCACTATACAGTGCCTGTTTTCTCAGCACTGTAGAGCAGGGGATGGAGCCACGATGATGCGATTGTGCCACCATGCCTCCAGACAGCCCACCTGTGTGCTAACCATGCTCCCTTTCCATTGACCAGCACTCTTGGAAGAGGGGGAAGCCAAGTCAGTTAGTATGGTTATAGGAATCTCAGTGAGTCTATTAAAAAAAATAGTTGTTCTCTTTTCAAACATAGTGTACTTGTCAGTTGTGTATTTCATGCCCATCCAGGATTACAAGTAACCCGAAACAAGGTTGTAGAATGGGCCTGGAAGTGTTTCAGTATTGGAGATAGCAGTGTAGACAAGGCATTTTCTTCAAGGATAAAAAAGGGCTAACCTGAGACTGATATCCTGACATCATATTCTGACAAAATATTTCAAGTTTCAGGAGTTGTTCTACTAAGTTAAGAAATGCAACATAACAACTTTAAGCAAAAATAAATTAATAATTTTCCCTTTATGTCAATATAAATTACCGCTGTACTCCTTTTATTAGATGCTCTGGTATTGCTTTGATTTATTCCACTATAGACAACCAAATACTGATTCTGCATGTTCATTATAACTTCCTTGTTTTATCTATCGCTTGCTTCCAGTACAATACTGTTGCAATTTATGAGCATTCTGTACTGCTCATTATACTAGTTAATATGCAGGACCTGATGTGTTTAATTAATATTTAGTTCTGTTCAGAAATATTTGCATTTTCTAATAATATATTCTGATTAGCAGGTTTTATTGCTTAAATTACCCATATTTATCATTAATATGATACATATTAATCTGGACAGACATATCCATTTTATGCATGTATAATATGTCTTCATCTTTCATTCTAAAAAGAGTTGATATCACATCTTTACACTTCATTATTTTTTATTGTGAATTAATTGACAAATGAGCGCTTGCAAAAGTTCAGCATCTGATTGTTATGTCCTCTTTGTCCTTGGCAGTTTAAGAAAATGGCTTTGCAAACAGCGATCCCTAAAATCGTACACTGATGTTGGCCTCTGCGTGACCTATGTCTTTTCAATCAGAAAATGAAGTTAGAGGGAATACATTCTGATGTTATTTTCAGCTTTACTGCTGAATGCACTGTAGGAATCTCCATCTGTGTCAGCTATCACTTGCATTTCCCTTGCATACACAAGGACCTTCATGTTATGTGATGAACCAAGTCCATTCTGATCACTCTCCAATGATCTGAAAAATGAGCATTTTAAGAGTGCTGTCTTTCTATAAGAAATCTACACCATGGCCAAAAAACCACAACGTGGAAATGAATTGTTAGTTTTCTCATGAAAATTTAAGGTGCACTTAACAGTGAAAGAAATCAGTTTTATACAATACGATGTAAAGTAGAAATTGTGTACCAATATTTAGTCTTATGCTTGTCAAAGTGTATAAGCGGCTGATTTTTAGTTGTTAGCCATATTTTTCTAGCTAGTGGGTTTTAGGCTTTATTTTCCAATTTTAAACAATTCATAGCTGGTCACCATACGTAGCATATGATCATGTTCACTGCATTATCAGTATATCGTAATACATTTGGAAGATCACGTAACTTTTAGCTGGCAAGTATATTTTTATTAAGGTGTGTATTCAATGCATGTTGGATCCTTTCCGACGGAAAGGATCCGACAATGACAGTATTCAATTTTATTTATAGTTGGATTGGCATTGTCGAAAATTGGGCTAAATATCGGGCTAAAAACTGTTGGATTTGGCCGCAAATCCGACAAAACACGTGGATCCACGGATAATCCGCCGATCCACGTTTTCCGACAAGTCAGAATTGGCGAACTGTCGGAAAAACGGCTGCCACATTGCATAGGTCGCATCACTATTAGACCTGAAAAAGTCTTTCCGACAAAAAGTCTTTCCGACAAGACGGCAGTTCCGACAAGAATTGAACACATCTATAAGCCAGGAATGGTTACACATGAATCTGTAATTATATGTGGGGATAGCCTATAAAGTATCGTGCTCATCGCAGGGGCATTTTAACAGAGGAGGTGGCCCGTGTTCACCTCCGGGTGGGCCGCCTCCTCTGCAAGGCATTGTGCCAAAATCTACTGCGCATGCGTAGGTCTCCGGAAACATGGCACCTGCCATGTTCTGGAGAACAATTTGACTACTGCGCATGTGCCACGGCCATTTTGGCTACAATTTTTGCTGTGACTGCAGCGCCCGATGCTGGATTTCAGAAAGGTAAGTATTAAAATAGGGGTGCAGTGTAAGTGTGTGGACCCGCCAGGACCCAGGGGCCCGTGTGCGCCACACACATGGCACTCATTATAGAAACACAAATGGCTCATCGTCATGTACACTATTTAATTATTGTAAAGGAAATATGTGGACCTGCGATTCTAGTTGTTTAATTTACTGTAGAATATAGTACTAAGAATTGTCTGTCAGTTTACACAATGTGGTCACACCTCTCTTGCAGTCTAGTCTTCAGTTCTTTACATTCATTAAATACTTTATAGCCCTTTTTTGTCTTTTTATTTTGAAAAGAAAAATATGTTTTACTACATAATTTTTACCAAATATTTGCTATTGCTTGGGGAGTACTTTCCTTTCAAAGCCATGTCCAGGTAGGACTCAAACCAGTTAAAAAGCATACAATAACCATGATAAAATTTACATTGAATGGAAGTTTTTGTTTGGCTATAAGGGGCTGAATTTTGTGTAAATTGGCCATCTTAATATGTATTGCAGTATATGGAATACAACATTTTTAATTCAGAGTACAGTTCAAAGTAGCTAGAGTAGCCTTAATCAGTGAGGCGCGGTGAGGTCAATGGTTGGGGAGCCACTGGCTAGTATCAGAGCCAGACTAAGACTGGGTTCACACTTGATGACATGCACCTGATGCTGTATATCTGCCGAACCATTCACATCGTTCAGTGTGTATACACTATAGGATTAATGATTCACACTCCCGCAGCCCGTGGGTTGTTAACAAAGTCCAATATCTTTAGTTTCAGCTTTGAAATCGAAAGATATTGGACAAGACTGCATGCACCTGGATGAAGGTGGACGCCGTCAAGGATGATATCAGGGACAATATCGTTCAGTGTGTATGTCCAATATCTTTTCACTTGACGATGTTGCATCTTATGCGCATCAAGTGTGCACCCAGCCTTACACACACATATATGATTTAGTGGTGAGTTTTGACAATAAAACATGATTAGAATAATACAAAGATGACATTCTAAGTTTTATTGGCCAAATAAAATAGGGTTCAAATTTGTAAAATGTGCAAGCTTAGCGCTAAACTCGAACAATGTAATAGGATGCGGTAACATGCAAACATGCATGTTTCCTGCAATCCTGCAACTCTCAATGGCAAAACTCACATCCAGATGTTTTGCCATTGCACACATACAACCATACAACTTAGGCAATGTTATAGGGTGCGAGTTGTAAGCTTGCACATAAAACATCACCAAAACCCCAACAAAAACATAGACAAGCTTCTGGATGGTGAGTTTGACAGAAAATTGAGAAATAGTTAAAAAGTATAATAAAAAAAAGCATAACCAGCCCTGCGCTCTTGGAGTCAGTCCTGGTTGAAAAAGATTCAGGGGAAAAAAAGACTGAGGTCTCCTGGCATTTTAACAACCAGCACATGGTTCATGGACCGGTACTGGTACCAAGAATACAGTGGAAAAAATACTTAGAGGTCCCACGTATTTTTTTAAACAATCACTGGGCTCCACTAGTCACAGCCAAGGGACACATTTATATTGGTCCTGGCGGCCGTAGCATTACCCCCCCCAACTGCTCAGCGCAATAAAGGGGGCTGAAGACCAGGGCTACCCTGGCATTCCTTACTGGTGGATGCTTAGTTGATAACATTAAAGTGTAACATTAAAATAATAAATATATTAATGCAATATGTTAATATAATATTTTACTGTAGAGATACAGGTCCCAGCAAGCCTCCCTTGCATGCTGGTACTTGGAGAACCACAAGTACAAGCATGTGGGGCATTAAAGGTACCACTGGTACATGTAGTTCTATTGTAAAAGAAATGGTAAAATAAAGACAGTACACCAACACCATAATAAGTACAACTTAAATAAAGCATACATGCACACTCTATATTAAATCAATATTTTAATATTTAAATTAGATCACCCTTTCTCTTCAAAACAGCATCAATTCTTCTAGATACATTTGCACACAGTTCTTCAAGGAAATCTGCAGGGAAGTTGTTCCTAACATCTTGGAGAACTGACCACAGATCTTCTATGGATGCAGGCTTGCTCAAATCCTTCTGTCTCTTCATGTAATCCCAGGACAGACTCAATGATGTTGAGATCAGGGCTCTGTGGGGCCATATCATCACTTCCAAGTCTACTTGTTCATCTTTATGTTGAAGATAGTTCTTAATGACATTGGCTGTATCTTTGGGGTCGTTGTCCTGTTGCAGAATAAATTTGGAGCCACCCTGGTAGTACTGCATGATGGATAAGTATCAGAAGACCTGGCCACATCTGAGCAGACCACTGCAGGTGTGCAAACAGCATGCCGCCAAGTCATTAGAGCATGCCTGACTCTCACCGGCAGCCTGACGGTTAAGAAATGGGGTCCAAACAACATTCCCTGAGACCATGACAGGTACATTACCCACTCCATTTCAGAGAAAATCCACTGAACCTAAATGGAGCATAACAGATTTTGACCAATTAACTTGAAATCCTGAAACCTCCCCAAATTATTGTATATATGAAAAATGAGAAGCAAGAATTCGTAAGGTTGTGATACATATACTGTAGTAAAATATTAGAGATGTGCACTGGAAATTTTTCGGGTTTTGTGTTTTGGTTTTGGATTCGGTTCCACTGCCGTGATTTGGATTCGGACGCGTTTTGGCAAAACCTCCCTGAAAATTTTTAGTCGGATGCGGCTGTGTTTTGGATTCGGGAGTTTTTTGTCAAAAACCCCTCAAAAACAGCTTAAATCATAGAATTTGGGGGTAATTTTGATCCTATAGTATTATTAACCTCAATAACCACAATTTCCACTCATTTCCAGTCTATTCTGAACACCTCACACCTCACAATATTATTTTTAGTCCTAAAATTTGCACCAAGGTCGCTGGATGACTAAGCTAAGCGACCCAAGTGGGCGGCACAAACACCTGACCCATCTAGGCGTGGCACTGCAGTGGGAGACAGAATGGCACTTAAAAAAATTGGCCACAAACATCACATGATGCAAAGATTAAAAAAAAGAGGTGCAAGATGGAATTGTCCTTGGAGCCTCCCACCCACCCGTATGTTGTATAAACAGGACATGCACACTTTAACAAACCCATCATTTCAGCCACAGGGTCTGCCACACGACTGTGGCTGAAATGACTGGTTGGTTCGGGCCCCCACCAAAAAAAGAAGCAATCAATCTCTCATTGCTCAAACTGGCTCTACAGAGGCAAGATGTCCACCTCATCATCATCCTCCGATTCCTCATCCCTTCACTGTGTACATCCCCCTCCTCACAGAGTATTAATTCGTCCCCACTGGAATCCACCATCTCAGGTCCCTGTGTACTTTCTGGAGGCAATTGCTGGTGAATGTCTCCACGGTGGAATTGATTATAATTCATTTTGATGAACATCATCTTCTCCACATTTTGTGGAAGTAACCTCGTACGCCGATCGCTGACAAGGTGACCGGCTGCATTAAACACTATTTTGGAGTACACACTGGAGGGGGGGGGGGGGAGGCAACTTAGGTAAAATAAAGCCAGTTTGTGTAAGGACTTCCAAATTGCCTTTTTCCTGCCAGTATACGTACGGACTGTCTGACGTGCCTACTTGGATGCTGTCACTCATATAATCCTTCACCATTCTTTCAATGGTGACAGAATCATATGCAGTGACAGTAGACATGTCAGTAATCGTTGGCAGATCCTTCAGTCCGGAGCAGATGTCAATTTTCGCTCCTGACTGCCCTGCATCACTGCCAGCGGGTGGTTTTGGAAATATGATCCTTTTCCTGGTAGCTCCAGTGGCAGGAGAAAATGAAGGAGGAGCTGTTGGCGGGTCACGTTCCGTTTGACTTGACAAGTGTCTCACCAGCAGGTCTTTGAACATCTGCAGACTTGTGTCTGCTGGAAAGAGAGATACAACGTAGGCTTTAAACCTAGGATCGAGCACGGTGGCCAATCTGTAGTGCTCTGATTTCAACAGATTGAGCACCCGTGAATCCTGGTTAAGCGAATGAAGGGCTCCATCCACAAGTCCCACATGCCTAGCGGAATTGCTCCATTTTAGCTCCTCCTTCAATCTCTCCAGCTGCTTCTGCAAAAGCCTGATGAGGGGAATGACCTGACTCAGGCTGGCAGTGTCTGAACTGACTTCACGTGTGGCAAGTTCAAAGGGTTGCAGAACCTTGCACAACGTTGAAATCATTCTCCACTGCGCTTGAGTCAGGTGCATTCCCCCTCCTTTGCCTATATCGTAGGCAGATGTATAGGCTTGAATGGCCTTTTGCTGCTCCTCCATCCTCTGAAGCATTAAGAGGGTTGAATTCCACCTTATTACCACCTCTTGCTTCAGATGATGGCAGGGCAGGTTCAGGAGTGTTTGCTGGTGCACCAGTCTTCGTCACGCGGTGTCTGAATGCTGAAAGTGGCCAGCAATTCTTCGGGCCACCGACAGCATCTCTTGCACGCCCCTGTCGTTTTTTTAAAAATTCTGCACCACCAAATACAATGTATGTGCAAAACATGGGACGTGCTGGAATTTGCCCACATGTAATGCACGCACAATATTGGTGGCATTGTCCGATGTCACAAATCCCCAGGAGAGTCCAATTGGGGTAAGCCATTCTGCGATGCTGTTCCTCATTTTCGGTAAGAGGTTGTCAGCTGTGTGCCTCTTATGGAAAGCAGTGATACAAAGCGTAGCCTGCCTAGGAACGAGTTGGCATTTGCGAGATGCTGCTACTGGTGCCGCCGCTGCTGTTCTTGCTGCGGGAGGCAATACATCTACCCAGTGGGCTGTCACAGTCATATAGTCCTGAGTCTGCCCTGCTCCACTTGTCCACATGTCCGTGGTTAAGTGGACATTGGGTACAACTGCATTTTTTAGGACACTGGTGAGTCTTTTTCTGACGTCTGTGTACATTCTCAGTATCGCCTGCCTAGAGAAGTGGAACCTAGATAGTATTTGGTACCGGGGACACACTACCTCAAGAAATTCTCTAATTCCCTGTGAACTAACGCCGGAAACCGGATGCACGTCTAACACCAACACAACTGCCAAGGCCTGAGTTATCCACTTTGCAACAGGATGACTGCTGTGATATTTCATCTTCCTCGCAAAGGACTGTTGGACAGTCAATTGCTTACTGGAAGTAGTACAAGTGGTCTTCCGACTTCCCTTCTGGGATGACGATCGACTCCCAGCAGCAACAATAGCAGCGCCAGCAGCAGTAGGCGTTACACTCAAGGATGCATCGGAGAAATCCCAGTCAGGAGAGGACTCGTCAAACTTGCCAGTGACATGGCCTGCAGGACTATTGGCGTTCCTGTCTAAGGAGGAAATTGACACTGAGGGAGTTGGTGGTGTGGTTTGCAGGAGCTTGAATACAAGAGGAAGGGATTTAGTTGGCAGTGGACTGCTTCCGCTGTCACCCAAAGTTTTTGAACTTGTCAATGACTTCTGATGAATGCGCTCCAGGTGACGTATAAGGGAGGATGTTCCTAGGTGGTTAACATCCTTACCCCTACTTATTACAGCTTGACAAAGGCAACACACGGCTTGACACCTGTTGTCTGCATTTCTGTTAAAATAATTCCACACCGAAGAGGTGATTTTTTTTGTAATTTGACCAGGCATGTCAATGGCCATATTCATCCCACGGACAACAGGTGTCTCCCCGGGTGCCCGACTTAAACAAACCACCTCACCATCAGAATCCTCCTTGTCAATTTCCTCCTCAGCGCCAGCAACACCCATATCCTCATCCTTGTGTACTTCAACAGTGACATCTTCAATTTGACTATCAGGAACTGGACTGTGGGTGCTCCTTCCAGCACTTGCATGGGGCGTGCAAATGGTGGAAGGCGCCACCTCTTCCCGTCCAGTGTTGGGAAGGTCAGGCATCGCAACCGACACAATTGGACTCTCCAAGGGGATTTGTGATTTAGAAGAACGCACAGTTCTTTGCTGTGCTTTTGCCAGCTTAAGTCTTTTCATTTTTCTAGCGGGAGAATGAGTGCTTCCATCCTCATGTGAAGCTGAACCACTAGCTATGAACATAGGCCAGGGCCTCAGCTGTTCCTTGCCACTCCATGTCGTAAATGGCATATTTTCCATGTCGTAAATGGCATATTGGCAAGTTTACGCTTCTCCTCAGATGCTTTTAATTTAGATTTTTGGGTAAGTTCACTGAACTTTAGTTTTTTGGATTTTTTTGATTCTACTATGACATTGGGCATCGGCCTTGGCAGACGACATTGATGGCATTTATCGTCTCGGCCATGACTAGTGGCAGCAGCTTCAGCACGAGGTGTAAGTGGATCTTGATCTTTCCCTATTTTACCCTCCACATTTTTGTTCTCCATTTTTTAATGTGTGGAATTATATGCCAGTAATATATCAATAGCAATGGCCTACTGTACTACTGTACTACTACTGCTGGTCACCAAAATGCTGCACTGTCCTACTATATACTGCTCACAGCAATGCAGCACAGATATGGATACTTGAAGTGATATGGAGCTGCAAGATACAGCAATGACCTACTGTACAGTACTACTGTATATGTATACTGGTGGTCATCACAATGCTGCACTGTATTACTATATACTGCTCACATCAACAATGTAGCACAGATATGGATAGTATACTTGACACAGAGCTGCAAGATACAGCAATGGACTATTGTACTGTACTACTGTATATTTATACTGGTGGTCCCCACAATGCTGCACTGTCTTACTATATACTGCTCACAACAACAATGTAGCACAGATATGGATAGTATACTTGACACAGAGCTGCAAGATACAGCAATGGACTACTGTACTGTACAACTATATACTGTTGGTCACCAGAATGCTGCACTGTCCTACTATATACTGCTCACAACAACAATGCAGCACAGATATGGATAGTATACTTGACACAGAGCTGCAAGATAGCGCAATGGCCTACTGTACTATACTACTGTATATGTATACTGGTGTTCACCACAATGCTGCACTGTCTTACTATATACTGCTCACAACAACAATGCAGCACAGATATGGATAGTATACTTGACACAGAGCTGCAAGATACAGCAATGGACTACTGTACTGTACTACTGTATATTTATACTGGTGGTCCCCACAATGCTGCACTGTCTTACTATATACTGCTCACAGCAACAATGCAGCACAGATATGGATAGTATACTTGACACAATGCTGCAAGATACAGCAATGGACTACTGTACTGTACAACTATATACTGTTGGTCACCAAAATACTGCACTGTCCTACTATATACTGCTCACAACAACAATGCAGCACAGATATGGATAGTATACTTGACACAGAGCTTCAAGATACAGCAATGGACTACTGTACTGTACAACAATATACTGTTGGTCACCAAAATGCTGCACTGTCTTACTATATACTGCTCACAACAACAATGCAGCACATATATGGATAGTATACTTGACACAGAGCTGCAAGATACAGCAATGACCTACTGTACTGTACTACTGTATATGTATACTGGTGGTCACCACAATGCTGCACTGTCTTACTATATACTGCTCACAACAACAATGCAGCACACATATGGATAGTATACTTGACACAGAGCTGCAAGATACAGCAATGGACTATTGTACTGTACTACTGTATATGTATACTGGTGGTCACCACAATGCTGCACTGTCTTACTATATATTGCTGACAACAACAATGCAGCACAGATATGGATAGTATACTTGACACAGAGCTGCAAGATACAGCAATGGACTACTGTACTGTACAACTATATACTGTTGGTCACCAAAATGCTGCACTGTCCTACTATATACTGCTCACAACAACAATGCAGCACAGATATGGATAGTATACTTGACACAGAGCCGTAAGATACAGCAATGCAGCACAGATATGGATACTTGAAGTGACACAGAGCTGCAAGATACAGCAATGGCCTACTGTACTGTACTACTATACTGGTGGTCACCAAAATGCTGCACTGTACTATATATATAATATATACTGGTCACACAACAATGCAACAGATATTGAGCACTGATGATCAGGATACTGTCTAGAACTGAGTCTGACACGGAGCTGCAAGATACAGCAATGGCCTACTGTACTGTACTACTACTATAATTATATACTGGTGGTCCCCACAATGCAGCACACTGAGCACAGATATTTGCATCACACTGAGCACAGATACGGAGCTTTTCAGGGAGAGAACATAGCCACGTCCTCTCCGTTCAATCTCCAATGCACGAGTGTAAATGGCGGCGACGCGTGGCTCTTTACATAGAATACGAATCTCGCGAGAATCCGACAGCGGGATGATGACGTTCGGGCGCGCTTGGGTTAACCGAGCAAGGCGGGAAGATCTGAGGCTGCTTCGGACCCATGTAAAGTAGGTGAAGTTCGGGGGGGTTCGGATCTCTGAGAACCGAACCCGCTCATCTCTATAAAATATCATCCGTAAATGCAGTTGTTTTGTTGCTGATTGCAATTCAGTGAAACCTACAGTAGTATCATTTAGAAGTGTGCATAGTAGAGGGTTGATAGCTATATTAAATAAGAGTACGGGTACCACGAAACATAGCTATTGGACTGCTGCAACATTCATTCAAGTGAAGTGAAGTGGAGGGTGACATGTAGACGTACAAAGAAGACATAATATTTTCTATGTATATTTCTTACCATAGTCAGAACTCTGCAATATACAGGAGTATATCAAGGAAGGCTATGCCTCTGAGATACAGTAGGAGTACATGTCACTCAAAAGTACAGGATGTGAGAGGTTTATGATGCCAGTACTGTGCTATGATGTTAGAGGTACAGTAAGTATACAAACGCAAAGAATACATAGACAGACAGAAGCTCAGGCATACAGGTAGCACAGTAAGTTTAATAATTCAGCATAGGATTAAACAGTAACCCTCTGTTCCATGCTCACTGTGAGTGTCTATCTGATCTGTGTCACCTCTGTCTGTCTGCCCCTCCCCTTTAGAATGTAAGCTCACATGGGATGGGCATTTTCCCCTCATGTACTGTATTTTGCCTTTCCTTATATCATCTACTCCATAATCCCTACAACATCACCTAACCCTTAATTTCTGCCTCCCTGATGCTTATTTCAGTGTCATGACCACTGATGCCACTATATACCCTGCACTTGTCCTGAATTGTCTTGTATTGTAAGAAAAAAAAAACTTCTGTTTTTTTGTTCTTCTCATTTGTTTATGTACTCTGTTAGGCCCTGCGGAACCCTTGTGACACCACATAAATACAGGATAATAATAATAGGTGAATTTCAGTGCCGTTTCTTGCGGCGGGCGAGCCGTGCAACCGCACGGGGCGCCCGCCGTGGCACTTTGCGTGTCCTTGTCTGCTCCTCCTTCCTCTTCCCGAGCACTCCTGCTCGGGGGGCGGAGTTTCACGGAATGACGCGATTGCGTCATGACGTCACGACGCAATCGCGTAATTCCGCGAAACCACGCCCCCCGAGCAGGAGTACTCGGATGATGGAGGAGGAGCAGACTACCTGGAAGGAGGAGGCGGCCGGCGCGAGGGAGGTGAGGCGGCCCGACTTCGAAGAGCGGGAAGGTTCTGTATATGTTAGTAGTCTCTCTCTCTCCCTCCCTTCCTCCACCCCCCCCCACTTGACACCTGCCTTCCGCACTGTATTTAATGGGGACACCTGCCTGCCGCACTGTATTTAATGGGGACATCTGCCTGCCGCACTGTATTTAATGGGGACACCTGCCTGCCATACTGTGTAAAAAGGGGACACCTGCCTGCCGCACTGTGTAAAATGGGGACACCTGCCTGCATAATGTGTAAAATGGGGAAACCTGCCTGCCGTAATTTATAAAATGGGGACACCTGCCTGCATACTGTGTAAAAATGGGACACCTGCCTGCCGTAATGTATAAAATGGGGACACCTGCCTGCGTAATGTGTAAAATGGGGACACCTGCCTGCCATACTGTGTAAAATGGGGACACTTGCCTGCCGTGATGTGTAAAATGGGGACACCTGCCTGCCATACTGTGTAAAATGGGGACACCTGCCTGCCGTACTGTGTAAAATGGGGACTTTAGATTTTTTTATTTTTCCCTGTGGTGGCAGTGATGATATCAGATGAGGCCACGCCCACTTTAATGAGCCCACACCCATTTTAATGAGGGGGGGCGCGCATTTTGAAATCTCGCACTGGGAGCCAAATTGGTTAGAAACAGCCCTGGTGAATTTAAATATTCTAATAGGTAACCTTTCGTGGGACCCTTATTTGCAATAGACCCCATTGATTCACTACGAAAAAGCAGTGAGGATGGTTGCTGAGTGCACCGGAGCAAGTGTGACTGTGATTGAGGATCGTGCAGACAGTGCTTATATGTTTATTTATTTTTTTGTGTGTACACAACTTAATAGAATCCACCTCCTTGAGTAGAGTTGGATATTATAAAGTGCTATAAAGCTTTTTATAATATTGTATTCTATATGTGATAATTTTATTATAATGTTATATGACCAGTCACTATTTATTTTCTTATTAAAAATAATTATTTACATTCAGTGGTTTGAGTCATTTGAGTTCTTGCCAAGAGTCACTTACCGTTTCTTGTAATAAAATAGCGCAGGGAGAAATTTGTTTGTGTCTTAGTTTAAATACTTACCTCACCCCATTGGGATCTTCACCATTGGGATGCCGGCAACGATATTGTGACTGCCATCATCACATCTGCCAGGATGGCATGCTCAGAGCCGTCCCTAGGCATAGGCAAACTAGGCAAATGCCTAGGGTATTTGTAATGCCTAGGGGCACAAGCAGCGTCTGTTGATTAAAATTATATGCAGCATGCCTATATTCTGTGTGTGAGTGCGGCCTTATCTGCATACAAAATGCTACAGTATGTTACAGTGTATTCCAGGAAATCATTGTAACGTAGCATTTTCTATGCAGATACAGCCAAGTTGCACATAGATTATAGGCATGCAGCATATCATTTTAATCAACAGAAGCTGTATGTGCATCCTAGTCACACAGCAATGCAAATTAGACGAATTTTCTGCAAAAAAAGGCGCCAAACGTTAGCAGAGCTGTACGGGAGCTGCTTGGCGTATGAGGACACGTCTGTATCCAAACAGAGGCAGAGGTCACAGTGTTAGCAGCTGTGTGAGTGCTGTGTGTGGGTAGGTTCATTGTGCAATAGTGTTCGGCATATGTGTAAGGCGCATTATGTGTGTCATGTGTATAAATGCATTAATAATGTGCGACATATGTGTAAGGGGCACTATGTGTGTCATTATGTGTATAAGGGCATTAATAAAGGTTGGCATAATCTGTAAGGACATTAATAATGTGTGTCATGTGTAAATGGCATTACTGTGTGGTATTATGTGTATAAAAGCATTACTAATGTGTGGCATTATGTGTAAAAGGTGCTCTACTGTGTGGCATAATGTATAGAAAGGGCACTACTGTGTGGTCTAATGTGAATAAAGAGCAATATGGTGTTGTGTAATGTGAATAAGGAGCAATTCTGTCACGATCCGGGTATCTGGACGCCATTTCTTATCCATCAGATGCCTCCTAAGGCTGACTCAGCGCTCCAGGACCGGATCCCATCTGTTATCCTAATGTTCACATTCCTGCATCCTCTCCTGTCTCTCTGAGACGCTGTCACAGTAACGCCATATTACATCTGGCATGGCGTCTCCCGCGGCCTCCGCCGCCGTCCCTGAGCTTCTGCATGCAGAGTGTCAGAGTGGCGATTACGTCAGCCGCGGCCTCCGCTGTGTCCGCGTGGTTGGATGTGCACTTGTCAGCCTGGCGTCTCCTGTCCCCAGTGGCCGGCGCCGCCATTATTGTTTTCATTACCACATGGATTACAAACCAAACTTCCCTCCAAGTGTCTGCATGGGCGCAGCCATCTTGGATTCTGTCAGCTGATCATTTCCTCCAATCTGTTGTCAGTATTGTTAATCTGCATAATTGCCTAGCCAATCCCTTCCTTGCTGCAGGTATAAATACACTGTGCCTGAGCAAGGAAGGCGTCAGTGCTTTGGTTGTCAAACCTAGTTCCTGTTTGTCTCTCTCCTGTGATTGTCTTCCAGGTTCCAGCTCCTGTCTCAAGACTTCCACCATAGAGACCCGCACCAGCATTCCACCTGCGGTGTAGCCTGACTCTCCGATCCATTGTGGATTCATCTGTTTCCAGCTACAACATTACCTGCTTCCAGCCCAGCTTCCAGCAGAGTACAGCTTCTCTTAAAGGGCCGGTGTCCTTTCTACAGTTTACCACTCTCCACCGGTATTATTATTTCTCCGCTCTCAAGTTCTACATTTCATTCATATTGCATCGCTCTCAAGCTTCATTTATTATTTAACTGTTTCCAGCCAGTATCCACTCCGTGCCAACATCTGTCTGGTTCCAACCAGAACCCACAGCAGCTATTTTATTTACAGCAGTCCAGCTTTCCCTGGAACATCAGCTGGTACGATCCTGGGCTTTCTTCATTGCTACAGTCAGGCCTGGTAAGGACTTTCCAACTCGCAGATAATAAGAACTGTCTCATACTACCAGAGCTCTGTGGCCCCTGCCACCCTGTAGTACCCAGGAACTGTATTATTTCTCTGCTGATTTTATGTTTCTTTTACTGCTACTGTGATGCATGGAGTTTGTCATAAATAAACATCATTGACTTTTATTCAAGTTGTCGTGGTCACGCCTTCGGGCGGTTCTTCTTCATGTTACTTACATGTCCAGGGGTCTGATACAACCTCCCAGGTTCCGGTACATCTCAGCCCCTACAACTGAGGCTGCCTCCCGTCAGCTCAGGCCCTCAGTTGTGACAGTAAGCACTGACCTAATGAATCCAGCCGGAGACCAGGATCAAGCGGCCAGGCCGATGCAAGAACTGGCAGCCCGACTAGAACATCAGGAGGCTGCACAGGGCCACATCATCCGCTGTCTCCAGGATCTCTCTACTCGGCTGGATGGGATTCAGACAACTCTCCGTGGATCAGGCGCGTCTGGTGCGTCAACCACAGTGACTCCAGCTATAACCCCACCCACCTTACCCATTTCTGCTCCACGTCTTCATCTTCCAACGCCTGCAAAATTTGACGGATCTCCAAGATTCTGCAGCGGATTTCTCAACCAGTGTGAGATTCAGTTTGAGCTACAACCTGGCAATTTTCCCAGTGACCGTACAAAAATTGCCTACATTATTTCTCTTCTCAGTGGCTCAGCCCTTGATTGGGCATCACCGTTATGGGAGAGGTCCGACACCCTGCTATCTTCCTACACTGCCTTCGTGTCAACATTCAGGCGCATCTTCGACGAGCCAGGCCGGGTAACCTCAGCTTCATCCGAGATTCTCCGTTTACGCCAGGGGTCACGTACTGTAGGACAATATCTGATACAGTTCCAGATCCTGGCATCCGAACTGACATGGAACGACGAGGCCCTGTATGCTGCATTCTGGCATGGCTTATCTGAGCGTATTAAAGATGAGTTAGCTACCAGAGACTTACCCTCTAAGTTAGATGAGCTAATCTCACTCTGCACGAAAGTTGATTTACGTTTCAGAGAGAGAGCAACTGAGCGTGGAAGATCATCTGCTCCAAAATCTTCTGCTCCTCCTCCTCGCCAACTGTCACAAACTAAAGATGAGCCCATGCAAATTGGCCGTTCCCGTTTAACTCCTGCTGAGCGCCGAAGACGTCTCTCCGAGTCTCTCTGTCTTTATTGTGCAGCTCCGTCTCACACCATTAATGCCTGTCCCAAACGTCCGGGAAACTCCAAATCCTAGCTCGCCAAGGAGAATGCCGGCTAGGAGTAATGATCTCCTCTCCATCTCCTCAAGATTGTAATCTCCCAGTCTCGCTTCAAGTTGCTCAACGTTATCGGAACGTCATTGCCCTCCTTGATTCCGGAGCAGCTGGGAACTTTATTACCGAAGCCTATGTTAAACGGTGGTCCCTACCCACCGAGAGACTTCCTTCCTCCATTTCTTTAACTGCCGTGGATGGCAGCAAAATTTTTGATGCAGTTATTTCTTTAAGGACTCTACCAGTTCGTCTGAGAGTGGGAGTTCTTCATTCCGAACTAATTTCTTTTTTAGTGATTCCTAGAGCCACACATCCTGTGGTCCTGGGCCTTCCATGGCTCCGTCTTCACAATCCTACAATTGATTGGACGACTACGCAAATCCTGGCATGGGGTTCCTCCTGTGCTGAGACATGTTTGTTTAAAGTATTGCCTGTCTGTTCTTCCTCCCCCAGGTCGTCTGATGTTCCACCTCCTCCATATCAAGATTTCACGGATGTGTTCAGTAAAGCTTCTGCTGATATCCTTCCTCCTCATAGAGAATGGGACTGCCCGATTGATCTCATTCCAGGGAAGGTTCCACCTCGAGGCCGAACTTATCCGTTGTCTCTGCCTGAGACGCATTCTATGGAGGAATACATTAAAGAGAACCTAGCAAAGGGGTTCATTCGACCTTCTTCTTCCCCAGCCGGCGCAGGCTTCTTTTTTGTAAAAAAGAAAGATGGTGGTCTGCGGCCGTGCATCGACTACAGAGGTTTGAATGACATTACCATCAAGAACCGTTATCCTTTACCCCTGATTACTGAGCTCTTTGACAGAGTTAGCGGAGCTACCATCTTTACAAAGCTGGACTTGAGAGGTGCATACAATCTCATCCGGATCCGTGAGGGTGACGAGTGGAAGACCGCCTTTAACACCCGTGACGGACATTATGAGTACCTCGTCATGCCCTTCGGATTGAGCAATGCTCCAGCTGTCTTCCAGCATTTTGTCAATGAGATCTTCAGAGACATTCTATACCGTCATGTCGTGGTCTATCTAGACGATATCCTCATTTTTGCCAACGATTTAGAGGAACATTGTTTTTGGGTTAAAGAGGTTCTGTCCCGTCTCCGTGTCAATCATCTCTATTGCAAATTAGAGAAATGCGTCTTTGAAGTCAAGTCCATTCCGTTTCTAGGGTACATTGTGTCCGGTTCCGGACTAGAGATGGATCCTGAGAAACTACAAGCAATCCAAAATTGGCCGGTACCCTTAACCCTCAAAGGGGTCCAGAGGTTCTTAGGGTTCGCCAACTATTACCGAAAGTTTATACGAGACTTTTCCACCATTGTGGCGCCTATTACTGCTTTCACTAAGAAGGGTGCTAACCCGTCCAAGTGGTCTGAAGAAGCCATGCAAGCATTTCATCTTTTAAAACAAAGGTTCATCTCTGCGCCTGTTCTGAAACAGCCTGACATCGACTCTCCTTTCATCTTAGAGGTGGATGCCTCCTCCGTTGGAGTAGGAGCGGTGTTATCTCAGAGGGCTAAAGATGGCCATTTACACCCTTGCAGTTTCTTCTCCCGGAAGTTCTCCCCAGCTGAGCGCAACTATGCCATTGGCGACCAGGAGTTGCTAGCCATCAAGCTCGCTCTAGAAGAGTGGAGGTATCTGTTGGAGGGAGCTTCTCATTCAATCACCATACTTACAGACCACAAGAACCTTTTATATCTGAAAGGCGCACAATGTCTCAACCCTCGTCAGGCCAGATGGGCACTTTTCTTTTCCAGGTTCGACTTTAAACTCCAGTTCTGTCCGGGCTCTCAGAATCGCAAGGCCGATGCCCTTTCCCGCTCATGGGAGCAAGAAAATGAGTCAGAGTCTTCAGACAAGCATCCTATTATAAATCCGTTGGCATTCTCCACGGTAGGGATGGACTCTACGCCCCCATCAGGGAAAAGTTTTGTGAAACCGATGCTAAGGAAGAAGCTCATGCATTGGGCCCATGCTTCCCGTTTTGCCGGACATACAGGTATCCAAAAAACCCTGGAGTTTATCTCTAGGTCCTATTGGTGGCCAACTCTGAAAAAGGACGTCTTGGAGTTTATTGCATCTTGCCCAAAGTGTGCTCAACATAAGGTATCCCGCCAGTCGCCTGCGGGGCAACTGGTTCCACTATCTGTTCCCCGTCGACCTTGGACCCATTTGTCGATGGATTTTATTACAGATTTACCCATGTGCAACAAGTTCAATACCATCTGGGTGGTAGTTGACCGGTTCACCAAGATGGCACACTTCATTCCTCTCACCGGTCTTCCGTCAGCTTCCAAGTTGGCTCAAGTATTCATACAAGAGATCTTCCGACTCCACGGTCTTCCTGAAGAAATTATCTCAGATCGAGGAGTTCAATTCACAGCCAAATTCTGGCGAAGTTTATGTCAAGTCCTCCAAGTCAAGCTAAAGTTTTCCACGGCTTACCATCCTCAGACCAATGGTCAAACCGAGAGGGTGAATCAGGACTTGGAGGCCTTCCTCCGCATTTATGTGTCCTCCTCTCAAGATGACTGGGTTCAATTACTTCCCTGGGCCGAGTTCTGTCATAACAACCAGTATCATTCTTCATCTGCTTCAACACCATTCTTCACTAACTTTGGATTCCACCCTAAAGTCCCTGAGTTCCAACCGCTTCCAGCAACTTCTGTTCCCGCAGTGGATATCACCTTGCATCAGTTTGCCAATATCTGGAAGAGCGTACGATCAGCTCTGCTCAAGGCATCGTTCAGGTACAAGAAGTTTGCGGATATGAAGCGTCGAGCAGTTCCTTCTCTCAAGGTGGGTGATCGGGTATGGTTATCCACGAAGAATTTGAGGTTAAGAGTTCCCAGTATGAAGTTTGCACCTCGCTATATCGGTCCTTTCAAGATTGAACAAGTCATCAATCCTGTTGCTTACAGACTTCAGTTGCCTCCCTTCTTAAAAATACCCAGGACATTCCATGTTTCCCTGTTGAAACCGCTGATCTTGAATCGGTTTCATTCCTCACTTCCTCCAACTCCGAAAGTCCAAACTCAACGAGGCGTTGAGTATGAAGTAGCCAAGATCCTGGACTCACGTCACCGTTACGGTCAACTACAATATCTTATTGACTGGAAGGGTTATGGCCCTGAGGAACGTTCATGGACCAATGCTTCTGATGTCCATGCTCCTGCCTTGGTCCGGAGATTCCATTCCAAGTTTCCTCAAAAGCCAAAGAAGTGTCCTGGGGCCACTCCTAAAGGGGGGGGGGGTGCTGTCACGATCCGGGTATCTGGACGCCATTTCTTACCCATCAGATGCCTCCTAAGGCTGGCTCAGCGCTCCAGGACCGGATCCCATCTGTTATCCTAATGTTCACATTCCTGCATCCTCTCCTGTCTCTCTGAGACGCTGTCACAGTAACGCCATATTACATCTGGCATGGCGTCTCCCGCGGCCTCCGCCGCCGTCCCTGAGCTTCTGCATGCAGAGTGTCAGAGTGGCGATTACGTCAGCCGCGGCCTCCACTGTGTCCGCGTAGTTGGATGTGCACTTGTCAGCCTGGCGTCTCCTGTCTCCAGTGGCCGGCGCCGCCATTACTGTTTTCATTACCACATGGATTACAAACCAAACTTCCCTCCAAGTGTCTGCATGGGCGCAGCCATCTTGGATTCTGTCAGCTGATCATTTCCTCCAATCTGTTGTCAGTATTGTTAATCTGCATAATTGCCTAGCCAATCCCTTCCTTGCTGCAGGTATAAATACACTGTGCCTGAGCAAGGAAGGCGTCAGTGCTTTGGTTGTCAAACCTAGTTCCTGTTTGTCTCTCTCCTGTGATTGTCTTCCAGGTTCCAGCTCCTGTCTCAAGACTTCCACCATAGAGACCCGCACCAGCATTCCACCTGCGGTGTAGCCTGACTCTCCGATCCATTGTGGATTCATCTGTTTCCAGCTACAACATTACCTGCTTCCAGCCCAGCTTCCAGCAGAGTACAGCTTCTCTTAAAGGGCCGGTGTCCTTTCTACAGTTTACCACTCTCCACCGGTATTATTATTTCTCCGCTCTCAAGTTCTACATTTCATTCATATTGCATCGCTCTCAAGCTTCATTTATTATTTAACTGTTTCCAGCCAGTATCCACTCCGTGCCAACATCTGTCTGGTTCCAACCAGAACCCACAGCAGCTATTTTATTTACAGCAGTCCAGCTTTCCCTGGAACATCAGCTGGTACGATCCTGGGCTTTCTTCATTGCTACAGTCAGGCCTGGTAAGGACTTTTCAACTCGCAGATAATAAGAACTGTCTCATACTACCAGAGCTCTGTGGCCCCTGCCACCCTGTAGTACCCAGGAACTGTATTATTTCTCTGCTGATTTTATGTTTCTTTTACTGCTACTGTGATGCATGGAGTTTGTCATAAATAAACATCATTGACTTTTATTCAAGTTGTCGTGGTCACGCCTTCGGGCGGTTCTTCTTCATGTTACTTACATGTCCAGGGGTCTGATACAACCTCCCAGGTTCCGGTACATCTCAGCCCCTACAACTGAGGCTGCCTCCCGTCAGCTCAGGCCCTCAGTTGTGACAAATTCAGTGTTATGCAATGTGAATAAATGGCACTACTGTGAGGAGTAATATATATAATTAAAGTGGTACTATTATACTGTGTGATGTAATGTCAAAAAGGGACACAATCACATAATATAATGTCAATAAAGTTGCACTTCTGTGTAGAATAATTTGAATCTAGGGTACTATTGTGTGGTCACACCCCTTCCCAGCAAGAACATGACCCTTTTTGGGCTGCACGCTGAATGTGTGCACTGTTCTTTTTTAAAATAGGAGCACCAAACTGAGGACTGCTATGGGTGAGGGGTGATGGTGCTGGGAAAGGGGTGCAGGGTTAGAGGTGGAACTAGCGGTGGAACTAGAGAACACCAGCCAAAATTTTGCCTTGGGGAATCATGTTGGTTAAGGCCAGCTCTGCGCATGCTGATCCCATTTCATCTTTGGTGGTTTCAGTAGTTGGATTTAAAGTGGCAATAATATTAAATACAAAACCAGCCAAGCTTTGTATTTAATAATTTTGCTCCCTATATTCCGTGGTCAAAACTGCCACAGACATAGCTGCTTTGAAAATAGCTACATAGTAAATTTAGCCCTTCATCTAAATGACACAAGGTTTAACATCTCAAAGTCAAAGATAGTTTGGAAGAATAAGACTACAAAATTATTATTTTTTTACATGAAAATATGATTTCATGGTAGTCTTGCTCCTATCATTCTAAATAAAAAATATAGATATTAACCCAAGAAAATATAAAATTATGGTTTTCAATAAGTCAACTCTAATGATAATAAAACATAGAGATAAAATCATCACTTATATGCTAAGTGTTGGTGTCAATTTTAACAATTATGAGACAATGGAGCATCATAAACACTGCATTAATATTCATTTTCATAACTTCACAGTAAGAATTATTTATCTGTAATTGCAGACTATTATGGAAATATTTTGTCATAATGACTGATCTTATCTCTTGAGCACTAATGGTACCATTACAAACACAATATGATACAATACAAAAATATCTCATATAAAGCAATAAAAATGCGGTATACAACAACTACTGGACTCCACTTGGAATACATACAAAAATCAACAATAATGTCTTATGTGTGCAAGTATATACAGATGTTTCGTCATACATCATTGCTGCGATCGCAGGTAACAGCCTCTGTTTGTGCGTCATATCTCGTGAGACTATTCTAGCATCGGACGTCATTTTTCCCCCTGAAAATGCATCTTTGCAGCAACACAATGTAACTAGGACGCACCAGTAGACTGTGCTGATTAATTTGATATGTGAAACTCGCAATTATCTATATGTAACTGAGTCAGTGAATATCTATATGAAGTGCTTTTCAGCAAAAAAAGATGCCAAATGCTAGCAGAGTTGTATGGGACCTGGTGGCTCACTCGAAACCAGGCATCTCATGTATATGGAGGCTAGATATATGAGAACACTGGAGGATTAGGGTGGGCTGTGGAGTGCAACTAAGCACTGACAGTGAAGCGCTGTGGGCTGCCTGCAGCATTAAGACTGTGTCAGTGAAGGGCTCTGGTATGCAAACACTACTGTGGCTGTGTCATACTGAAGGGTGCAGAACTTAAAAAACTATGTCAGTGTAAGTCTGTGTAGGTCTGTGCTGTGCAAGCAGTACTGTAGTCAATGCTGTTTCTAGTGGCGGTCAAGCTGAGCAATTGCATGGTGTGCCTGTCGTGGCACTTTGTGGATTCTTTCCTGCTCCCTCTCCTCCCTCCCATAGTACTCCACTCGGGGGGCGGAGTTTTGCAGAAATGACACGTCATTATGCAAAACTCCACCCTCTGAACCGAGTACTTTGGGTGGGAGGAGGGGGAGCAGGATAGCAGTACTTGTGGGCTGGCGCCCGCCAGCGACTGTGCTCCCTTGGCAATGAGCATTACCCTTGGCAACAAGCATGGATCCCAGATCATGAAACTTCTGGCAAAGAGCATGACACCCAGTGCATGAAACTCCTGGCAACGAGCATGACACACAGCGCATGAAATCCCTTGCAACAAGCAGGTAATTTAAAAGTAATTAGAAGCTTTACTGTAGGGCATAATGTATCATGGGCATTGTGGTGTATGACATAATATGGTGCAGTGGGCATAATATGGTGCAAGAGGCATTACTGCGTGGGGTATTAATATGGTGGAATGTTTATTTTCCTGTGGTGGCTGAGCTCTGTTGTTGCAGGGTCAAAAACTGGAGTGTAAGGTAGTCTTTTCCTGTGAGGCCATGCCCATTTCAGCGAGGCCACACCCCCTGGCCGGGAGCTTTTTATGTCTGTGGGGAGAGGTGGGCACATTTTTGAATGTCTATCGAGTGGGGGAGCATTTTCTTAATGTTCGCACTGGGCGCAATCTAGAAACAGCCCTGACTGTAGCACTCAGGGGTGTATTAAATGAGACGAATCCGGTCTCTAGGTCGACAGCAACTAGGTTGACACTATCTAGGTCAACCACTATTGGTCGACAGCAACTAGGTCGACAGGGTTTCTAGGCCGACAGGGCTCTAGGTCGACATGTTCTAGGTCAAAAGGTCGACATGAGTTTTTCACAATTTTTTCTTTTTTTGAACCTTTTCATTCTTAACGATCCATGTGGACTACGATTGGAACGATAATATGTGCCGAGCGAACCTTGCCCGAAGCATGGCTAGCGGACACGGTGCACTATTTGGGGTACCCGGTTACTCTACGAAGAAAATGACACAAAAAACCCATAAAAAACTCATGTCGACCTAGACCATGTCGACCTCAAGACCCTGTCGACGTAGAGACCCTGTCGACCTAGTTACTGTCGATCAATAGTGGTCGACCTAGACACTGCCGTCCTAGTTACAAGCTTCCTTCCATACCACACCCTAAATGAGGAGGGCACCGGTGTGCAGACTCCATCCAGGCCCCCTCCATTGTAGCCATCAGGGAGCATAAACGTGGGTGTAAAATGGTACATCCCACCAATGTAATCACATCGTGCAATGCAATTCTAAGCACTAATGGGAAATGGTCATTAGGTCGACACAGAGGTCGATAGTCATTAGATTGACCACGTAAGGTCGACATGGTCAATATGTCGACATGGTCATTAGGTTGACGTGTACTAGGTCAAAAGGTTGCCATGAGTTTTTCACAATTTGTTTAAATTTTTTGGATTTTTTCATACTTAACGATCCACGTGGACTACGATTGGAATGGTATCCTGCCCGAAGCATGGCGAGCGAAGCGAGCCATGCGAGGGGACATGGTGCACTAATTGGGGTTCCCCGTCACTTTACGAAGAAAACGATGCGAAAAAAAAGTAAAAAGAACATGTTGACCTTTTGACCTGTCGACCCAGTACATGTCGACTTCATGACCATGTCGACCTATTGTCCTTGTCGACCTAATGCATGTCGACCTTCCACAGTCAACCTAATGACTGTCGACCTAAGTTGTGTCTACCCAACGACCCATACCCACACTAATATCACACCTAGATTGCATTACAAATGCGATTCTTGATAATTCAGCCCCTACTTTTTATTTTCTTTGTCTATGATGTGAACACTTCCTTTGTTGTGTTTTAGCTGGGCACCTGGGACCATTAATTGCATGGAGCTTTGTGCCTATCTACAGTATGCGCTGCTAAAGATATTTAAAAAGAGCCAGATACAGGACTGTATGTGCCAAAGTGATCTGTTGTTACTAGTGATAGGGCTTGTAATTGCCATATGCATTAATGGGGTTATTAAATGTTTAGAGATTTTTCTCTGTAAATACTGTATACCTATTTGTCAATATTGTGAATTTTTCATGTACAATGTGAAAGAAACATTACAGGTTTCATAATTCATAAACTTCAAAACTTGTAAAAGCTGTATAAAAACTGTAAATATCATACTTACTGTATAATAAGCTGTACACAATGAAAAAATGAAAATAAAATATTTTTAAATGACAACCATCCCACAAAAGTGACGGAATGGTAAACCAGTAAATTTATGTTCTGCCAGTTTAATTGAAAACCAAACATGGACACCAACAGGAGAATGATAATATCAATGTACAGTAAATGAGGAAATTGAAAGAAAAAAAAAAGAATATAAACCATTTTTATCCCATGCACAGTAATTTTAAAAAACAAACAGAAAAATAATAAACCATTTCTGTCTTCTTAAAGGTTGACATGATAAGCCTTTCGATTTTTTTCTATACATTCTTCTGGGACTAAATCGTCATGCAGAAAGATTGCCTATACTTTCAGGATTTATAGGTTTGTTCTAGTAAT
The DNA here is from genome assembly GCF_028390025.1 of Pseudophryne corroboree. Lineage (NCBI taxonomy): Eukaryota > Metazoa > Chordata > Amphibia > Anura > Myobatrachidae > Pseudophryne > Pseudophryne corroboree. The sequence continues at coordinate 705,921,560 of NC_086447.1, forward strand.
GTGGTTATGATGGAAGTGCATTTCCCAGGGGAAGATAAACTTTTGAGATTAATTAATAATATTTGATTTCCGGCTGCCTAGTTATATGCTCACTAAGATAGAGAACCACAATTCTCTTACATAGATTGCTCTATTTCTTACTAAAGTGATGCATCGTTCAAAATTATTGGTGATGATTATTTAATTCTGTTTTAATAGCCTAAATGTTGTAAGCAAATTCTAAATTAAGACCATGCCATTTACAAACTTTAAACATGGTAAATTGATCAATTTTACATTTAGAATATTGCCAAAATGTCTAAAATGTCAAAAAAAATCATCTTACAATGTGTGGGGAAAAGTCTATGCATATAATTTACATGTAAAATATAATATGTTATATTGCAGTTAGGCCTATTTGAATTTTAATACATGAACCTTTTCCTCCTGATTTAAACCAGGCAATTCTCACAGACAGTTAAGCTCCACTTGCGCTCATGTTTTAAAATAATTATTTTATTTCTTTGCATTTCTTGCAGACTGGTACTTCTGTGGTAAAGTGCATTTGTAAGCACTTTTAGATAATTGTATTAATCTACAAACTTGAGATATGAGCGGACTCACGTGTTTTGGTTATTTTGGTTTTGCCAAAACCACCCTCAGTGTTTTGTTTTTGTTTTCCGGTTTTTGCAGAAACACCCTCCCAATTTTGTTTCTGTATCTGGGTTTTAGCAAAAAGCATGTCATTTGGCCTGTTTTTGTTCCTACATAGGGCTGTAACTAGGTTGGTGAGGTCGGTGCACCAGCATAGAGTGCATATTCCCTGTGGGTGGAACTGACTGCATCCTCCCATGATCGCCATTGTCTGTGACTGTGTGTACTGTTGGCCATCACTCTCGACTACGCTGAATAGCGCCCGCTGCGCTGTATATTAGTAGCAGTGGGCCCAGCTCCTTTTCTGCTGGGAGCACTTTTCGTGTTTTGTGTTTTGGTTTTGGTTCTAAATCCCCACTCGTGTTTTGGTTTTGGATTGGTTTTGCCAAAACCACCATTTCGTTTTTTGGTTTTGGATCGGGATGATTTTTGAAAAAAACATAAAAACGGGGGTAATTTTGATCCTACGGTATTATTAACCTCAATAACATTCATTTCCACTCATTTCCAGTCTATTCTGAACACCTCACACCTCACAATATTGTTTTTAGGCCAAAAGGTTGCACCGAGGTGGCTGTGTGGCTGTAAGCTAAGTGACACAAGTGTGCGGCACAAACACCTGGCCCATCTAGGAGTGGCACTGCAGTTGCAGACAGGATGGCATTTAAAAAGCTAGGCCCCAAACAGCACATCATGCAAAGAAGCAAAAGAGGTGCAATGAGGTTTCTGTATGACTAAGCTAAGCGACACAAACAATTGGCCTATCAAGGAGTGGCATTGCAGTGTCAGACAGGATGGCACTTAAAAAATACCGGACGCACGTCTAACACCAGCATAGTTGTTATGGCCTCAGTAATCCGCTTTGCAACAGGGTATATATATATTAGTGATGAGCGGGTTTGGTTTGTCTGAATCCGAACCCCCCCGAACTTCACCCATTTTACACGGTTCCGAGGCAGATTCGAATCTTCCTGCCTTGCTCGGTTAACCCGAGCGCGCCCGAACGTCATCATCCCGCTGTTGGATTCTCTCGAGATTCAGATTCTATATAAGGAGCCGCGCGTCGCCGCCATTTTTCACTAGTGCATTGGAAATTATAGTGAGAGGACGTGGCTGGCGTCCTCTCAGTTTTATTCAGGTGGCTGCAAATATCTGTGCTCACTGCTTTATTGTGGGGACTGGGGACCAGCAGTATTATATAGGAGGAGTACAGTGCAGAGTTTTGCTGACCAGTGACCACCAGTATTATACATTCTCTGCCTGAAAAACGCTCCATATCTGTGCTCAGTGTGCTGCATATATCTGTGCTCACACTGCTTTATTGTGGGGACTGGGGACCAGCAGTATTATATAGGAGGAGTACAGTGCAGAGTTTTGCTGACCAGTGACCACCAGTATTATACGTTCTCTGCCTGAAAAACGCTCCATATCTGTGCTGCATTGTAGTATATAGTAGAAGTACAGTGCATAATTTTGCTGACCACCAGTATATAATATATAGCAGTACGGTACAGAAGGCCACTGCTCTACCTACCTCTGTGTCGTCAAGTATACTATCCATCCATACCTGTAGTGCATTTTAGTATTGCACAGTTTGCTGACCACCAGTATATAATATATAGCAGTACGGTACAGAAGGCCACTGCTCTACCTACCTCTGTGTCATCAAGTATACTATCCATCCATACCTGTGGTGCATTTCAGTTTTGCACAGTTTGCTGACCACCAGTATATAGTATATAGCAGTATGGTACAGTAGGCCACTGCTTTACCTACCTCTGTGTCGTCAAGTATGCTATCCATCCATACCTGTGGTGCATTTCAGTTGTGCGCAGTATATATAGTAGTAGGCCATTGCTATTGATACTAGAGATGAGCGCCGGAAATTTTTCGGGTTTTGTGTTTTGGTTTTGGGTTCGGTTCCGCGGCCGTGTTTTGGGTTCGACCGCGTTTTGGCAAAACCTCACCGAATTTTTTTTGTCGGATTCGGGTGTGTTTTGGATTCGGGTGTTTTTTTCAAAAAACCCTAAAAAACAGCTTAAATCATAGAATTTGGGGGTAATTTTGATCCCAAAGTATTATTAACCTCAAAAAACATAATTTACACTCATTTTCAGCCTATTCTGAACACATCACACCTCACAATATTATTTTTAGTCCTAAAATTTGCACCGAGGTCGCTGTGTGAGTAAGATAAGCGACCCTAGTGGCCGACACAAACACCGGGCCCATCTAGGAGTGGCACTGCAGTGTCACGCAGGATGTCCCTTCCAAAAAACCCTCCCCAAACAGCACATGACGCAAAGAAAAAAAGAGGCGCAATGAGGTAGCTGTGTGAGTAAGATTAGCGACCCTAGTGGCCGACACAAACACCGGGCCCATCTAGGAGTGGCACTGCAGTGTCACGCAGGATGTCCCTTCCAAAAAACCCTCCCCAAACAGCACATGACGCAAAGAAAAAAAGAGGCGCAATGAGGTAGCTGACTGTGTGAGAAAGATAAGCGACCCTAGTGGCCGACACAAACACCGGGCCCATCTAGGAGTGGCACTGCAGTGTCACGCAGGATGTCCCTTCCAAAAAACCCTCCCCAAACAGCACATGACGCAAAGAAAAAAAGAGGCGCAATGAGGTAGCTGACTGTGTGAGAAAGATAAGCGACCCTAGTGGCCGACACAAACACCGGGCCCATCTAGGAGTGGCACTGCAGTGTCACGCAGGATGTCCCTTCCAAAAAACCCTCCCCAAACAGCACATGACGCAAAGAAAAAAAGAGGCGCAATGAGGTAGCTGTGTGAGAAAGATAAGCGACCCTAGTGGCCGACACAAACACCGGGCCCATCTAGGAGTGGCACTGCAGTGTCACGCAGGATGTCCCTTCCAAAAAACCCTCCCCAAACAGCACATGACGCAAAGAAAAAAAGAGGCGCAATGAGGTAGCTGTGTGAGTAAGATTAGCGACCCTAGTGGCCGACACAAACACCGGGCCCATCTAGGAGTGGCACTGCAGTGTCACGCAGGATGGCCCTTCCAAAAAACCCTCCCCAAACAGCACATGACGCAAAGAAAAAAAGAGGCGCAATGAGGTAGCTGACTGTGTGAGTAAGATTAGCGACCCTAGTGGCCGACACAAACACCGGGCACATCTAGGAGTGGCACTGCAGTGTCACGCAGGATGTCCCTTCCAAAAAACCCTCCCCAAACAGCACATGACGCAAAGAAAAAAAGAGGCGCAATGAGGTAGCTGTGTGAGTAAGATTAGCGACCCTAGTGGCCGACACAAACACCGGGCCCATCTAGGAGTGGCACTGCAGTGTCACGCAGGATGGCCCTTCCAAAAAACCCTCCCCAAACAGCACATGACGCAAAGAAAAAAAGAGGCGCAATGAGGTAGCTGACTGTGTGAGTAAGATTAGCGACCCTAGTGGCCGACACAAACACCGGGCACATCTAGGAGTGGCACTGCAGTGTCACGCAGGATGTCCCTTCCAAAAAACCCTCCCCAAACAGCACATGACGCAAAGAAAAAAAGAGGCGCAATGAGGTAGCTGTGTGAGTAAGATTAGCGACCCTAGTGGCCGACACAAACACCGGGCCCATCTAGGAGTGGCACTGCAGTGTCACGCAGGATGTCCCTTCCAAAAAACCCTCCCCAATCAGCACATGATGCAAAGAAAAAGAAAAGAAAAAAGAGGTGCAAGATGGAATTATCCTTGGGCCCTCCCACCCACCCTTATGTTTTATAAACAAAACAGGACATGCACACTTTAACCAACCCATCATTTCAGTGACAGGGTCTGCCACACGACTGTGACTGATATGACGGGTTGGTTTGGACCCCCCCCAAAAAAGAAGCAATTAATCTCTCCTTGCACAAACTGGCTCTACAGAGGCAAGATGTCCACCTCATCTTCACCCTCCGATATATCACCGTGTACATCCCCCTCCTCACAGATTATCAATTCGTCCCCACTGGAATCCACCATCTCAGCTCCCTGTGTACTTTGTGGAGGCAATTGCTGCTGGTCAATGTCTCCGCGGAGGAATTGATTATAATTCATTTTAATGAACATCATCTTCTCCACATTTTCTGGATGTAACCTCGTACGCCGATTGCTGACAAGGTGAGCGGCGGCACTAAACACTCTTTCGGAGTACACACTTGTGGGAGGGCAACTTAGGTAGAATAAAGCCAGTTTGTGCAAGGGCCTCCAAATTGCCTCTTTTTCCTGCCAGTATAAGTACGGACTGTGTGACGTGCCTACTTGGATGCGGTCACTCATATAATCCTCCACCATTCTATCAATGTTGAGAGAATCATATGCAGTGACAGTAGACGACATGTCCGTAATCGTTGTCAGGTCCTTCAGTCCGGACCAGATGTCAGCATCAGCAGTCGCTCCAGACTGCCCTGCATCACCGCCAGCGGGTGGGCTCGGAATTCTGAGCCTTTTCCTCGCACCCCCAGTTGCGGGAGAATGTGAAGGAGGAGATGTTGACAGGTCGCGTTCCGCTTGACTTGACAATTTTGTCACCAGCAGGTCTTTCAACCCCAGCAGACCTGTGTCTGCCGGAAAGAGAGATCCAAGGTAGGCTTTAAATCTAGGATCGAGCACGGTGGCCAAAATGTAGTGCTCTGATTTCAACAGATTGACCACCCGTGAATCCTTGTTAAGCGAATTAAGGGCTGCATCCACAAGTCCCACATGCCTAGCGGAATCGCTCCGTGTTAGCTCCTTCTTCAATGCCTCCAGCTTCTTCTGCAAAAGCCTGATGAGGGGAATGACCTGACTCAGGCTGGCAGTGTCTGAACTGACTTCACGTGTGGCAAGTTCAAAGGGCATCAGAACCTTGCACAACGTTGAAATCATTCTCCACTGCACTTGAGACAGGTGCATTCCATCTCCTATATCGTGCTCAATTGTATAGGCTTGAATGGCCTTTTGCTGCTCCTCCAACCTCTGAAGCATATAGAGGGTTGAATTCCACCTCGTTACCACTTCTTGCTTCAGATGATGGCAGGGCAGGTTCAGTAGTTTTTGGTGGTGCTCCAGTCTTCTGTACGTGGTGCCTGTACGCCGAAAGTGTCCCGCAATTTTTCTGGCCACCGACAGCATCTCTTGCACGCCCCTGTCGTTTTTTAAAAAATTCTGCACCACCAAATTCAAGGTATGTGCAAAACATGGGACGTGCTGGAATTTGCCCATATTTAATGCACACACAATATTGCTGGCGTTGTCCGATGCCACAAATCCACAGGAGAGTCCAATTGGGGTAAGCCATTCCGCGATGATCTTCCTCAGTTGCCGTAAGAGGTTTTCAGCTGTGTGCGTATTCTGGAAAGCGGTGATACAAAGCGTAGCCTGCCTAGGAAAGAGTTGGCGTTTGCGAGATGCTGCTACTGGTGCCGCCGCTGCTGTTCTTGCGGCGGGAGTCCATACATCTACCCAGTGGGCTGTCACAGTCATATAGTCCTGACCCTGCCCTGCTCCACTTGTCCACATGTCCGTGGTTAAGTGGACATTGGGTACAACTGCATTTTTTAGGACACTGGTGAGTCTTTTTCTGACGTCCGTGTACATTCTCGGTATCGCCTGCCTAGAGAAGTGGAACCTAGATGGTATTTGGTAACGGGGGCACACTGCCTCAATAAATTGTCTAGTTCCCTGTGAACTAACGGCGGATACCGGACGCACGTCTAACACCAACATAGTTGTCAAGGACTCAGTTATCCGCTTTGCAGTAGGATGACTGCTGTGATATTTCATCTTCCTCGCAAAGGACTGTTGAACAGTCAATTGCTTACTGGAAGTAGTACAAGTGGGCTTACGACTTCCCCTCTGGGATGACCATCGACTCCCAGCGGCAACAACAGCAGCGCCAGCAGCAGTAGGCGTTACACGCAAGGATGCATCGGAGGAATCCCAGGCAGGAGAGGACTCGTCAGACTTGCCAGTGACATGGCCTGCAGGACTATTGGCATTCCTGGGGAAGGAGGAAATTGACACTGAGGGAGTTGGTGGGGTGGTTTGCGTGAGCTTGGTTACAAGAGGAAGGGATTTACTGGTCAGTGGACTGCTTCCGCTGTCACCCAAAGTTTTTGAACTTGTCACTGACTTATTATGAATGCGCTGCAGGTGACGTATAAGGGAGGATGTTCCGAGGTGGTTAACGTCCTTACCCCTACTTATTACAGCTTGACAAAGGGAACACACGGCTTGACACCTGTTGTCCGCATTTCTGGTGAAATACCTCCACACCGAAGAGCTGATTTTTTTGGTATTTTCACCTGGCATGTCAACGGCCATATTCCTCCCACGGACAACAGGTGTCTCCCCGGGTGCCTGACTTAAACAAACCACCTCACCATCAGAATCCTCCTGGTCAATTTCCTCCCCAGCGCCAGCAACACCCATATCCTCCTCATCCTGGTGTACTTCAACACTGACATCTTCAATCTGACTATCAGGAACTGGACTGCGGGTGCTCCTTCCAGCACTTGCAGGGGGCATGCAAATAGTGGAAGGCGCATGCTCTTCACGTCCAGTGTTGGGAAGGTCAGGCATCGCAAACGACACAATTGGACTCTCCTTGTGGATTTGGGATTTCAAAGAACGCACAGTTCTTTGCGGTGCTTTTGCCAGCTTGAGTCTTTTCAGTTTTCTAGCGAGAGGCTGAGTGCTTCCATCCTCATGTGAAGCTGAACCACTAGCCATGAACATAGGCCAGGGCCTCAGCCGTTCCTTGCCACTCCGTGTGGTAAATGGCATATTGGCAAGTTTACGCTTCTCCTCCGACAATTTTATTTTAGGTTTTGGAGTCCTTTTTTTTCTGATATTTGGTGTTTTGGATTTGACATGCTCTGTACTATGACATTGGGCATCGGCCTTGGCAGACGACGTTGCTGGCATTTCATCGTCTCGGCCATGACTAGTGGCAGCAGCTTCAGCACGAGGTGGAAGTGGATCTTGATCTTTCCCTAATTTTGGAACCTCAACTTTTTTGTTCTCCATATTTTATAGGCAGAACTAAAAGGCACCTCAGGTAAACAATGGAGATGGTTGGATTGGATACTAGTATACAATTATGGACGGACTGCCACGGTTAGGTGGTATAAAAAAACCACGGTTAGGTGGTATATATTATAATAATAATACAATTATGGATGGACGGACTGCCTGCCGACTGCCGACACAGAGGTAGCCACAGCCGTGAACTACCGCACTGTACACTGGTTGATAAAGAGATAGTAGTATACTCGTAACAACTAGTATGACACTGTGACGACGGTATAAAGAATGAAAAAAAAACCACGGTTAGGTGGTATATATTATAATAATAATACAATTATGGATGGACGGACTGCCTGCCGACTGCCGACACAGAGGTAGCCACAGCCGTGAACTACCGCACTGTACACTGGTTGATAAAGAGATAGTAGTATACTCGTAACAACTAGTATGACACTATGACGACGGTATAAAGAAAGAAAAAAAAATACCACAGTTAGGTGGTATATATTATAATAATAATACAATTATGGATGGACGGACTGCCTGCCGACTGCCGACACAGAGGTAGCCACAGCCGTGAACTACCGCACTGTACACTGGTTGATAAAGAGATAGTAGTATACTCGTAACAACTAGTATGACACTATGACGACGGTATAAAGAATGAAAAAAAAACCACGGTTAGGTGGTATATATTATAATAATAATACAATTATGGATGGACGGACTGCCTGCCGACTGCCGACACAGAGGTAGCCACAGCCGTGAACTACCGCACTGTACACTGGTTGATAAAGAGATAGTAGTATACTCGTAACAACTAGTATGACACTATGACGACGGTATAAAGAATGAAAAAAAAACCACGGTTAGGTGGTATATATTATAATAATAATACAATTATGGATGGACGGACTGCCTGCCGACTGCCGACACAGAGGTAGCCACAGCCGTGAACTACCGCACTGTACACTGGTTGATAAAGAGATAGTAGTATACTCGTAACAACTAGTATGACACTATGACGACGGTATAAAGAATGAAAAAAAAACCACGGTTAGGTGGTATATATTATAATAATAATACAATTATGGATGGACGGACTGCCTGCCGACTGCCGACACAGAGGTAGCCACAGCCGTGAACTACCGCACTGTACACTGGTTGATAAAGAGATAGTAGTATACTCGTAACAACTAGTATGACACTATGACGACGGTATAAAGAAAGAAAAAAAAATACCACAGTTAGGTGGTATATATTATAATAATAATACAATTATGGATTGACGGACTGCCTGCCGACTGCCGACACAGAGGTAGCCACAGCCGTGAACTACCGCACTGTACACTGGTTGATAAAGAGATAGTAGTATACTCGTAACAACTAGTATGACACTATGACGACGGTATAAAGAATGAAAAAAAAACCACGGTTAGGTGGTATATATTATAATAATAATACAATTATGGATGGACGGACTGCCTGCCGACTGCCGACACAGAGGTAGCCACAGCCGTGAACTACCGCACTGTACACTGGTTGATAAAGAGATAGTAGTATACTCGTAACAACTAGTATGACACTATGACGACGGTATAAAGAATGAAAAAAAAACCACGGTTAGGTGGTATATATTATAATAATAATACAATTATGGATGGACGGACTGCCTGCCGACTGCCGACACAGAGGTAGCCACAGCCGTGAACTACCGCACTGTACACTGGTTGATAAAGAGATAGTAGTATACTCGTAACAACTAGTATGACACTATGACGACGGTATAAAGAATGAAAAAAAAACCACGGTTAGGTGGTATATATTATAATAATAATACAATTATGGATGGACGGACTGCCTGCCGACTGCCGACACAGAGGTAGCCACAGCCGTGAACTACCGCACTGTACACTGGTTGATAAAGAGATAGTAGTATACTCGTAACAACTAGTATGACACTATGACGACGGTATAAAGAAAGAAAGAAAAATACCACAGTTAGGTGGTATATATTATAATAATAATACAATTATGGATGGACGGACTGCCTGCCGACTGCCGACACAGAGGTAGCCACAGCCGTGAACTACCGCACTGTACACTGGTTGATAAAGAGATAGTAGTATACTCGTAACAACTAGTATGACACTATGACGACGGTATAAAGAATGAAAAAAAAACCACGGTTAGGTGGTATATATTATAATAATAATACAATTATGGATGGACGGACTGCCTGCCGACTGCCGACACAGAGGTAGCCACAGCCGTGAACTACCGCACTGTACACTGGTTGATAAAGAGATAGTAGTATACTCGTAACAACTAGTATGACACTATGACGACGGTATAAAGAATGAAAAAAAAACCACGGTTAGGTGGTATATATTATAATAATAATACAATTATGGATGGACGGACTGCCTGCCGACTGCCGACACAGAGGTAGCCACAGCCGTGAACTACCGCACTGTACACTGGTTGATAAAGAGATAGTAGTATACTCGTAACAACTAGTATGACACTATGACGGTATAAAGAATGAAAAAAAAACCACGGTTAGGTGGTATATATTATAATAATAATACAATTATGGATGGACGGACTGCCTGCCGACTGCCGACACAGAGGTAGCCACAGCCGTGAACTACCGCACTGTACACTGGTTGATAAAGAGATAGTAGTATACTCGTAACAACTAGTATGACACTATGACGACGGTATAAAGAAAGAAAAAAAAATACCACGGTTAGGTGGTATATATTGTAATACAATTATGGATGGACGGACTGCCTGCCGAGTTCCGACTGCCGACACAGAGGTAGCCACAGCCGTGAACTACCGCACTGTACTGTGTCTGCTGCTAATATAGACTGGTTGATAAAGAGATAGTATACAATACATACAACAATATACTACTATACTGGTGGTCAGGCACTGGTCACCACTAGTCACACTGGCAGTGGCACTCCTGCAGCAAAAGTGTGCACTGTTTAATTTTAAATTAATATAATATTATGTACTCCTGGGGGCTCCTGCTATAACAACCTGCAGTGCTCCCCAGTCTCCCCCACAATTATTATAAGCTTTGCCTTTTATACATTGATGTGCAGCACACTGGGCTGAGCTGAGTGCACACAGACTGAGTCACACTGTGTGACTGGCTGCTGCTGTGTATCGTTTTTTTTCAGGCAGAGAACGGATATAGCAGAGAACGGATATATTATATTAAAATAAATAAAAGTTAACTAACAACAACTGCACTGGTCACTGTGGTAAACTCTGTCTGACTCTGCACAATCTCTCTCTCTCTTCTAATCTAATTTCTAATGGAGAGGACGCCAGCCACGTCCTCTCCCTATCAATCTCAATGCACGTGTGAAAATGGCGGCGACGCGCGGCTCCTTATATAGAATCCGAGTCTCGCGAGAATCCGACAGCGTCATGATGACGTTCGGGCGCGCTCGGGTTAACCGAGCAAGGCGGGAGGATCCGAGTCTGCTCGGACCCGTGAAAAAAACATGAAGTTCGTGCGGGTTCGGTTTCAGAGAAACCGAACCCGCTCATCTCTAATTGATACTGGCATATAATTCCACACATTAAAAAATGGAGAACAAAAATGTGGAGGGTAAAATAGGGAAAGATCAAGATCCACTTCCATCTCGTGCTGAAGCTGCTGCCACTAGTCATGGTAGAGACGATGAAATGCCATCAACGTCGTCTGCCAAGGCCGATGCCAAATGTCATAGTAGAGAGCATGTAAAATCTAAAAAACAAAAGTTCAGTAAAATGACCCAAAAATCAAAATTAAAAGCATCTGAGGAGAAGCGTAAACTTGCCAATATGCCATTTACGACACGGAGTGGCAAGGAACGGCTGAGGCCCTGGCTTATGTTCATGGCTAGTGGTTCAGCTTCACATGAGGATGGAAGCATTCATCCTCTCGCTAGAAAACTGCAGTGCCACTCCTAGATGGGCCAGGTGTTTGTGTCGGCCACTTGGGTTGCTTATCTTAGTCACACAGCTACCTCATTGCGCCTCTTTTTTTCTTTGCATCATGTGCTGTTTGGGGACTATTTTTTTGAAGTGCCATCCTGTCTGACACTGCAGTGCCACTCCTAGATGGGCCAGGTGTTTGTGTCGGCCACTTGTGTCGCTTAGCTTAGCCATCCAGCAACCTTGGTGCACCTCTTTTTTTCTTTGCATCATGTGCTGTTTGGGGACTATTTTTTAAATCTGCCATCCTGTCTGACACTGCAGTGCCACTCCTAGATGGGCCAGGTGTTTGTGTCAGCCACTTGGGTCGCTTAGCTTAATCACATAGCTACCTCATTGCGCCTCTTTTTTTCTTTGCATCAAGTGCTCTTTGGGGACTATTTTTTTGAAGTGCCATCCTGTCTGACGTGCCACGCCTAGATGGGCCAGGTGTTTGTGTCGGCCACTTGGGTCGCTTAGCTTAGTCATCCAGCGACCTCGGTGTAAATTTAGGAGGTGTGAGGTGTTCAGAATAGACTGAAAATGAGTGGAAATTATGGTTATTGAGGTTAATAATACTATGGGATAAAAATGACCCCCAAATTCTATGATTTAAGCTGTTTTTGAGGGTTTTTTGTAAAAAAAAACACCCGAATCCAAAACACACCCGAAACCGACAAAAAATTTTCAGGGAGGTTTTGACAAAACGCGTCCGAATCCAAAACACGGCCGCGGAACCGAATCCAAAACCAAAACACAAAACCCGAAAAATTTCCGGTGCACATCACTAATATATATATATATATATATATATATATATACGGCAGTATCACTGGAAATATATAGCAGTACCTCTGGACATATACGAAAGGATCACTGGAATTATATGGCAGGATCAGTGGAATTATACGGCAGGATCACTGGATTTTTATTCCAGTACCACTGGAATTATACAGCAGGATGACTGGAATTATACGGCAGGATCACTGGATTTATACGGCAGTACCGCTGGACATATACGGCAGTATCAATGGATATATACGGCAATATCACTGGACATGTATGGCAGTGTCACGGGACTGGACTTATACGCCAGTACCACCGGAATTATACAGCAGGATCACTGGATGTATACGGCAGTACTGCTGGACATATATGGCTGTATCACTGGACTGGACATATACGCCAGTACCACTGGAATTATATGGCAGGATGACTGGATTTATACGCCAGTACCACCGGAATTATACGGCAGGATCACTGGATTTATACGCCAGTACCACTGGAATTATATGGCAGGATCAGTGGAATTATACGGCAGGATCACTGGATTTATACGGCAGTACTGCTGGACATATACAGCAGTATCAATGGACATATACGGCAGTACCACTGGACATATACGGCAGCACAGGGACACCACCACTGGATTGATGCAGGACAACACAGCCCCACTGCAATGGATTGGACTTATACAACAGCACTGGACATATGGCAGCAGAGGACACCACCACTGTGACTGGACTGATGCAGCACAATACACCACCATTGAACTGATGCAGCACAACACAGCACCACTGGACTGGACTTATACAGCAGCACTGGACATATGGCAGCAGAGGACACCACCACTGTGACTGGACTGATGCAGCACCAGACACTAACACTGAACTGATGCAGGACACTGAGGATGGAGACACGTCCTCTCTCTACACTCTCCAATGCCAGAGGGAAAATGGCTCTTTATATGGAATCCAAACCCCACGAGAATCCGACAGCGGGATGATGACGTTTTGCCTCGTTCTGGTTTCCGAGTCAGGCAGGAAAACCTGAGCCTGACTCAGATCCGGGCTCAGGCAGTGAAGTCCAGTAGGGTTCGGTTCTGAGGGAACCGAACCCGCTCATCTCTAACCATTACACATTGCAGTGGGCGACATTACAGCTGCCTGCCCCATTTGATCTGTCCCCTCCCCTATAGTGTCTCCTGGGACTGTGAGAAATGTTATGATGTCTCTTACAGTCCATTCCCATTGCCCGGTGTCAAGGAGCTATTAGGATAGCTGTGGTGTTGGGGTGAGCAGTGCAGCACACTAAACAGGAGTCGACAAGGCTCTGACATAGAGTGAGCTAAATGACTGATGCCTGGAGAATAGATGGAGAGCTTACACAGTACAGGGCCAGGCAGCAGACTTGAGCAGTGGCAGTGCAATACCCAATGACTGTATTTCTCTCTGCCCTTGTTCACAGATTAGGAGGTGAGTGCTGTGCCTGTGCTGCACAATGTTATTTAATATTAAATATATAAATTATACTCTCAGTAATATTCACATCATCATTCATGACATCCTTCTGGGGTGGGGGATTATTAAAGAAGTTATAAATTAAAGAGAGGCATATGGTGAGTGTTTGAGGGGGGATTATTAATGGGCAGGTAAAGTTATTATAAATTTAGAATGGGTGAGGCACAGGGAGGGGGATTTTTTGTGCGGGGCAGAGGGTGGGGGGGAAAGTTTTTTTGTGCATAGAGCACCAAAATGTCTCCTTATGGCACTGCCCTCTGTAACATTCATTTCCAGTTATTCCCACTTAATTTTGACCACCTCACATTTCACAATATTGTTCACCAAGGCTGGATGGCTATAGTAAGCAGCAGAGCAGAGGCACAGCAGTTATTTATGTTTAATAATATTTTGCAAATTAGTAATGTATTAGAGTAAAAATGTTTGTCTATGCAAAAAAGACCATCACCAATGCCCCCCAAAAATATAGCCCATTATGAAAAGAAAATAAGAATTTACTTACCGATAATTCTATTTCTCGTAGTCCGTAGTGGATGCTGGGAACTCCGTAAGGACCATGGGGAATAGCGGCTCCGCAGGAGTCTGGGCACATCTAAAGAAAGCTTTAGGATCACCTGGTGTGCACTGGCTCCTCCCCCTATGACCCTCCTCCAAGCCTCAGTTAGGATACTGTGCCCGGACGAGCGTACACAATAAGGAAGGATTTTGAATCCCGGGTAAGACTCATACCAGCCACACCAATCACACTGTACAACTTGTGATCTGAACCCAGTTAACAGCATGATAATAGAGGAGCCTCTAGAAAAGATGGCTCACTACAGCAATAACCCGAATTTTTTTGGTAACAATAATTATGTACCAGTATTGCAGACAATCCGCACTTGGGATGGGCGCCCAGCATCCACTACGGACTACGAGAAATAGAATTATCGGTAAGTAAATTCTTATTTTCTCTGACGTCCTAGTGGATGCTGGGAACTCCGTAAGGACCATGGGGATTATACCAAAGCTCCCAAACGGGCGGGAGAGTGCGGATGACTCTGCAGCACCCAATGAGAGAACTCCCGGTCCTCCTCAGCCAGGGTATCAAATTTGTAGAATTTTACAAACGTATTTGCTCCTGACCAAGTAATTGCTCGGCCAAGTTGTAAAGCCGAGACCCCTCGGGCAGCTGCCCAAGATGAGCCCACCTTCCTTGTGGAGTGGGCATTTACAGATTTTTGGCTGTGGCAGGCCTGCCACAGAATGTGCAAGCTGAATTGTACTACAAATCCAACGAGCAATCGTCTGCTTAGAAGCAGGAGCACCCAGCTAGTTAGGTGCATACAGGATAAACAGCGAGTCAGATTTCCTGACTCCAGCCGTCCTGGAAACATATATTTTCCGGGTCCTGACAACGTCTAGCAACTTGGAGTCCTCCAAGTCCCTAGTAGCCGCAGGCACCACAATAGGTTTGGTTCAGGTGAACGCTGAAACCACCTTAGGGAGAAACTGAGGACGAGTCCTCAATTCCGCCCTGTCCGAATGGAAAATCAGATAAGGTCTTTTACAGGATAAAGCCACCAATTCTGACACGCGCCTGGCCCAGGCCAGAGCCAACAGCATGACCACTTTTTCTGTGAGATATTTTAACTCCACAGATTTAAGTGGGTCAAACCAATGTGACTTTTGGAACCCAAAAACCACCTGGAGATCCCAAAGTGCCACTGAAGGCACAAAAGGAGGCTGTATATGCAGCACCCCTTTAACAAATGTCTGAACTTCAGGGACTGAAGCTAGTTCTTTTTTGGAAGAAAATTGACAGAGCCGAAATTTGAACCTTAATGGACCCCAATTTCAGGCCCATAGATACTCCTGTTTGCAGGAAATGTAGGAATCGACCCAGTTGAATTTCCTCCGTCGAGCCTTACTGGCCTCGCACCACGCAACATATTTTCGCCAATGCGGTGATAATGTTTTGCGGTTACATCCTTCCTGGCTTTTATCAGGATAGGGATGACTTCATCCGGAATGCCTTTTTCCTTCAGGATCCGGCGTTCAACCGCCATGCCGTCAACGCAGCCGCGGTAAGTCTTGGAACAGACAAGGTCCTTGCTGGAGCAGGTCCCTTCTTAGAGGTAGAGGCCACGGATCCTCCGTGAGCATCTCTTGAAGTTCCGGTAACCAAGTCCTTCTTGGCCAATCCGGAGCCACTAATATAGTGCTTACTCCTCTCCATCTTATCAATCTCAGTACCTTGGGTATGAGAGGCAGAGGAGGGAACCCATACACTGATTGGCACACCCACGGTGTTACCAGAGCATCTACAGCTATTGCCTGAGGGTCCCTTGACCTGGCGCAATACCTGTCGAGTTTTTCCCAATGGTTTATAATCATGTGGAAGACTTCTGGGTGAAGTCCCTACTCTCCCGGGTGGAGGTCGTGCTGAGGAAATCTGCTTCCCAGTTGTCCACTCCCGGAATGAAAACTGCTGACAGTGCTATCACATGGTTTTTCGCCCAGCGAAGAATCCTTGCAGCTTCTGCCATTGCCCTCCTGCTTCTTGTGGCACCCTGTCTGTTTACGTGGGTGACTGCCGTAACGTTGTCCGACTGGATCAACACCGGCTGACCTTGAAGCAGAGGTCTTGCTAAGCTTAGAGCATTGTAAATGGCCCTTAGCTTCAGGATATTTATGTTAAGTGATGTCTCCAGGCTTGACCATAAGCCCTGGATATTTCTTCCCTGTGTGACAGCTCCCCAGCCTCGCAGGCTGGCATCCGTGGTCACCAGGACCCAGTCCCGAATGCCGAATCTGCGGCCCTCTAGAAGATGAGCACTCTGCAACCACCACAGGAGGGATACCCTTGTCCCTGGTGACAGGGTTATCCGCTGATGCATCTGAAGATGCGACCCGGACCATTTGTCCAGTAGGTTCCACTGGAAAGTCTTGCGTGGAATCTGCCGAATGGGATTGCTTCGTAGGAAGCCACCATTTTTACCCAGAACCCTTGTGCATTGATGCACTGAGACTTGGTTCGGTTTTAGGAGGTTCCTGACTAGCTCGGATAACTCCCTGGCTTTCTCCTCCGGGAGAAACACCTTCTTTCTGGACTGTGTCCAGGATCATCCCTAGGAACAGAAGACAAGTCGTCGGAACCAGCTGCGATTTTGGAATATTGAGAATCCAATCGTGCTGCCGCAACACTACCTGAGATAGTGCTACACCGATCTCCAACTGTTCCCTGGATCTTACCCTTATCAGGGAATCGTCCAAGTAAAGGATAACTAAAATTCCCTTCCTTCGAAGGAATATCATCATTTCGGTCATTACCTCAGTAAAGACCCGGGGTGCCGTGGACCATCCCTACGGCAGCGTCTGAACTGATAGTGACAGTTCTGTACCATAACCTGAGATACCCTTGGTGAGAAGGGTAAATTTAGACATGAAGGTAAGCATCCTTGATGTCCCGAGACATCATGTAGTCCCCTTCTTCCAGGTTTGCAATCACTGCTCTGAGTGACTCAATTTTGAATTTGAACCTCTGTATGTAAGTGTTCAAAGATTTTAGATTTTAAAATCGGTCTCACCGAGCCGTCTGGCTTCGGTACCACAATAGTGTGGAATAATACCCCGTTCCCTGTTGCAGGAGGGGTACCTTAATTATCACCTGCTGGGAATACAGCTTGTGACTGGCTTCCAAAACTGCCTCCCTGTCAGCGGGAGACGTCGGTAAAACAGACTTTTGGAAACGGCGAGGGGAATACGTCTCGAATTCCAATTTGTACCCCTGAAATATTACCTGAAGGATCCAGGGGTCTACTTGCGAGTGAGCCCACTGCGCACTGAAATTCATTGAGAACGGGCCCCCACCGTGCCTGAACTTGTAAAGCCCTAGCGTCATACTGAGGGTTTGGCAGAGGCGGAAAAGGGTTTCTGTTCCTGGGAACTGGCTGATCTCTGCAGCCATTTTCCTCTCCCTCTGTCACGAGCAGAAAAGAGGAACCCTTTTGTCCGCTTGCCAACCAGGACTGCGCCTGATAATACGGCGTCTTATTTTGAGAGGCGACCTAGGGTACATCCCCTTTTTTAAGGCAATACTTCCAAATGCCGTTTGGAATCCCTGACCACTTTACTGGTAGAATACAACGCACTTATACTTGATGCCAGTCGGCAAATATTCCGCTGTGCATCATGCATATATAGAAATTAGAGATGAGCGCCTGAAATTTTTCGGGTTTTGTGTTTTGGTTTTGGGTTCGGTTCCGCGGCCGTGTTTTGGGTTCGAACGCGTTTTGGCAAAACCTCACCGAATTTTTTTTGTCGGATTCGGGTGTGTTTTGGATTCGGGTGTTTTTTTCAAAAAACACTAAAAAACAGCTTAAATCATAGAATTTGGGGGTCATTTTGATCCCAAAGTATTATTAACCTCAAAAACCATAATTTACACTCATTTTCAGTCTATTCTGAATACCTCACACCTCACAATATTATTTTTAGTCCTAAAATTTGCACCGAGGTCGCTGTGTGAGTAAGATAAGCGACCCTAGTGGCCGACACAAACACCGGGCCCATCTAGGAGTGGCACTGCAGTGTCACGCAGGATGTCCCTTCCAAAAAACCCTCCCCAAACAGCACATGACGCAAAGAAAAAAAGAGGCGCAATGAGGTAGCTGTGTGAGTAAGATTAGCGACCCTAGTGGCCGACACAAACACCGGGCCCATCTAGGAGTGGCACTGCAGTGTCACGCAGGATGGCCCTTCCAAAAAACCCTCCCCAAACAGCACATGACGCAAAGAAAAAAAGAGGCGCAATGAGGTAGCTGTGTGAGTAAGATTAGCGACCCTAGTGGCCGACACAAACACCGGGCCCATCTAGGAGTGGCACTGCAGTGTCACGCAGGATGTCCCTTCCAAAAAACCCTCCCCAAACAGCACATGACGCAAAGAAAAAAAGAGGCGCAATGAGGTAGCTGTGTGAGTAAGATTAGCGACCCTAGTGGCCGACACAAACACCGGGCCCATCTAGGAGTGGCACTGCAGTGTCACGCAGGATGTCCCTTCCAAAAAACCCTCCCCAAACAGCACATGACGCAAAGAAAAAACGAGGCGCAATGAGGTAGCTGACTGTGTGAGTAAGATTAGCGACCCTAGTGGCCGACACAAACACCGGGCCCATCTAGGAGTGGCACTGCAGTGTCACGCAGGATGTCCCTTCCAAAAAACCCTCCCCAATCAGCACATGATGCAAAGAAAAAGAAAAGAAAAAAGAGGTGCAAGATGGAATTGTCCTTGGGCCCTCCCACCCACCCTTATGTTGTATAAACAAAACAGGACATGCACACTTTAACCAACCCATCATTTCAGTGACAGGGTCTGCCACACGACTGTGACTGATATGACGGGTTGGTTTGGACCCCCCCCAAAAAAGAAGCAATTAATCTCTCCTTGCACAAACTGGCTCTACAGAGGCAAGATGTCCACCTCATCTTCACCCTCCGATATATCACCGTGTACATCCCCCTCCTCACAGATTATCAATTCGTCCCCACTGGAATCCACCATCTCAGCTCCCTGTGTACTTTGTGGAGGCAATTGCTGCTGGTCAATGTCTCCGCGGAGGAATTGATTATAATTCATTTTAATGAACATCATCTTCTCCACATTTTCTGGATGTAACCTCGTACGCCGATTGCTGACAAGGTGAGCGGCGGCACTAAACACTCTTTCGGAGTACACACTTGTGGGAGGGCAACTTAGGTAGAATAAAGCCAGTTTGTGCAAGGGCCTCCAAATTGCCTCTTTTTCCTGCCAGTATAAGTACGGACTGTGTGACGTGCCTACTTGGATGCGGTCACTCATATAATCCTCCACCATTCTATCAATGTTGAGAGAATCATATGCAGTGACAGTAGACGACATGTCCGTAATCGTTGTCAGGTCCTTCAGTCCGGACCAGATGTCAGCATCAGCAGTCGCTCCAGACTGCCCTGCATCACCGCCAGCGGGTGGGCTCGGAATTCTGAGCCTTTTCCTCGCACCCCCAGTTGCGGGAGAATGTGAAGGAGGAGATGTTGACAGGTCGCGTTCCGCTTGACTTGACAATTTTGTCACCAGCAGGTCTTTCAACCCCAGCAGACTTGTGTCTGCCGGAAAGAGAGATCCAAGGTAGGCTTTAAATCTAGGATCGAGCACGGTGGCCAAAATGTAGTGCTCTGATTTCAACAGATTGACCACCCGTGAATCCTTGTTAAGCGAATTAAGGGCTGCATCCACAAGTCCCACATGCCTAGCGGAATCGCTCCCTTTTTAGCTCCTTCTTCAATGCCTCCAGCTTCTTCTGCAAAAGCCTGATGAGGGGAATGACCTGACTCAGGCTGGCAGTGTCTGAACTGACTTCACGTGTGGCAAGTTCAAAGGGCATCAGAACCTTGCACAACGTTGAAATCATTCTCCACTGCACTTGAGACAGGTGCATTCCACCTCCTATATCGTGCTCAATTGTATGGGCTTGAATGGCCTTTTGCTGCTCCTCCAACCTCTGAAGCATATAGAGGGTTGAATTCCACCTCGTTACCACTTCTTGCTTCAGATGATGGCAGGGCAGGTTCAGTAGTTTTTGGTGGTGCTCCAGTCTTCTGTACGTGGTGCCTGTACGCCGAAAGTGTCCCGCAATTCTTCTGGCCACCGACAGCATCTCTTGCACGCCCCTGTCGTTTTTTAAAAAATTCTGCACCACCAAATTCAAGGTATGTGCAAAACATGGGACGTGCTGGAATTTGCCCATATTTAATGCACACACAATATTGCTGGCGTTGTCCGATGCCACAAATCCACAGGAGAGTCCAATTGGGGTAAGCCATTCCGCGATGATCTTCCTCAGTTGCCGTAAGAGGTTTTCAGCTGTGTGCGTATTCTGGAAAGCGGTGATACAAAGCGTAGGTGCCTAGGAAAGAGTTGGCGTTTGCGAGATGCTGCTACTGGTGCCGCCGCTGCTGTTCTTGCGGCGGGAGTCCATACATCTACCCAGTGGGCTGTCACAGTCATATAGTCCTGACCCTGCCCTGCTCCACTTGTCCACATGTCCGTGGTTAAGTGGACATTGGGTACAACTGCATGTTTTAGGACACTGGTGAGTCTTTTTCTGACGTCCGTGTACATTCTCGGTATCGCCTGCCTAGAGAAGTGGAACCTAGATGGTATTTGGTAACGGGGGCACACTGCCTCAATAAATTGTCTAGTTCCCTGTGAACTAACGGCGGATACCGGACGCACGTCTAACACCAACATAGTTGTCAAGGCCTCAGTTATCCGCTTTGCAGTAGGATGACTGCTGTGATATTTCATCTTCCTCGCAAAGGACTGTTGAACAGTCAATTGCTTACTGGAAGTAGTACAAGTGGGCTTACGACTTCCCCTCTGGGATGACCATCGACTCCCAGCGGCAACAACAGCAGCGCCAGCAGCAGTAGGCGTTACACGCAAGGATGCATCGGAGGAATCCCAGGCAGGAGAGGACTCGTCAGAATTGCCAGTGACATGGCCTGCAGGACTATTGGCATTCCTGGGGAAGGAGGAAATTGACACTGAGGGAGTTGGTGGGGTGGTTTGCGTGAGCTTGGTTACAAGAGGAAGGGATTTACTGGTCAGTGGACTGCTTCCGCTGTCACCCAAAGTTTTTGAACTTGTCACTGACTTATTATGAATGCGCTGCAGGTGACGTATAAGGGAGGATGTTCCGAGGTGGTTAACGTCCTTACCCCTACTTATTACAGCTTGACAAAGGGAACACACGGCTTGACACCTGTTGTCCGCATTTCTGGTGAAATACCTCCACACCGAAGAGCTGATTTTTTTGGTATTTTCACCTGGCATGTCAACGGCCATATTCCTCCCACGGACAACAGGTGTCTCCCCGGGTGCCTGACTTAAACAAACCACCTCACCATCAGAATCCTCCTGGTCAATTTCCTCCCCAGCGCCAGCAACACCCATATCCTCCTCATCCTGGTGTACTTCAACACTGACATCTTCAATCTGACTATCAGGAACTGGACTGCGGGTGCTCCTTCCAGCACTTGCAGGGGGCGTGCAAATGGTGGAAGGCGCATGCTCTTCACGTCCAGTGTTTGGAAGGTCAGGCATCGCAACCGACACAATTGGACTCTCCTTCTGGATTTGGGATTTCGAAGAATGCACAGTTCTTTGCTGTGCTGCTTTTGCCAGCTTGAGTCTTTTCATTTTTCTAGCGAGAGGCTGAGTGCTTCCATCCTCATGTGAAGCTGAACCACTAGCCATGAACATAGGCCAGGGCCTCAGCCGTTCCTTGCCACTCCGTGTGGTAAATGGCATATTGGCAAGTTTACGCTTCTCCTCCGACAATTTTATTTTAGGTTTTGGAGTCCTTTTTTTTCTGATATTTGGTGTTTTGGATTTGACATGCTCTGTACTATGACATTGGGCATCGGCCTTGGCAGACGACGTTGCTGGCATTTCATCGTCTCGGCCATGACTAGTGGCAGCAGCTTCAGCACGAGGTGGAAGTGGATCTTGATCTTTCCCTAATTTTGGAACCTCAACATTTTTGTTCTCCATATTTTAATAGGCACAACTAAAAGGCACCTCAGGTAAACAATGGAGATGGTTACTAGTATACAATTATGGACTGCCTGCCGACTGCAGACACAGAGGTAGCCACAGCCGTGAACTACCGTACTGTACTGTGTCTGCAGCTAATATAGACTGGTTGATAAAGAGAAGATGTCTATGTAACTATGTATGTATAAAGAAGACTGAAAAAAATCCACGGTTAGGTGGTATACAATTATGGATGGACTGCCTGCCGAGTGCAGACACAGAGGTAGCCACAGCCGTGAACTACCGTACTGTACTGTGTCTGCAGCTAATATAGACTGGTTGATAAAGAGAAGATGTCTATGTAACTATGTATGTATAAAGAAGAATGAAAAAAAACCACGGTTAGGTGGTATACAATTATGGACAGACTGCCTGCCGAATGCAGACACAGAGGTAGCCACAGCCGTGAACTACCGTACTGTACTGTGTCTGCAGCTAATATAGACTGGTTGATAAAGAGAAGATGTCTATGTAACTATGTATGTATAAAGAAGAATGAAAAAAATCCACGGTTAGGTGGTATTACAATTATGGACGGACTGCCTGCCGAGTGCAGAGACACAGAGGTAGCCACAGCCGTGAACTACCGTACTGTGTCTGCTGCGACTGGATGATAAATGATATAAAAAATATATATATATCACTACTGCAGCCGGACAGGTATATATTATATATTATATAATGACGGACCTGCTGGACACTGTCTGTCAGCAGAATGAGTTTTATTTTTATAGAATAAAAAAAAAAAAACACACAAGTGAAGTCACACGACGAGTGTTTAACTTTTTCAGGCAATCACAATATAAGTATACTACTAACTATACTGGTGGTCAGTGTGGTCAGGTCACTGGTCAGTCACACTGGCAGTGGCACTCCTGCAGCAAAAGTGTGCACTGTTTAATTTTAATATAATATGTACTCCTGGCTCCTGCTATAACCTATAACTGGCACTGCAGTAGTGCTCCCCAGTCTCCCCCACAATTATAAGCTGTGTGAGCTGAGCAGTCAGACAGATATATAATATATATAGATGATGCAGCACACTGGCCTGAGCCTGAGCAGTGCACACAGATATGGTATGTGACTGACTGAGTCACTGTGTGTATCGCTTTTTTCAGGCAGAGAACGGATATATTAAATAAACTGCACTGTGTGTCTGGTGGTCACTCACTATATAATATATTATGTACTCCTGGCTCCTGCTATAACCTATAACTGGCACTGCAGTAGTGCTCCCCAGTCTCCCCCACAATTATAAGCTGTGTGAGCTGAGCAGTCAGACAGATATATATAATATTATATATAGATAATAGATGATGCAGCACACTGGCCTGAGCCTGAGCAGTGCACACAGATATGGTATGTGACTGACTGAGTCACTGTGTGTATCGCTTTTTTCAGGCAGAGAACGGATATATTAAATAAACTGCACTGTGTGTCTGGTGGTCACTCACTATATAATATATTATGTACTCCTGGCTCCTGCTATAACCTATAACTGGCACTGCAGTAGTGCTCCCCAGTCTCCCCCACAATTATAAGCTGTGTGAGCTGAGCAGTCAGACAGATATATATAATATTATATATAGATAATAGATGATGCAGCACACTGGCCTGAGCCTGAGCAGTGCACACAGATATGGTATGTGACTGACTGAGTCACTGTGTGTATCGCTTTTTTCAGGCAGAGAACGGATATATTAAATAAACTGCACTGTGTGTCTGGTGGTCACTCACTATATAATATATTATGTACTCCTGGCTCCTGCTATAACCTATAACTGGCACTGCAGTAGTGCTCCCCAGTCTCCCCCACAATTATAAGCTGTGTGAGCTGAGCAGTCAGACAGATATATATAATATTATATATAGATAATAGAGATGAGCGGGTTCGGTTTCTCTGAATCCGAACCCGCCAGAACTTCATGTTTTTTTTCACGGGTCCGAGCGACTCGGATCTTCCCGCCTTGCTCGGTTAACCCGAGCGCGCCCGAACGTCATCATGACGCTGTCGGATTCTCGCGAGGCTCGGATTCTATCGCGAGACTCGGATTCTATATAAGGAGCCGCGCGTCGCCGCCATTTTCACACGTGCATTGAGATTGATAGGGAGAGGACGTGGCTGGCGTCCTCTCCATTTAGATTATAAGAGACTGAGAGAGATTTACTGGAGCTGACTAGGAGGAGTACTGTTACTGTAGAAGTGTAGAGACTGAGTGGAGAGAGTTTACTAGTGAGGACAGTGCAGTTTACTTTATAATCCGTTCTCTGCCTGAAAAAAGCGATACACAGCACACAGTGACTCAGTCACATACCATATCTGTGTGCACTGCTCAGGCTCAGGCCAGTGTGCTGCATCATCTATTATCTATATATAATATTATATATATCTGTCTGACTGCTCAGCTCACACAGCTTATAATTGTGGGGGAGACTGGGGAGCACTACTGCAGTGCCAGTTATAGGTTATAGCAGGAGCCAGGAGTACATAATATATTATATAGTGAGTGACCACCAGACACACAGTGCAGTTTATTTAATATATCCGTTCTCTGCCTGAAAAAAGCGATACACACAGTGACTCAGTCAGTCACATACCATATCTGTGTGCACTGCTCAGGCTCAGGCCAGTGTGCTGCATCATCTATTATCTATATATAATATTATATATATCTGTCTGACTGCTCAGCTCACACAGCTTATAATTGTGGGGGAGACTGGGGAGCACTACTGCAGTGCCAGTTATAGGTTATAGCAGGAGCCAGGAGTACATAATATATTATATAGTGAGTGACCACCAGACACACAGTGCAGTTTATTTAATATATCCGTTCTCTGCCTGAAAAAAGCGATACACACAGTGACTCAGTCAGTCACATACCATATCTGTGTGCACTGCTCAGGCTCAGGCCAGTGTGCTGCATCATCTATATATATTATATATCTGTCTGACTGCTCAGCTCACACAGCTTATAATTGTGGGGGAGACTGGGGAGCACTACTGCAGTGCCAGTTATAGGTTATAGCAGGAGCCAGGAGTACATATTATATTAAAATTAAACAGTGCACACTTTTGCTGCAGGAGTGCCACTGCCAGTGTGACTGACCAGTGACCTGACCACACTGACCACCAGTATAGTTAGTAGTATACTTATATTGTGATTGCCTGAAAAAGTTAAACACTCGTCGTGTGACTTCACTTGTGTGTTTTTTTTTTTTTTTATTCTATAAAAATAAAACTCATTCTGCTGACAGACAGTGTCCAGCAGGTCCGTCATTATATAATATATAATATATACCTGTCCGGCTGCAGTAGTGATATATATATATTTTTTATATCATTTATCATCCAGTCGCAGCAGACACAGTACGGTAGTTCACGGCTGTGGCTACCTCTGTGTCTCTGCACTCGGCAGGCAGTCCGTCCATAATTGTAATACCACCTAACCGTGGATTTTTTTCATTCTTCTTTATACATACATAGTTACATAGACATCTTCTCTTTATCAACCAGTCTATATTAGCTGCAGACACAGTACAGTACGGTAGTTCACGGCTGTGGCTACCTCTGTGTCTGCACTCGGCAGGCAGTCCGTCCATAATTGTATACCACCTAACCGTGGTTTTTTTTCATTCTTCTTTATACATACATAGTTACATAGACATCTTCTCTTTATCAACCAGTCTATATTAGCTGCAGACACAGTACAGTACGGTAGTTCACGGCTGTGGCTACCTCTGTGTCTGCACTCGGCAGGCAGTCCGTCCATAATTGTATACCACCTAACCGTGGATTTTTTTCAGTCTTCTTTATACATACATAGTTACATAGACATCTTCTCTTTATCAACCAGTCTATATTAGCTGCAGACACAGTACAGTACGGTAGTTCACGGCTGTGGCTACCTCTGTGTCTGCAGTCGGCAGGCAGTCCATAATTGTATACTAGTATCCATCTCCATTGTTTACCTGAGGTGCCTTTTAGTTGTGCCTATTAAAATATGGAGAACAAAAATGTTGAGGTTCCAAAATTAGGGAAAGATCAAGATCCACTTCCACCTCGTGCTGAAGCTGCTGCCACTAGTCATGGCCGAGACGATGAAATGCCAGCAACGTCGTCTGCCAAGGCCGATGCCCAATGTCATAGTACAGAGCATGTCAAATCCAAAACACCAAATATCAGAAAAAAAAGGACTCCAAAACCTAAAATAAAATTGTCGGAGGAGAAGCGTAAACTTGCCAATATGCCATTTACCACACGGAGTGGCAAGGAACGGCTGAGGCCCTGGCCTATGTTCATGGCTAGTGGTTCAGCTTCACATGAGGATGGAAGCACTCAGCCTCTCGCTAGAAAAATGAAAAGACTCAAGCTGGCAAAAGCAGCACAGCAAAGAACTGTGCATTCTTCGAAATCCCAAATCCACAAGGAGAGTCCAATTGTGTCGGTTGCGATGCCTGACCTTCCCAACACTGGACGTGAAGAGCATGCGCCTTCCACCATTTGCACGCCCCCTGCAAGTGCTGGAAGGAGCACCCGCAGTCCAGTTCCTGATAGTCAGATTGAAGATGTCAGTGTTGAAGTACACCAGGATGAGGAGGATATGGGTGTTGCTGGCGCTGGGGAGGAAATTGACCAGGAGGATTCTGATGGTGAGGTGGTTTGTTTAAGTCAGGCACCCGGGGAGACACCTGTTGTCCGTGGGAGGAATATGGCCGTTGACATGCCAGGTGAAAATACCAAAAAAATCAGCTCTTCGGTGTGGAGGTATTTCACCAGAAATGCGGACAACAGGTGTCAAGCCGTGTGTTCCCTTTGTCAAGCTGTAATAAGTAGGGGTAAGGACGTTAACCACCTCGGAACATCCTCCCTTATACGTCACCTGCAGCGCATTCATAATAAGTCAGTGACAAGTTCAAAAACTTTGGGTGACAGCGGAAGCAGTCCACTGACCAGTAAATCCCTTCCTCTTGTAACCAAGCTCACGCAAACCACCCCACCAACTCCCTCAGTGTCAATTTCCTCCTTCCCCAGGAATGCCAATAGTCCTGCAGGCCATGTCACTGGCAATTCTGACGAGTCCTCTCCTGCCTGGGATTCCTCCGATGCATCCTTGCGTGTAACGCCTACTGCTGCTGGCGCTGCTGTTGTTGCCGCTGGGAGTCGATGGTCATCCCAGAGGGGAAGTCGTAAGCCCACTTGTACTACTTCCAGTAAGCAATTGACTGTTCAACAGTCCTTTGCGAGGAAGATGAAATATCACAGCAGTCATCCTACTGCAAAGCGGATAACTGAGGCCTTGGCATCCTGGGTGGTGAGAAACGTGGTTCCGGTATCCATCATTACTGCAGAGCCAACTAGAGACTTGTTGGAGGTACTGTGTCCCCGGTACCAAATACCATCTAGGTTCCATTTCTCTAGGCAGGCGATACCGAAAATGTACACAGACCTCAGAAAAAGAGTCACCAGTGTCCTAAAAAATGCAGCTGTACCCAATGTCCACTTAACCACGGACATGTGGACAAGTGGAGCAGGGCAGGGTCAGGACTATATGACTGTGACAGCCCACTGGGTAGATGTATGGACTCCCGCCGCAAGAACAGCAGCGGCGGCACCAGTAGCAGCATCTCGCAAACGCCAACTCTTTCCTAGGCAGGCTACGCTTTGTATCACCGGTTTCCAGAATACGCACACAGCTGAAAACCTCTTACGGCAACTGAGGAAGATCATCGCGGAATGGCTTACCCCAATTGGACTCTCCTGTGGATTTGTGGCATCGGACAACGCCAGCAATATTGTGTGTGCATTAAATATGGGCAAATTCCAGCACGTCCCATGTTTTGCACATACCTTGAATTTGGTGGTGCAGAATTTTTTAAAAAACGACAGGGGCGTGCAAGAGATGCTGTCGGTGGCCAGAAAAATTGCGGGACACTTTCGGCGTACAGGCACCACGTACAGAAGACTGGAGCACCACCAAAAACTACTCAACCTGCCCTGCCATCATCTGAAGCAAGAAGTGGTAACGAGGTGGAATTCAACCCTCTATATGCTTCAGAGGTTGGAGGAGCAGCAAAAGGCCATTCAAGCCTATACAATTGAGCACGATATAGGAGGTGGAATGCACCTGTCTCAAGTGCAGTGGAGAATGATTTCAACGTTGTGCAAGGTTCTGATGCCCTTTGAACTTGCCACACGTGAAGTCAGTTCAGACACTGCCAGCCTGAGTCAGGTCATTCCCCTCATCAGGCTTTTGCAGAAGAAGCTGGAGGCATTGAAGAAGGAGCTAAAAGGGAGCGATTCCGCTAGGCATGTGGGACTTGTGGATGCAGCCCTTAATTCGCTTAACAAGGATTCACGGGTGGTCAATCTGTTGAAATCAGAGCACTACATTTTGGCCACCGTGCTCGATCCTAGATTTAAAGCCTACCTTGGATCTCTCTTTCCGGCAGACACAAGTCTGCTGGGGTTGAAAGACCTGCTGGTGACAAAATTGTCAAGTCAAGCGGAACGCGACCTGTCAACATCTCCTCCTTCACATTCTCCCGCAACTGGGGGTGCGAGGAAAAGGCTCAGAATTCCGAGCCCACCCGCTGGCGGTGATGCAGGGCAGTCTGGAGCGACTGCTGATGCTGACATCTGGTCCGGACTGAAGGACCTGACAACGATTACGGACATGTCGTCTACTGTCACTGCATATGATTCTCTCAACATTGATAGAATGGTGGAGGATTATATGAGTGACCGCATCCAAGTAGGCACGTCACACAGTCCGTACTTATACTGGCAGGAAAAAGAGGCAATTTGGAGGCCCTTGCACAAACTGGCTTTATTCTACCTAAGTTGCCCTCCCACAAGTGTGTACTCCGAAAGAGTGTTTAGTGCCGCCGCTCACCTTGTCAGCAATCGGCGTACGAGGTTACATCCAGAAAATGTGGAGAAGATGATGTTCATTAAAATGAATTATAATCAATTCCTCCGCGGAGACATTGACCAGCAGCAATTGCCTCCACAAAGTACACAGGGAGCTGAGATGGTGGATTCCAGTGGGGACGAATTGATAATCTGTGAGGAGGGGGATGTACACGGTGATATATCGGAGGGTGAAGATGAGGTGGACATCTTGCCTCTGTAGAGCCAGTTTGTGCAAGGAGAGATTAATTGCTTCTTTTTTGGGGGGGGTCCAAACCAACCCGTCATATCAGTCACAGTCGTGTGGCAGACCCTGTCACTGAAATGATGGGTTGGTTAAAGTGTGCATGTCCTGTTTTGTTTATACAACATAAGGGTGGGTGGGAGGGCCCAAGGACAATTCCATCTTGCACCTCTTTTTTCTTTTCTTTTTCTTTGCATCATGTGCTGATTGGGGAGGGTTTTTTGGAAGGGACATCCTGCGTGACACTGCAGTGCCACTCCTAGATGGGCCCGGTGTTTGTGTCGGCCACTAGGGTCGCTAATCTTACTCACACAGTCAGCTACCTCATTGCGCCTCTTTTTTTCTTTGCGTCATGTGCTGTTTGGGGAGGGTTTTTTGGAAGGGACATCCTGCGTGACACTGCAGTGCCACTCCTAGATGGGCCCGGTGTTTGTGTCGGCCACTAGGGTCGCTAATCTTACTCACACAGCTACCTCATTGCGCCTCTTTTTTTCTTTGCGTCATGTGCTGTTTGGGGAGGGTTTTTTGGAAGGGCCATCCTGCGTGACACTGCAGTGCCACTCCTAGATGGGCCCGGTGTTTGTGTCGGCCACTAGGGTCGCTAATCTTACTCACACAGCTACCTCATTGCGCCTCTTTTTTTCTTTGCGTCATGTGCTGTTTGGGGAGGGTTTTTTGGAAGGGACATCCTGCGTGACACTGCAGTGCCACTCCTAGATGGGCCCGGTGTTTGTGTCGGCCACTAGGGTCGCTTATCTTACTCACACAGCGACCTCGGTGCAAATTTTAGGACTAAAAATAATATTGTGAGGTGTGAGGTATTCAGAATAGACTGAAAATGAGTGTAAATTATGGTTTTTGAGGTTAATAATACTTTGGGATCAAAATGACCCATAAATTCTATGATTTAAGCTGTTTTTTAGTGTTTTTTGAAAAAAACACCCGAATCCAAAACACACCCGAATCCGACAAAAAAAATTCGGTGAGGTTTTGCCAAAACGCGTTCGAACCCAAAACACGGCCGCGGAACCGAACCCAAAACCAAAACACAAAACCCGAAAAATTTCAGGCGCTCATCTCTAATAGATAATAGATGATGCAGCACACTGGCCTGAGCCTGAGCAGTGCACACAGATATGGTATGTGACTGACTGAGTCACTGTGTGTATCGCTTTTTTCAGGCAGAGAACGGATATATTAAATAAACTGCACTGTGTGTCTGGTGGTCACTCACTATATAATATATTATGTACTCCTGGCTCCTGCTATAACCTATAACTGGCACTGCAGTAGTGCTCCCCAGTCTCCCCCACAATTATAAGCTGTGTGAGCTGAGCAGTCAGACAGATATATATAATATTATATATAGATAATAGATGATGCAGCACACTGGCCTGAGCCTGAGCAGTGCACACAGATATGGTATGTGACTGACTGAGTCACTGTGTGTATCGCTTTTTTCAGGCAGAGAACGGATATATTAAATAAACTGCACTGTGTGTCTGGTGGTCACTCACTATATAATATATTATGTACTCCTGGCTCCTGCTATAACCTATAACTGGCACTGCAGTAGTGCTCCCCAGTCTCCCCCACAATTATAAGCTGTGTGAGCTGAGCAGTCAGACAGATATATATAATATTATATATAGATAATAGATGATGCAGCACACTGGCCTGAGCCTGAGCAGTGCACACAGATATGGTATGTGACTGAGTCACTGTGTGCTGTGTATCGCTTTTTTCAGGCAGAGAACGGATTATAAAGTAAACTGCACTGTCCTCACTAGTAAACTCTCTCCACTCAGTCTCTACACTTCTACAGTAACAGTACTCCTCCTAGTCAGCTCCAGTAAATCTCTCTCAGTCTCTTATAATCTAAATGGAGAGGACGCCAGCCACGTCCTCTCCCTATCAATCTCAATGCACGTGTGAAAATGGCGGCGACGCGCGGCTCCTTATATAGAATCCGAGTCTCGCGATAGAATCCGAGCCTCGCGAGAATCCGACAGCGTCATGATGACGTTCGGGCGCGCTCGGGTTAACCGAGCAAGGCGGGAAGATCCGAGTCGCTCGGACCCGTGAAAAAAAACATGAAGTTCTGGCGGGTTCGGATTCAGAGAAACCGAACCCGCTCATCTCTAATAGAAATGCATCTTTTAATTGCTCTATAGGCAATAATATACTGTCCTTATCTAGGATATCAATATTTCCAGTCAGGGAATCCGACCACGCCAACCCAGCACTGCACATCCAGGCTGAGGCGATTGCTGGTCGCAGTATAACACCAGTATGTGTGTAAATACATTTTAGGATACCATCCTGCTTTTTATTAGCAGGATCCTTAAGGGCGGCCATCTCAAGAGAGGGTAGAGCCCTTGTTCTTACAAGCGTGTGAGCGCCTTATCCCCCGTAGGGGGTGTTTCCCAACGCACCCTAACCTCTGGCGGGAAAAGGTATACTGCCAATAACGTTTTAGAAATTATCAATTGTTATCGGGGGAAACCCACGCATCATCACACACCTCATTTTATTTTTCAGATTCAGGAAAACTACAGGAAGTTTTTCCTCACCAAACATAATACCCCTTTTTTGGTGGTATTCATATTATCAGAAAAGTGTAAACATTTTCCATTGCCTCAATCATGCAATGTGTGGCCCTATTGGAAATCACGGTTGTCTCTTCACCGTCGACACAGGAGTCAGTATCCGTGTCGGCGTCTGTATCTGAGGTAACGGGCGCTTTAGAGCCCCTGTATGAGACGTCTGGACATGCACAAGCTGGGTAGCCGGCTGTCTCATGTCAACCACTGTCTTTTATACAAAGCTGACACTGTCACGCAATTTCAACAGTACATCCACTCAGGTGTCGACCCCCTAGGGGGTGACAACACTATTACAGACACTCTACTCCGTCTCCACATCATTTTTCTCCTCATACATGTCGACACAAACGTACCGACACACAGCACACACACAGGGAATGCTCTGATAGAGGACAGGACCCACTAGCCCTTTGGGGAGACAGAGGGAGAGTTTGCCAGCACACACCAGAGCGCTATATATATACAGGGATAACCTTATATAAGTGTTTTTCCCTTTATAGCTGCTGTAATGTTTATACTGCGCCTAGTTTGTGCCCCCCTCTCTTTTTTAACCCCTTTCTGTAGTGTAGTGACTGCAGGGGAGAGCCAGGGAGCTTCCCTCCAACTGAGCTGTGAGGGAAAATGGCGCCAGTGTGCTGAGGAGATAGGCTCCGCCCCTTTCTCGGCGTCCTTATCATCCGTTTTTCTGTATGTTTTGGCAGGGGTTAAATGCATCCATATAGCCCAGGAGTTATATGTGATGCATTTATTTTAGCCATATAAGGTTTTTATCGATTTATTGCGTCTCAGGGCGCTG
This sequence comes from Pseudophryne corroboree, assembly GCF_028390025.1. NCBI lineage: Eukaryota > Metazoa > Chordata > Amphibia > Anura > Myobatrachidae > Pseudophryne > Pseudophryne corroboree. The sequence goes on from NC_086447.1 coordinate 705,954,654, forward strand.
CCCCCCCAGCGCCCTGCACCCTCAGTGACCGGAGTGTGAAGTGTGCTGAGAGCAATGGCGCACAGCTGCGGTGCTGTGCGCTACCTTATCTGAAGACAGGATCGTCTTCTGCCGCCGATTTTCCGGACCTCTTCGCTCTTCTGGCTCTGTAAGGGGGCCGGCGGCGCGGCTCCGGGACCCATCCAGGCTGAACCTGTGATCGTCCCTCTGGAGCTAATGTCCAGTAGCCAAGAAGCCCAATCCACTCTGCACGCAGGTGAGTTCGCTTCTTCTCCCCTTAGTCCCTCGATGCAGTGAGCCTGTTGCCAGCAGGTCTCACTGAAAATAATAAACCTAAACTAAAACTTTCACAAAGAGCTCAGGAGAGCCCCTAGTGTGCACCCTTCTCGTCGGGCACAGAAATCTAACTGAGGCTTGGAGGAGGGTCATAGGGGGAGGAGCCAGTGCACACCAGGTGATCCTAAAGCTTTCTTTAGATGTGCCCAGACTCCTGCGGAGCCGCTATTCCCCATGGTCCTTACGGAGTTCCCAGCATCCACTAGGACGTCAGAGAAAAGTGGTGCAAGATGGAATTGCCCTTGGGCTCTCCCACCAACCTTTAAGTCATACTATATATTAAAAAAAAAAACATGCACAGTTTTACAAACTAAGCAATGCAGCTGCAGGGTCTGACACTTTTGCGTGTGAAGTGCTTGGTTTGTTTGAGCACCTACAAACCAATGTTTTGGGTAGATTACTACTAATCATTAATGAGGAGGTTGATGATAAGGGTGTTGGTGGTGAAGAGTACATGTGCTGGTCCAAGCTGCTGGTAGCTAATAGTTGACTGCTTGTTATTATTTTACAGGATTTTTCAGATTTTGATAAATAACATGTATGAACTCACTGCAATGGATGTACCAAGGAGGAGGTTCCTAGATGTTAATATCCTTTCCTCTATTTACCTTGGCTTCACAAAAGGTATTGTATGCTTGACAAATGTTGTCAGGATTTTGGTATATATAACTCCACAGAAAAGAGGTTGCTTTTTTTGGTATTATACCCAGACATAACAATAGCTTTCATTATATCATGCTCAAGAACTTTTGCCACTGATGGCTGACTTACTTTGACCCAAACAACATCCTCATTACCACATTTTTATCATCAACATCCTCATTAGTGTCAGATACACAAATATTCTCCTCATTCTGTTGCTTTTCCATAGTAGCAGCCTCAACTTCTATGTAACTTTTTTACTTGTACTGCTCATTCCAACTTGTTTAGAGGGTGCAGAAATGGTGGAAGGAGTCTTCAGTTTCAGTGTGAGAAGGTGTTGCAATATCATATGAGTTTACGGAAGAAGATGCCTGACTGTGTTTGGCCAGGCTTCTGGAATAGGCATTCTAGAGCATACAACAGCAGTATCAGGACCACCACTCACAAACAAAGGCCGTGACCTGAGCCTTTACTTGATACTGCATGTGGTATATACAGATGGAGCCTCCGTTATCTTTACTGACTGAGGCGTTAGTCACAATCGGGTATACGCAGCATGCCTGGGCGCAAGGAGGCTTGCCTAGTCGTAGGGAGGCACACAGAGCATTTGGCGTTACCTTTAAGTGTAATACCTGCGATCATCCACCAGATGTTGCTTTTTAAAATCAACATTGCACATGCATGTGGTCTGCATTAAAATACAATACTGAACTACAGCGCAAGAACTACTTTACTGGTGTGTGTCATTATGCTACAATATGCTACAGTATGTCATACAGTATATTACAGATGCAAATGCAGTAGTACAGACATAAATACAGTAGTACAGTATATACAGATGAAAATGAATGTGATGAAGCCACAGTATAGGTCATTGACGTTAGGAATATGTGGGCGTCCAAGTCACGAAATCATCACATTAACAATAGTAATGTACAGTACTGTATACAGACACAAACTAACGTATTACAGGAACAATATGGTCTATTGATGTTAAGGATATGTGCGTGTCCATATCCCGTAGCCATTACGGCATAATCAAAACCAGTGGGCTTATGCATCTGTCATGCAGTGACGTGTCCGAGTGGTGAAGTGTGCCACTTCCCATGCTTAGAGTCCCGGGTTCAAGTCCCAAAGTGCGAATGCATGTAAATTTTTCCCTGATACTGTATTAATTTTTTATTTTTGTATCTATTGTACTATACCTTCACATTCAGTAGAAGTGTGCACACAAGTTTTACATAAAGCAGGAGCGTATCTAAAATACTTAATCTAAAAGCTGCAGGAGCGTATCTAAAATACACAGTGGCTATAAGGATAAGGTTCTATGCACCGTACGGTACACATACAATACTGTAGCAGGCCAGACTTGATTGAAATGGCTGCCTCGTGGAATCCCTCAGCTATGGAGCGAGCGATGGCATAGGTTTGCAAGTTACAGGGCAATTCTGAAGGAGCATCACAATACCCTAGCTAAAATACACAGGGTTGATAGGTATAAGTGAGCTCTATGCACATTACGATACACCGGACTCGAACACTTTGCAAGTTGACAAAATGGCTGTCGCTCATGACCACTTGCCCCGTGGAAGCCATCAGCTATGGAGCCAGCGACGGCATAGGTTTTGCAAGTTACATGGCAATGCTGAAGGAGTGTCTCGATACCCTAGCTAAAATACAGAGAGTTAATAGGGATAAGCGAGCTCTATGCACATTATGATACACTGGACTCGTTCGCTTTGAAAGTTGACAAAATGGCTGCCACCCGTGACCCCTTGCCCCATGGAAGCCATCAGCTATGGAGCCAGCGACGGCATAGGTTTTTCAAGTTACAGGGCAATGCTGAAGGAGTGTCTCGATACCCTAGCAAAAATACACAGGGTTAATGAGGTCCAGTAGAATGATCAATTAATAAATATAGTGTATACAGACACAAAACAAGGAGTTTAAGCTACTGCACAGTATGGTCCTTTGAAGACAGGGATACAGTACAGTACAGTATGTGAGCATCCAAGTCCCATAGCCATTGGGCATAATCTAAAACCAGTGGCAAGGGATCACTGCTTACCGTACATTTAAACATGGGCTTGTGTATCTGTCATGAGGCATGCGCATGCCTTTTTTTTCCTGACACCTTTTTAAAAAATATGTATTGTAATATACTGTACTGTACTGTAACTTTACATTCAATAGAAAAACTGTCTGCACACAGGTTTTACATGAATAAGGGCAATGCTGCAGGAGCATCTCATTACGCTATCTAAAATCCACTGCGACTGTGGGTGGGGATACAGTAACTAAGTCCTATCACCATAAGCTGTCTGCTGCACTGTACAGTTCAGCAGATTTGTGTCTGGGATGCATTTCTGTGTTTGTAATTAAAAAATAATAATGTACTGTACATTTAGTGTATACAGTATACAGTACCTCTAATACACATTTCCTGGGGAAAAGACTGTACAGTCCTTTACAGTACTGTTAATGGAGCATTTTCTTTACTGATCCATTTTTTTTTACTGCACACTGTACACTGAACCTTCGGTCCTCTAGTTGTTTGTTGAACAAACTACACATACCAGCATGCCTTGCTACAGTTTTGCTATTTGACCATGCTAAAACTGTTGCAGGGCATGCTGGGATGTTTAGTTCAACAACAGCTGGAGGACTGAGGGTTTCCCATCCCTGATGTACAGTATTGAACAGTGTTTCTTAGGAAACTGACTTACTGTGCAGTATATAATAGACCAGCCTACTGTACACCCGACAATTTTTTTGCCATAATACAGTATAATATGTACAAAGTACCATATTAAAGAAGCAACTTAAGCAAAATCACAAAGCATGGCTACTGTACTGTAAATCTTATAGTCTGGGATTTCAAGCCGTGCCATACTGTACATGGCAGGATAAAGTAAATACTGTACAGTATGTACAGTACAGTACAGTGTGGACAGATCTCTACTGTATGCATTAAATTCCAAATGCAATTTAGAGTAACCTTGTCCAAAGTATTTTGTCTGTTGAACTGAAGACTAGATGGTCCAAGTGGTTCTTACAGTATCTTCCGTCAAAATCTATGTTTCTTTGTACAGTACATACTGTATTACTAATAAAACATTTGCACCTCACACTTCCGAGTATTAGCAGACATTGAGATACTGTACAGTATAGTAAGAAGCTTGCTAATACACAGAATGTGTTCTCTACCGCAAGGGGGGGGGGGGGGGGGGGGGCTAGGAAGGGGTTTCTTAGAGTCAGGACTGCTTTGCACAAATATTGTAAAGTAGCAGTCATAACTGTACCTGTATTGCCTGGTGCAAATCACTGTCCTTACAAATTCCTTGTTGTAACCCAGGCTGTGGTTAACATTCTGGGAAATTTGAGTTACTGTACTGTATGATGCAGGCGATTAGGAGATAAGAATTGCAATTTGTAGACTCCTGCAATATCCGTGAGGGTAGAAAACTACTGTACTGTATGAACCAACAGAATATGTGTGGAGAGGAATTACCCCCCACTGCATACTCTGTACAATTGTGCAAAGTTCTCAAAATGCTCTTTTATTGTATAAAATAATTAAAAACAAATACACACGTCATTTATAACAGTGTAACATACAATATTATACTGAAAAATGTAAGCACAATTGTGACTTGAATATTAATACAGTAATGTACAGTACCTAAAAAAATACTGTACAGTACAGTATGCAGCTTAGACAAATCCTATTTCTTCATATTGGTGATTATTAGAATTCATGTTACTCTAAAACAGCTATGGTACTGTATACAGTACCAGTGCTGCATGAGAAACTAATGTCCAAGATTCTTGAGGGTGCATAGCCCCTCTGAGTTTGGGAGCCTGGTACAAGCATACTCCTTTGTTCCTGCTGTTGCCAGACCTGGCTGCTGTGTGCATCAGTGACTGACATCACAATACATGTCCGCCCAGTTGTGACATCATGCATGATACATTGGTACAGTCGGGGGAAGATAGGCAATAGGCCTCACCAGGAAGAATCCTGGTAGGCTGATGTGTCTGTGTGGCCTGTTTTAGGTGTTGCCATGTGGCCCCAGCCCACACATGACAGGTGGCCCACCCACCACACTCAGTACACTGCATTGTCCCGATTCATGGCTTCACGGTATGTTATACTGTGCCTCTTGTGTTGCCCATGTCTTGACACTTCTAGACAATAGTACAGGGCCACTTTTATTTCCCAATCTGCCCCTCAGACACAGTGGCAGCAAAGATATAAGGAAAGCTGCATTTGCGTACAGTCAGGCCCTATAAGGCAATTACCCATTGTCACGATGGCCGAATTATTGTTTTTAGTGTTTTTTCCCCAAAATAAAGTATACAGCTCAGTAAATAATGTACAGTAGAGCTACAGTACATAAGTCCTATTAAGATTCTGTACAGTCTTACTGTAAAGGTGTGATACAGTACAGTTCTTTACTATACACAGCAACCTCAGGAGAAGTTAATGTAATGTACTGTACTTTAGAAATACTGTACTGTCTCACTGAGCTTGCAGTACTGTACTGTACAGTAATTACGACATTGTGTTGGTGATAAGGTTGTACTGTCAGCTGAGTGGCTGAGTGGTACAGCATGTTTATGTACAATACTCTGTGTATTGGTAAAAGGACCATGGTTAACCAACAGGCAAGCATTCATTATCATGGGTGTCATGAAGAAAATCCAAAACAGAAACTTAGTACAGTAATACTGTAGGTAATTGTACTGTACAACACTTTCTGCTTCCCCTCATTACCAAGGCGAAGCAGGAAGGGACATTGACAAGATGTACTGTACTAAGCAAAAGCTCCCTCCTCTGGCGATGTCCCCTGAGCACTGAGTGGAAGTAAGGAAGAGGCAAACAACTATAGACCAGTGAGTCTTACTTCAGTAGAAAGGAAAAGAAAGAGTTGTACTGTAGATTATCTCAAATACAGCAATTAACGGATCCCAAACAGCATAGATGCACTGGGAGAGATCATGTCAAACAAACCATATTGACTTTTTGGACTGTGTGACTAAAGTGGTGGCTAAAGGTGGAGCCGTGGATATACAATAGCTTACAGTACTGGACAGTTTATTAACTTTAGTAATGCTTTTGTCACTGTTCTACATCGCAGACTGCTAAATGAACTAAAAAGCCTGGGATTGCATACTAAGATTGTTGAATGGATAAGATCTTGGTTACATGATAGAAAACAGAGTTGTACAGTAGTAAATGGAGTGCGTTCACAGGAGGGAAATGTTACTAGTGGAGTACCCCAGGAATCTGTACTTGGACCAGTGCTTTTTAAGATCTTTATTGGTGACATTGCTAATGGCATTAAAGGGAAAGCACTGTACACCTTTTTACAGATGAAACAAAGGTACTATATGCAATTGCAGTACACCAGGAGGGGTAAAACAAATAATTGAGGATCTACTGTGGATTAAGTAGAGGTAGGTCCAAGAGAGTGGCAATTACTGTACAGTTTAATGGCAAAAAATGCTAAATCATGCACTTGGGTCTCGAAAATCCAAAGGTTACTGTACAGTAAATACAGTACTGTAGTATTAATGGCACTACTGTATACTGGAAACTACTGAGGAGGAAAGGGATCTACAGTGGGAGTCCCTATTTCAGGTGACTTAAAGGCAAGTAATCAATGCACTGTAACAAAGCAATGAGGAAGTCTAGCCAGATGCTTGTCTGCATTGGAAGAGGAATCAGCAGCATAAAGAAAGTATTGTATTAATGACACTGCATTGTATATGGCATTGGTATGACCTCATCTAGAATACAGTATTCAATTCTTGAGGCCATACTGTATCTTCAAAAGGATATTAATAAGGGCAACTAAAATGGTGCATGCGCGACAGTACTTTGCAAAACATACCGTACAGTACTGTACACAGGACACAGTGGTTCTTATCTGCCGTAAAATTCTGGTGTATGTTTCTACAGTACACTACTATACAGTATGTTTCTATGTTTAATACCACTTCTCCCCCATAGCGACACATAATACTGTATATTTACCCTGATGTACTATACCGTACTGTATAACGGAACGGAAAAGCATCAATATAAATGTAAAATGTCTTTATTACAAATTCAGATTACTTGTACTGTACTAATCAATAATGTACAGTACTCTATTATCCAGGACTTATAAAACTGTAAACAACTGTTCATACACATCAATAACAGTACTACTGTATAGTATAATGTATAATAATGTACAGTAGCTTACGCAATATTCAGACAAATTTAATTTTATAAACATTTATATTAATGCATTGATTAAAATTGTATACAGAAAATACAATACAGAACTACATATTTGTGGCTTGACCATTTCTTCCAACTATAACAGGCAATACTTTATACGGGTGATTTATATAATTATTACAATGTTCAGTTGTGAGTACATCTAGCCAATTTTTTTTATCCCATCCAACAGCTGGTGTTTTGTTGTTGGCTTTGTAACACTCTTAATAAATTTCTTCAATTGAGCCCACCCTAATTCAATTGGGTTCATGTTCGGTGATCTAAAAAAAACAGTACAGAAAAAAATGTTTGTTAATTAATGAAGTTAAAAAGATAAAACAAAACATACATTATTGTACTGTTCATTAAGCAAAAAAACAAAAACATTTACATTACTACAGTGCTATCCAAACATTACTTGTACAGTATTAAAACAATACTCACTCTGGTGGTGTGCATTCCAAATTGATACCCTTCTCTTCCATGAATTTGGCTGAGGCAGAGTGTTAGGGATCATTGTCTTGGAATATCCTGTGATCATATGGGTAATATTGACTCACGAATGGTACCATACATCCCTCTACATTTTTTTTTAAAGAATTGCTTATCCATGATCCCTACAGAAATAAGAAAATGTTGTTCATTAAAAAGCAACTCATTTTATTGTGAATTTACATCTATTGTACAGTACCGCGTGTATTTTTATAGAACACAGGCACAGAATAAAGTACCTTCGAAAAATAATGGGACCAGCTCCTAATCGTGATATGGCTCCCCACACATGGACCTTCAATGGATGTTTTGGGCATGGCTTTAATGAAATATGGTGACATTTCTGGAATGACATTTGGGAGAACCTCTCAAGAGCAACAGATGATTCATCTGTGAAAATAACATTGTGAAATGTTTCACCACTCTCAATCCATCGCCGTGCCTGTTCAACTTTCTTTTCTTTATTCACTTCTCTTATCATGGGAGATATCTTGTGAAGAGCCAAAAATAATGAACCATATACAGTAATTAAATAGATTACAGTATATATAGTACACTGTATGTACAGTAAACTGTACATACTGTACTGTATATATACTGTAATATATATATATATATATATATATATATATATATATTACAGGGTATACACAATACAGTATATTCCAGTACAGTACAGTTCAGTATATACTGTACTGTATACAGTATAATATATAGTAATAATACACTGTATATCAACAGTCAGGCTGCACTCAGATGAATAAACAGGCAACAGGCAGTTGTACATGCAACGTTTTCGAAGCTGTTTACTTTGTCCTGATGACGAAGTAAACTGCTTCAAAACATTGAATTTACAACTGCCTGTTGCCTGTTTATCCATCTGAGTGCCACCTGACTGTTGGTATAGATTGGACCCGCCGTGTTACCTACTGTAGGAAGGCACCAGCTATTGTATCTGATTATTGGGAGTGCTGCTTGAACACACACACACACACACACACACACACACACACACACACACACACACACACACACACACTATATATATATATATACATATATATATATACACATATACAGTACACACTCTGAATATTGATTTACATCATTGCTTTATCACTTATCAAGGGATTATTAACTGTGGAAAAGTGTACATTTATGCTTTATACTGCTTACAGTATTTTACCTTGTAGCGCCAAAGGTCCATCCCATTTTCTGACGCATCCTTCCTCCACAATTTCTTGCACTCTCCTACAGTACAATACAGTATGAAAAATACAAATTAATGATCAGCACAATCACAGGAAGATAAAGTGTACCTTTTTTTTTTTTTACTATTACAACAAAATTGATTATTGTATACAGTAAGTCAGTTAAACATTACAGTACTGTACCATGTGCATTTTGTAGGAAATACTAGTCTGGGCGTTGTTCTCTTGAAAGCATGATAGCGCACAGTTTGTAAAGTGACTATAATGCCACTTTCATTGAGCCATGCCAGGATCTCTTTGGTACTTTTATTTTCTTTTTTCATGTTGGCGATTATCTTGCTCATAGTTTTGTTGATAGTTACTGGCATGTTGTCAAACCGTAAATCCTGTGTGGAGAAAAAACATTTGTGAATACTGTATACAGGTTTCTAAAATTTACACATTTGAAAATTTGCATTGGTTTTATGTTAAAAGCTAATACTGTATATGTTTACTATACAGTACCTGATGTTCTAATTTGAGTACTGTATACTGTACTATGCAGTACTGTACTGAAAATACTACATCAGTGTTATGGACTGCAATTACTAACCTGTATAAAACAGCCGAATAAACCTCCTTGGAAGTGTATGGGCCATGTGAAACTTACAGTACTGTACAGCATAATGACAACTGACCTACTATACCAGCATTACATACTGTACATGTCACTGCTGTATGTAAATTCTTCAATTATTGCCTACTAACAATGCTCTTACTGTATATTAAATACTGTAGGCCTAGAAATGTGTGTCTCAATACGCTAGTTAAAAAGTACAGGGGCTATGGGGATAAGCGAGCTCAATGCACCATACGATGCACCAGACTCAGGGACATAGCCAGAACTTTGTGGGACCCATAGCAACATTTTGAAGAGGCCCCCAATCCAATGCTTGTAGAGAGACTCTTCTCTGCAGCAGTTTTTAATTTTATGCCCTATAATAGTGTCCTACAGTACTGTACTGTAGTTCATTTTCTGAACCATATCAGAGCCTGTTATGCCCCATAGTAGTGCCCTAGCTTCTTTTATGAATCATATTAGTGAATAAGTTCACCCTACAGTACTGTACTGTATGTCACATTTCAGAGCTGCCAGTACACATTATGCCACACAGTACCCCCAATTCACATTATTATATATAGTCTCCCCATTCATATTGTGCCTCATTACAGAGCTCTGACACATATAACATTCAAATGCCTTACAGTTCATGTTATACCACACTACAATGAGAATGTCCAGGGGCATACAGTACCTACAGTAGATACAGTACAGTATATTGCAGGCCCCATGTAAAAAGTTTGAAAGGACCCCTACGTACCACCCAATGGTGAAAGATGTATATACAGTAACACATGTAACTTTGACAGGGAAGATGTTCCCCTCTTAGCTATGGGCCCCATAGCAGCTGCAGTGCCCCATGGAAGCCATCAGCTAGGTAGCGAGTGACGTCATAGGTTTTGCAGACTACAGGGCAATGCTGAAGGAGTGTCTGAATCCCCTTGCTAAAATATACAGGGGCGATAGGGATAAGCAAGCTCTATGCACCGTATGATACACCGGACTCAACCGCATAGCAAGTTGACAAAATGGTTGCTGCCCAAGTCCCTCCACCTTGTGGCAGTCTTCACCCATGGAGTGAGCAACGGCATAGGTTTTGCAGGCTACAGGGCAATGCTGAAGGAGCGTCTCAATACCCTAGCTAAAATACACAGAGGCGATAGGGTAAGCAAGCTCTTTGCACTGTATGATACACTGGACTTGACAGCCAATCAAATTGACAAAATGGTTGCCACCCGAGTCCCCGCGCCTCATGGCAGCCCTCACACATGGAGCGAGCGACGGCATAGGTTTTGCAGGCTACAGGGCATCCCTTCCAATTGTTTCTTGTTTAGGGGACTTGGATGCTCATATTAGATGCTTCAACAGACGAAAAAGAATGAATACTTTCTGCATAACATGGTATTTAGCCTACACCTCCCCCCACCCCATCCCGCTTCCCCCTGCTCATTTCACAGACAGAGAGGGAGGTCAGGTAACAATAAATTGACAAAACTGTACTACTGTATACAGTATGAAAAGCTGATAAGAAGTGCAGACATAAGCTCTTATGTCCCTTTTCATACAGTACAGCACAGCTACTCTAATGTCAATGAACTACAGTATTGCTCGAACACTTACACTTACTGTAGTTGCGCCTGCATAAACTACTGTATTTTTATATTTATTGATATGTCTACGGGTGTATTTTAGATAGTGGAATTAGATGCTCATGAAGCTTTGCCCTGATTTATGTAAATTCTGTGTGCATGTTTCTATTGAATGTGAAGGTACTATTACAATGGGTGACCAAAATTTTTTTTTTAAATAAAGTGTCAGAAGAAATATAATTTTTATTAATTGCTCATTCTACGGGACCTCATTGCCGCTATGTATACCATATATTTTAACGAGTGTACAGAGATGCTCCTTCAGCATTGCCCTGATTCTTGTAATATCAATACTGTTGCTCGCTCCATACAGTTGCTGTGGCCCTCCGTGAGGTGCTGGGTCACGAGCGGCATCCATTTTGTGGACCCGCTCTGTGATTGAGTCTGGCCTGCTACTGTACTGTATGTGTACCATACGGCGCATGGAGCTCGCTTATCTCGCAAATCCTGCAGCTGTCTTGATTTATGTAAAATCGGTGTGCACACTTCTATTGAATGTGAAGGTATATTACTATAGATTACAAAAAATAAAATAAAGTGTCAGAAAAAAATAAACATTTATTCGTACTTTGGAAATCAAACCTGGGACTCTTAGCATGGGAAGTGGCACACCTCACCCCTAGGACACAATGGCTCATGATAGATGCACAAGCTCGTGTGTAAATGTACTGTAAGCAGTGATCACTTCCCATTGGTTTTTGTTTAGGGGACTTTGACGCTTACATTGTACAATATTGCATACTGTATCCCTATCGTTAATGGTCCACAGTTTGTAACAGGTTCTACAGTATATCATGATTTGCGTCTGTATAAACTACAGTATTGCTTTATTAACACATTTGTTGCATCTGAGTATGTATACACTAACACGGCAAAGGACAGGTGTTTTAACATGTTCGTTTGCGTCTCTATAAACTTTTTTTCTTTACACTCTTCTTCTGACCATTGGTCTGGGTGTACAGTATGCAGTACTGACCATTTGCCAGAGCTTGTAGATCAATTCACTGCTATTCGCTATAAAGTACTGGATTAGTGAAGCATTAGCCACCCAGTGGTGGAGATGTGTATTGCATGCTGAGTTTGTAGTCGTGCCTCAACACGCCTGTGTCACGATCCGGGTATCTGGACGCCATTTCTTACCCATCAGATGCCTCCTAAGGCTGGCTCAGCGCTCCAGGACCGGATCCCATCTGTTATCCTAATGTTCACATTCCTGCATCCTCTCCTGTCTCTCTGAGACGCTGTCACAGTAACGCCTTATTACATCTGGCATGGCGTCTCCCGCGGCCTCCGCCGCCGTCCCTGAGCTTCTGCATGCAGAGTGTCAGAGTGGCGATTACGTCAGCCGCGGCCTCCGCTGTGTCCGCGTGGTTGGATGTGCACTTGTCAGCCTGGCGTCTCCTGTCTCCAGTGGCCGGCGCCGCCATTACTGTTTTCATTACCACATGGATTACAAACCAAACTTCCCTCCAAGTGTCTGCATGGGCGCAGCCATCTTGGATTCTGTCAGCTGATCATTTCCTCCAATCTGTTGTCAGTATTGTTAATCTGCATAATTGCCTAGCCAATCCCTTCCTTGCTGCAGGTATAAATACACTGTGCCTGAGCAAGGAAGGCGTCAGTGCTTTGGTTGTCAAACCTAGTTCCTGTTTGTCTCTCTCCTGTGATTGTCTTCCAGGTTCCAGCTCCTGTCTCAAGACTTCCACCATAGAGACCCGCACCAGCATTCCACCTGCGGTGTAGCCTGACTCTCCGATCCATTGTGGATTCATCTGTTTCCAGCTACAACATTACCTGCTTCCAGCCCAGCTTCCAGCAGAGTACAGCTTCTCTTAAAGGGCCGGTGTCCTTTCTACACTTTACCACTCTCCACCGGTATTATTATTTCTCCGCTCTCAAGTTCTACATTTCATTCATATTGCATCGCTCTCAAGCTTCATTTATTATTTAACTGGTTCCAGCCAGTATCCACTCCGTGCTAACAACAGTCTGGTTCCAGCCAGTATCCACAGCAGCCGTTTTATCTTCAGCAACCCAGTTTTTCCTGGAACACCAGCTGGTACAATCCTGGGTTATCTCCATTGCTACAGTCGGGCCTGGTAAGGACTTTCCATCTAGAAGATTATAAGAACTATCTCACACTACCAGTGCCCTGTGGCTCCTGCCACCCTGTAGTACCCAGGAACTGTATTTATTCTTTGCTGACTTTTATGTTTTCTTTTACTGCTGCTGTGTTGCGGAGTTGTCATAATAAACATCATTGACTTTTATCCAAGTTGTCGTGGTCATGCCTTCGGGCAGTTATTATTCATGTTACTTACATGTCCAGGGGTCTGATACAACCTCCCAGGTTCCGGTACATCTCAGCCCCTACAACTGAGGCTGCCTCCCGTCAGCTCAGGCCCTCAGTTGTGACAGCCTGTCTGTGCTTAAACTCAGAAACCCAAGCTATTTTCTAGGTGTGACTAACCTCCATTTAGGCAGAGAAACAGCAAAGATAATGGAGGCTCCATCTGTAGCATGTTGTCAGTTTTATGTGGTTTTTTTTTCAATAAATCTTTCCTTCATTATTGGAGGTGAAGTTTTCTTTAAAATTGTGAAATATTGTTTACATTTCAGATTCTCTTTCTTAAACGATGTGTCCCCTGGGTCAACTGTAGTAGACACTGAATTACTATCATACTGACTGGCAGCAGCCTCAGCACTTATACTGGGTTGCTGCTCCTGCACTTCTGTCAACTGACTCATATCATCTCACAGCACTTCTGGTAACAATGGCACCATCTATCTCTCTCTGTCACCCTCTGCCTCTAACTGTCACTGTCTACCTCTCCTTGTCAACCTCTACTTCTCCCTGTCACCCACTGCTTCTCTCTGTTGTGTGTCAAATTATGAACTTGAGGTGAGGCAGAGGAGGGGGTACAAAGTATATTTTTGCACACGGGTCCACAACTCACAAGCTCCACCACTGACACTTGCCTACAATACTGGAATTTCTGTGGTTTCCTAGGGAGTTGACATCTGTTCCACATCCCACCTACTTGACAAGGGGTGGGATATACTATAGAAAAAATGCTGCCAAAACCCCCAAAACTACTGTTTTTGTACTTTGGCTGCATCTTCCATATGTACCAAGTCCCAGAATGCAATGCATTCTGGGGCTTGGATGTGGCGGGAAATGTCTTTTGATGGCGCTACCCTAAAAAAAACCTGTGTGCTTATTTCCACATTTCTTCCTGAGACAGATACAATCAGCTCGCTCCCATCACCCTCCTGCGTTCACAAAGACTCTCTGTGAATGCAAAGAGGAACCCCTGGGGAGTAAACCCGTAATTCCCAACATCTCAAAGAACAGCCCTTATCCGGAGACCTGTCCTTTACGATACTAATCGCATATGTTAGTACATATGCAATTAGAATGTCTAATGTAAGTGATGAGATGTACCGCATCAAGAATGCAATGTTTAGTACATCCCTCCCCTGGACCTGATGACGCAAAGCACAGAGAATCTTGGCCCTGCTCCCACAAAGAAATGCCATTATGTTGTAGGGCAGGCATTACCAACCTCGGTCCTCAAGTCACACTAACAGTGCAGGTTTTAGTGAAATCCAGGCTTCAGCATAGATGGTTAAATCAAAATAACTGAGGAACTAATTAAGTCACCTGTGCTCAAGCATCATAGAACTACTGTAAAACCTGGACTGTTAAGGGGGGTACCCACGGAGAGATCCATGCTTAAAATCTAAGCAATCTGACTAGATTACTTAGATTTTAAGCACATATCACTCGTGTCTATACCCCTCAGCGATAGCGATGCGCGGCTCCGCACATCGCTATCGCCGGTGCTAGATTGGACTGCATGCAGGCCAATCTAGCACATTGCTCATTTCACCCGCTGGGTGAAATGAGCGGCCACCATCCTCACCCGCATCGCTCAGCACACATCGCGCTGTGCTGAGCGGCGGGAGAGATGTGTGCTGAGCGGTTTGCTCAGCACACATCTCTCCAGTGTATATTGGGCTTTAGTGTGCCTTGAGGACTGAGGTTGGGAATTCCTGTTATAGGGGAAGTGCCCAGGATGTTGCAATTGCCACTGCTACTTCCACGCCCCCATCTGGACCTTCCTCTTCTCCATTCTCCTGAAACACAAATAAAATATAGTGGTGTACTGTATGTCAGAATATTGTGTTTTAACTAGAGATGAGCGCCTGAAATTTTTCGGGTTTTGTGTTTTGGTTTTGGGTTCGGTTCCGCGGCCGTGGTTTGGGTTCGACCGCGTTTTGGCAAAACCTCACCGAATTTTTTTTGTCGGATTCGGGTGTGTTTTGGATTCGGGTGTTTTTTTCAAAAAACACTAAAAAACAGCTTAAATCATAGAATTTGGGGGTCATTTTGATCCCAAAGTATTATTAACCTCAAAAACCATAATTTACACTCATTTTCAGTCTATTCTGAATACCTCACACCTCACAATATTATTTTTAGTCCTAAAATTTGCACCGAGGTCGCTGTGTGAGTAAGATAAGCGACCCTAGTGGCCGACACAAACACCGGGCCCATCTAGGAGTGGCACTGCAGTGTCACGCAGGATGTCCCTTCCAAAAAACCCTCCCCAAACAGCACATGACGCAAAGAAAAAAAGAGGCGCAATGAGGTAGCTGTGTGAGTAAGATTAGCGACCCTAGTGGCCGACACAAACACCGGGCCCATCTAGGAGTGGCACTGCAGTGTCACGCAGGATGGCCCTTCCAAAAAACCCTCCCCAAACAGCACATGACGCAAAGAAAAAAAGAGGCGCAATGAGGTAGCTGTGTGAGTAAGATTAGCGACCCTAGTGGCCGACACAAACACCGGGCCCATCTAGGAGTGGCACTGCAGTGTCACGCAGGATGTCCCTTCCAAAAAACCCTCCCCAAACAGCACATGACGCAAAGAAAAAAAGAGGCGCAATGAGGTAGCTGTGTGAGTAAGATTAGCGACCCTAGTGGCCGACACAAACACCGGGCCCATCTAGGAGTGGCACTGCAGTGTCACGCAGGATGTCCCTTCCAAAAAACCCTCCCCAAACAGCACATGACGCAAAGAAAAAAAGAGGCGCAATGAGGTAGCTGTGTGAGTAAGATTAGCGACCCTAGTGGCCGACACAAACACCGGGCCCATCTAGGAGTGGCACTGCAGTGTCACGCAGGATGTCCCTTCCAAAAAACCCTCCCCAAACAGCACATGACGCAAAGAAAAAAAGAGGCGCAATGAGGTAGCTGACTGTGTGAGTAAGATTAGCGACCCTAGTGGCCGACACAAACACCGGGCCCATCTAGGAGTGGCACTGCAGTGTCACGCAGGATGTCCCTTCCAAAAAACCCTCCCCAAACAGCACATGACGCAAAGAAAAAAAGAGGCGCAATGAGGTAGCTGACTGTGTGAGTAAGATTAGCGACCCTAGTGGCCGACACAAACACCGGGCCCATCTAGGAGTGGCACTGCAGTGTCACGCAGGATGTCCCTTCCAAAAAACCCTCCCCAATCAGCACATGATGCAAAGAAAAAGAAAAGAAAAAAGAGGTGCAAGATGGAATTGTCCTTGGGCCCTCCCACCCACCCTTATGTTGTGTAAACAAAACAGGACATGCACACTTTAACCAACCCATCATTTCAGTGACAGGGTCTGCCACACGACTGTGACTGATATGACGGGTTGGTTTGGACCCCCCCCAAAAAAGAAGCAATTAATCTCTCCTTGCACAAACTGGCTCTACAGAGGCAAGATGTCCACCTCATCTTCACCCTCCGATATATCACCGTGTACATCCCCCTCCTCACAGATTATCAATTCGTCCCCACTGGAATCCACCATCTCAGCTCCCTGTGTACTTTGTGGAGGCAATTGCTGCTGGTCAATGTCTCCGCGGAGGAATTGATTATAATTCATTTTAATGAACATCATCTTCTCCACATTTTCTGGATGTAACCTCGTACGCCGATTGCTGACAAGGTGAGCGGCGGCACTAAACACTCTTTCGGAGTACACACTTGTGGGAGTGCAACTTAGGTAGAATAAAGCAAGTTTGTGCAAGGGCCTCCAAATTGCCTCTTTTTCCTGCCAGTATAAGTACGGACTGTGTGTCGTGCCTACTTGGATGCGGTCACTCATATAATCCTCCACCATTCTATCAATGTTGAGAGAATCATATGCAGTGACAGTAGACGACATGTCCGTAATCGTTGTCAGGTCCTTCAGTCCGGACCAGATGTCAGCATCAGCAGTCGCTCCAGACTGCCCTGCATCACCGCCACCGGGTGGGCTCGGAATTCTGAGCCTTTTCCTCGCACCCCCAGTTGCGGGAGAATGTGAAGGAGGAGATGTTGACAGGTCGCGTTCCGCTTGACTTGACAATTTTGTCCCCAGCAGGTCTTTCAACCCCAGCAGACCTGTGTCTGCCGGAAAGAGAGATCCAAGGTAGGCTTTAAATCTAGGATCGAGCACGGTGGCCAAAATGTAGTGCTCTGATTTCAACAGATTGACCACCCGTGAATCCTTGTTAAGCGAATTAAGGGCTGCATCCACAAGTCCCACATGCCTAGCGGAATCGCTCCCTTTTAGCTCCTTCTTCAATGCCTCCAGCTTCTTCTGCAAAAGCCTGATGAGGGGAATGACCTGACTCAGGCTGGCAGTGTCTGAACTGACTTCACGTGTGGCAAGTTCAAAGGGCATCAGAACCTTGCACAACGTTGAAATCATTCTCCACTGCACTTGAGACAGGTGCATTCCACCTACTATATCGTGCTCAATTGTATAGGCTTGAATGGCCTTTTGCTGCTCCTCCAACCTCTGAAGCATATAGAGGGTTGAATTCCACCTCGTTACCACTTCTTGCTTCAGATGATGGCAGGGCAGGTTCAGTAGTTTTTGGTGGTGCTCCAGTCTTCTGTACGTGGTGCCTGTACGCCGAAAGTGTCCCGCAATTTTTCTGGCCACCGACAGCATCTCTTGCACGCCCCTGTCGTTTTTTAAAAAATTCTGCACCACCAAATTCAAGGTATGTGCAAAACATGGGACGTGCTGGAATTTGCCCATATTTAATGCACACACAATATTGCTGGCGTTGTCCGATGCCACAAATCCACAGGAGAGTCCAATTGGGGTAAGCCATTCCGCGATGATCTTCCTCAGTTGCCGTAAGAGGTTTTCAGCTGTGTGCGTATTCTGGAAAGCGGTGATACAAAGCGTAGCCTGCCTAGGAAAGAGTTGGCGTTTGCGAGATGCTGCTACTGGTGCCGCCGCTGCTGTTCTTGCGGCGGGAGTCCATACATCTACCCAGTGGGCTGTCACAGTCATATAGTCCTGACCCTGCCCTGCTCCACTTGTCTACATGTCCGTGGTTAAGTGGACATTGGGTACAACTGCATTTTTTAGGACACTGGTGAGTCTTTTTCTGACGTCCGTGTACATTCTCGGTATCGCCTGCCTAGAGAAGTGGAACCTAGATGGTATTTGGTAACGGGGGCACACTGCCTCAATAAATTGTCTAGTTCCCTGTGAACTAACGGCGGATACCGGACGCACGTCTAACACCAACATAGTTGTCAAGGACTCAGTTATCCGCTTTGCAGTAGGATGACTGCTGTGATATTTCATCTTCCTCGCAAAGGACTGTTGAACAGTCAATTGCTTACTGGAAGTAGTACAAGTGGGCTTACGACTTCCCCTCTGGGATGACCATCGACTCCCAGCGGCAACAACAGCAGCGCCAGCAGCAGTAGGCGTTACACGCAAGGATGCATCGGAGGAATCCCAGGCAGGAGAGGACTCGTCTGAATTGCCAGTGACATGGCCTGCAGGACTATTGGCATTCCTGGGGAAGGAGGAAATTGACACTGAGGGAGTTGGTGGGGTGGTTTGCGTGAGCTTGGTTACAAGAGGAAGGGATTTACTGGTCAGTGGACTGCTTCCGCTGTCACCCAAAGTTTTTGAACTTGTCACTGACTTATTATGAATGCGCTGCAGGTGACGTATAAGGGAGGATGTTCCGAGGTGGTTAACGTCCTTACCCCTACTTATTACAGCTTGACAAAGGGAACACACGGCTTGACACCTGTTGTCCGCATTTCTGGTGAAATACCTCCACACCGAAGAGCTGATTTTTTTGGTATTTTCACCTGGCATGTCAACGGCCATATTCCTCCCACGGACAACAGGTGTCTCCCCGGGTGCCTGACTTAAACAAACCACCTCACCATCAGAATCCTCCTGGTCAATTTCCTCCCCAGCGCCAGCAACACCCATATCCTCCTCATCCTGGTGTACTTCAACACTGACATCTTCAATCTGACTATCAGGAACTGGACTGCGGGTGCTCCTTCCAGCACTTGCAGGGGGCGTGCAAATGGTGGAAGGCGCATGCTCTTCACGTCCAGTGTTGGGAAGGTCAGGCATCGCAACCGACACAATTGGACTCTCCTTGTGGATTTGGGATTTCAAAGAATGCACAGTTCTTTGCGGTGCTTTTGCCAGCTTGAGTCTTTTTAGTTTTCTAGCGAGAGGCTGAGTGCTTCCATCCTCATGTGAAGCTGAACCACTAGCCATGAACATAGGCCAGGGCCTCAGCCGTTCCTTGCCACTCCGTGTGGTAAATGGCATATTGGCAAGTTTACGCTTCTCCTCCGACAATTTTATTTTAGGTTTTGGAGTCCTTTTTTTACTGATATTTGGTGTTTTGGTTTTGACATGCTCTGTACTATGCCATTGGGCATCGGCCTTGGCAGACGATGTTGCTGGCATTTCATCGTCTCGGCCATGACTAGTGGCAGCAGCTTCAGCACGAGGTGGAAGTGGATCTTGATCTTTCCCTAATTTTGGAACCTCAACATTTTTGTTCTCCATATTTTAATAGGCACAACTAAAAGGCACCTCAGGTAAACAATGGAGATGGATGGATTGGATACTAGTATACAATTATGGACGGGCTGCCGAGTGCCGACACAGAGGTAGCCACAGCCGTGAACTACCGCACTGTACTGTGTCTGCTGCTAATATATAGACTGGTTGATAAAGAGATAGTATACTCGTAACTAGTATGTATGTATAAAGAAAGAAAAAAAACCACGGTTAGGTGGTATATACAATTATGGACGGGCTGCCGAGTGCCGACACAGAGGTAGCCACAGCCGTGAACTACCGCACTGTACTGTGTCTGCTGCTAATATATAGACTGGTTGATAAAGAGATAGTATACTCGTAACTAGTATGTATGTATAAAGAAAGAAAAAAAAACCACGGTT
Organism: Pseudophryne corroboree; assembly: GCF_028390025.1. Taxonomy (NCBI): domain Eukaryota; kingdom Metazoa; phylum Chordata; class Amphibia; order Anura; family Myobatrachidae; genus Pseudophryne; species Pseudophryne corroboree. The sequence goes on from NC_086447.1 coordinate 705,975,136, forward strand.
AGGTGGTATATACAATTATGGACGGGCTGCCGAGTGCCGACACAGAGGTAGCCACAGCCGTGAACTACCGCACTGTACTGTGTCTGCTGCTAATATATAGACTGGTTGATAAAGAGATAGTATACTCGTAACTAGTATGTATGTATAAAGAAAGAAAAAAAAAACACGGTTAGGTGGTATATACAATTATGGACGGGCTGCCGAGTGCCGACACAGAGGTAGCCACAGCCGTGAACTACCGCACTGTACTGTGTCTGCTGCTAATATATAGACTGGTTGATAAAGAGATAGTATACTCGTAACTAGTATGTATGTATAAAGAAAGAAAAAAAAACCACGGTTAGGTGGTATATACAATTATGGACGGGCTGCCGAGTGCCGACACAGAGGTAGCCACAGCCCTGAACTACCGCACTGTACTGTGTCTGCTGCTAATATATAGACTGGTTGATAAAGAGATAGTATACTCGTAACTAGTATGTATGTATAAAGAAAGAAAAAAAAACCACGGTTAGGTGGTATATACAATTATGGACGGGCTGCCGAGTGCCGACACAGAGGTAGCCACAGCCGTGAACTACCGCACTGTACTGTGTCTGCTGCTAATATAGACTGGTTGATAAAGAGATAGTATACTCGTAACTAGTATGTATGTATAAAGAAAGAAAAAAAAACCACGGTTAGGTGGTATATACAATTATGGACGGGCTGCCGAGTGCCGACACAGAGGTAGCCACAGCCGTGAACTACCGCACTGTACTGTGTCTGCTGCTAATATATAGACTGGTTGATAAAGAGATAGTATACTCGTAACTAGTATGTATGTATAAAGAAAGAAAAAAAAACCACGGTTAGGTGGTATATACAATTATGGACGGGCTGCCGAGTGCCGACACAGAGGTAGCCACAGCCGTGAACTACCGCACTGTACTGTGTCTGCTGCTAATATAGACTGGTTGATAAAGAGATAGTATACTCGTAACTAGTATGTATGTATAAAGAAAGAAAAAAAAACCACGGTTAGGTGGTATATACAATTATGGACGGGCTGCCGAGTGCCGACACAGAGGTAGCCACAGCCGTGAACTACCGCACTGTACTGTGTCTGCTGCTAATATATAGACTGGTTGATAAAGAGATAGTATACTCGTAACTAGTATGTATGTATAAAGAAAGAAAAAAAAACCACGGTTAGGTGGTATATACAATTATGGACGGGCTGCCGAGTGCCGACACAGAGGTAGCCACAGCCGTGAACTACCGCACTGTACTGTGTCTGCTGCTAATATGTAGACTGGTTGATAAAGAGATAGTATACTCGTAACTAGTATGTATGTATAAAGAAAGAAAAAAAAACCACGGTTAGGTGGTATATACAATTATGGACGGGCTGCCGAGTGCCGACACAGAGGTAGCCACAGCCGTGAACTACCGCACTGTACTGTGTCTGCTGCTAATATATAGACTGGTTGATAAAGAGATAGTATACTCGTAACTAGTATGTATGTATAAAGAAAGAAAAAAAAACAACGGTTAGGTGGTATATACAATTATGGACGGGCTGCCGAGTGCCGACACAGAGGTAGCCACAGCCGTGAACTACCGCACTGTACTGTGTCTGCTGCTAATATATAGACTGGTTGATAAAGAGATAGTATACTCGTAACTAGTATGTATGTATAAAGAAAGAAAAAAAAAACACGGTTAGGTGGTATATACAATTATGGACGGGCTGCCGAGTGCCGACACAGAGGTAGCCACAGCCGTGAACTACCGCACTGTACTGTGTCTGCTGCTAATATAGACTGGTTGATAAAGAGATAGTATACTACTAATATTATATATACTGGTGGTCAGGTCACTGGTCACTAGTCACACTGGCAGTGGCACTCCTGCAGCAAAAGTGTGCACTGTTTAATTTTAATATAATATTATGTACTCCTGGCTCCTGCTATAACCTATAACTGGCACTGCAGTAGTGCTCCCCAGTCTCCCCCACAATTATAAGCTGTGTGAGCTGAGCAGTCAGACAGATATATAATATATATAGATGATGCAGCACACTGGCCTGAGCCTGAGCAGTGCACACAGATATGGTATGTGACTGACTGAGTCACTGTGTGTATCGCTTTTTTCAGGCAGAGAACGGATATATTAAATAAACTGCACTGTGTGTCTGGTGGTCACTCACTATATAATATATTATGTACTCCTGGCTCCTGCTATAACCTATAACTGGCACTGCAGTAGTGCTCCCCAGTCTCCCCCACAATTATAAGCTGTGTGAGCTGAGCAGTCAGACAGATATATATAATATTATATATAGATAATAGATGATGCAGCACACTGGCCTGAGCCTGAGCAGTGCACACAGATATGGTATGTGACTGAGTCACTGTGTGCTGTGTATCGCTTTTTTCAGGCAGAGAACGGATTATAAATAAAACTGGTGGTCACTGGTCACTATCAGCAAAACTCTGCACTGTACACTACTGAGTACTCCTAATGCTCCCCAAAATTAGTAAATCAAGTGTCTCTCTAATCTATTCTAAACGGAGAGGACGCCAGCCACGTCCTCTCCCTATCAATCTCAATGCACGTGTGAAAATGGCGGCGACGCGCGGCTCCTTATATAGAATCCGAGTCTCGCGATAGAATCCGAGCCTCGCGAGAATCCGACAGCGTCATGATGACGTTCGGGCGCGCTCGGGTTAACCGAGCAAGGCGGGAAGATCCGAGTCGCTCGGACCCGTGAAAAAAAACATGAAGTTCTGGCGGGTTCGGATTCAGAGAAACCGAACCCGCTCATCTCTAGTTTTAACATGTTGCAATTAAACCTACGGTATTATATTTGACATGAAAATATTTTGCAAGATCACAGTAAAAAAAATATATTTACAGAATTTTTTTTACAAACCTGCAGCCTCAAATTCTAGACTTACTGTGAAACATATGGCAGATGGTTTTGTAAAATAGCTTTCCATGGACAATAAAGCAATTTTTATGGAAAAATTCCCATAACTACACGCTGAACAAATTAATTTTCTCAACCCATTGCGTTTTAGAAATTTATGTTCTTATTTACTATTATTGCACCATTTCAAATATGTATACGTCTATAAAATTAACAGTTTGCTATGTTTTAGATAATGCTTAGAAGCATTATTATCTTGTATTAGATTTTATTTATAAAATGTCAATAGTACTCAGCACTGTGGAGTGAAAGGATTGTGACGAAAATAACATATAGGGCCTAATTCAGACCTGATCGCAGCAGCAAAATTGTTCTCTAATGGACAAAACCATTTGCAATGCAGGGGGAAGGGAGGTATAACATGTGCAGAGAGAGAGAGAAACTGTGGATGGTGAATTCTCTTCCATCCTCCCTGACACGGCCCAAGGTAATGCCCTCAAGAACCGGCCTTCTTTCTTACCTATTCAGATTATGGTCAGACACAGGCATGCTGTAACAGCCAGAAGGTGCAGGGTTTGTGCGGAGGTAAACGCTTCTACTGCCAAGTCCGGCAAGGCTGTGGATGCCACACTGGAGTGCATAGGGGAGGATTCCAAGATTGCCTTGCATGGTGCACATGTATGTGCAGAATGGTGTTTGGGATGTGCTGCTTGCATTCCACATGATGCTGTTCCCGCCAGACCAGCTGCATGTACAGAGCCATCTTGCTCGGTATCAGGTGATATGTCTCTGAACACTACTGTTCAGTCTGGTGTCCAGCTGACACTTACAGCCAATACTGAACAACCTTTGTGTATAAAGCTTCCTGCTTTGCAGGACCAAGGTTATCAGTGCCGTAAACCACACAGCTCTGCATGTGAGCATTGTCTTGTACACAGAGCCGGCCCTAACCAATATGATGCCCTAGGCAAGATTTTGGCTGGTGCCCCCTAGCACCGCCGCTGGTTCCGCCTCTGACCTGTCACCTCTTTCCCAGCACCACCACCCCTCATCCATAGCAGTCCTTATTTTGGTGTTTGTACCCCCTATATTTTAAATAGGAACAGTTCGCACATTTGGCGCACAGCCCAAAAAGTAGAGATGAGCGGGTTCGGTTCCTCGGAATCCGAACCCCCCCGAACTTCAGCCTTTTTACACGGGTCCGTGGCAGACTTGGATCTTCCCGCCTTGCTCGGCTAACCCGAGCGCGCCTGAACGTCATCATCCCGCTGTCGGATTCTCGCGAGGCTCGTATTCTATCGCGAGACTCGGATTCTATATAAGGAGCCGCGCGTCGCCGCCATTTTCACACGTGCATTGAGATTGATAGGGAGAGGACGTGGCTGGCGTCCTCTCCGTTAGAATAGATAGAGACACTTGAGTTGATTACTTGGTAATTTTGGGGAGCATTAGGAGTACTCAGAGTGCAGAGTTTTGCTGATAGTTAGTTACTAGTGACTGACCACCACCAGTTTTATTTATTATTTAATATAATCCGTTCTCTGCCTGAAAAAAAACGATACACAGTCACATACCATATCTGTGTGAGTATTTATGGAATTAGTGCAATAGGGTGCGCTTCAGAGATCTAAGACGTGGCAAATAGATTGCTTAAACGTGAGAATAAAAAACATACTTCCCTTAATACTTCATATATGCAAATTAGGATCCTCAGAGGAATTCCATATAAAAAAGAGCAGATAAATGAGCATATAGTGTAGTATATTTGAATAAGGAAGATTTATTATAATGACATCCAATTAAAAAAATATAACATAAAAGTTAGTCACATACACTTAAAAATTAATAATCCTTTTCTGAAAAAATGATTCCCAAATGGGGGTTATAAGGGTGGAGGATTACCAGAAGGAAGTGTATAGTGGGCGTTTCAGATGTAACCTTAGGGTAACTGGCTCCGGAACCTGGTTCCCTCGTCCACGTCACATACGTCTGGTCAGCCTTTCCCCTTTTCTGTAGTTCATCCAAATCTCCAAACTCCTGCTGCTACGCGTTTCGGGATCAACCCTTCATCAGGCAGTGAGTGTGGAGTGTGCAGGTATCCTATTTATACCATTAATTTCATTTACTTCCGGGTCAGGGGTCATATCTGAGCATGTATCATAAATACATATTTTCACTAAACAGATCCCATCTACTTAACATATGACATAATTATCTCTTATATAGCTTGTTCAAAACTTTAAATTTCGTCTGGTTATGTATTATAAAAGCCGTGTCCTGATCACCGGAAGTGACGTTTACGAAACTTCCGGTTGCGGCCGTGAGGTTCATACATCTATAGTTTTTCTGCTTAGTTGTAAATCAATGTTGGAGGATAACACTGGGTCCTCCTTTACTTGTCGGTCCACTTAAAATTTGTTTATCTTCTATGGAAGGTTCCGTATTAACTTCCGTGCGGTGGAACGCATGTTGAACCGCATCGATACTTCCGGTGACGCACTTCCTTAGCAAGCACGTAATGGAGCACAGCATCCCTGTTATTGATACCAGTGGGTAGTACATATTTCCAGTTCAGAGGTCATGCCTGTATCCCAGTAAATAATGCACATAATCTTGTTCGGAACGTTGTGGACAGTCCGCAATAAACATAAAATTGAAAAATAAAATTGAAAAATAAAATATGGCAGCTTCAAGTTTAAATGTCTTAGAAGTATCGATGCGGTTCAACATGCGTTCCACCGCACGGAAGTTAATACGGAACCTTCCATAGAAGATAAACAAATTTTAAGTGGACCGACAAGTAAAGGAGGACCCAGTGTTATCCTCCAACATTGATTTACAACTAAGCAGAAAAACTATAGATGTATGAACCTCACGGCCGCAACCGGAAGTTTCGTAAACGTCACTTCCGGTGATCAGGACGCGGCTTTTATAATACATAACCAGACGAAATTTAAAGTTTTGAACAAGCTATATAAGAGATAATTATGTCATATGTTAAGTAGATGGGATCTGTTTAGTGAAAATATGTATTTATGATACATGCTCAGATATGACCCCTGACCCGGAAGTAAATGAAATTAATGGTATAAATAGGATACCTGCACACTCCACACTCACTGCCTGATGAAGGGTTGATCCCGAAACGCGTAGCAGCAGGAGTTTGGAGATTTGGATGAACTACAGAAAAGGGGAAAGGCTGACCAGACGTATGTGACGTGGACGAGGGAACCAGGTTCCGGAGCCAGTTACCCTAAGGTTACATCTGAAACGCCCACTATACACTTCCTTCTGGTAATCCTCCACCCTTATAACCCCCATTTGGGAATCATTTTTTCAGAAAAGGATTATTAATTTTTAAGTGTATGTGACTAACTTTTATGTTATATTTTTTTAATTGGATGTCATTATAATAAATCTTCCTTATTCAAATATACTACACTATATGCTCATTTATCTGCTCTTTTTTATATGGAATTCCTCTGAGGATCCTAATTTGCATATATGAAGTATTAAGGGAAGTATGTTTTTTATTCTCACGTTTAAGCAATCTATTTGCCACGTCTTAGATCTCTGAAGCGCACCCTATTGCACTAATTCCATAAATACTCACACCGACACCTTGGTAATAGGGATTACCTTTTGGTGCAAAGGGGGTAGCTGCTTTACACTGAAGTTGGCGCCATATTAGCTCTCTATACCTTCTATACAACATACCATATCTGTGCTCAGCCTCAGTGTGCTGCATGATAATATCATCTATGTATATCTGACTGTGCTGAGTGCTCACTGCTCACACAGCTGAATTGTGGGGGAGACTGGGGTGCAGTTATAGCAGGAGTACAGTGCACACTTTTGCTGCCAGTGTGACTGACCAGTGACCACCAGTATATTGTCTGCCTGAAAAAGTTAAACACTCCTGTGGTGTTTTTTTTTTATTCTATAAACGCATTCTGCTGACAGTGTCCAGCAGGTCCGTCATTCATTATATTATATAAATATTTACCTGCAGTAGTGTTATATTTTTTTTGTTCATCTCTATCATCTTTATCATCTCTATATTAGCAGACGCAGTACGGTAGTCCACGGCTGTGGCTACCTCTGTGTCGTCAGTGCTCGTCCATAATTGTATACCTACCTGTGGTGGGGTTTTTTTTTCTATCTTCTTCATACTAGTAGTTTAGGAGTCTGCTGACAGTGTCCAGCAGGTCCGTCATTATATTATATATACCTGCAGTAGTGATCTATATATATTTTTTATATCATTATCATCTCTATACTAGCAGACGCAGTACGGTAGTCCACGGCTGTAGCTACCTCTGTGTCGTCAGTGCTCGTCCAAAATTGTATACCTACCTGTGGTGGGGTTTTTTTTTCTATCTTCTTCATACTAGTAGTTTAGGAGTCTGCTGACAGTGTCCAGCAGGTCCGTCATTATATTATATATACCTGCAGTAGTGATATATATATATATTTTATATCATTATCATCTCTATACTAGCAGACGAAGTACGGTAGTCCACGGCTGTAGCTACCTCTGTGTCGTCAGTGCTCGTCCATAATTGTATACCTACCTGTGGTGTTTTTTTTCTTTCTATCTTCTTCATACTAGTAGTTTAGGAGTCTGCTGACAGTGTCCAGCAGGTCCGTCATTATATTATATATACCTGCAGTAGTGATATATATATATATTTTTTATATCATTATCATCTCTATACTAGCAGACGCAGTACGGTAGTCCACGGCTGTGGCTACCTCTGTGTCGTCAGTGCTCGTCCATAATTGTACACCTACCTGTGGTGGGGTTGTTTTTTCTATCTTCTTCATACTAGTAGTTTAGGAGTCTGCTGACAGTGTCCAGCAGGTCCGTCATTATATTATATATACCTGCAGTAGTGAGATATATATATATATATTTTATATCATTATCATCTCTATACTAGCAGACGCAGTACGGTAGTCCACGGCTGTGGCTACCTCTGTGTCGTCAGTGCTCGTCCATACTCGTCCATAATTGTATACCTACCTGTGGTGGGGGTTTTTTTTCTATCTTCTTCATACTAGTAGTTTAGGAGTCTGCTGACAGTGTCCAGCAGGTCCGTCATTATATTATATATACCTGCAGTAGTGATATATATATATTTTTTATATCATTATCATCTCTATACTAGCAGACGCAGTACGGTAGTCCACGGCTGTAGCTACCTCTGTGTCGTCAGTGCTCGTCCATAATTGTATACCTACCTGTGGTGGGTTTTTTTTTTCTATCTTCTTCATACTAGTAGTTTAGGAGTCTGCTGACAGTGTCCAGCAGGTCCGTCATTATATTATATATACCTGCAGTAGTGATATATATATATATTTTATATCATTATCATCTCTATACTAGCAGACGCAGTACGGTAGTCCACGGCTGTGGCTACCTCTGTGTCGTCAGTGCTCGTCCATAATTGTATACCTACCTGTGGTGGGGTTTTTTTTTCTATCTTCTTCATACTAGTAGTTTAGGAGTCTGCTGACAGTGTCCAGCAGGTCCGTCATTATATTATATATACCTGCAGTAGTGAGATATATATATATATATTTTATATCATTATCATCTCTATACTAGCAGACGCAGTACGGTAGTCCACGGCTGTGGCTACCTCTGTGTCGTCAGTGCTCGTCCATAATTGTATACCTACCTGTGGTGGGGTTTTTTTTTCTATCTTCTTCATACTAGTAGTTTAGGAGTCTGCTGACAGTGTCCAGCAGGTCCGTCATTATATTATATATACCTGCAGTAGTGATATATATATATATATATATTTTATATCATTATCATCTCTATACTAGCAGACGCAGTACGGTAGTCCACGGCTGTGGCTACCTCTGTGTCGTCAGTGCTCGTCCATAATTGTATACCTACCTGTGGTGGGGTTTTTTTTTCTATCTTCTTCATACTAGTAGTTTAGGAGTCTGCTGACAGTGTCCAGCAGGTCCGTCATTATATTATATATACCTGCAGTAGTGAGATATATATATATATATATTTTATATCATTATCATCTCTATACTAGCAGATGCAGTACGGTAGTCCACGGCTGTGGCTACCTCTGTGTCGTCAGTGCTCGTCCATACTCGTCCATAATTGTATACCTACCTGTGGTGGGGTTTTTTTTTCTATCTTCTTCATACTAGTAGTTTAGGAGTCTGCTGACAGTGTCCAGCAGGTCCGTCATTATATTATATATACCTGCAGTAGTGATATATATATTTTTTTTATATCATTATCATCTCTATACTAGCAGACGCAGTACGGTAGTCCACGGCTGTAGCTACCTCTGTGTCGTCAGTGCTCGTCCATAATTGTATACCTACCTGTGGTGGGGTTTTTTTTCTATCTTCTTCATACTAGTAGTTTAGGAGTCTGCTGACAGTGTCCAGCAGGTCCGTCATTATATTATATATACCTGCAGTAGTGATATATATATATATTTTTTATATCATTATCATCTCTCGACTAGCAGACGCAGTACGGTAGTCCACGGCTGTAGCTACCTCTGTGTCGTCAGTCACTCGTCATCCTTAAGTATACTAGTATCCATCCATCTCCATTGTTTACCTGAGGTGCCTTTTAGTTGTGCCTATTAAAATATGGAGAGCAAAAATGTTGAGGTTCCAAAAATAGGGAAAGATCAAGATCCACTTCCACCTCGTGCTGAAGCTGCTGCCACTAGTCATGGCCGAGACAATGAAATTCCATCAACGTCGTCTGCCAAGGCCGATGCCCAATGTCATAGTACAGAGCATGTAAAATCCAAAACACAAAATATCAGTAAAAAAAGGACTCAAAAATCTAAAATAAAATCGTCGGAGGAGAAGCGTAAACTTGCCAATATGCCATTTACCACACGGAGTGGCAAGGAACGGCTGAGGCCCTGGCCTATGTTCATGGCTAGTGGTTCAGCTTTACATGAGGATGGAAGCACTCAGCCTCTCGCTAGAAAAATGAAAAGACTTAAGCTGGCAAAAGCACAGCAAAGAACTGTGCGTTCTTCGAAATCACAAATCCACAAGGAAAGTCCAATTGTGTCGGTTGCGATGCCTGACCTTCCCAACACTGGACGTGAAGAGCATGCGCCTTCCATCATTTGCATGCCCCCTGCAAGTGCTGGAAGGAGCACCCGCAGTCCAGTTCCTGATAGTCAAATTGAAGATGTCAGTGTTGAAGTACACCAGGATGAGGAGGATATGGGTGTTGCTGGCGCTGGGGAGGAAATTGACCAGGAGGATTCTGATGGTGAGGTGGTTTGTTTAAGTCAGGCACCCGGGGAGACACCTGTTGTCCGTGGGAGGAATATGGCCATTGACATGCCTGGTGAAAATACCAAAAAAATCAGCTCTTCGGTGTGGAAGTATTTCAACAGAAATGCGGACAACAGGTGTCAAGCCGAGTGTTGCCTTTGTCAAGCTGTAATAAGTAGGGGTAAGGACGTTAACCACCTCGGAACATCCTCCCTTATACATCACCTGCAGCGCATTCATCATAAGTCAGTGACAAGTTCAAAAACTTTGGGCGACAGCGGAAGCAGTCCACTGACCAGTAAATCCCTTCCTCTTGTAACCAAGCTCACGCAAACCACCCCACCAACTCCCTCAGTGTCAATTTCCTCCTTCCCCAGGAATGCCAATAGTCCTGCAGGCCATGTCACTGGCAATTCTGACGAGTCCTCTCCTGCCTGGGATTCCTCCGATGCATCCTTGAGTGTAACGCCTACTGCTGCTGGTGCTGCTGTTGTTGCTGCTGGGAGTCGATGGTCATCCCAGAGGGGAAGTCGTAAGACCACTTTTACTACTTCCACCAAGCAATTGACTGTCCAACAGTCCTTTGCGAGGAAGATGAAATATCACAGCAGTCATCCTGCTGCAAAGCGGATAACTGAGGCCTTGGCATCCTGGGCGGTGAGAAACGTGGTTCCGGTATCCATCATTACTGCAGAGCCAACTATAGACTTGATTGAGGTACTGTGTCCCCGGTACCAAATACCATCTAGGTTCCATTTCTCTAGGCAGGCGATACCGAAAATGTACACAGACCTCAGAAAAAGACTCACCAGTGTCCTAAAAAATGCAGTTGTACCCAATGTCCACTTAACCACGGACATGTGGACAAGTGGAGCAGGGCAGACTCAGGACTATATGACTGTGACAGCCCACTGGGTAGATGTATTGACTCTCGCCGCAAGAACAGCAGCGGCGGCACCAGTAGCAGCATCTCGCAAACGCCAATTCTTTCCTAGGCAGGCTACGCTTTGTATCACCGCTTTCCAGAATACGCACACAGCTAAAAACCTCTTACGGCAACTGAGGAAGATCATCGCAGAATGGCTTACCCCAATTGGACTCTCCTGTGGATTTGTGGCATCGGACAACGCCAGCAATATTGTGTGTGCATTAAATATGGGCAAATTCCAGCACGCCCCATGTTTTGCACATACCTTGAATTTGGTGGTGCAGAATTATTTAAAAAACGAGAGGGGCGTGCAAGAGATGCTGTCAGTGGCCAGAAGAATTGCGGGACACTTTTGGCGTACAGGCACCACGTACAGAAGACTGGAGCAACACCAAAAACGCCTGAACCTGCCCTGCCATCATCTGAAGCAAGAAGTGGAAACGAGGTGGAATTCAACCCTCTATATGCTTCAGAGGTTGGAGGAGCAGCAAAAGGCCATTCAAGCCTATACAACTGACCACGATATAGGAGGTGGAATGCACCTGTCTCAAGCGCAGTGGAGAATGATTTCAACGTTGTGCAAGGTTCTGCAACCTTTTGAACTTTCCACACGTGAAGTCAGTTCAGACACTGCCAGCCTGAGTCAGGTCATTCCCCTCATCAGGCTTTTGCAGAAGAAGCTGGAGACATTGAAGGAGGAGCTAACACAGAGCGATTCCGCTAGGCATGTGGGACTTGTGGATGGAGCCCTTAATTCGCTTAACAAGGATTCACGGGTGGTCAATCTGTTGAAATCACAGCACTACATTTTGGCCACCGTGCTCGATCCTAGATTTAAAACCTACGTTGTATCTCTCTTTCCGGCAGACACAAGTCTGCAGGGGTTCAAAGAACTGCTGGTGAGAAAATTGTCAAGTCAAGCGGAACGTGACCTGTCAACATCTCCTCCTTCACATTCTCCCGCAACTGGGGGTGCGAGGAAAAGGCTCAGAATTCCGAGCCCACCCGCTGGCGGTGATGCAGGGCAGTCTGGAGCGACTGCTGATACTGACATCTGGTCCGGACTGAAGGACCTGACAACGATTACGGACATGTCGTCTTCTGTCACTGCATATGATTCTCTCACCATTGAAAGAATGGTGGAGGATTATATGAGTGACCGCATCCAAGTAGGCACGTCAGACAGTCCGTACGTATACTGGCAGGAAAAAGAGGCAATTTGGAGGCCCTTGCACAAACTGGCTTTATTCTACCTAAGTTGCCCTCCCACAAGTGTGTACTCCGAAAGAGTGTTTAGTGCCGCTGCTCACCTTGTCAGCAATCGGCGTACGAGGTTACTTCCAGAAAATGTGGAGAAGATGATGTTCATTAAAATGAATTATAATCAATTCCTCCATGGAGACATTCACCAGCAGCAATTGCCTCCACAAAGTACACAGGGAGCTGTGATGGTGGATTCCAGTGGGGACGAATTGATAATCTGTGAGGAGGGGGATGTACACGGTGATGAATCGGAGGATGATGATGAGGTGGACATCTTGCCTCTGTAGAGCCAGTTTGTGCAAGGAGAGATTAATTGCTTCTTTTTTGGTGGGGGTCCAAACCAACCCGTCATTTCAGTCACAGTCGTGTGGCAGACCCTGTCACTGAAATTATGGGTTGGTTAAAGTGTGCATGTCCTGTTTATACAACATAAGGGTGGGTGGGAGGGCCCAAGGACAATTCCATCTTGCACCTCTTTTTTCTTTCATTTTTCTTTGCGTCATGTGCTGTTTGGGGAGTGTTTTTTGGAAGGGCCATCCTGCGTGACACTGCAGTGCCACTCCTAGATGGGCCAGGTGTTTGTGTCGGCCACTAGGGTCACTTATCTTAGTCACACAGCTACCTCATTGCGCCTCATTTTTTTCTTCTTTGCGTCATGTGCTGTTTGGGGAGTATTTTTTGGAAGGGCCATCCGGCCTGACACTGCAGTGCCACTCCTAGATGGGCCAGGTGTTTGTGTCGGCCACTAGGGTCGCTTAGATTTCTCACACAGCTACCTCATTGCGCCTCTTTTTTTCTTTGCGTCATGTGCTGTTTGGGGAGTGTTTTTTGGAAGGGCCATCCTGCGTGACACTGCAGTGCCACTCCTAGATGGGCCAGGTGTTTGTGTCGGCCACTAGGGTCGCTTATCTTAGTCACACAGCTTCCTCATTGCGCCTCTTTTTTTTCTTCTTTGCGTCATGTGCTGTTTGGGGAGTATTTTTTGGAAGGGCCATCCGGCCTGACACTGCAGTGCCACTCCTAGATGGGCCAGGTGTTTGTGTCGGCCACTAGGGTCGCTTAGCTTACTCACACAGCTACCTTATTGCGCCTCTTTTTTTCTTTGCGTCATGTGCTGTTTGGGGAGTGTTTTTTGGAAGGGCCATCCTGCGTGACACTGCAGTGACACTCCTAGATGGGCCAGGTGTTTGTGTCGGCCACTAGGGTCGCTTATCTTAGTCACACAGCTACCTCATTGCGCCTCTTTTTTTTCTTCTTTGCGTCATGTGCTGTTTGGGGAGTATTTTTTGGAAGGGCCATCCGGCCTGACACTGCAGTGCCACTCCTAGATGGGCCAGGGGTTTGTGTCGGCCACTAGGGTCGCTTAGCTTTCTCACACAGCTACCTCATTGCGCCTCTTTTTTTCTTTGCGTCATGTGCTGTTTGGGGAGTGTTTTTTGGAAGGGCCATCCTGCATGACACTGCAGTGCCACTCCTAGATGGGCCAGGTGTTTGTGTCGGCCACTAGGGTCGCTTAGCTTACTCACACAGCTACCTCATTGCGCCTCTTTTTTTCTTTGCGTCATGTGCTGTTTGGGGAGTGTTTTTTGGAAGGGCCATCCTGCGTGACACTGCAGTGCCACTCCTAGATGGGCCAGGTGTTTGTGTCGGCCACTAGGGTCGCTTAGCTTAGTCACACAGCTACCTCATTGCGCCTCTTTTTTTCTTTGCGTCATGTTCTGTTTGGGGAGTGTTTTTTGGAAGGGCCATCCTGCGTGACACTGCAGTGCCACTCCTAGATGGGCCAGGTGTTTGTGTCGGCCACTTTGGTCGCTGAGCTTAGTCATCCAGCGACCTCGGTGCAAATTTTAGGACTAAAAATAATATTGTGAGGTGTGAGGTGTTCAGAATAGTCTGAAAATGAGTGGAAATTATGGTTATTGAGGTTAATAATACTTTGGGATCAAAATGACCCCCAAATTCTATGATTTAAGCTGTTTTTTAGGGGTTTTTGAAAAAAACACCCGAATACAAAACACACCCGAATCCGACAAAAAAATTCGGTGAGGTTTTGCCAAAACGCGTTCGAACCCAAAACACGGCCACGGAACCGAACCCAAAACCAAAACACAAAACCCGAAAAATTCCGGTGCACATCTCTACCAAAAAGGGGTGTGGTTTTGCTGGGAAGGGGCATGACCACACAATAGTAACCCCAATTCCAATTACGCCACACAGTACTGCAACTTTATTCACATTTGATCATGCGATAGTGTCCATAATTTATATTACATCCCACAGTAGTATCACTTTACCTTATAAACATTACTCCGCACAGTAGAGCCCCTTATTCACATTACATCACACTGAATTGCTCCTTATTCACATTACACCACAACCTATTGCTCTTTATTCACATTAGACGACACAGTAGTGCCCTTTCTATATGCAATACCACATAGTAGAGCACCTTATACACATAATGCCATACAGTAATGCCCCTTACACATATGAGACACATTATTAATGTCCTTATAAACATTATGCGCCTTACACATTATGACAATCTTTATTAATGCCCTTTTACACATAATGTCCCTTACACATATGCTGCACATTATTAATGCCATTATACACATGACACACAAAGTGCCCTCTACACATTTGCTGCACATTATTAGTGCCCCTATACACATAATGACAAACATACAGTAGTACCCTGTTACACATATGCCACACATTATTAATGCCCTTATACACATAATGACACACATAGTGCCCCTTACACATATGTTGCACATTATTAATGCATTTTTACATGACACACATAATGCTCCTTACATATATTCCGAACACTACTGCACAACCAACCCACTCATATGCATACAGCACTCACACTGTCACTAACACTGTGACCTCTGCCTCTGCTTGGATACAGATGTGTCCTCATAAATCTTGCCTCAATGCTAACGTCGGGCACATTTTTTTAATGAAAATGCAACTTATTTGCATTGCTATGTGACTAGGATGCACAAGCAGCTTCTGCTAATTAAAATGATATGCAGCATGCCTATATACTGTGTGAGACTGGCTGTATCTGCATGTGAAATGCTACACACAGAATATAGGCATGCCACATATCATTTTAATCAGCAGAAGCTGCTGATGCCCCTAGGCATATCAAATGCCCTAGGCAATTGCCTAGTTTACCTATGCCTATGGCCGGCTCTGCTTGCACACTTCAGTTATCATGTTTGGTTCCAGGGGATCCTTATTCCAGTATAGTCACTCACTAAGTATCTTCAGTGATTTGTGCATAATGGCATAGTCCACTACCATCGGTGCAAATCTGATATTGTCAACCATAGATGCAAGTCCAATATTCTCCACTCTCAGAGCAAGTCCAATATTCTTAACCACTGGTGCAAATCCAATATTCTCAACCAGTGGTGCAGGTTTTATATTCTCAACCATCGGTGCAAGTCCTATATTCTCAACTCTCAGTGCAGGTCCAATATTCTCAACCATCAGTGCAAGTCTGATACAGTATTTTCAACTCTCAGTGCAGTCCAATATTCTCAACAATTGGTGCAAGTTCAATATTCTCTATCAATTTATCAAGACCGATATTCCTATACTATTTCTCTATAGTGTTAACCCAGGTGACCCAAACAGGGGGTGAGCAACTGGCCCTTTGGGGGCAGCTAAGCCCAAATTCTATTGCTGGGGTCACTGGTGAATACCACCAACAGGGTAAGATTCCGCACTACTGTTTTGGGTCTTAGTCAAATATCTGATGTTAGTTTATGTACTCAGTCTACTACTGTACTTCAGTGTCTGATGCAAAGGAACTAAGGGCCTGCTTCATAACCAATTACAAATGTGAGATTGCACGCAGTCAGCAATTATCGGCAGAGTGCACATGCATGAAGGGCAAAATGCGATCGCCTTGCGTATACAGCCTAATTGTAAACAGTACGTATTTTGATTGACAGAAAGTGACCATTTGTGGGTGGTAACATGGCCTTTGTGGGGAGTGGTTGGGAAAACAGAGGCGTGTCATGGCCATTTTTGGGGAATGTATCTGACATCATCTGCAAACGCTGTGTACAAAAACATGGCGCCCGGTACGACTGCATTCTCATTGATTTAAATATGCTGGGGTCAGCTGCAAATGTCAATGGTGTCCTTTTTTTTGCATATGCATTGTGAATCTGCTAATGCCTTCACAGAAATGCAAATGCATTGGTGTGTGTCTTTTATAATTTCTGTGCGGCTCTTCGTGCAAATTTTAGCAATAGCAGATTTGTGAGCATCGCTATCTCAGCCTTAAGCCGTAATGATTTAGGCCCTATATTAAGCATCCTAACTTTACCCCATCCTTAAACCCAACATCACACAGTCCAGCCACACGGTACAAGATCCATCCACAGCAAATCCTGACACTGCCTATCTATAATAGGTGCCAGCAGATGTGTTAGAATCACTCAAATCTGCATGGTCCATTATGCATGCAAAAACTGGCATTGTGTGGACCAGAACAATTAGACACTTTAAAACTAGAAACACAAAGCAATATATGGGCAGAGCAATTAGACCCCTTAAAACTACAAACACAAAGCACAGCAGATTGATCCACGAATGGGGTGGTGGAAGTAGTGTCATCTGTAGACATAGTTTCCTTCCACTCCCCTAAAACTGCTTGAAATATGGGCAAGCACAATAAACAGAAAGGTCAATAGAAGCATAAAAACAAAATGTCAAGCAAGAGGAAAAGGTTGTTCCCACCAGATCCAGATGAATGTGATTCCACCACATCACACAATGGACCTGCAGCAGTAGGGTCCTCACCATTGGCACTACAAGTCAGACCCCACAAAGACATCCCCAACTCCAGACCTATAAAAAAAATCTGCGTCTGGTACAACATATGGACCGCACATGGAAATACTGTCAACAGGAGCATGCAAAACTGACTCATTACTGGAATACACAGATGTTTGGCAAGCCATGGATAGAGGGAGAAGAGGAGCCAGAGCATGAGGCACATAACCTTTGAAGGCACAGAAGAAGGAGATCCTGCACTTAGACAAGGAAAATACCTCAAGTAGTTCATCCCCCCTTAACCACTTGCCTGGCATGGTCGCATCAGATGCGACCATGCCTGCTAGTGCTCTACCTCACCTGGTCACACAGGATGCGACCAGATAGAGAGTGTTAGCAGCTGCAGGGAAGAGAAACTTCCCTCCGCTGCTGCTGTCAGAGGGACTGGAAGGTTTCTCTGCCTCCCTGCACTCTCCACTACTGATTGCCATGCTGCCGATCACTGCTGATTGGTCAGCACGGCAGGATCCCCTTCCTCCAGTGGCTGCAGACAATGGCAGCCGCTGGGGAGTGTAAATTAACCCTCCCAAGCCACCCCCAGTATACACCCCCCCTGTATACCTGGAGGCTGTCCCGGCTTTCAAAATGAAAGCCGCGATGGTCGCGATGTTCCGATGGTCACAATGTTCCCGATCGATGTTTTGATGTTTGAAAACATATATATATTTTTTTTTCTTTTTTTAACTAAAATCATTTTGGATGGGGTTATATTCATGTTCTTCACCTAATTCACTCATAAAAAAACCTGTCAATTTCGGAGCGTTTTTTGGTAAAATAAATCATCTGTTAAGTGGTTAAAGGAAACAAAAAGGTATGACTTTAATGAAGCCTAACTTTCAGGGTATGAAAATTGGAGAGTCCTATCAGGAGCTATGAAAATTGCAGGAATGGAAGGAAGGTAGGATAACTTGACATCTGTTGATCAAAAGAGGAAAAGACTGTCCAGGAAGAGAAACAGCGGGAGCAGGGAGGAGGGGGCAGAATATAAGAAACAATAGCACTGATAATAGAAGTACAGGACACCTGGGAGAAGGAGGGGGTGGGAATGAATAAGGTGGAGAAGAAGGGGGCAGTGGGCTGTGAAACTGAAAATATATAGTAAAACTAAACAGAGAACAAATAAGCCAAACAATAATGGGTCAGAGTACCAGTAGATAAATAAGGAATGGCAAAATGTGAAAAAGAAGAAACAGAAACAACAAGAAACAAGTTGGGTGGGTGACAGACATGGGAAGACACTGACAAATGCATTGGGTGGAGGTTTAAGGAATGGAGGATAAAGGTGCAGAATCAATGAGAGAGGATGATCTGGTAGAAAGGGGCAATGTAGATGAGGAGAGCTGTAGGAGGTAGGGGAAAACAGCTGGAGCTTGGGGGTGATGTTACCACCCATAGCCAGTGGCAGGACAGAGGAGAGATGTTGACAATGCAGTCATTGAAAGAGGTGGCCTCCTTACTACCGGACCCACTTGAAAGAATCCTCAAGGAGGGATAGATTAGGATGGGAGGACAGTTGGCTGAACTTACAGTCAGAGCTAGCTGACATTCATGTGTACACACTGAGACAGGCCGCTCAGACCATTGGAATCTGGTACAGGTGAGAGAAATTGGGGTATGCAGCTTCCACTACACAGAGACAGGCAGAGACTAGGCAGAGAGTGTTTTAGGATGGGCAATAAAAAAGCAAAATTTGAACGAATGGGAGAAAAAACAGGGGGAGAGGAAAGAAATTGAGATGCTTAAAAGTGTAGTGAAAAAAAGAAGCCAATATATATTATACTGTACCTAGGTAGACAATAGATGCAAGAAACACAGCACAATAAATGTCAATTTGCAAACTGAAATATACTTCAATTGAAACTTTAAAATGGAAATACAGATGTAGCCACCTTCATCTTGACCGATTCTCCAGCTAGACTACCGTTTAGTCACGCTAGGGCGATAGCTGAGTTTAATCGCAGGCAGACGCATTGAGGTGATCTAGAACTCAGCATGCATTACACATCTCCACCACTGGGTGGCTAATGCTCCACTAAGCCAGTACTTTCGATCGTACAGTACAGCAACGGATTGATCTACAGCTCTGGCAATTGGTCAGTGACGACTGTAATGTCAATACTGTAGGCGTAACGGGAGGCGGTGGAAAAATATGGTGACCTACTGTACTGTATGGAGACGCAACTACAGTAATTGTGTAAAAGGAAGAATGTACAATACAAAGTATAAACACACAATACAATGTATAAACACCGTGCTTTTAAAATACATGTACAGTAAATGAGCGTCTGAGTTCCCTAAGGCATAATGGGTATGGGCTAGTATGAGACGATGGGAAAGACTGTGCTTTACAAATGCGAGCGTCTGTGTCCCCTAAGGCATAAACCAACACCAATGGGGAGGGGGCAGGGTGCTGCTTGCTGTACTTTCACACATGAAATTGGGAATCCTCAGCGGGCGTCGTGGGCTAGCGATAAAGGCTCCCACGCTGGGGGTCCAGGGTTCGAGACCGGATGTTTTTTTTTATTTATTTTTTATATTGTAATAATATACTGTATTATGTTATTTCATTGTAAGACAGTCAATGGAAGGGTGCACACAAGTTACATAGAAATCAGAGTACATCTGCAGGAGCGATTCTTTATGCTAAATGCAACTACACAGCGGCAATGAGTTGAGCAAAACAGTACTGTAGATTTTCAGCGTTCGTGTATTGCACAGGACCTGAATTCCCTCCCTGTCCACTGCATGATCTGTGTAGGCTCCCAGGGGGTAAGGGCGATGGGGGTAGGGGGAGACGATGGGAAATACAGTGGCTTTGAAATGCAATTATATGAGCGTCCGAGTCCCCTACGGCATAAACCATCACCAATGGGAAGGAAGTGCCAGCCTTTTTTTTTTGTTTATGTGTTCCCGTGACATTCACTTTAATATATTTTTTTTGTCTCTAATACTGTACATCCAATGGAAGGATGCACACAAGTTTCACATAAATCAGAGTAGATCTGCAGGAGCGATTCTTTACGCTAAATGCCACTACCCAGTGGCAATGAGTAGAATTGAGTGTATTCTGAGTGAGCAAAACAGTATTGTAGGCTCCCAGGGGGTAAGGGCGATGGGGGTAGGGGGAGACGATGGGAAATACCGTGGCTTTGAAATGCAATTATATGAGCGTCCGAGTCCCCTACGGCATAAACCATCACCAATGGGAAGGAAGTGCCAGACTTTTTTTTGTTTATGTGTTCCCGTGACATTCACTTTAATATTTTTTTTTTGTCTCTAATACTGTACATCCAATGGAAGGATGCACACAAGTTTCACATAAATCCGAGTAGATCTGCAGGAGCGATTCTTTACGCTAAATGCCACTACCCAGCGGCAATGAGTAGAATTGAGTGTATTCTGAGTGAGCAAAACAGTATTGTAGGCTCCCAGGGGGGAAGGGCAATGGGGGTAGGGGGAGACGATGGGAAATACCGTGGCTTTGAAATGCAATTATATGAGCGTCCGAGTCCCCTACGGCATAAACCATCACCAATGGGAAGTGCCAGCCTTTTTTTTTTGTTTATGTGTTCCCGTGACATTCAATTTAATATTTTTTTTTTGTCTCTAATACTGTACATCCAATGGAAGGATGCACACAAGTTTCACATAAATCCGAGTAGATCTGCAGGAGCGATTCTTTACGCTAAATGCCACTACCCAGCGGCAATGAGTAGAATTGAGTGTATTCTGAGTGAGCAAAACAGTATTGTAGGCTCCCAGGGGGGAAGGGCGATGGGGGTAGGGGGAGGCGATGGGAAAGACTGTGCTTTACAAATGCGAGCGTCCGTGTCCCCTAAGGCATAAACCAACACCAATGGGGAGGGGGCAGGGCGCTGCTTGCTGTACTTTCACACATGAAATTGGGAATCCTCAGCGGGCGTCGCTGAATGCGTGGAACGCACAAAGTCTGAGACGCACGACGTCTGAGACGCACGACGTCTGAGACGTACAGTGCGCATAAGGACGGAGTCATGGCTGATGCAAGATACCGTCCTTATGCGCTCGGTGAGCTGCGTCTCCTCATGCACTGGCGGGACAGAAGTCTCGCCAGCAACGAGGAGAAAGTGCGGGCCTACAGGAGGGCCAGCAGGGATATCCTCCGGAAATATAACCGGAGGAGATCCGTGAGGTCGCTGCAGAGGAGGTGGAGCGACCTCGTCCGCCGGACTCCAAGGCGCCTTCAGGCCATAAGGGATTGTAAGTACAGTACATCACTGAAGATTACTGTACTTTAAGTTATTGTAGTTACAGGTACAGTACATTATAGCAGGTGGCTGCTGTAGCAGCAGGTATACGGTCTATACAGCACTGTATCTGTGGTAAACAAATGGTTAAACAAGGCCCAAACATTAACCAGGGTCAAAAGGTCAATTTGTATTTTTTTTACACTTTTTACATTTTTCTTACATTTACTATCCATGTCAAAGGTGACACCATCTAGGTCGACACCATGTCGACCTAGATCTGGTGTCGACCTAGATGGTGTGGCTTTTGAAATTGGTTGACAACAGTTATATTTTAGGTTGACATGGCCGTTAAATTGACATGGAAAAAGATCGACATGAGTTTTACAAAAACCATTATTTTTTTTTTAACTTGTGTGTATATATAGTTCTTTACAATCCATGTGGTCTACGATTGTGCAGTGTGTCATACAGTGTACAGTATATGCAGTATATCAGGGGCGACGGCCATTTTGACAGTGTGCTATGCGATCAAGTCCGGTGTACCATAATGATAGACCTCGCTTATCAATATCGCTTTGGCGAGGGGATTGTGACGCTTCTTCAGCATTGCCCCGTAGCCTTCAAGTCTACTGCTACTGTATCTCTCACTCCACTACTATCTCTCACTCCATCTCCGAGCGCTGGCTGCCGCGTAGTGGGGGTTCAGGGGCGACGGCCATTTTGACAGTGTGCTATGCGATCAAGTCCGGTGTACCATAATGATAGACCTCGCTTATCCCTATCGCTTTGGCGAGGGGATTGTGACGCTTCTTCAGCATTGCCCCGTAGCCTTCAAGACTACTGCTATCTCTCACTCCACTACTATCTCTCACTCCATCTCCGAGCGCTGGCTGCCACGTAGTGGGGGTTCAGGGGCGACGGCCATTTTGACAGTGTGCTATGCGATCAAGTCCGGTGTACCGTAATGTGCATAGACCTCACTTATTCCTATCGCCCCTATGTATTTTAGCGAGGGGATTGTGACGCACCTTCAGCACTGCCCCGTTGTCCGCAAAATCTATGTCATCACTCGCTCCATAGCTGAGAGCCTCCATGGAGTCACAGGCAGTAGCCATTTCAATTGAGTCTGCCCTGCTACAGAATTGTATGTGTACCGTATGGTGCATAGAACCTTAATAGTACATCTGCTGCAGCTTTGCCCTGGTTTATGTAATTAAAAAAAATTATAAAGTGTCTGGAAAAAACTAACATGTGTTCGTACTGTACTTTAGGAATCGAACACGGGACTCTGAGTATACTGTAGGAAGCGGAACACTTCACCACTTCGCCGCAAACAGATGAATAAATCCATTAGTTTTGATTAAGACAAATGGCTACGAAATTAGGATGCTAACATACTGTACAATATTCCTATTATCATTAGGCAATAATGAACTTCTAACACGTCCATTTGCGTCAGTGTACACTACTGGTTTTAGGTTGCTTTGGCTGCGGGATGCAGCGTAACGAGACGCACTAGTAAAGTAGTCCTTACTACACAGTACTGTACAGTATTTCAGTATTATATTTTACGGGAGCCCACACGCATGCGCAGTGGTAATTGTAAAAAGCGACATCTGGTGGATGATCGCAGGTATTACACGTACAGGTAACGCCAAACGTCAAATGTCTGTCTCCGTGCGATTAGATAGCCTCTCTGTGACTAGGCGCGCCTCGCTACGCCCCAGTATGCTGCGTATGCTCGAACGGGACAAACGCCTCAGCCACTCAAGAAAAAGGTGGCTACATCTGTAGACAAGACTTTTTGTGTGTCAGCGAATACATACTACAATAAAGACCATGCCTTCTGTAATCTAACTGGTTCACAACCAAAACAAACTCAATGCCTGTCAATCATCTAACACAGAAACAACATAATAATCACATTTACTAAAATTAAAATAAACAATTACAAACTCAGGCACTTATATATGCTACTTTGTTCACCTATGGACATTACACAGAAATTTGTTAAAATCAAAAACAAATGTCAAAAACAGTAACATTTTGCTTAGATGTGCGGAAAAGTCAAGGTTTCATATACAGTACATATAAAAACAAAAGTGAAATGATAATAACACATAAAGTACAGGTGAGTGAAATTGCATTGTTACAATTTTCACGTTGAATTTTTGCTTCACCATTCCACAGAATATACATTTTTAGTCAATGAATAGATCTGGAATGATGAAACTGTTTACATCAAGACTGTTGAATTGTGTCAAAATTCTTGTTTTTAAAATACTATCTGCAAATTAGTAGGTACATGCCTGTGACTCATGACTTGCACTGTCAAGCTTTCATTCAAAGACTTCCTGCCAATCATTTAGAATTGTGTCAAGCAGCAGGCAGCGACAGGACAATTACAGCTTGAAAGTAAGGATGATGTTATTGTTTTTTCAGCTAAAACCCAGTAACATTAATAGAGCACAATGACTCCCTTACTAATACAATAATGGGGGTACGCAGTATTTTCACAATGTAATTACTTTCTTCTTATGGGGGGAAGTGTCTGCAAGGGAGCAATTAAGCTCTATTAATACTAGTGTTTTCCAGCTTGAAAAATGGCAATTAGTCTATTGTAACTTTACAATGAAAATGTTGTTTTAATAAGAACAGATAAACAGACTGACCAGTGATTAGCAGAGGCAAAAAATGTGTATTATGGCAGTCAGTTTAATAAAATACAAAAGTTGATATTACTGTACAATGGATTGCATGTGTATTTCTACACCTATGTTATCTAAGCTAATGAGAAATGCAGAAAAATATTGATTTTGTGCCTGGCAGTTCGTTTTAAAACAAAACACTTTTCAGATAGATATAACAAGCAGTGTATTGCCTGAGGTATTTAAACACCTATGTACTGCAAGTGATGAGAAGTTCACAAACAATGGATCTTGGATTGTTTCCATGCTGAATAAACCAAAGGTGGAGTGGAGATACAGGCAATATATGGAACAGAAAATATGATGATTCTGAGCCTGCACCAATAAATAAATCTGACCAGGTATTCACTTGTGGATGGACTATAGAGGTCTCCCTGATACACCGAAGCAAGGGGCCATCGTGAGGAATATAACTTGACTCCAGCTTTGAACATCTGTGTACTGTAGTATCTGTTATAGGCTCCAATCCTTTGTCTTTCAGGTTCAGACCCTTTTAGGGTGATGTATATTTTTTTACATGCTGTTTTCTACTATATGTGAGTGGATTAAAATTGACACACATATATATATATATATATATATATATATATATATATAATATATATAAACATTTTTACACTGGATGTCCTGTTAATATATTTAATATATATCAATCCAATGGGGAATTTCTTGAGACAATAGAAGGACACCTCGGTATGCTCTTTTCCTTTTAAATTCAAATAAGGGTACAGTATATACACCAATAGATTTCTGGAAAACTCAAGACTTTTTCTTATGGGAGAGGATAGTTTTGCAGTCACCACATACTTTTCCCTACAGAAAGGATGGACTTCTTTGTATATTGATTTTCTTATTTATGTAAAGTACTTGTGAGGACACAACAGTGCTTAAAATGAGTTGCTTTCAGAAATATGTACTTATTTGCACTATTCTTGCTCATCTCCTCCTTCCCTCATACCACCTTTCCAGGAAGAAGGAGTTGTAAGTCAAAGATACTGTATGTAAAAAACTTTATACAGACTCAATCATAATTATTTTTGTGTCCATTTTGCAAGAAGAAGTCTCTGTGATCTCGCCATCCCCTATGCAAGTAATTCTATCCTGTATCTGGTATGTCTACAAAATGAAATATATGACTGCCTTAATACACAACTCCTCCAAATTGTTTAATAAAATCTGGTCCCCCTGGCTGACTTCACAACATCCTTCTTCATATTGGCATTTCTATAATGGGTGCAGTGTGTGCGAGGCACACGGGCCCCCAGGTGCAGGGGGCCCACCCCGCACCCCTTTTGCCTAATACTTACCTCTCTGAAGTCCCCCGTCGAAGCCATCCCTTTTCGGCAGCGCAATAGAGTTTGAACACTAGGGGGAACAAACTCTTTTGCACCTGCTCAAAACTACGGAAAGATGGCACGGTGGCCATTTTTCCGGAGTTTTGCGCATGCGCATCAGCAAAATCTTTGGGAAAATGGCCACCGCGCTGTGGTCCCGGAGGTTTGCGCATGCGCAATAGAGTCTGTTCTCAGACTCTATTGCCGCTGCCGCGGAGAAGGATGGCACCACCGGGGGACTCCAAGAGGTAAGTATTAAATCCTGTGCATCAGTCAGAAAGGAGGGGGCCCCTGTAGCAGAAGGCTACACACGGGCTTCTCCTCTCTTAAAACGCCCTTGCTTCCTCCCCGTTTGGCACCTGACTCTCTGAATTGAATGTTTAAATACTTTGCACCTGGAGGCCATTCCTTCCCCACCCTTCTATCCTTATTGTCTCAGTTCTTTCCTTCCTTTCTCCACCTCTCCCTCCTTTCTTTTCTTTATCTTTCGTTTCTTTGACGGTTTGCCACACCATTGCTGTGAGAATTTCTTCTTGCTCTTATAATTTTTTAAAACTTGGATCCCTTTTACTCCTGCTTTACTTATTATAGTTTTTATATGTTTGCTGTTTGTAATGTAACACTATGGGGGATATCCAATTAGCTCCGGTAAGCCGGCACGAGCGGCGGCTTATGGTGGCTGCTGATGCTGCATTGGGTGCTGGCTCCTGACAACTCCTGGTGTAGTGCTGACCTCCGACTCCCTGGTCACATGACCGTCAATGGGGTCAGGGGAAGAGGGGGCTGCGGCGCTGCTTCTGAGTCCAGCTTTCCCGCAGGGGTCTCGGCACTGGGTGCCAGCTCCCGGGCCCGGGCCGTGGCACCCTCACTGCAGACCCAGCCTGCTGCTGCTGCAGCGGCAGGTGAAACCAAATCACATGATCAAAACGTGGCTGCTTCTCACGAAAACACACAGATTTCACTGAACTTGTGTGTTTTCGGGAGGTCAGCTTTTTTTTTTACAGGCAAGCCACATCGGAAAAAAGTCAGAAAAATGGCAGTTTTTTCGGCCCCAATGTTAATTCACCGGTAACTGGATATCCCCCTATGACTCATGTATACTACATTTTAAACTGTGATTCATTTAACAAAATGTGTTAATTGTGATAATTGGAATTATTAACCTCTTAATTTGAGCGGGCAACTGTTTAAAATACATGACACATACTTATAAACTAAATCTTTGTGACGACAGAACCCACAGTGCTTAAAAGTGTTGGGAATTATGTGTGTCCAAGTGTTGTTTGCAAGGGATATAGGCACACACCTGCCAATGACTCAAACTATGAACAGCTCAATTACTTAACTAATTTAATGATGATAATAATAATAATAATAATAATAATAATAATTTTATTTATATAGCGCTCTTTCTCCAACAGGACTCAAGGCGCTTTACAGACATCAATAACAATGCACATAATACAGAATATTTAAGTAATACAGCAATGGATAAGGCAATCAGACATAAAAATAAAACACACAGTAAGAATAATGCAGGATTGGTGTAGGCACTTTGGGTAGCAACTTCCAAGGGTTGTGTATTTCACCCTCACAGGTACCAGGTGAGGCAGCCATCTTGGGCACGCTGCACAGAATTACCCTGGGTGCAGAGGCGTCACTTACTGTTATAACACCCGGTGCGGTCGCGGGTGAAAAGGGGGCGTGGCTTCGCGGGAGGGGGTGTGGCGTCGCGTCCCGACCCCCGTTTTCGGCACATTGTGGGACGGGGGATACGGCCTTCACCCGGACACTGCTGAATCTGCAGTGCAGGCTTCTGCGCTGTGACAGGAGCCGGGTTGCAGCATCCAGCTCCTGTCACTGAGCAGGAGCCGGCACTTTGGTGTCACCCCTCAGAGGGTAACACCCGGGTGCGGCCCGCACCCCCCGCACCCACGATGTGGCGCTACTGCCTGGGTGGAATAGTCTACACCTAGATAAGGTGACACAAAATGTGGTGATTTCAGCATCTAAAAGTAGGGTCCAATGAAGCAGTCAGGTCCATGTTTTTTTTCATCTCATCCACATGAGGCAGCCATGGATACACTACGAAGGTTACACTGTGGGAGATGAGCCATACAAGGGCCCAATGCATACATGGGAAAACTGACACTCTTGTAGTAGAAGTAGTAGTAGTAGTAGTAGTAGTAGTAGTAGTAGTAGTCATAGTAGTATTAGCAGTCGTAGTAGTAGCAGCAGTAGTAGTAGTAGAATGATATACCCTGTTTGGAAAGATCCCCATGAAGAACATCCTGTCCACGGAGGAACCATCTGAGGCCACCATCTGGGCTGCACTGAGTAGGTCACACTGACAGCATGTGCAAACAGTGGAGGTACACAATACAGAATAGCACACAGTGGGGTGGAAGAGAGAGAAAAAAACATGGTAAAAAACATTTGCAGGTATCCAATGGAAGGGGGAAATTAGGATAACATTATTATGGTAAAACTATAAATGTCCTGGACTCTTGGGAGCAAAACTGGGGGGTATAAGAATGTGGGGAGCAGACTCAAGTTCAATGGAAATGTCGCTGCTTAGCCTGCTCCTGATGCTCCCCCCATATCTCCCTGCTTATTTTGAGGGTTAGACCTGGGGCAGACCTGATGTTTTAAGTCAGAAGAGTGGTAAGCCTGGTCCTGGAGTTCTCATTGCAGAGGTGTGGAGAGGCCACATAATGACTCTGAGCTTTGTGGTTGTAATGCAGTCCTTCTGTAGTAATGTTGGTTTGTTGCTTGTTTGCCTTCTGTTATCCTTCAGTTTAATGCAGGTATAAGGCTATTATTGATTTTAACCTGCCACTTTATAACTAGCCACTTCATATACTAGGCACTGTAGCATCCAGAAGGACTGGCATCCTAACCTATACTGAATAAATAGGAGTACTGAAACATTTGTTCATCCTGATTACAAATCATACCCCCACAGAGCAACCCTCCACCTCCAGCATATTAATTAAATCTAAGAAATGTAAGGTCAGTAAACCACACTTAATCACTAAAGTTCCTAACATAGTACAGATATAAATCCACTTATAACAGCTTTCTAAAGTTTTAACTATGCAATATAATCACTGCTAATATATAAAAACACAGATCAGTTGTAACAGGTAAGTACTGTGGGAATGTGGTTGCAGGTGTAGGTGGACGTACCTGGATTCCTCACCGGAATCACTTCCTGAACCGGATCTCACTGCTGGACCCCTAGGCAGAGGTGCCGAGGAACCCCAACCCCTGAGGACCCAGTTTACTAGTCACCACGTTAGGACGGTGACATAAAGATTTATTAATCGGGAACAAAGAAGAGTATTCACAGCTGTAACCTGGACTGGCAGTTAGTGATTAAAACAGTATTCACCTTTATAGCACAGTAAAATAATTCAGCATTAAATGGACATAGTGCAATGATATTCAAAAGATAGGAATCATATTGGACAGTAGGTGGCAGTCTAACACCACCGAAACTCAAAGTCAGTTTTAACTAATACCGGTTTCAGTTAGAAATGCAACCTCCCAAACAAGGATAAGACACTTAAGTTCCATTGTAAAGTGGCCTATCCTGAGTAGTCTTACTAATAGGATGTAAATGGATTGCAACCATTAGTCTCAGAGACATAGTCAAGCACATTTACCATTCAATTACTATGCAGAATATGGCATGAAAGCACTGGAGTAGCTGCAGAGATAATAAGCAGGTTTAGAGTAGGGATGATAAAGTTTCTCACAGGAAAGTCAGTTTCCTAATTACTTGAGATGTCCTTGCACATACACCAGGTGGCAGTCTATAAGATAGCATCAGCATGCAATATATCCTCCCTCCTAAGCTAGGGCACATAGTAGTAGGTGCCTCTCATACGGCCCAGGTAAGCTTTGCAGATGACTAGGTCACAGGAACAATAACATACAGGCAGCAGCAGAGTTCAATGAGAGTGCAACTAAAGATAAGTATTCAGTCAAAGCCATAAGATTTTAAGCACAGCTGGTAGATGCAGATTATATTAGTTCAGGTGGCTCAGAATAGCTAGGTTGTGCCAGCAGTACAGTTCAGCGTTACATGCAAGGAGCAAGCAGATGGCAGGCAAGGTGTAAATAAAACTGAGAGATGAGCTGTGGAGGGTCTGAAGTACACAAAGGGTCCTCACTTGCCTGACACACTGTCGTGGGTTAATGTCACTGAGACAGTTTAGAGTTTCTTGTGCTCTCTGATGCCCGCCTTTCCTGAGGTAAATTATAATCAAAAGGGTTTGTGTTCGGCTCCCCTGTTGAAAGGTACAATATTTGATACTGCCCAGTACTCTTAATAGCTGTGTCTGCCAAGTAAAAGGAAGAGAGTATCTCTCTCTCTCTCTCATCTGACCCCTATTCAGCTGTGTATGCAGAGCTGGGTGACTCTGGGTTTATAACTTAGGACATTAACTAAGTGTCTGTGCATCAGAGGTAGATACCTGCTATCAGCTGCCTCACCCACTCCTCTCGATCACCTGAGACCTTTCCCGGCAGCTTCTCTCAGTACTGGGCAGACTGGTGTCACTGCAGCGGCTGGCGGCTTTCACAGCGGTCTCCTCAGTGGCAGCTCCGCTCTCCACAGCGTGTCTCCTCACAGTGGTCTCCTCAGCAGCAGCTTCACTCTCCACAGCATGTCTCCTCTCACACACACTGGTGCGAACCCTGCCTCCTCTTTTTCCCGCTCTGCCTCAGCCAATCAAAACTCCATCAGCCTTCTTACTCCCTCCTCAATTATAAGTAAGTCCAAGGGTCCTAGTGCCCGTCCGCTCACTGGTCCTGCTGACGTCTCCTAGGCAACCACAGCAGGGGGTGT
This sequence comes from Pseudophryne corroboree, assembly GCF_028390025.1. Classification (NCBI taxonomy): domain Eukaryota; kingdom Metazoa; phylum Chordata; class Amphibia; order Anura; family Myobatrachidae; genus Pseudophryne; species Pseudophryne corroboree. The sequence continues at coordinate 706,005,517 of NC_086447.1, forward strand.
TAACCCCTTCAGCATTAAAAGGATGGGTAGTAATTTAAGCTCAGCAAGGGGAAAATTAGGGGACCTTACTCATGCCTAATCCAATCCGACAGTTGCCTGCACTATACAGTACATCCTTTGCAGTATAATTTAAGGGGGATCCAGTTCTGAGTGTTACACACTTAAATCCAATGAAAGTACTAGTTGATCAAATTACCTAGTACCTGTAATAATTTAACATTAACAATAGTTAAAACTGGCTGCAACTGTCATCTGAATAGATTTAAATAGTAATACTTCATTAACAATAGTTAAAGTATAACAATTACCGTCGTGCTCATTATTGTATACACCAAGGGTCTTCAACCTGTGGCCCCCCAGCTGTTGTGAAACTACACATCCCAGCATGTCTTGCCTCAGTTTTAGCATGCCCTAATAGCAAAACTGTGGCAGGGCATGCTGGGATGTGTAGTTCCACAGCAGCTGGAGGGCAACAGGTTTATGACCCATGGTATACATATTGGTGATGGATGGCGATGGATCAAAGCTCTAAGCAAAGTGGGGTTCTATACAGCTCACCAGATGGTGAATGTATGTTGCTTGCAGGTAGTGGCACAGAATGCTGAAACAGCTTCATGCAGTTACAGTACTTACTGCGGTCTCTTTGGAGCTACTGTAAGTGTGAGGCTTATGTCTCCATCATGTCGCTTCTCACACAGTCTAAAGGTAATACACAGTAGACGACAACGCTCTATGAGCGACGTCGCCTAGTGTTTCCCCCTCCCGGGCTGGGAGATCCGCAGCCGCCCATACACACTGAGCGATATGACGTTCATATCGCTCAGTGACGTCAAGCAGCCGGCTGTGCATGCAGTGACGTCAAGCTCAGTGACATCAAGCAGCCGGCTGTGCATGCAGCTCCTGGACAACAGTCCAGATAGAGCCTGCAAGCACTGCCGACAGCGACTATCGTAGCCAACCTGCGGGGCCGCGTATCGTTCGTCGCTGGCGGCATACACACTAGCAGAGAAAATGAGCTACGTCGCTCAAGAAGGGGGAGAATGAGCGACGTTGCTCATTTTCTTAGCAAGTGTGTATGGTCCTTAACACAGTACCAAGTAAAGATCTATAAGATTCTACAGTCACATGATGCAGCAGTGAATCAGACGACTCTCCCTGGGTCCTAGTGCCTAGCATGTATGCTTGCTCATCTCCTGTGGATGGTATGGGTTAGTTTTTAAAGTCCTCACCTCCCCCACTCAAATAATGTGTGCAGTATGTACCCCATGATTGGAGTTGATCCATCAGTAACTTTAGAGGAGACCCCACACATAAGTTGACCAGTGCCTGACATCTGTGGGTGAGAGGGCTACAGCTTTAGAATACCTGGTGGCAAAATCTACCAGAGTTTAGATAAATTGTTTCCCTGATCTGCTTGGTGTATGTCTAGATGTACCACATTTATCATTTGAAATGGTACCCTTCTGACATGCAGTGCATGTAGTGTCGACAATCAGGAGATTAGCAGGACTATGGGTCTGATTCAGAGATGATTGGTAATCCACCATGATTGCAGTTGCTCTCTCAACATCAGTTGCAGAAATATGCAAATACTGTACTATTCTCAGCCTTCCCTTGTGCACCATCATGCGATGGAGTATATAAGCACTGAGGTCTGTGCAATTGCGATGGAGATTGTAAGCACTCCAACATGGACGCAGGATCGGTTGGATCATCGACATTTGTGGTAGCCTATGGTCTACTCTAGCTACTGTCCTCAAATTCAACTAGACATGGCCACTGAAGCAGTGGATTAGCGATTGGAAATGGTGCAGCAGCATTCCCAGACATGCTCGTGGTTCTCCCATAACACATCCATGAAACAGCCCCTATTTTATTTCACTTAAGGTCACCTTCCAGCCTCCACCCTGAACGCCCAGGGTTTTTAAACCTCTTCTCAAGTGTTGGTGATGCCATACGCAATTGCTTACAGCACTGGACACTTGGGTTTGCACATTCGCATTAAGGGTTCCCCTGACTTTTTTCACATCAGTAAGAAAAAGTTGCTCAATTGCCACTGCGTCCATCTCTGAATCAATAGTTTGGTGACTATGCTGACAAGGTTAAACTGCAGCTCAGATGCTGCACAGACATACTTCCCACTGAATTGACCTTGAATCAGGCCCTAATACTCAAATTGATAGATTTAAGAATAAAAAAAAACTGGACTTTTTCTCTAAGTCACAAAACATAGAGCTCATTGTGGATTTTGGGACACAAAATGCAAAACTAGTAAGCACTCCTATGAAAACTAGCTGCACAATTAACATGATCAATAAATGTATTTTCACTGTGAAGTCATCAATACTAAAAAGCAGTAATAAAGTCAGTACTGTATATTGCCACTGTTAGCAGGCCTTAAATTACAATAGCAGAGGAAATATTATGTAGAAGTCTGTAAAGATGCAGGGTTGCAGATCAATTGGGCACGAAGTTTGATGAAAACCAATGGTGGTTTATTGAAGAGAATGATTGATAAATGGCACAACGCACTTCAATAATACAATCCAACACTACTGTCATTACCTCTTAGCCTAGGATCAGTGACTCATCTCTCCAGCCCTCACAATAGCCGCCCCATCATTAGAACACCCCTCCCAGGGGATTTACAAAAGATTCAGATTTGTGGGATATCTGCAATATCCAGCCCCCATTACCCCCTCAAAGTTACCTGCTGGGTCCGCCTCCTGGCTGTCTGCCATACAGTAGTTAATAATCCAGTAGGCACTGGATTATGAGGAAAGGCTTGCTAGGTTAGATATATTTTCACTCGAAAGAAGGCGTCAAAGAGGAGACATTATTAATATTTACAAATTTATAGTGGGATAATTCAAAGAGCTATCAGGGGATTTGTTTATTGAAAAATCTCAACACAGAATACGCGGACACCCTCTGAGGTTAGAGGAGAGAACATTTTATACCCTACGCAGGAAAGGGTTCTTCACAGTAAGGGCTGTAAGGATTTGAAATTCTCTGCCAGAGAATATAGTTTTAGTGGACTCAGGGCCTAATTCAGACCTGTTCGCTAGGCTGCGTTTTCATACAGTGGGCTATCAGGTCTAAACTGTGCATGCGTATGCACTGCAATGCGCAGGCGTGTCGCATGGGTACAAAGTGGATCGCCGCTCAGCGATGGGTTTGGGCGAAGAATTTATTCGCACGGGCGTTCGCAAGGAGATTGACAGGAAGAAGCCTTTTGTGAGTGTCAACTGACCGTTTTCTGGGAGTGGTTGGAAAAACGCAGGCGTGTCCATGCGTTTGCAGGGAGGGTTCCTGATGTCAATTCCGGTCCCGGACAGGCTGAAGTGTTCGCAGCAGCTGCGTAAGTCCTGGGCTACTCAGAGACTGCACAAAATCTATTTGTACAGCTCTTTTACACATGCGTTTGCACACTTGCAAAGCAAAAATACACTCCCCTATGGGCGGCGACTATGCGAACGCAGGACTGCACAAAATATCTAGCGAGCGAACAGGTCTGAATTAAGCCCTCAGTCAATATGTTTAAAAATGGATTAGATAAATTCCTAACTGAAAGAAATATCCTAGGATACAGCATTTAAAAAGAATGTATTTAGAAGTAGCACGATTTATTGTTCTTGGTTAAACTTAATAACAGAACTACGCTAGGGTCACCATAGTTAAAATATAGTACATACAGATTAGTGTAAGTCACAGGTTGAAATCGATGGACAATTTGTCTTATTTCAACCTTATTAATTATTGGGGTCATTCCGACCCGTTCACACGCAGCGGTTCTTTGCTGCGGTGCAAACGGGTCAAAACTATGGCTGCGCGGTGCCCGCATTGCGCATGCGTGACGTTGCCCAGCGACGGCAGTTGCCGGGCAATGATGCCAGGACCGAAAAAAGCATTTGCAGGCCCGATTGCAAGAAGATTGACAGCAGGAAGTAGGATCGTGGCGTCTACTCACCGTTTCCCGAGCGTGGTAAGGCGAACGCAGGCATGTCCAGGCATTTGGAAGGCGGTTGTCTGACGTCACAGCCGGGACCTTCATCGCTGGATCCGTCGCACTGGGTAAGTAACTGCAGGGCTTGTCTTGTTCTGCACAAAACTTTTTTTTAGCATAGCAGGGCTGCACAAGTGATCGCAGCCCTGCTATGCTAAAATACACTCCTCCATAGGCGGCGTCAACTTGATCGCACGAGCAGCAAAAAGTTGCTACTGTATGTGCGATCAACTCAGAATGACCACCTCTGTTACTATGTTACTATGTGGGCAACAGGGAATAACCAAAGATTGCTTCCTATGATAATCAAATTATTGATGTATGGTTTCCACAGATCAAGAATACACAAAGACTTTTCCCCTTGGCATTAGTAAACAATAGGAAGTTCTAATGCTAACAGGAATACCCCACATACAGTATAACACAATCTCATATATTACTAATGTTAACGTTGATTCAAACACAGTATGGAGGTGAGCAGGGACAGTGCCCTTTCTAACGGCGGGCCAACCGTGCCGTCGCATGAAACCCGTGAACAAGCATGACATGCAAGCATGAAACCCGTGGCAACAAGCATGACACCCAGCGTGTGAAAACCTTGGCAACGAGCAGATAATTTTAAAAGTTATTAGAAGTTTTACTGTAGGGCATAATGTATCATGGCAATGCAGTGCGTGGCATAATATGATGCAAGGGGAATTACTGTGTGGAGCTTAAAACGGTGGAATTTTTTTCCCCTATGACGGCCGAGATCTGTTGGTGCAGGGGTAAAAACTGGGGTGTAAAGTCTTTTCCTGCAAGGCCATGCCCATTATTAGCTAGACCAAGCCCATTTAAGTGAGGCCACGCCCCCTCACTGGGAGAAATTTGTCTTTTTTTATATCTATGGGTGTGTGTGTGTGTGTGGGGGGGGATGTTACATTTTCTTAATGTTGATTTGGGGGAAGGGGATTTTTAAATCTCGCACCGGGAGCCGAATTGGCTAGAAACTGATAAAGCTGAATATTTATCTTATTTAAAACCCTTTAAGAGGTCTAAGAACACTGTACGCTATTGACGTATGGAGTACCGTAAGGGTACGCACGTTGCGTAACAATCGCTTAGCCGTGGTCGAGACGCTCAAGCGTCACGTTCGCTCACGGCCAAGAGATCACAGGCAGGCACGCTATTGGCTGCTGACTAACGCAATGGTTCGCTATAGCGTAGCGGACGCTGTATCGGGAGCGAGCTGCTCGAGCGACACAAACGCTCGCGAGAATACGCTGTTGGTATCGGGCACATTTATAGGTGAGCGACTACCGTAATGCTACGCTATCAGCGTAGCGGACGCTCGAGACCACGAGGAGATCACGAGCGGCGCAGACGCTCACAATGTTGAACCTTTATATTTAAACCATAGACAATGTATCATACAGGAAAACCTTTGTGTAGTGATAGGGTGTAGATGCAACACAGTGTAACCTTATTAACTTAAAAGCTGTTTGAGCGTCACCGACGCTCTGAGAATACTTAACACTATAAGAAATACACAACTACCGGGCTTAGGGTCTAACGCCTTATATGAATGTTATACTTGAAAAAGAATAATACAGTACAAGTCATACACTACAATATAACATAGACTAACTAACCAGATAACTACACAGGAAATACAATACAATACTATTACGTTTAAGGGAATACGAGAGAAAGAGGAGGAGAGAGAGAGAGATATATGAGAGAGAGAGAGATATGGCTCACAATAACAAGAAAGACAATATGATTGCGGAGAAAAACTTACACACAAAGGGGAACGATCGCATGCGCCTCTGGACATCCAGCTCCCGATTATCAGCAATGAGAACCGTTGAAGAGTGAGCTGGATGTGATCGGCTTGTCTATTTATGCCCCACACACAATACAATTCAATGGTCCCTACAATCTCATTGTTCATTGGACACAGGAATTCGTCTTCGCACTATAACAAAAGGTCATAGGGTGATTCATACAGGTGGGCTGTGACAATTTCCAACTGCTCAGGTGGGTGGGAAACTAGGTTTCCCGCCGCATGGATAAGTAAGTGCAAATAATAGTAAATGGACATAAACTTCTTATGTCCATAACTATTCGCACGAGCGATTAATTCGCTTCAAACCAACACCGGAATATTGCTAATTAAATACTCTTCCGATGGATACTAAACACCACTGTATGACCCCTGTCTGACCCTTTGTATCAGACAAAGAGGGATCTCTCTGTCCATGAACATGCTACATTAACTAAACTTTCAGAATCTATCAAAGGGACCATGATCTACAAATTACATTATATAGTGAAAATATGTAACGATTGAGTCGCACGCTACGAACACATAAACTCTACCGTAAATGCACATACCGTGCGCCTGCAGGTGCCCGCAACAGCGAGTATGCGTACGCACGGGAGAGCGCACGCATGCGCAGCGCGGACCTGTATGAGGTGCAAATATGGCAGTGTGAATCGTGATATTTTTCTGACTTTGACAGTCCACCCTTTGGCAGTCAATAATAACTGCCACTTCCTAAAACATTTCAAAACGAGAAAAATATATGTCAAATGTAAATACATTTCCATGGTTGGGTAAGGGAGGAGAGGAGAAGGTAGGAAAAGGGTATGACCTAGTGAGATAGCAGAAGCATGTGTGTATGAATCCATGTTTGGGGGGTCATGTATCATCGTGCCGTACGTGTTGTAAATCAAGCTTCGAGGTATTGCGAAGTATACATTTGAATTCCTTCTTATCCCGCGGTACGGGTCTGTGGATGGGCTGTCAAACTTTACCGAGCTCTTTTCGGATTTTGGTTGCAACAAAATGGGGGAGCACATTTTAGTTGATGATACATGAATGGGGGAATATGTGATTGCTGATATCTGTGCCTGTATTCCCTATCGACTATGTGTGTCATTACCTGAAGGTTGTAGAGATGAAGAAAAAGAACACTTATGGTAAATGCAGTGGTATTCTATGTCAGGTTAATGAACATTTGTCGGTTGAAGTCTTGTTCGGTGTCTGTTGAATGCCATCTTCTTTGTGCTTTTGCCCAAAAGGTGCAAGCAAAAAGCTTTGTCAATGTCCATAGACTTACAAAAGTGTTGGGCTAGCGTAATTTTAACATTTCTAGGGAAACTGGGGGTCTATGGCATAGTTCATCAAATATCTGTGTATTAGGTTGTCAAAACTTCTTCTTTAATCCATCAGTTGTCTGTATACAGGATCATCAAATTCCTCGTCCAAGTGGGTCTTTTTACCTTGGAGAAAACGGAAAAACAGGTGAAAGAAACGGACCGTATAATCGCATTTTCATCACATCATTGTTTCTACCGTTTGGTCATAAATCAAATCCATTGGAATTACAATTTCCTCACTCCTTAGACTCATTACCCTGGTACTACGTTTGCACTTCATTAAAGCCTGACCGCATCTAAATATCAAGCCAATGGATATGACAACACCTAAGATACATAGAAGAAACTTCCCAACATCCATTATGACTCCTTGAGCCCATTCTCCTAAACCAGAGAACCAATTTCGCGGGTTCAACCATGACACCCAACCAGTCAGCTCATTACCTACAGCAGCAAGAGTGAGATTGTGTCTCCTGCGAAATTCCCACTTCAGTTGGAGAATATCGTCCATCTTTTGGTCTATGACCTCGACCGGGTCCTCGGTACTATTCGTTATATGTGTGCAGCATTTCACGCCGTACTGCGTTGCAAGTGTGACGCAATATCCGCCTGTCACTGCCGTGAGATAATTGAGAACCATTCTATGCTGTACCAGTTCTGTTTTATAAGCTTGAAGTTCTCTTCCAGTATACCTAAACGTGTCATCATACATTTCAGTGATATTATCTAACAAATTTGCAAGCGCAGATATGTATTTATAATTCAACACTCCTCTGGCGGTGCGAGTGAAATCTAACGCGATTAGAAACTGAATCCCGGTGGATTCTTGGATCATGTCAGAGGCCGGATGCTCTGTTCTTTCTATCAGGTGCCGTTTAACTACGTGCTCGTAATGAGTATGAGTATAAGGAGCTTGGGCAACACGGTGTATATCTTTCATTTTGGCATGTGATACAGTCATTACTTCAGGCAGTACTTTTCCAATATAACACAATCCTTCAGAGTTTGGGGCAAGCCACTTATACGCCTTCCTCCCGCATATGAAATATGCATCATCGGGGAGAACATATGGGACGGAGTAGGACATAACCATATTACACATCCTCCATGTGAAATCTCCTATCCCTAATTCTCCCATCTGTCTAGTACACGTATCAGTTTGTACGATATGTGCACAGTATCCTGGTGATACTTCTCCAACTCTCGTAATCCTACTTCCTAGGGTATACCTATATCGGAAAGATTTTTCTCTACTGGCTATGTGGCGTATAAGCTCTGTATCTGTAGGCATTCTATCTGCCCTATATGAAAAGGTCATGGTTTGGTTGCTCCATGACACTTCCCAACTTCCCGGCTTTCGGGGATTGGTAATGTTAAAACATATTAGGGATCTATCCACATGATATTGGTGGAGCTTCAAACTAGGAGGACTGGAGATATTAAACCTCCTGTCCACCGGTCTCCCACCCTTTAGCTCAAGTACCTCCCCTACCGTTAAAGGAAATGGTACTAGTCCTGATTTGCTATGACCTTGAGGTACTTGAGAGCATACCCAACAATCTGTTTGATTTAACACACTACCCACTAAGGAGTGATAGTCACTCAATGGATGCCGGTCCATGTGGATATTAAAACTGGATTGGCATTTCTTAATGCACCCATCCTCAACTACATTGTCACAAAGCCTACAGATACAGTTTTCTTCAGCTAACAATCCTTCACAATTCCTTCTATTGTCAATGCTATCGGATCGTTTTCTGATACTCGCCTTTACTTGTTGGTTAAGTTGTTCTTGGAAAACTACGCCTCCATCTTTGTCATCAGAACCCATTCCAGAACCTCTCTCGACCTCCATGGTACTCTCGCCGGAACAGACTGCTCTGGTCAACATCATGGTCAACAGGAAAATCCGGATCACAGTCTCTTGGGGCAAGTCCATCTTATAGGAGGAAACGGAGAAGAATGAGAAGGGGGGAAGAAAAAATAATTGAGGGAGAGGGGATGGGAAGTGGGGAAAAACAATAAAAGGGAACAGGGAATCGACAACTGCTTTTGATCTTGTGATCTTCAATGCTCTGGTGCCGCCTCAGTCCTCTTGGAACAGACACTCCAGTGATACCACTTCCTCTACCGTCTGTTCCTTATCACGGGACCTCTCTGGATCAGCAACCTTCTTACAATGGGACGAATGAACCCAAGTCTCTCTCTCGGCAACCTTCAATGCTGTAGTGCTAGTCAATAAGACTTGGTATGGTCCTTCCCATCTGTCAATAAGGAAACCTGAGCGTGGAAATTCCGTATCATTACATAATCCCCAGGTTCAATGTCATGACAATTACTATCTGGTAAATCAGGAATCACCAACTTCAAATTATCATTTTGATTCCTTAGCTGTTTACTCATGTTAACCAGGTACTTTACAGTCACTTCATTGTTACACTTCAAATCATCCTGAGGGTCAATCATAACATGCGGTTGTCGACCAAACAAAATTTCAAAGGGAGACAGATTAAGAGGGGACCTGGGAGTGGTTCTGATGCTGTACAGTACAATGGGTAAAGCTTCTGGCCATGTCAATCCTGTCTCTGCCATAACTTTGCTCAGTTTATTTTTAATAGTGCTGTTCACTCTTTCCACCTTCGCACTCGCCTGTGGACGGTATGGAGTGTGCAGCTTGCTATCAATTCCCATCAACTTACACATTCCTTGAAAGACATCACCTGTAAAATGGGTACCCCTATCACTTTCGATTATTCTAGGGATACCATATCTACATACAAATTCCTGCACAATTTTCTTAGCAGTAAACATAGCGGTATTTGTGGCCGCAGGAAATGCTTCGACCCAATTTAAAAAAACATCTATACAAACAAGTACATATTTCAAATTTCGACAAGGGGGTAATTGAATGAAGTCAATCTGTATTACCTGGAAAGGGCCGCCTGCAGGTGGGATATGAGATGGTTCTGTTGGTATTGCCTTTCCGATGTTCTTTCTCAAACAGGTAAGGCATGACATTGCTCTCTTACCTGCATGAGATGAAAATCCTGGGGCGCACCAATATGCTCTTACCAACTTGCACATTCCCTCCTTGCCCAGATGAGTCAGCCCGTGAGCTGCCTCAGCTAAACATGGAAGATATGCTCTGGGGGCCACTGGTTTACCTTGTCCATCCGTCCAGAGTCCTGAGGACTCCTGGCCATATCCCTTTGCCTTCCAGACTGCCTTTTCCTGTGTGGAACACAAATTTTGCATTTCACACAACTTCTGTGTATTGATGGTATTAAATACCATCAATTGTGTGGTGTCCGTCTGTCTGGGGGTACCAGCTGCTAACTTAGCTGCTTCGTCTGCTCGGCTGTTACCAAGTGATACTGGGTCTTGGCTATATGTGTGTGCTTTACACTTGATAACAGCCACTCTGTCGGGTTCCAGTATCGCTGTTAGAAGCCTTTTAATGTGAGCTGCATGCGCTACCGGTGTACCAGCTGCCGTCATGAAATTTCTGAGGCGCCATAGGGCTCCGAAATCATGGACTACCCCGAAGGCGTATCTAGAATCGGTGTAGATATTGGCTGAATTGCCCTTAGCCAATTCACATGCTCTGGTTAGGGCGACCAGTTCAGCAACCTGGGCTGAGTGAGGTGGGCCTAGCGGTTCTGCTTCTATGGTGCCTTGGTCATCTACGACTGCGTATCCAGTACACAAGTCTCCCGAGTCTGACTGTCTATGACAACTACCATCCGTGTAGAACGTGAGCTCTACATCTTCCAGTGGGTTGTCACTGATGTCAGGCCTTGCGGTAAAATTTTGGGTCAAATATTCCATACAATCATGTGTGTCCTCCTTTGTATTAAATCCTCCTTCCCCACCACTCTCATCCTCCACCCTTTGTGCTTGTCCAGGCACACCTGGGAGATATGTTGCAGGATTTAATGCACTGCATCTCCTTATGGTGATGTTTACGGGGGCCATTAGTGCCAATTCCCATCTTGTAAACCGCGCTGATGAGACGTGCCTGGTTTGGGCAGAATTTAGCAAGGCTGACACTGCATGTGGTGTATGAATTGTGAGGTTGTGACCTAGCACTACATCTTCGCTTTTTGTTACTAGCAATGCTATCGCAGCAACGCTTCGCAAGCATGTGGGGAGGGATCGCGCTACCATGTCTAGCTGAGCGCTGTAGTATGCTACTGGCCTGCTGGCATCACCGTGCTTTTGGGTTAGGACGCCTGCCGCGCAACCAGCACTTTCTGTTCCGTACAGCTCAAAGGGTTTCCCATAGTCTGGCATACCTAATGCTGGTGCCTGCGTTAGGCACTGTTTAAGTCTCTCAAATGCCATTTCGGACTCGTCTGTATGCGAAATCCGATCAGGCTTGTTTGAGGAGACCATCTCCTGCAATGGTAACGCTAGAATGGAAAATCCTGGGATCCAGTTACGGCAATACCCACACATTCCTAAAAACGTTCTGATCTGTTGCTGGGTTTGTGGCAGAGTCATGTCTCTAATTGCTTGAATTCTATCAGCGGTCAGGTGTCTCAGTCCTTGTGTTAGACAGTGTCCCAAATATTTTACTCTAGTTTGGCATAATTGTAACTTGTCTTTGGAAACCTTGTGTCCTGTGTCTGAAAGATGAAACAGGAGCTGTTTCGTATCCTTCAGAGAGGCTTCCAATGAATCTGAACACAGTAGTAAATCATCCACGTACTGTATCAATACTGATCCACTCCCTGGTTGGAAAGACTGTAGACAATCATGCAAAGCCTGAGAAAATATACTTGGACTGTCTATGAAACCTTGTGGTAATCGAGTCCACGTGTATTGGACTCCTCTGTATGTAAATGCAAATAAATATTGGCTGTCAGGGTGCAGGGGTACCGAAAAGAAAGCGGAGCAGAGGTCAATAACAGTGAAAAATTTCGCAGTGGGAGGGATTTGCATAAGGATGACAGCTGGATTTGGCACTACGGGGAACTGACTCTCAACTATTTTGTTAATCCCCCTTAGATCCTGCACTAGCCGGTAACCCCTCCCCCCACTCTTTTTCACAGGGAAGATGGGACTATTGGCAGTGCTGGATGTTCTCACCAGAATGCCCTGTTGTAGCAAGCGCTCTATTACGGGATAAACTCCTAACTCCACCTCTGGCTTCAGAGGGTACTGTGGGATTTTTGGAGCTATCCTACCATCTTTTACTTGTACAACTACCGGAGCTACGTTTGCCATTAATCCAGTGTCCTGTCCATCTTTAGTCCAAAGTGACTCTGGTATCTGGGATGTCATTTCTTCTACTTGGGATGGAGTCCTATTTGTCATAATGGTATGTGACATTAATTTTGATGGGGAGTCTAACATGTCTCGCACTTCCTGAGCGTGATTCTCAGGTATGTCCAAGAATACACCTTCAGGAGTACAATAAATGACGCACCCCATTTTACACAATAAGTCTCTTCCCAGGAGATTAGTCGGTGCCGATGCAGCCAGCAAAAAGGAATGCTTGGTATGTAAAGGCCCTATTGTAATCTCGGCTGGTTTGCTAACAGGGTAGTGCAGGACTACTCCTGTTACTCCCATGGCTGGAATTGTCTTACCAGTGGTTCTCATGCCCACTGTCGAATTTATCACTGATTTGGCCGCCCCCGTATCTACAAGAAAGTTTAATGTTTTACCAGCTACATCAATTGCAATTTCGGGTTCACTTCCAAGACTTGCAATCAATTTTACTGGCTGCAGATTACAGGTATGGCCACACCCCTATTGGGTATGGTGACCTCCCTGAATCCCGCTGGCAGCAACTACTTGTGACGGAGTTAATTGGGAACTACCAGTGGCTTGCCAGTCTCTGTTCGGGGGGTATCTTTTTGTTTCCCCTGCATGTGGCTCATAACTCCGTTTCTGCGGACCCTGCTCCCAATGTCGTGTCTCGTGTCGTTGTCTAGGGGGTTGGTATGATCTCTGTGAATTTTTCACTCTACAGTCTCGTGCTATGTGTCCCTGTTTAAGACAAGAATAACAAGTAACCACATTTGACTTACCCACAGGGTTTGGTGAATTATACAAAGGCTGCCTTGTGGTCAGGGCCTGTATACTTACGGCCATTAATTTATCACCTTGTTGTTCCCTGTGTTTGGTGATATTCCGGTCGTGATCAATAGCAGCCTCTCTCAAAGTAGCCACAGACAGACCTCGCCAACATGGTTGCGTGGTCTGTACCCTGGTCTTTAATGCCTCTTTTAAACCATCCATTAGTACAGATACTGCTACTTCTCGATGGTTTATGTTTGTTTTAATGTCCTCTATGCCTGTGTATTTTGCCATCTCTAATAATGCCCTGTGAAAATATTCTGCAGCTGTTTCTGACTCCTCTTGTTTAATGGAGAATATCTTGTTCCATTTAACTACGGCTGGGAAATACTCCTTTAACTGTAAACTTATTCTTTTTACATTATCTTTGTTGTACACATCTGTGAGAGGTACATCCTGATCTAATCCACAGTCAGCTAAAAATTGAGCTGCGTCGACATTGGAGGGTAAACATGCCCTCAGCAATATCTGCCAATCTTTGTTATTGGGCTCTAAAGTGTTTCCTAGGTCTCTGATGTATTTTTGGCTAGCAACTAAGTCTTTTCTGGGGTCAGGGAATTCAGACACTTTGGTCCTTAATTCCATTCGGGAAAACGGGCTGTACATGGCAATGTTCCTAACAGGAGTGACTCCTGAAGTGTCCGTTTTCCCATTTGGCACTGCTATTACCCTAACAGGATTAATTCTAACAACATCATTCTGTGTAGAGTCTACAGCCTGTGGTGAAATAGTTTCAGCATAGTGTATGGTGCCGTACTTACCCGTTGATACGACCTCACCTATCCCTCCACTAGGGGCCTTTGTTACTAATCTCGGGGGGGGGAGCTGTGCCTACTGTTGTCTCTGCTATGGTGGCTGCTAGAGAGAGCGCTGATATTGTTGCTGATTCGTCCTCTTGATCACACTCCTGGGGAAAGTTCAAAACAGGGTACAACTTGCACGGGTTAATACTTGCATTGGTTAATTGGTTAACATTATCTTTAACATTTACACAGTTGCTAAGTGTTTGTTTGTCACACCTTAGTGCGTCATTCTCCGCAACCAATTTCTCTCCTGCAATGTATGGTGGCGGCGGTGCCGTGGCTATCAGTTTCTTGATAGGATTAGATCCCGCCGCAAGAGCCAATCCTCTCTGTATTTCACCCTCTTGTTGCCGTAGCTGCAAATAATCATAATGTTGGATTCGTCTCTTTGTTGATTTAATGAGACATATCCTTCTCCTTAAATTCATTAACACTTCTGGGCTGAAGCTACCTACTCTTGGGAATTTCTCCCCGTCATGTACCGTCATTCTCTCCCATTCATCACATAAAACCTCTGTGTGTGAACCGTATTTTTCACACATTACGTACCTTGCCGACCCGACTGGTCGGTTTACTAAATCAACCCAAACCGAGGTTGATCGCCCCCTACCTGAACAACTGGCCCCCATAACTTGCAGGTGTTGCTTTTCTTCAGCGAACCCTTACAAAAACCAAGATGTCCGGGGCAGGCTGGCGGTGAAGTTTACCGAGTACTCCACTCACTTCTCGCCCACGTTGGCCAGTAACACAATCACTGTATCCAGAGCTGTTGTACCCAACCTAGGGCCCCTGTGAACCTTTATTTACTGGGGCGCGTTCCCCAGCAAGTATCGGTTGTTGGATAGTTCCTGAGTGACCAGCGAACTTCCCTTAAAATAAAAAAATTTCACAAATCACGTTAAAATGTACAAATAGCGTTTATGACCTTCGTACACAAATGGTACCGGTCAGGTTTACTAATGCACACAATTACGTGCGGTACAATCGTTCAGCACATAAGCAACTAATCTTATGTGCGGAGCGACCAGTGGAATCGAAAATTACGGCTGCAAATTCCTTCAGCCAGAGCTTAATGGCCTATATGGGTTCCGCACCAACCCTTCTTGGTGTTGTGCTACTTGTCTCTATAGCGGACTTCTTAGTCTGCTGTAACTGGACCTCCTGGTCTTGTTATAAGACCTCCTGGTCTGCTGCTACAGTGTGACCTCCTGGTCTGCTACACTCTAATGCTCAAATTTTATGTTTAACCAGGGATGCCTCCCTAGCCACCATGCACGTCACTTACATGTATGTACCTTCGCGAGAACTCGATACTTTTCTTGTGGTTCAACCTCAAAATTGTATAATTGCAAACACTCACTCACCACATGTACACTTTTGTTTCTATTTCTATTTCTGCGCAGAAATTTTTCTTTAGACCAGATGTGTTGTAAATTTGGAGAAGGATCTGTTAATTTAAATTTCGGATATTAAAATAGATTTGCGCTATTTATCGCCTGTTGCGCTATTTATCACCTGTTGCGCTATTTATCGCCTGTTAAAAATCAACACTATCGTGTGACTTGAGTTACGTGGGCGTACCCAGACGCTCCGTTGCGTAATTTACGCTGCGTGCGTCGGCCTTTGCGTACGCGAGTCTCAGCCCTTTGTTAGAGACACGTGTACACAAAGCCAATGTCCACCGTAACACAACTAACACGTTTATCAATGTAGATGATTCTCGATCATCTACCGAGCACCACACCAATCTCTCCTTGTACCTTTAGGTAGAGTTGCGTGTGCGCTTTACAATTTATCCCTTAATATATTACTTTTACACTTTAACTATGAAATAGCGACAAATCTCTTTTAGCACGTTTATCAATTATAAAATGGCAAACAGGAGAGTGATATATGAAAATACACGAAAAAGAAATGCAGATATGCGTGTGTGCGTACGCAAGATAGAAATAAACAGTTTTAAAAGACACTAGCGTGTTGTTCTTACCTCCGGTTCCGGATTCCCTCAGCACCCTTTACTAAGCGAAGCAGACGCTTATCCCGTCAGCACTGCGAAGAATATGATCTCCCGCCCTTTGCTGATGGATAATGTCTGCTGAAATTACCTAGCAGAGATATGTGAAGGACAGGACGAGCCGCCAATTGATAAAGCTGAATATTTATCTTATTTAAAACCCTTTAAGAGGTCTAAGAACACTGTACGCTATTGACGTATGGAGTACCGTAAGGGTACGCACGTTGCGTAACAATCGCTTAGCCGTGGTCGAGACGCTCAAGCGTCACGTTCGCTCACGGCCAAGAGATCACAGGCAGGCACGCTATTGGCTGCTGACTAACGCAATGGTTCGCTATAGCGTAGCGGACGCTGTATCGGGAGCGAGCTGCTCGAGCGACACAAACGCTCGCGAGAATACGCTGTTGGTATCGGGCACATTTATAGGTGAGTGACTACCGTAATGCTACGTTATCAGCGTAGCGGACGCTCGAGACCACGAGGAGATCACGAGCGGCGCAGACGCTCACAATGTTGAACCTTTATATTTAAACCATAGACAATGTATCATACAGGAAAACCTTTGTGTAGTGATAGGGTGTAGATGCAACACAGTGTAACCTTATTAACTTAAAAGCTGTTTGAGCGTCACCAACGCTCTGAGAATACTTAACACTATAAGAAATACACAACTACCGGGCTTAGGGTCTAACGCCTTATATGAATGTTATACTTGAAAAAGAATAATACAGTACAAGTCATACACTACAATATAACATAGACTAACTAACCAGATAACTACACAGGAAATACAATACAATACTATTACGTTTAAGGGAATACGAGAGAAAGAGGAGGAGAGAGAGAGAGAGAGAGAGAGAGATATATGAGAGAGAGAGATATATGGCTCACAATAACAAGAAAGACAATATGATTGCGGAGAAAAACTTACGCACAAAGGGGAACGATCGCATGCGCCTCTGGACATCCAGCTCCCGATTATCAGCAATGAGAACCGTTGAAGAGTGAGCTGGATGTGATCGGCTTGTCTATTTATGCCCCACACAAAATACAATTCAATGGTCCCTACAATCTCATTGTTCATTGGACACAGGAATTCGTCTTCGCACTATAACAAAAGGTCATAGGTTGATTCATACAGGTGGGCTGTGACAATTTCCAACTGCTCAGGTGGGTGGGAAACTAGGTTTCCCGCCGCATGGATAAGTAAGTGCAAATAATAGTAAATGGACATAAACTTCTTATGTCCATAACTATTCGCACGAGCGATTAATTCGCTTCAAACCAACACCAGAATATTGCTAATTAAATACTCTTCCGATGGATACTAAACACCACTGTATGACCCCTGTCTGACCCTTTGTATCAGACAAAGAGGGATCTCTCTGTCCATGAACATGCTACATTAACTAAACTTTCAGAATCTATCAAAGGGACCATGATCTACAAAATACATTATATAGTGAAAATATGTAACGATTGAGTCGCACGCTACGAACACATAAACTCTACCGTAAATGCACATACCGTGCGCCTGCGGGTGCCCGCAACAGCGAGTATGCGTACGCACGGGAGAGCGCACGCATGCGCAACGCGGACCTGTATGAGGTGCAAATATGGCAGTGTGCATCGTGATATTTTTCTGACTTTGACAAAACACCCCTGAGCAGGGACATGTTATGGGGAATGAACAAACACACATACTGAATGTAGATATAAGGGGACATGGGGATGAAAAGTATATATTCAACATGTTTTGTTTATGTGGCAGATGAGATATAATAACTACAAATAAAGTCACAGTCCACTCATTTCTGCGCAAAGCGGCATATCTAATAGGGTTCAAGTTTGCCAGAGGTGTGGGATGCTGGCCGATATTGAACGTGTTTTTTTAAGCTACAATCATTTACAAGGCATTGTTAAATGATTGCTGCTTTAAAAAACGTCCTAGATCAGCCAGCATCCCACACCTCCTGCAAACCAGGATCCTATTACATATGCCCCAAAGTCTCTGAGCCAATGTAAATGTAAAGGAATGCTGTGAAGACTATTTATGCGAACTAAGAATTTTCTACTAAGATTTCCATCAATTGATAAATACAACCTGACCATGGATGTTGACAAAATATACCACATTCAATTTGATCACTCGTCAGTTTACAGGTGTGTCCTTATGCATTTTGGCACACAATGCATGTGCATCGCAGGCTATGGCTCCCGGCACAACATAGAATACTAGAAGCGTGCTTACGCACGCTCCCGTTAATGCCCGATTTTTTTTACACAAGGTCTAGCGACACTTTTCAGTCGCAATGGAAGCTGCAGAGTGATTGACATGAAGTGGGCGTTTGTGGGTGTCAACTGGCCGTTTTCAGGGAGTGTTTGAAAAATAGCAGGCATGCCAGGAAAAACGCAGGCGTGGCTGGCCGAACGCAGGGCGTGTTTGTGACGTCAAATCCGGAACTGAACAGTCTGAAGTGATCACAAGCTAAGAGTAGGTCTGGAGCTATGCTAAGCTAAAATACACTCCCAGAGGGCGGCGGCTTAGCATTTGCACGGCTGCTAAAAACTGCTAGCGAGCGATCAACTCGGAATGACCCCCTAAGGGCCTAATTCAGATCTGATTGCAGCAGCAAATTTGTTAGCTAATGGTCAAAACCTAGGGGATAATTCCAAGTTGATCGCAGCAGGAATTTTTTTAGCAGTTGGGCAAAACCATGGCCCTCATTCTGAGTTGTTCGCTCGTTAGTGGTTTTCGCAACGGAGCGATTTGTCGCAAACTGAACATTCGCAATGTTCGCAGTGCGTCTGCGCCAAGTAAATTTGCCAAAAAGTTAGATATTTTACTCACGGCTTAACGAAGAAATTTCTTCGTTCTGGTGATCGGAGTGTGATTGACAGGAAGTGGGTGTTTCTGGGCGGAAACTGGCCGTTTCATTGGTGTGTGCGGAAAAACGCTGCCGTTTCTGGGAAAAACGTGGGAGTGGCTGGAGAAACGGGGGAGTGTCTGGGCGAACGCTGGGTGTGTTTGTGACGTCAAACCAGGAACGAAACTGAATGAACTGATCGCAGTGGCAGAGTAAGTTCCGAGCTACTCAGAAACTGCAAAGAAATTTATATTCGCAATTATGCGAATCTTTCGTTCGCAATTCTGCAAAGCTAACATTAACTCCCAGTAGGCGGCGGCTTAGCGTGTGCAAAGCTGCTAAAAGCAGCTAGCGAGCGAACAACACGGAATGAGGGCCCATGTGCACTGCAGGGAAGGCAGATTTAACATGTGCAGGGAGAGTTAGATTTGGGTGGGGTGTGTTCAATCTGCAATCTAATTTGCAGTGTAAAAATAAAGCAGCCAGTGTTTACCCTGCACAGAAATAAAATAACCCACCCAAATCTAACTCTTTCTGCACGTTATATCTGCCTCCCCTGCAGTGCACATGGTTTTGCCCAACTGCTAAAAAATTTCCTGCTGAGACCAACTTGGAATCACCCCCTATGTGCACTGCAAGGGGGGGGGGGGGGGGGGGGGTGTGCAGATATAACATGTGCAAAGAGAGTTAGATTTGGGTGGGTTATTTTGTTTCTGTGCAGAGTCAATACTGGCTGCTTTATTTTTACACTGCAATTAGATTCTGTTTGTCTGTGGCATCCACACGCTCCCATGAATGCTAGCAAAACAATCACCTGCTGCTGGTACACTATGCCGGGATGCGTAAGCATCGCGACAACCCCACGCCATGCAGTAATTATAGGCAATTATAAGCAAAGATGTGAGGACACATCTGTATGTATTCTTGATTTGATCTATGGAGGTCCATCTTACTTCCATATGTATTACAAACTGCACACTTCCTTTAACTCAATTGGGGATATTCAATTGTTTGAAAATGTCTATGTAATAGACATGAAAAAACAGACACCCAACCGACTTTTCGAACATTTGAATCATCTCCATTGTGTATTCCCTTTACTCAGTGTACCTTAAAGTAAGGCCCATGTTTCACGATAATATTTTGGGATGTTTTCCAAGTTTTCAATTAATGTGGATCTAAAAGTCTTTTCACTCTGGAAATGCAGCATCCTCTGCTAAGCAAACCATTAAATACCTTAGCCGAGTAATTCCAAAAGATCTTAAGCAAATATACCATATTAAAAATGATTTGTGAGTCCAGCCTTTTATATTGTCTGTAAATGCTTCCAAATAGACTGGAATGATTTCAAATAACTACTGAACAATTATTTTTCTTTTTTTCACCCTGCTGCATGACAACTCTTAAATGTGCTGCTAATTCAATTTCCATGCCTTACTTAACTGTATTAAATAAAATCATTGTCACTCCTTAAACTTTTCCACTATTTTTCACAATGAACAGGATTCAGCTCTTTTACTGCAGATAGTAGAAAAATAAAACGCAAACACTAAACATCTAGATCAGTGATTTTCAACCTTTTTTTACTCACGGCACACAGAACAATGGGGGTCATTCCGAGTTGATCGCTCGCTAGCAGTTTTTAGCAGCCGTGCAAACGCTATGCCGCCGCCCACTGGGAGTGTATTTTAGCTTAGCAGAAGTGCGAACGGTTGTATCGCAGAGCAGCTACAAATTTTTTTGTGTAGTTTCAGAGTAGCTCAAAACCTACTCAGCGCTTGCGATCACTTCAGACTATTCAGTTCCGGATTTGACGTCACAATCCCACCCAGCGTTCGCCCCCAGCCATGCCAGCGTTTTTCCTGGCACGCCTGCGTTTTTCCGCACACTCCCTGAAAATGGTCAGTTGTCACCCAGAAACGCCCACTTCATGTCAATCACTCTGCGGCAAGCAGTGCAACGGAAATGCATCGCTAGACCCTGTGTAAAACTACATCGGTCGTTTTGCCCGTATGTCGCGTGTGCGCATTGTGCCGCATACGCATGTGCAGAACTGCCATTTTTAGCCTGATCAAATTTTTAGCCTGATCACTGTGAACAAATGCAGCTAGCGATCAACTCGGAATGACCCCCAATATTTTAAAAATCCCAAGGCACACCATCAGTTCCCCACAGAAAAAAATAAAAAACACACATTGGCCCTCACAGTAAAAAAAAAAATTCCACAAATACATTGGCCTACACAGAAAAAACAATCACGTTGCTCACCACATAAATCCTATTGCTCCCCATATGAATTATTCACATTGTTCCCCCCATAAATCCATAAATTCTTATTCTCCCCACATAAATCCTATTGAAATCTTATTGTTCCCCACAGGAGAAATAAAATAACAAATATATGCCCTTACCGGTCATCTGTCCTCCCCCCTATCCCTCAGTGGCGGGAGTGGTTCAAAGTGGAGTGCTGCGAATACTAAGCAGCGGGCGGTCGGGCAGGTGTGGATGTGGGTGGGCAAGGAAAGCTGTGTATGCAGGCGGGAACTGGAAGATGTGTATGCTGGGCTGGCTGGGTGGTGAGACGCGGTGGCCGTGACCTATGATATCACACCGCTGCGTCTTCAAGGCATAGGTCATGGCCAGAGCACGACTGATCCTCAAAGAAGAGCCCGGGCCAACAGTTCACTCTGAAGGTGCAGGAAGCTGCTCTGGCTCCGGGGCACACCTTGCAACTGGTCGCGGCACACTGGTCGCGGCACACTAGTGCCTGATCTAGATGATGTTTTGATGAAATGATTGACTCTTGTCCTTTTGCCCAGTGTGTATGTGCCTATGTAGTCCTGAGATGTCTTAAATATGCTATTTTTGTGTGTGTTTGACTTGAGAATTTTTTTGAAAGAATATTCGTCCAACTCTGCATCAATCTATAATTGAATGTAATGTATGTATGTATGTATGTATATATGTATGAATGTATGTACAGTATGTATAGGTGGATTGGTGCCCCTCCCTGTCATTTAGTATTTTATTATTATTATTATTATTATTATTATTATTAATAGTTGTTATGCTCGGCGTAAGTTGGGGTTCTGACAACCGAGTTTTGGCTGAAGGGACAGCTACCTGTGAGGACAGTAAACAAGGTGGCTGAATGAAATTCCTCCTCAAGGGGTGGAAGCCAAACTAAGTGTTAACGTTGGCCGGAGAACGTAAAGAAAAGGAGGACTTCGTAGGAAGATAACTGTAGTTTTAATGAATAATCAGGCTGTACACGAATATTGGAGAAATAGAAGAAACTGGAAGAATTAGAGTCTATGGTTAAATGACTTGAAGAGTGAAGCTGAAGAACTCTGGTAAAGAAGAACTGAAGACTGTGTTTTATGATTAAAAGATGAGGCTGAAGTACTTTGACTTTGAAGAAATGAAGACTGTGGTTTGTGATTGAAAGACGAGGCTGAAGAACTTGGACTTTGAAGAAATAAAGACTGTGGTTTGTGATTGAAAGACGAGGCTGAAGAACTTGGACTTTAAAGAAATTAAGACATCTGCGGGAACCAGCACCTGGAGTTCCTCTACGACCTGGGACCCCGTGAGTGCTTCCACGAGTGGCAACGGACTTAGACAGCAGGACTGCAGCAGCATTTAGGTAACCGATGGATGGGAGCAACCAGGACCAGGGAACCAGAAGTAACCTGGGAGCACAGAGCTGGAGAACCTTTCACAAGGAGGTAACTTGAAGCACTAGCATTCTCCCTCTGAGCCAGCCCCCTTTTGTAAGGGAAGAAAACGGAGGATTGGCTGGACACAGATTGGGAATTTCATTGGTAATACTCTGGTCTCCAACATGGCTGTCCCCAGCACAGGAGACATACTTAGCTGCTAGCACACAGCTTTAGCCAGCTTCTGTCTCTGACACACTATACTGTGTCACCACTAGAGGACCTTACCGCAACGATCGCCGCCGCAGCACCCGGCTCTCCAGACCCTCGACCCCCGGCCCTTGACAGCCGCACATCCGTCCAGGAGGACCCGCCGCCAGCAGCTCCCTGCTGCCGCATCCGCACCAACCAGTGGTACGGTAACCGACGGGATTACCCGCCGGAGGTAAGGCTCCGGAGCCTGACAGTAGTGCAGCAACATAAGGCTGAACAGTTGACACACACAGACAGGCACTGCACCCATGGTGAGGCTAATAGGATGCTCCGACGGTGACCTTCTTGGACCCTGTGGGTTAAGATGGTGCAGTCCTGTAGTGCTCAGATGCTTCCCGTCAGTTTGAATATGTAATGCTCCCTGTCTGTACCCGGTGTCCTGATGCTCCCTGTCTGTACCCAGCATCATGCTGGTGTTATGATTCCAGCACTCCTGGCCAGAGGAGATCTTATGACTATGACCGGAGCACTGGAATGGAATGCTGGGAACGGGAGCAGGAAAGAATAATAGCCCCTGGCGCCCTAACTCTGTTGTCTCACCCGTGCTATCGGAAATCCCTTGCGAGACTATGGTTTCTTGAGCCCTTGGCAGCTGCGTTTGAAGGGCGGATTATGTCTGCCCAACTTCGATGCCCCCCGGTCTTAATGAGAGACAAAGGGAAATCCGAGGCAGGATGATAACAAGAGGACCTCTAACTAACAAACAGGCCAGGGGCTACGAGCTAACTAACAAACCTAAAGTATGTGCGGAAAAACCGCCAGGGAAAAGGACAACCAAAATCCACTTATCCAATACTCCTACCCGGCACCGCCGGATACCAGAGTGGACCTGTGGAAGCGGCAAAATGCTCCAAACACAAATAACAAAGGGTAAAGCGGCCGAGCCGCTACACACGGCAGAGCCGCGACTCACGAACACCACTGGATGTCAAACAGTGGTCGGTCAGGACTCCAGGGACGAGATGACAACTCCCGAGTACAGGACTTCAGAGGACTGGAACGACCGGATACAGCAGGACTGGAAACAGACTCTCAGCAAACAAAGACAGCATGCAGGAAGCTATTACCGGCGTCTGTGAGAAGCCCTGAGAGTGTATTTAAACAGGAGTCCTCCAATCAGCTGCTGACAGCTGATTAGAATGAATGCCGTGCAGCTGCCTTGCTGCACGGCCAGAAAACAGGTGCACCTATAATTTAAACAGGACCCAGCAACGGGGAACGCGGTCCGCCAGTGGCGTCCCCGTTGCTAGGGTCCGTGCGGCTCAGCGCGCCCGGCGTCTAGCGTTGCTAGGGAGCCGGCGGCTGCACGCGCACGGCGTCCCTAGTTGCTAGGCGCCGGGCCGCGCAGACGAGCGGACCCCGGCGCCTAACAGTACCCCCCCTAAAGCCAGGTTTCCGAGGAAATTCCCAAAAAAATGCCCTCTTGAGCCTCGGAGCATGAAGATCCTTATCCAAGACCCAAGATCTTTCCTCCGGACCATAGCCTCTCCAGTGAACCAGAAAATACAGCCGGCCCCGGGACAATTTGGAATCGAGAACCTTCTCCACCAAGAACTCCTGTTGTCCCTGTACATCCACCGGAGATCTACCCTGAGAGATCCTCCGAGGAAATCTACTGGAAGACACGTAAAGTTTCAACAGGGAGCAATGAAACGTATTTCCAATCCTAAGAGATTTTGGTAAACGTAACCGGAAGGCAACCGGGTTGACTCTTTTAATAATAAGAAATGGCCCAATAAATTTGGTTCCGAATCTAGCCGAGGATTGTCGAAGCCTGATGTTACGAGTCGACAACCATACCCTATCTCCCACCTTAAAAGTGCAAGGACATCGGAGCCTATCAGAAAAAATTTTCTCTCGAAAGGCCGCTTTTCTGAGAGCAAGGTGCACTTTTTTCCAAATGGCTCTGAGATGGGAGGTTAAGGTTAGCGGGGAGACTGAGGAATGATGAAAAAAAGAATTGGCTCTGGGGTGAAAACCAAAAACTGAAAAGAATGGAGACACTTTAGTGGAGGAATGACAGGAATTATTGTAAGCAAACTCTGCCAACGGAAGAAACTCGGACCAATCATTCTGGATTTTGGCTGAATACAAACGCAGATACTGTTTCAATGATTGGTTAACTCGCTCGGTTTGCCCGTTGGATTGTGGGTGGTAACCGGATGTTAACGACAATTTCATCTTTAATGAAGCACAAAAACACTTCCAGAATTGTGCGATGAATTGTGGACCCCGATCAGAAACAATATCAGTAGGCAACCCATGAAGTCTGAAAATATGACGGAGAAACAAAACTGCCAACCCTTGGGCAGATGGCAGTCGGGGAAGAGCAATGAAATGAGCCATCTTGCTAAAACGGTCCACTACCACCCATATGACTCGGAACCCGGCTGAAAGGGGAAGGTCTACCACAAAATCCATGGAAATATGAGACCATGGCCTGAGAGGGACATTCAAGGGCATAAGTTGCCCGATAGGCAAGGAACGGGGAACCTTATGCTGTGCACAAACCTGACATGAATAAACAAACTCCTTAACGTCTTTAGAAAGACCAGGCCACCATACTGAGCGGGAGACTAACTCCAAAGTCTTAGAGATTCCCGGATGCCCGGAAACTTTGTTATCATGGAATTCAGTCAAAACAGTAGCTCTCAAAAACTCGGGGACGTAAAGACGACCAGCAGGAGCATTACCAGGAGCTTGGTGTTGCAGCTGTTTTAACTGGGTAAATAAATCTTGTGTGAGGCCTGCCCAAATGACCGAAGATGGAAGTATGGGAGTAACAGGACTGTTATTGTGAACCGGAAGAAAGCTGCGTGACAGGGCATCAGCCTTGGTATTCTTGGATCCAGGCCTGAAAGTGATTATAAATTTGAAACGAGTAAAAAATAAAGCCCAACGTGCCTGCCGGGCATTAAGCCGCTTAGCTGATTCGATGTATTGCAGGTTTTTATGGTCAGTAAATACTGAAATAGTATGTTTTGCTCCCTCCAGCCAATGCCTCCACTCCTCGAAAGCCCACTTTATCGCCAGTAACTCCCGATTACCAACGTCATAGTTGGATTCAGCGGAGGAGAATTTCCTGGACATAAAGGCACAAGGATGTAACTCCAGAGTCTCCGGATCCTTTTGAGAAAGGACAGCCCCCACTCCAACCTCCGAGGCATCAACCTCCACAACAAAGGGCAGTTCCGGATTGGGATGTCTGAGGACTGGAGAAAGAGACAAAGGCTTGTTTCAAGGCCCGAAAGGACAACTCTGCTTCACGTGACCAGTTGGTAGGATCCGCTCCTTTCTTTGTCAGAGCTACAATGGGAGCAACCAGGTCAGAAAAAGAATGAATGAACCTCCTATAATAATTCGCAAACCCTAAAAAGCGCTGAATTGCTTTTCAATTGGTGGGTTGCGCCCAACTAAGGATGGCCTGGAGCTTCTTTGGTTCCATGGAAAATCCCGAGGGGAAATAATGTACCCTAAAAAAGATACCTCCGTGACATGAAACTCACACTTCTCCAGCTTGGCAAATAAATGATTCTCACGTAACTTCTGAAGAACCAGACGTACCTGGGCAACATGTTGTTCCATTGATTCAGAATAAATCAGGATGTCGTCTAAGTAAACGACCACGAATTTCCCTAGGAAGTCACGGAGCACATTGTTAATGAGGTCTTGAAAAACTGCTGGAGCATTGGACAAGCCGAACGGCATCACCAGGTACTCGTAGTGACCTGATTGAGTACTGAAGGCCGTCTTCCACTGATCTCCAGATTTGATTCGGATGAGGTTGTACGCTCCTCTAAGGTCAATTTTAGAAAAAATCACAGCCGAACGTAACTGATCAAAGAGTACAGATATCAGCGGCAAAGGATAAGTATTTTTAACTGAGATCTTATTCAGGGCTCTAAAGTCAATACAAGGTCTAAGCGAGCCATCCTTTTTCTCCACAAAGAAGAAGCCTGCACTTAAAGGAGATTTTGATGGTCTAATAAATCCCTTCCCTAGGCTCTCCTTAACATAATCATTCATGGCCGCAGTTTCTGGCCCGGACAAAGCATATAATCTTCCCTTTGGTAATGCGGCACCAGGAATTAACTCAATAGCACAATCATAAGGCCGATGGGGAGGCAGAATGTCCGCATTGCCTTTGGAGAACACATCAGCAAACTCTTGGTATTCCACAGGAATGAGTTCAGGAATGGCAGCTGCTACTCTGACTGGAAACGTAATACACTCCTTATCACAAAAGGTACCCCATTGTGAAATCTCCCCCGACCGCCAATCAATGGTGGGATTATGAAAGGCCAGCCAAGGGTGACCCAGAACTACTGGAACTGCTGGGCAATGAGTAAGGAAGAACTCGATTTTTTCAGAATGTAGAGCTTCTACTGTAAGTAATACAGGGGGTGTACGGAGAGAAATAACCCCATTGGACAGCGGACTCCCATCCAAGCCATGCATGGTGACACACCTACCCAAAGGTAACTGAGGAATGCCTAAGGCCTTAGCCCAAGTTAAATCCATAAAGTTTCCTGCAGCTCCACTGTCAACAAAAGCCGACACCAAAGAACTGAGGCTGCCAATGGAAGCTTTAACTGGGACTAAAAGGGAGTTATTCGAGGAGATAAGCTGCAGACCTAGGTGAACCCCCTCACAATTCACCTGGTCAAAGCGTTTCCCGACTTGTTCGGACAATTACGAGCAAAATGTCCCTTACCCCCACAGTACAGACAAAGACCAGAATTTTGCCTTCTGGCTCTTTCTTCAGGAGACAGCCGGGAGAGACCCATCTGCATGGGCTCCTCTACGTCCTCAGGAATGGAATATACACATGGACTTGACCTTACAGGTGCTCCTTTTTCAGCCCTCCGCTCTCTGAGACGACGATCTATCTTAATAGAAAGCTCCATGAGCTTATCGAGAGTCTCAACAGCGGGGTACTGAAGGAGACTGTCTTTTATAGACTCTGATAAGCCGAGGCGAAACTGACTGCGCAGGGCTGGGTCATTCCAGCCACAGTTGTTCGACCAACGGCGAAACTCCGTACAATAAACCTCCGCAGGATTTCTACCCTGCCTGAGAGCGCGCAACTGACTTTCAGCGGACGCCTCTCTATCAGGGTCATCATACAAGAGCCCTAAAGACCCAAAAAAAGCGTCCACTGACAACAACGCCGGATCCTCTGCTTTTAAACCAAATGCCCAGGTCTGAGGATCCCCCTGGAGCAAAGAAATAATAATCCCGACCCGCTGAGATTCAGTACCCGAGGAAATCGGTCTTAAACGAAAATAAAGTTTACAGGATTCTTTAAAATTAAAAAACTCTTTCCTATCACCAGAAAAACGGTCAGGCAAATGCATCTTTGGTTCAGGGACTACCCTCGGGGAAGCTCGCAAAAGATCTTCCTGCGACTTCACCCGAAGAGAAAGATCCTGAACCATCTGAGTAAGTTCTTGAATCTGTCTGACTAAGAGCTGACCAGGATTTGGCCCTAAACCTGTTGGATTCATGAGGTCGATAAAGTCTCACAAAACTGAATGAGAAAAAATTAAACCCTGTTTAATTTTAAGTTTTGGTATTGGCCGGTAATAATGTTATGATTCCAGCACTCCTGGCCAGAGGAGATCTTATGACTATGACCGGAGCACTGGAATGGAATGCTGGGAACGGGAGCAGGAAAGAATAATAGCCCCTGGCGCCCTAACTCTGTTGTCTCACCCGTGCTATCGGAAATCCCTTGCAGACTATGGTTTCTTGAGCCCTTGGCAGCCGCGTTTGAAGGGCGGATTATGTCTGCCCAACTTCGATGCCCCCCGGTCTTAATGAGAGACAAAGGGAAATCCGAGGCAAGATGATAACAAGAGGACCTCTAACTAACAAACAGGCCAGGGGCTACGAGCTAACTAACAAACCTAAAGTATGTGCGGAAAAACCACCAGGGAAAAGGACAACCAAAATCCACTTATCCAATACTCCTACCCGGCACCGCCGGATACCAGAGTGGACCTGTGGAAGCGGAACCCTCCGCAAAATGCTCCAAACACAAATAACAAAGGGTAAAGCGGCCGAGCCGCTACACACGGCAGAGCCGCGACTCACGAACACCACTGGATGTCAAACAGTGGTCGGTCAGTACTCCAGGGACGAGATGACAACTCCCGAGTACAGGACTTCAGAGGACTGGAACGACCGGATACAGCAGGACTGGAAACAGACTCTCAGCAAACAAAGACAGCATGCAGGAAGCTATTACCGGCGTCTGTGAGAAGCCCTGAGAGTGTATTTAAACAGGAGTCCTCCAATCAGCTGCTGACAGCTGATTAGAATGAATGCCATGCAGCTGCCTTGCTGCACGGCCAGAAAACAGGTGCACCTATAATTTAAACAGGACCCAGCAACGGGGAACGCGGTCCGCCAGTGGCGTCCCCGTTGCTAGGATCCGTGCGGCTCAGCGCGCCCGGCGTCTAGCGTTGCTAGGGAGCCGGCGGCTGCACGCGCACGGCGTCCCTAGTTGCTAGGCGCCGGGCCGCGCAGACGAGCGGACCCCGGCGCCTAACAGCTGGTTCCTGCGTGCACCCGGAGTCCTACTGCTCCCTGCATGTACCCGGATCTCCTCAGGTAAAAGTGTCCGCTCCCCATCTGATCTTACCCAGGCAGCTTTAGTGCACAGCATTATCATCATTGCAGGGCAGCAGTTGGGGAAAGGACAGTCACCACTGTAGTGTGGTGGTACAGAGGTGGTAAATCACTGGTTAGGGGTAATTTCCTGTGTGCCCTCCACCAGCCCACTATGCCTATTTCACTGCCCCCACCTAGAACCCCCCAGCCAGTCCAATCACATTAATCCTCCACTCATTCAGCCCAGTGTTTACCCCCTCCCACCTCTAACTCACTGCCCCATCCCATACTGCCCAGTGCCCCCATTCACAAAGTGCCCCAGCATCCAGTCCAATGTCCCACACCATCTCTGACCCCCCTTCCCAATGTATCCCACCCTGCCAGTCCAGTGTATTCCCCTTCCCTTCCCAACCAGCCCACAGCACCATCTAACTGACTTCAGCAATCCCCCAGCTAGTCGAATCACAGTGTCCCCCCTCAAGCAGCCCAGTGTACCCCCTTCTTCAGCCTAGTGTCCCCCCTCCCAACACCATGTTGTTGCTCACTTCCCATCCAGCCCTGATCTCCCTACATATTATCACTGACTACCTTTCTCCATCGCCCTCTCACTGTCACCCTCTACCTGGCATCACCCTCTGACTCTTCCTGTCACCCTCTCCCTGTCGATTACTGCCTCTCCTGTCACCCTGTCATCCTCTGCATCTCCCTGGCATAACCAACTGCCTCTGCCTGTCACCCACTGCCTCTTTATGGCCCAATCTCTCCCCCATCACCTACCTCCTCACTCTCTACCTCTACCCTGCTTCACTATCTCCCTATCACCCTCTCTCTCCTGTCACCCTCTGCCTCTCCAATGAATCACACTGTCCCCATCACCCACTGCCTCTCCCTGTCACACTCTTCCTGTCACTCACTACCTCTCCTGGTTACCCTTTCCTGTCACGCACTGCCCCTTGTTGCTATGCCACACCCACTTTCCAGGAGCGTGCACCTTCTGCACGCACAAACCCCCATCCTGTCATGGTGCCCACCTGTCATTTTGTTTTGGATCTGTCCCTGTATGTATATTTATGTGACAAGGTAAGAAGAAGGCAGCTGAGAAATGCTGGGAATGTGTGGCATTGGAGGAGGTTGCAGAATTCCAGAGAAGGCCAGGGCTGAGCCTTACTGGGCACCCAGGGACTTGCAACAACCTTCCTAGTGGTAGTCCCTCGTGGTACTTAAATGTTGCCATGGATGGTTATATGTTGAAGAAATTCTACTTTATCTATACTATAGTTTGAAATACTCTCTAAATTAGCCAAATCAAACCTGAGGTGTTTATTCCAACAAAGACTGTTTCAGTGCACCCAGGTTTGTACAAGGACTTTGAATTAACAAGGCTGGTCAAACTTAGCAGAAAGCACAGATCAACTGAAATGGAGCAGATGATGAAAGACAAAAGAAATGGTTAAATCTGGGAAGGTACTTTTTAATGGAAAATACAATTATTTTGTCACTTGTTCCTGATGATTGAGAGACTTTGAGGGTCATTCAGATCTGATTATAGATGTGCTAAATTTAGCACATCTACGACCAGTTACTCTGACATGCGGGGGGACGCTCAGCACAGGGCTAGTCTGTCCCGCATGTCAGGCCCTGCCCCCCCCCCCCCCTGCATGGGTGCAAAAGCATTGCACGGTGGCTATGGCAAGTAGCTCCCAGCCTGCGCAGCCTAGCTGCACTAGCAGTTGGCTACCCACCGCGTCCCGGGTTGCAGCGGCTGCGTGAGATGTCACGGTCGCAACAATATGGACATACCTGTGTTGCCTGGACCACGCCCCACCAACAGCATTCTAACCCCATTGGCACACCCCCTCCCACCCCGTGACCTTCTCTGCCTGTCAATCAGGCAAGGTGATCACAGCCCTGAGATGCTTTTAGCATCTCACTGAACCTCCCATGGTGCGCACGTGCAGTGCGCCTGCTGCACAAGCGCACTCCCCAAAAGGCTTCAGACTGCGATCGCTGCTGCTGCAGTGATCCAGTCTGAATGACCCCCCTTGTTAGGACTCTTATCTCAGGACAACACACGCATGCAAAACTGGAAAGGTGAAGGAACAGAGACAAGGACCAAATCCTGAATAATTATAGTCAATCAGGTGACATGACTCCTTTCCTCTACGCACAAACCTTAATCAAGGATATCTGACAAGAATAAAAAGGCTGTCCAAGAGAGCCCCATAATGGCAGCACTGGCTGAACATTACAGTTCTCTCTAGGCTGTTGTAGAGAGTTAAGGGATTGGAGATATCTACTAAAAGGATTATGAAGTGCCTACATATATCCCCCTGGATGCTGCAGGTCAGTGCTTCAGTACTGGTTTTATGCCTGCCAAAATTAGGGTAACATGGAGTTGGAGTGCTGCTATATTGGGAGAAGTCCAAGGATTAATTGTTGGACAAGGGCAAATTGCCCAAAGTCCTCATAGGAGTTTTCTTAGGGTTATTGGTAGTTAGGGGGCTACTTAGGGCTATTAAAATTACTGTTTATTTTTTAAGGCGTTACTATGGTCTGGCCACTAATAGAACATTAACACTTGTTCCGTTCATTAGAAAAAGTATGCTTCTTGGTAGCTGGCCTGCACTACATAACACTTTGGTACAGGTCAGACCTCCTGTGTCTCTTAAATGCCACAAATGGACATACACACAAGGATCTCTTCTATATCTTTTATGGTCTTGCTTTAAACTAGTACTCTGCACTCATGTAATTTCCTTTCTTTATGATAAGAATATTTATATTGTACTTTATAAAAAAACATGGCTAGCTGTTTCCCACTACTAGCTGTGTCCCACATTTAACACAGGCAATGTTTAATTTACTGATATCAAATGTAATATTAACTGAAATTGTCGTAGACAAGCTTGATAACTAAAGCTCTATTGATATTGCTATGAGGCTGCTTCAAATGACACGGGATAGAATCTAGACTTAAATAAATTGATGCATGTCCATTGGTTTATAAAGGATGAACATTTTGCTTAGAGTGCCTTACATCTTTATTAAAAATCCAGAATATCTGGCACAATCTTAAGTGCAAGGATTGCTAAAGAAGTTGTACACTCACGTGATGAGATGCTTATTTTGAACAAGATTGAACTTAATTTCCCAAGGAGATATAATAAGTTCAGTTACTTTATTGAAAATGAAATTGACTACAATCTCTTTCATCATCTTTGCTTTGTGAACTGTAAACTTTTTTTATAGTGTTGTAGTCTGTGTTCTGATTAAAAATAGGCATATTAAAATGTCTTTCTCTATTCATCTCCAGGGCCGGCTCCAGGCATGTTCCAATAGAGCGGCCGCGCAGGGCGCCACCCTTAATGGGCGCCGCATGCTTGCGCCGCCATATTGGAACCTGGCTGGAGCACCTGTGACTGCAGCACACAGCGATCCGTCCCTTTATCCATTCCCGGCCCGCCCGCCTCCTAATAGTGGTAGTATAGTAGTAGCCTCGAGTAGCAGAGGACGGCCGCGGCTGACTGTGTGTGGTGTGTGCGTGCCGCCCTGCTGCCCCGTACCGATGACTCGTCATCATGAGGTGGGAGTGCTGCCTGTGGGCGGGTCGCGGACTGAATGTAAACTACACAGTAACACAGGCTGTCCGCGCTGACGCTATACGGCGGCAGCGGCTCCGGCGTCTGACGTCAGACGCCGGGCGCCGCCGCACAGCGCACATAGCCGAATCGATCATCAGACCTTACAGCTTAGTCTCTGCCTCTGCCGTCTGCGGACCGCCCACAGACCACAGTACTCCCCCTCAGAGATGAGTCATCGGCACAGGCAGCCACTGATAGCCTGGAGGCGGGACGCTGCTGCAGACTGCCTGGCCGCCGCCTTCCCTTCCTCCTGCTGCAGCTGCTTAACACGTGAGTCACACAGAGACCAGTCCAGACCAGTTCTGCTTAGTCACAGCCACCCACAGTGTGGGGGCATATCTGTCACTGTGGGGGCATTTATATATCTGGCACTGTGGGGGCATATCTGCACTGTGGGGGTATATCTGCACTGTGGGGGCATTAATGTATCTGGCACTGTGGGGGCATATCTGCACTGTGGGGGCATTTATGTATCTGGCACTGAGGGGGCATATCTGCACTGTGGGGGCATTAATGTATCTGGCACTGTGGGGGCATATCTGCACTGTGGGGGCATTAATGTATCTGGCACTGTGGGGGCATATCTGCACTGTGGGGGCATTTTATGTATCTGGCACTGTGGGGGCATTTATGTATCTGGCACTGTGGGGGTATATCTGCACTGTGGGGGCATTTATGTATCTGGCGCTGTGGGGGTATATCTGCACTGTGGGGGCATTAATGTATCTGGCACTGTGGGGGCATATCTGGCACTGTGTGGCCATTTATGTAGCTGGCACTGCTGGGGGGGGCATGTCGCGTGTAGCTGGCACTGCTGGGGGGGGCATGTCGCGTGTAGCTGGCACTGCTGGGGGGCATGTCACGTGTAGCTGGCACTGCTGGGGAGCATGTCATGTAGTGTTCCCGCTAGGCGTCTGTGGCTAGGCAATGTGTCTCAGTGCTCTCCCTGGTGCAATGTGTCTCAGTGCTGTGCCTGGCGCAAAGTGTATAGGAGGTTCTACCTGGTGCAGTGTGTATTAGCTGCACTACTGTGTGGTGTAATGCAAATTGCCACTATTATGTGGCCACGTACCTTCCCCACGAAGTAACTCCCCTTAATTTTTGCTGCGCGCCTTCGGCGCGCACTGTCCATGCTTTGACGTATGGGTATGGGAACAACAAGCAGTATGTACATCATTTTGCCCTCCTAACTTAAAAATGTGCCCTCCCTGTGATCAGCACCATGCCCTAAAAAGTGAACACTATCATGTGTAGCTGGCACTGCTGGGGGGCATGTCATGTGTAGCTGGTACTGCTGGGGGCATGTCATGTCTATCTGGCACTGCACATTATGTGTATCTGGCACTATACTGGAGACATTGTGTGTAAGGAACACTACTGTGGCTATGTGTAAGGCTGCTAATTGTGTGAAAATATGTTTATAGTTTGATGATATGAAGTTACGAGGCCACGCCCACTTTCCCAGAGGCCACACCCACTTTTCCGGGAGCGCGCGCGCCTTCGGCGCGCGCATGGGGGGGGTAGGGGGGGCGCTTTTACATTTTCTCGCTCAGGGTGCTAGTAGGCCTGGAGCCGGCCCTGTTCATCTCTATTCTACTTCTGTGTTAATGTATTCCAAGTAACATGGTAAATATCCTTTAGTTATTGCTTTCGCACATTTTCATCTTTAGAAGCTTGTGCTAATTTAAACAGATGTTTCTGAATATAAATGATTAGCCTTCCATATGTCATTTATGTGTACACAGTAGACTGACTGTGGTGTTCATTGTCTATTTTTGGACCTGCCAGACTATAAATACAGATAGATATGCAGATATTTTAATATTCTGAACTTTAATTTGCAAAACCCAGTGGAAGTGCTCTACTTCTGAAAATGCTATTTTATTTGCTCTTCTTTTTAGCATGAAATGTGTAAATAACGGATCATTTTGTCTAAATAGAGAAACTAAGCAGGTTTTATTGTATTTAGTATAGAGATGAGCGGGTTCAGTTCTCAGAGAACTGAACCCCTCCGAACTTCATGCCTCAAGCCCGGATCCGAGTCCGGCTCGGCACTTCCCACCAGACTCGTAAATCAGAACGAGGCAAAACATCATCATCCCGCTGTTATAATCTCGTTGGTCTTGGATTCCATATAAACAGTCACGCATCGCCACCATTTTCACTCTGGACTTGGAAAGTGAGGGAGACAGACCTCTGTATCTCTGTGGGTGCTGGCATTGGGTTGGGTCAGTGTGTGCTCTGTAGGGGTGCTGCTCCAGTCACTGTGGTGTACCTGTGCTGGTAGGGGTGCTGTCCTGGCTGTCACAGGTATTTCATGTGCTGTTAGTGGCGCTGCAGCTGTACATGGGTGTTGTTGCTATCCTGGTTGTCACTGTGTTGTACAGGGGGCAGGGGCACTGTCCTCCTGTATGCTGAAAAAATCAGGGATGCTGTTGTTAAAATAAATGTTCACTGGTGCTGTATGCTGTGATAATACAGGAGTGCTGGCCCAGTCCTGTATACTGTAAATATTCAGGGATGCAGTTGTTAAAATAAAAGCACACTGGTCCTGTATGCTGTTAAAATACAGGGGAGCTGCTGTTAAAATCATATTACACTGGCCCTGTATGCTGTAAAAATTCAGGGATGCTGTTGTTAAAATAAAAGCACACTGGTCCTTTATGTTGTAAAAATTCAGGGGTGCATTTGTTAAAATAAAAGTACACTGGTCCTGTATGCTGTGAAAATACAGGGGTGCTGGCCCAGTCTTGTATGCTGTAAAAATTCAGGGGTGCTATTGTTAAAATAAAAGTACACTGGCCCTGTATGCTGCAAACATTTAGGGGAGCTGTTGTTAAAATAAAAGTACACTGGCCCTGTATGCTGTAAAAATTCAGAGGTGCAGTTGTTAAAATAAAAGTACACTGGTCCTATATCCTGTAAAAATACAGGGGTGCATTTGTTAAAATAAAAGCACACTGGTCCTGTATGCTGTGAAAATACAGGGGTGCTGGCCCAGTCTTGTATGCTGTAAAAATTCAGCAGTGCTGCTGCTGTAAAATAAAAGCAAACTGGTCCTGTATGCTGTAAGAATACAGGGGTGCTGTGAAAATAAAGGGCACTTTTCTGTGTGCTGTAAAAATGCTAAAAATGTTAAAAAATTAAGCTTGTTAAAGCACATGAAAAAACAACTGTGCGTTCAGAGATACCACAAATCCCCAAGGAGAGTCCAAGTGTGTCTGCAGTTGCGATGTCTAGGCCTGAGCTTCCCAAGACTGTATGGAAAGAGGAGGCTCCTACCACGATTTGCATGACCCCTGTAAGTGCTGATATTGAGATTGAGGATGTCACTGTAGACGTACACCAGTATGAGGGGGATATTGGTGTAGCTGGCACTGAGGAGGAAGTTGACGATGAGGATTCTAATGGTGATGTGGTTTGTTTGAATAAGGCACCAGTGGAGACAATTGTTGTCCATGGGATGAGAAAGCCCATTGTCATGACTGGGCAAAATACCAAAAAAGCCACCTCTTCGGTGTGGATTTATTTCTCCACAAATCTGGACAAAATTGTGTCAAGCTGTGTGTTGCCTTTGTTAATCCGTAATAAGTAGGGGTAAGGACGTTAACCACCTAGGAACATCCTCCCTTATACATCACCTGCAGCGCATTCATCAGAAGTCATTGTCAAGTTCAGAAACTTTGAGTAATAGCATAAGAAGTCCACTGACACCTAAATCCTTTCTTCCTGTTGTACCCAAGCTCCTGCAAGCCACACCACCAACTCCCTCAACGTCAATTTCCTCCTGAGTCAGGAACGTAAGTAGTCCTGCAGGCCATGTCACTGGCATGACTGACGAGTCCTCTCCTAACCGGGATTCCTCCAGAGGATCCTTTAGTGGTACGCCTACTGCAGCTGCCGCTGCTGTTGTTGCTGTTGGTAGTTGATAGTCATCCCAGAGGGTAAGTCGGAAGACCACTCGTACTACTTTAACTAAGCAACTGTTTCTCCAACAGTCCTTTGCGAGAAAGATGAAATATGACAGCAGTCACCCTGCTGCAAAGCGGATTACTGAGGCCATAAAAACTATGCTGGTGTTAGACGTGCATCCCATATCCGCCATTAGTGCAGTGGGATTTAGACAGTTGATGGACATATTGTGTCCCCAGTACCAAATCCCATCTAGAATTCTCTTACATCCTAGAGGATACTGGGGTCCATTTAGTACCATGGGGTATAGACGGGTCCACTAGGAGCCATGGGCACTTTAATTTGATAGTGTGGGCTGGCTCCTCCCTCTATGCTTCTCCTACCAGACTCAGTTTAGAAAATGTGCCCGGAGGAGATGGTCATGCTGAAGGAAGCTCCTGAAGAGTTTTCTGCATTTATTTTCTATGTTCGTTGTTTTCAGGCAGTGCTAGTTGGCGCCAGCCTGCCTGTTTCGTGGGACTTGGGGAGGAGGGATGGCCCAACCTCTTGAAGAGTTAATGGTCCCATTCCCCACTGATAGGACACTGAGCTCCTAAGAAAACTATTTGCAAGCCCCACCTCGGCGGGTGTACATTCCCGCAGCACGCCGCCACCCTTAACAGAGCCAGAAGAATGAAGAGTGGTGAGTACTGAGCCGGCGTCCCGGTTAGCAGGGCGCCGGCCATTATGGCAGCACAAGGGTACGGAGACAAGACGCGTGGCTTCTAAACTGGGCAGAATGCGTCTCCGGACACAGTAGCATCTCAGTACACTGTACACAGTACCCAGACTGGCAACACAGCCTTAAAACGGTTTCTCTCCATTTTAAGCACCAGATTCCTCAGCCAGTATGAAAAGAGCGGGAAGACCGTGTGCCATTTAAGGGGTGGGGCTTCACTATGAGAGGATCCAGCAGCTCACCAGCGCCATTTTCTCTATGCAGTGGACCAGACTCGGACTGGCCCACAGGGGTACAGGGGAAACCACTGGTAGGCCCCACTGTCTGGGGGCCCCTCCTCCTCTAGGGATCAGGCTCTAGACTGTGCACTTGAATTATATATTATACATATGTTAACTTATACCGCACAGGATTATGATGTATTCTCTATTGTACATTGCTGTCATTAATCTGGCACATTATCACGCATGCACTAGCATTAATTACTATATAAATTATCAAGAAGTCCAGACCAGGTACTCTATAATGGTTAGCCAAACCTCTGTGGTGGCTGGACATACACCCCTTTGGAGGCTGTCTACACCTCTAATCATGGGCCCCTACCACCGCATACCCCCGGTGGGCCCTTCATGCTCCAGTCCGACACTGCAGTGGACACAGACGCTGACAGGACAGGGATGCACAGCTCCTCCGGTGTGACTCCAGATTACCTCAGTGGTACCAGGGGGTCATAGCGGGGGGGAGTGACTATTAGTGTACTAAGTCCCCTATCAGGGTACTTAGACTGCGACCCGGCTAAGCTTAGCATTAGCAATAAAGGCGCAGTGGGGGCTGGCTCCAAACAACTCTGTGTCTCCCTGAAGGGCTCTTTGTGGGTTTATTGTGCTTAACCTGTGTGTGTGTGCTGTCAGTGTTACATTATGTCAGGCAAAGAGTGTGTTTCTTGTACAGCGGAGTGTTCATCTTCACCAGGGGGCTCACTATTGGGTACTCAGGGTTCACAAGCTAGCGGGGCTGAACCGGAGTGGGTTAATTCTCTCAAAGGAATTATTTCCACTCTTTCTACAAAATTGTCCCGCAATGAGAAAGAGATGCAATACTTAAAACACACATTGAATGAGTTTATGAACAGAGACTCAGTCCCCTAAAAAGAGTCTCAGTCCCCTCCCATTTGTCCGCAAAAGCGATCTCTGGACCATATCCTTCAATCTGACTCTGACGCTGATGGGTCAGACTTGGAGGAGGGTGAGGTAGACTTGGAGGGGGGGATGTGGCTCTGTCACAGGGAATAGAGGCTCTTATAGAGGCTATCAGAGATGTTCTGCATATTCCTGATAAGGTGTCAGAGGAGAGTGAGGAATCTTATTTTAATGTAAAGAAGAAGTACCTAGTTAATTTTCCTGTGTCAAAGGAATTGAATACCCTGTTTGAAGAGCCATGGGTTAATCCTGATAAGTTTAATGTTCAATAAAAAACATTAAAGGAGCGCTGATATCAGATAAAAAATCATTTAATGATAAATATGGTGGAAAAGACCACCTAGAAAGATTAATTGAAAGTTTAAAAACAAAAGCAGTGCAAATACATATGCATATATAAAATTAATCACATTCACAGTAAGTAAATTGGCTGTAAAACGGCTTAAACGCCCATTGTGAAATTGTAGTCCACAATAATGTAATATGCTGGTGGCATCCGTACTGATAAGGGGCTTAGATAAATGTCTCGGCAGGTTTAATTTGAAAATCTGCTGATAGAATTAAGCAGAGGGGTTGAAATGCTGTTGCTCACCCCTAGTGATAGGATCCGTTCTCTCCCGTGATTGTAAGCGCTGGTTCCCGTCAATAGCAGTTGGTGCTTATGTATCTATTTTTGTGAGTAGGTTCCATATTTATATTAAGTTATTTTCCCTATATATTAGGGTAGGTGTTGTCAACCCCCCCCCCCCCTTTTTCCATAGGTAAAATATTTTTCCTAATGGTCTTCTTTCTGTCTTTCTCACTATCAAAACGGTATTATTATCCTAGAATTTGATCCAAGCTAAAGCTTACAACGAACCGGGCATGAGATATAAACTACCTATGTTCGTCTATAGATAATATGCTTCTATGTTTCTCTCTCATAGGTTTCTCTCTCTTTCATTAAACTGTATAGCTCTGATCTCAATTTGAATCGTGTATGATCATGTTTATCGAAAGATTGCCTAAAATCTCCCTCCTCTATATAACAGTAGATATTTATTCCACCTATATAAAATATAAAAACTAAGAATAATAATTTAAAAAAAAAATAAACTGTGAAAATCTGCTCCTCGTCTCTTGAACCGATGACCTTTTAGCCGAAGTCCCTTTCTGTGTCCGCTGGGCTACTGCAGCTGTGAGAACAAACACTGGTTCTCTTTATATATATAACCTCTCGGGGATGCCATACCTATGCTATTAGCCGCTTTCGATATAAGAGTGATGAAACAATGCTGATTACCATAAAGTGATTATCATAAAGTGAAAACTAAAAACTTAAATATAATTATGATACATCAAGGGTAGCTAAAAAAGTAAATATACTATAACCCTTGTGAAACGTACTATAATTTATAATATAGGAGTGTTACGTTTATTTGCTCTAAGCAAATTTCTCTATGCGTCAACTATATATATACATTTAAATTATGAGAGCATCGACACTACACTACTTCTACCGATAGCGGCAATCTAATGTTTATATATATATATATATATATATCTTTTTCTCTTTTAACCTGTTTTTGTATTTTTATTTGGAAACCATATAACGTGTACACCTGATTAAAACCAGTGAATGAAATAAGTGCAAATCATCCAACACAGTGTATAACCCAATTACAACTTTCAGGTGTGAATAAGGAGACTCCAAAGCTGATTGGTTGCTGACCATTTAAAAACACACACACCTGTCAAATGGGTATTCACACACATTTCCTGAGGAAACCGCCGGTATCGTGGGCGGAGAAACGCGCAGAGGGTCACTTTTGCTACCTGTCCACTGCTGGAGATTTCTAAGGACTTTCCGTTACTGAGACCGGGGGATTTGGACGTTCTCCCATCACCTAACTGGATATATTCTCTGCTAAAACTTCCCCTGCTGTGCTTGAAAAAGCCCCGTTCTGCTGAGGTGTTATGCAGTCTGTATGACTCTCCTTGCCGGACATCCTGACACAGCCACTGTCAGCTGTTGAGAGCCACCTCCGCTAACTGCTATTGACGGAAACCAGCGCTTACAATCACGGGAGAGAACGGATCCTATCACTAGGGGTGAGCAACAGCATTTCAACCCCTCTGCTTAATTCTATCAGCAGATTTTCAAATTAAACCTGCCGAGACATTTATCTAAGCCCCTTATCAGTACGGATGCCACCAGCATATTACATTATTGTGGACTACAATTTCACAATGGGCGTTTAAGCCGTTTTACAGCCAATTTACTTACTGTGAATGTGATTAATTTTATATATGCATATGTATTTGCACTGCTTTTGTTTTTAAAATTTCAATTAATCTTTCTAGGTGGTCTTTTCCACCATATTTATCATTAAATGATTTTTTTATCTGATATCAGCGCTCTTTTAATGTTTTTTATTGAACATTAAACTGTATATCTTTGAATAAGGAATCCAGGTGCCCTCTAGGAGCTGCTATCACACTTTATACTTTTTTTCAGGTGTTTTTCTTAATTTAATTCACTAGCGCCCGATATAACGGGGTACACATTCCCCATAATTTCTTTAATCCTGATAAGTAGCTTCAGATCCCTAAAAGGTTGCTCTCATCTTTTCCTTTTCCTCTGAAGGATAGGAAAAAAATGGGAAAATCCACAGATAGTGGATGCATCAGTCTCCAGGCTGTCACATAAAATTGTATTGCCTGCTCCTGGTGCAGCCTCCCTAAAAGACATGGCTCATCGTAAAATAGAGACTACACTCAAATCATTGTACACAGCTGCTGGGGTGGCCCAAAGACCCACTATTGCATGTGCGTAGATCACTAAAGCCATAGCGAAATGGTCAGGTAACCTAATTGAGGGGTTAGAGTCCTTATCTAGGGGGGATGTTGTTTTACTCTTGCAGCATATACAGGACTCTGCGAACTTTATGGTGGAAGCCATAAAGGAAATAGGCGTGCATAATGCACGCACCACTGCTATGGCAGTGTCGGCATGCAGGGGCTTGTGGCTATGCCAGTAGACTACTGACGTGGACTCCAGGAAAGGTGTGGAAGGCCTACCATTCACAGGAGAGACCTTGTTTGGAGACTAGATAAATGGATCTCCACAGCTACTGCGGATAAGTCTACATATCTTCTTTCCGCAGCCCCTCCATCCCGACCAAGAAGACTTATTCAGCTTCTAAGTTACAGTCCTTTCTAGAGGTGCTTCTACATCCTCCAGCGACGCAAGAGGTAAACCATGCAAACCAACAACTGCAGGTACTCAGGAACAGAGCTCAGGCTCTGCTTCCTTAAAGACTTCATCATCATGGTGGACCGCAATGCCTGGGAGGCTGTCAGGTAGGATCCCGACTACAATTCTTCAGTCAGATCTGGTAAAATTTATGCCAGGATCTCTGGGTCATAGATATTTTTTTCCCAGGGCTGCAGACTTGAGTTCCAAGAGCTCCCACCTCACATATTCTTCAAATCAGGCTTGCCAGTTTCACAAGAGGCAAGTATAACTTTGCAGCATGCCATCCAAAAACTGGTACAGACTCAGGTCATTGTTCCAGTTCCACCTCATCTACTAAACAAGGGGTACTATTCCAACTTGTTCATAGTACCGAAGCCAGATGGTTCGGTAAGACCAACTCTGAACCTCAAGCCTTTGAACCTGTACTTACGAGTGTTCAAAATCAAGATGGAGTCTCTGAGAGCGGTGATCTCAGGTCTGGAGGAGGGGAAATTCCTAGTGTCTCTGGATATCAAGGATGTGTACCTTCATATTACGATCTGGCCACCTCATCAGGCTTATCTACGGTTTGCACTGCAGGACTGTCACTACCAGTTCCAGGCCCTGCCATTTGGTCTCTCCACAGCACTGAGGGTGTTCACCAAGGTGATGGCAGAGATGATGTTTCTACTCCGCAAACAAGGAGTGAACATAATTCTGTACCTGGACGATCTCCTGATAAAAGCGCCGTCCAGGGAGAGGTTGCTGGACAGCATTGGTCTGTCAACCAAACTCCTCCAGGATCACAGGTGGATTATGAACCTTCCAAAATCTCACCTAGAGTCAACACGGAGGCTCCCATTCCTGGGAATGATACTGGACATGGAGTCACAAAAGGTGTTCCTTCCATTGGAAAATGCATTGGTAACTCAACTCAGGTGTCAGTGTATCTGTGCATTCGCCTTCTGGGGAAAATGGTGGCCTCTAACAAGGCACTTCAATACGGAAGGTTTCATGCAAGACCCTTCCAGCTCGATCTGTTGGACAAATGGTCCAGAATGCATCTTCACATGCACCAGAGGATCCGTCTGTCGTCAAAGGCCAGGATCTCCCTTCTGTGGTGGCTACAGTCTTCTCACCTCATCACAGGACGGAGGTTCAGAAATTCAGAACTGGATTCTGTTAACCACATATGCAAGCCTCAGAGGTTGGAGAGCAGTCACTCAGGGGGTGCATTTTCAGGGAAGATGGTCAAGTAAGCAAGTCATCCTTCTAATCAACATTCTGGAACTCAGGGCCATATACAACACCCTTCTGCAGGCCTCACATCTTCTTCAAGATCGGGCAATTCAGGTCCAGTCAGACAATGTGACGGCAATAACGTACATAAACCAACAGGGCGGAATGAAAAGCAGAGCAGCAATGTCAGAGGTGTCAAGAATTATCCTCTGGGCAGAACGAAACACTGTGGCATTGTCAGTGGTCTTCATTCCAGGAGTAGATAACTGGGAAGCAGACTTCCTCAGCAGACATGACCTGCACCCGGGGGAGTGGGGCCTTCACCCGGAAGTGTTAAGGTGCTTGACAAGTCGATGGGGATATCCACAGATTGACTTGATGGCCTCTCTTCTCAACAAGAAGCTCAGGTGGTATTGTTCCAGGTTGAGAGACCCACAGGCAGTGGTGATAGATGCCCTGACAACTCCATGGGTCTATCAGATGGTGTACCTGTTTCCTCCACTTCCTCTGATCCCAAGAATTCTAAAATGAATAAAAGGGAAAAGGTTCAAGCAATACTCATTGCTCTGTACTTAAAAGAAGGGCCTGGTATGCGGACCTTCTGGAGATGTTCCGTTGCCTCTACCTCATCGCAAGGATCTTCTGCAACATTGCCCATTCGTCTATCAGGACTTACCGGGGCTATGTTTGACGGCATGGAAGTTGAACAGCTGATTCTAGCCAGAAGAAGGATTCCTAACAAGGTTATCCCAACTATGATCCAAGCCAGGAAAGGGGTAACGTCTAAATATTACCATCGTATTTGGAAAAAAGACAT
The DNA here is from genome assembly GCF_028390025.1 of Pseudophryne corroboree. Taxonomy (NCBI): domain Eukaryota; kingdom Metazoa; phylum Chordata; class Amphibia; order Anura; family Myobatrachidae; genus Pseudophryne; species Pseudophryne corroboree. The sequence goes on from NC_086447.1 coordinate 706,049,728, forward strand.
CTCTTGGTGTGAGAGCAGAAATTATTCTGCGGTGGAATTTTATCTGGAAATTTCCTGCTTTTTCTGCAGGCAGGAGTGGATGTGGGCCTGCGTCTGGGCTCCATAAAAGTCCAGATTTCAGCCATGTCTATTTTCTTTCAGAAACAATTGGCTTCTCTTTCTGAGATCCGGACGTTCTTGAAAGGTGTTCTGCACATCCTACCGCACTTTCTGCCTCCCACGGCACCTTGGGATCTCAATGTGGTGCTGCAGTTCCTCCAATCGGACTGGTTTGAACCGTTACAGGAGGTGGACGTAAAATATCTTATGTGGAAGACTGTCACACTGTTGGCATTAGCCTCAGCAAGACACGTGTCAGAGCTGGGGGCTTTGTCTCACAAAAGTTCCGGTTTAATTTTCCATAAGGACAGAGCTGAACTCAGAACTTGTCAGCAATTTCTTCCTAAAGTGGTGTCCGCATTTCATATCAACCAACCTATTGTGGTTCCGGTTGTCACCGACACCTCTGCTACTTCAAAGTCTGTGGATGTTGTGAGGGCTTTGGAGGTGTATGTGAAAAGAATAGCTCGTCACAGAAAAATAGACTCGCTGTTTGTTCTTTATGATCCCAATAAGATTGGGTGTCCTGCTTCAAAGCAGACAACTGCACGCTGGATCAGACTTACTTTCCAGCATGCTTATTCCACAACAGGTTTGCCATGTCCAAAATCTGTACAGGCCCACTCTACTAGGTCGGTGGGACCTTCCTGGGCGGCTGCCTGGGGTGTCTCGGCTTTACAGTTCTGCCGAGCAGCTACTTGGTCAGGTTCGAACACGTTTGCTAAGTTCTACAAGTTCGATACTTTGGCCTCTGAGGACCTTCAGTTTGGTCAATCAGTTCTGCAGGAACCTCAGCGCTCTCCCACCCGATTTGGGAGCTTTGGAACATCCCCATGGTACTAAATGGACCCCAGTAACCTCTAGGACAGGCATTACCAACCACGGTCCTCAAGGCACACTAACAATGCAGGTTTTAGTGATATCCAGGCTTCAGCACAGGTGACTTAATTAGTAGCTCAGTTATTTTGATTTAACCATCTGTGCTGCAGCCTGGATATTGCTAAAACCTGCACTGTTGGTGTGCCTTGAGGACCGTGGTTGGGAATGCCTGCTCTAGGACGTAAGAGGAAATAGGATTTTAATTACCTACCGGTAAATCCTTTTCTCGTAGTCCATAGAGGAAACTGGGCACCCGACCAGTGCTTCGTTCTTCCTGCACTGTTACTTGGTTAAGTAATGTTGGTTCAGCCATTGCTGTTCCTGTTTACAAGTTTGGTTAGCTTGGATTTCCTCTTGTTGTGTATTCTGGTTCATTATCTATCCTTCTCTCAAGGTATGTCAGTCTCCTCGGGCACAGTTTCCTAGACTGAGTCTGGTAGGACGGGCATAGAGGGAGGAGCCAGCCCACACTATCAAATTCTTAAAGTGCCCATGGCTCCTAATGGACCCATCTATACCCCATGGTACTAAATGGACCCCAGTATCCTCTATGGACTACGATAAAAGGATTCACCAGTAGGTAATTAAAATCCTATTTTCACTTCACTAGGCAAGCAATTCCCGGACTGCACAGGGACATTAAGAAGTGTCCTCAGTGTTATGAAAAATTTGGTTGTAGACACTGTTCACTTAACCATGGACATGTGGACAAGTGGAGCAGGGCAAACTAAGGACTACATGACTGTGACAGCCCACTGGGTAGATGTATTGCCTCCTGCAGCAACAACACCAGCGGCACCAGTAGCAGCATCTCACAAATGCCAACTCATTCCTGGGCAGGCTATGCTGTGTATTACCGGTTTCCATAAGAAGCACACCGCTGACAACCTCTTACGGAAACTGATTAACATCATTGCACAATGGCTTACCCCAGTTAGACTCTCCTGGGGATTTGTGATATCGGACAATGCCAACAATATTGTGCATGCATTATATCTGGGCAAATTCCAGCACTTTCCATGTTTTGTACATACAATTAATTTGGTGGTGCAGGACTTATTGAAATATGATGGGGCGTGCAGGAGATGCTGTCGGTGGCCCAAAAAATTGCAGGCCACTTTCGACATTCAGCGACTTTGTGCTGAACACTGGAGCGCCAGCAAACACACCTGAACCTGCCCTGCCATCACCTGAAGCAAGGTGGAATTCAACACTCTATACGCTTCAGAGTATGGAGGAGCAGCAAAAGGCCATTCAAGCCTATACATCCACCTATGATCTAAGCAAAGGAGGGGGAATGCACCTGACTCAAGTGCAGTGGAAAATGATTTCCATGTTGTGCAAGTTTCTCCTACCCTTCGAACTTGCCACACGTGAGGACAGTTCAGACACTTCCAGCTTGAGCCAGGTCATTCCCCTCATCAGGCTTTTGCAGAAGCAGCTGGAGAAATTGAAGGAGGAGCTAAGACGGAGCGATTCCACTAAGTATGTGGTACTTGTGGATGGAGCCCTTCATTCGCTTTGCCAGGATTCACGGGTGGTCAATCTGTTGAAATCAGAGCACTACATTTTTACCACGTGCTTAATCCTAGGATTTTTTTTTTTTAAACATTTTTTTATTGGATTTTCTTTCAGGATAACAACAATAATAATCATTACAGAAAAAGAGAGAGAAAGTCAAAACTAGTGATAAGTCAGCGTAATGTAACATGTACAATTACCACCAAAATTTGTCCAGACATCTGATGTACAGATTTATCATCAAGCAATAAGAGACGACAGTATACATGAACATAGTATAAAATTGAATGAATGACATAGCAGATTGTAACTTCTATATACAAATGTGGTATAATGATAATAAAGTTTCAACAAACAATAAGTACGCCTGTCATCTTTAGCATATCTATAGGGCTGCAATATCAAAAATAATTCTCTCTCTCGTAATAACTTAGCATATTAACTAATCAAGGGAGGGGGAGGGGGGGGGCATTATTCAGCTAAAGAGGGGTTCTGCATCGAGGAGATATGTAAAGGTAAAAATAGGATGTCATAAGCAGTTGAGGCATTTTAAGACCAAATAAAAGGGAAGAAAAAAGGGAGGGGGTTTAGGTCAGAAGAATAGGAAAACAAAGTGCTTTGTAGTTTGACCTAGGGGGATACACTAATTAGGTGAGGTCTTCCAATCGTTTATAGTGCCACCAATCAGTGTTCTCATAGAGCTTGAATATCTTGGATCGCGTCGTCTCAGCAAGTGTATTAATGTATATGCCCCATTTTCTATAAAAGCGGACTACTCCCTTTTCCAACTCAGGAATTGTCGATTCCCTATCAAAATAGATGATCTTGAGGAGTAGGGCTTTCACATCACACAGCGAGGGGGAGGTTGACGAAATCCAATGTCTCATAATAACTTTTTTCGCTACAGATACAAGTATCGTGAGGAAAGGGATCATGTTTAGTAACATGCCCTGTTGTATCCAAGGTTGAAAGTTAGCAATAAGACAAGGGATTGGGTCTAGTTTAAGCTGCAGTTTTAAAGTAGTATTAATGAAATATACAGTCTTATTCCAAAATCTTCAGATTTTGTGGCAATGCCATACGTAGTGTATAAATGTCGCCGAGGCAGTAGAACATTTCAAGCAGCTTTTGAGTTCAGAAGGTATATAGTGCTGACGTTGCGCTTGTGTGAAGTAGGCCCTATGTATCATCTTGGTATGAACCTCTTGTAATAAGGAGGATCTTAGTAGTTTCATAGATCGGTCATAATGTTGAAATATTGTATCGGGTGATCCTATCAAAGGGAGATCTACAGACCATTGGGATACTATGACATACTATGGGATACTGACATTATACAGATCTTATCTTTGTATAATGTCAGTAAAGGAAGATAGAGGAATTTCAATCTATAAGTATGCTGATTTAGGAAGTGTAGGAGTGAATCTATGTCATCGGGGGTGGATATAGACGGTGCAAAGTGGGATAAGGAGGAAACAAAGTCTTGAATTTGCAAGTAGGGGTAAATATGTTGCGATGTGAGTCCAAACTTTTCCCGGATGGCGGGAAAGGTGTACAATTTGCCTCCTGGGTCAAATACATCTGAGGTTGCTCGGATTCCCTTAAAGTAAAGCCTGTGAAAAATGGAAGAGTCTCTTCCCGGCTCAAAGAGGGGGTTTCCCCCATAAGGAAATGTGTTTGGTGTATCGATGGTCACGTTTAAATTTTTTCTTAATAGCCAGCCATGATATGTATGTGTCTTTAAAGAGTGGATTGAGGAATATCTTGGGGGGTAGTTTTGCTCTCGGGGTATGGAGGAGGGCATTAGGTGATAGTGGGTGTAGTAGCGCAGAGTCTAAGTTATACTCAGCGAACATGCTTTTTTCCAAGAGCCAATCAGAGGCATATCTGAAAAGAATCGAATGGGTATAGATCAGTAGGTCAGGGAGGCCTAGGCCGCCGTGTTTGCGTGACATCTATAATTTTTCCGTGCAATGCGGGATTTCCCCCCTTTCCAAAGAAACTTTTGGAAGATGGTATTCAAAAAAGAAATGTCTTTATTGGATATATGTATAGGGAGCATCTGCATCAGGTAGAGTAATTTGGGGAAAATTATATGTTTTATGACCGCCACTCTGCCTAACAAAGATAGAGGAAGAGATTTCCATCCCTCTAAAATATTAGAGATGCGCAGTATTAAAGGAGTGAAGTTAAGGTCATAGAGATCAGAAAGCTTAGCCGGTACTTGGATGCCTAAGTATTTAAAGTGTGTAGGGACTACCTTCATTGCGTGTAAAGATGGGTCGGAGTGTGTACAGTTTAAAGATCCTGAGATGGGCATGATTTCTGACTTGTCGATGTTTATTTTGTAGCCTAAAAAAGTGCTGAATTGGGTAATAATATCCATTACTACTGAAAGGGAATGTTCTGGGTGTGATAAGAACAAAAGCATGTCGTCTGCAAATAGGCAAATTCAGAGGTCAATTGGACCTACACGAATGCCTTGATAAAGGGGGGAGTCACGTAACGTGATTGCCAGCGGTTCCAATGCAATGTCAAAGAGCAGAGGGGATAGTGGGCAGCCTTGTCTGGTGCCTCTCAATATGGGGATAGGTTGTGATAGATATCCATTACATGATAGTTGGGAGGTAGAGGAAAAATATAAAGTTTTAATAATCTTAATAAAGCTGTCTGGGAAACCAAATCTGGTCATAGTGGAAAAGAGATGATTCCAGAGCACCATGTCGAAGGCCTTCTCGGCATCCAGGGAGAGTATGGCGCTAGGCATTGGGGAGGCTGTTTGGGAGACCGAGAAGATAGCCGAGAAGACCCTTCGAACATTAGTGACGGAGTGTCGTCCAGCTACAAATCCAGATTGATCTGTGTGGATTATGGAAGGAAGGAAAATTTTTAGTCTATCAACTAGGATTTTTATCAGGATTTTATAATCCTGGTTGAGGAGTGATATTGGCCTGTAAGAGGAGGGCTTGCTAAGATCTCTTCCTGGTTTCGGGATTAGCTTAATTATAGCAGAGTTGAAATATCTTGGGATGGTATGAGTGGTGATAATTTGGTTGTACAGAGCTGTCAAAATAGGGACAATGGAAGGAACTAGGAGTTTGTAATATTCGGTCGTCAGACCATCAGGTCCTGCTGCCTTCCCTGAGTTTAAATGAGAAATCGTGGTTTTGTCTTCCAACTCTGTTATTGGAGCTGTGAGTAAGTCAGAGGCAGATGATAGGAGGGTCTGAACAATTAGGTTATCCCAAAAGGAGTCATCAGTCTGGGTGTCATTTGTGGGGGTTGAGTATACTGAAGTATAGAAGTCTGTCATGATGTTAACTATATACGCACTACGGGATTCCAAGGAGCCATCTGGGAGCCTCAATGGGTGAATCACCATTGGTGGAGATTGGCTGCGTAGAAGATTTGTCAATAGTTTGCCCGCCTTGTTACCGAACTTAAAGAATAGATGATCCTTGCGGAAAGAGTATGTAGATTCTAATTTATTAAACAAGGCCTCAAAAAGGGTTTTTATGAGGTAGTAAGTCGATTTATTAATGGGGAAGGGGTCAGACATGTAGAGTTGATAGGAGGTAGTGAGGTGAGATTGTTGAGAAAGGTAGTCAGTTGCCAGTTTCTTTTTAAAGGAATGGGTGTAAGCTATAATTGTTCCTCTAAGTACCGACTTGGATGCCTGCCAGAATAATGAAGGGTCAGTAGATAGTGATTCGGTGTTGAGTAGTTCATAATCTGCCCAAGTAGCTTGGACTTTGCTATTGAATTTAATAGCTGTGGCAAAGGAAGTGGGGTAGCGCCATTGAATGTAGGGGCCTTGGTCTATAGTGGTGCATAGTGTTAGCCAGACCATGGCATGGTCAGATATGCAGATGGGAGATATTTCCACCTCCTCTATTTTAGAAAACAGAGAGGGCGAGACTAAAATGTAGTCAATTCTGGATAGGGAACCGTGGGCCACCGATAGGCACGTATATACCTTGTCAGTCGGGTGATGCGTTCTCCAGCTATATATATAAGCAGTTGAAGTTTGTCCATCAGCATGGGTATGCCATATTTATGAGCCGGGTGAGATTTGTTAGAAGTACCCTGTTTATCTAAGTGCGGAGAAATGTACATATTAAAATTGCCACAAACTAGCATAGGTAAATGAGTGTGTTGTTGAAGGGTGGTGAGAATAATAGCATAGAATTTTTTGGGAGAAACATTGGGTGCATATAAATTACAAAAAACATAGACTGTTGCACCAATCTTAAACTCTATTAAAAGAAAGCGCCCATCGGGGTCTGTCGAGGATGACAGTAGTTCATTGGGAATGGTTCTTTTAGCTAAGATGACTACACCTCTTTTCTTTGATGTATATGAAGCAGAGTACAATACTCGCCAACCAAGGATTTGCAACCTAAGAACATTATCGGGTAGGAGGTGTGTCTCCTGAAGGAAGGCTTTATCAATGTGTTGTTTAGTCAAATACGTGTAAAAGCTGTTCGTGCTAATTAGTACACTAATAGAACATACTGTACAGAGATAATAAGGATGGTGATTTGGCATCCAGGAAATTAGGGCAAGCTTTTATCTCTGTCTGTTATACTTAGAAAAATTACAAAGAAGAGAGATAAAATCTCCTCCCTAAGTTCCTGGATGCCAAATCACTGTCCTTAGTATCTCTGTACAGTATGTTCTATTAGTGTACTAATTAGCATGAACAGCTTGTAACGTACAACACAGATTCTCACAACACAGATTCTCTAACGCCGAAGATCTACAGTACTGTGTTGCTCGAACAGTTAATTGCACCTATAGACATTTACTGGTATGTCTATAGGTGCTCATTACCACTGTATATTTTAGATAGCGAATGAGTTGCTCATGCAGATTTACCCTGATTTGTGTGAAACCTGTGTGCACCCTTCCATTGAATGTTTTACAATGGATTACACAGAAAAAAAATAATAATAAAGTGAATGTCACGGGAACACACACAAAAAAAATGACCGGCACTTTGGGAATCGAACCTGGGACTCTCAGTGTAGCAGGTTGGAGCCTTCATCACTAGCCCACGACACTGCATGGAAGATTCACATGTACATGTGTAAAAGTACTGCAAAGAGCAATTCCTCCCCATTAGTGTTGGTTTATGCCTTAGGGGACTCGGACGCTCATTTAGTGCACTGTACATACTGTAAAGTCAATGAGCTACATCATTCCTTTCACACATTAGTTGCGTCTGCATACACAAGTGTTTTAACACGTTCATTTGAGTCTGTATAAACTATACACACAGTGATTTGGCATCCAGGAACTTAGGGAGGAGCTTTTATCTCTCCCCATTATACTTAATACTACGGGATTTGGACGCTCACATAACCCTAACATCAATAGACCATACTGTATCTGTAACACATTCATTTGCATCTGTATATTATGCTGTACTATTTGCATCTGTACTGTATATACTGTTATATACTTAGAATGTAAGCTCTCACGAGTAGGGCCCTTTTCCCTCATGTGCTTATACTTTTCTTACTTTAATAATCCTCAACTGCCCAGATCCCGCAGTTTTTGGCCACCTGGAACTTATCTTTATGTTTACTGGTGTAGTTATGTTTAGTTGCCCTGTACTTGTTCTATATTGTCTTCAACTGTAAGTCACTGTTTTCCTGTTTTGATTATGTGCATATGTACTCTGTAATTGGGCGCTGCGGAACCCTTGTGGCGCCATATAAATAAAGGATAATAATAATAATAATAATAATAATAATAATAATATACTGTATGACATAATGTAGTGTAATGAGACGCACCAGTAAAGTAGTTCTTACGCTGTAGTTCAGTATTGTATTTTAATGGAGACCACGCGCATGCACATTGGTGATTTTAAAAAGCGACTTCTGGTGGATGATCTTAGGTATTACTCTCAAAGGTAACGCCAAACGCTGTGTGCGCCTCCCTTCGACTAGGCACGCCTCCTTGCACCCAGGCACGCTGCGTATACTTGATCGCGACTAACGCCTCAGTCTGCCAAGATATCGGAGGACCCATCTGTATATGAGTAACTGTTAATGAATAATAAGTGTTTGTAGTTGCTTTACTTTTTCTATATTTTTTAAATGCTTATACAGGTTGAGTATCCCATATCCAAATATTCCGAAATACGGAATATTCCGAAATACAGACTTTTTTGAGTGAGAGTGAGATAGTGAAACCTTTGTTTTTTGATGACTCAATGTACACAAACTTTGTTTAATACACAAAGTTATTAAAAATATTGTATTAAATGACCTTCAGGCTGTGTTTATAAGGTGTATATGAAACATAAATGAATTGTGTGAATGTACACACACTTTGTTTAATGTACAAAGTTATAAAAAATATTGGCTAAAATGACCTTCAGGCTGTGTGTATAAGGTGTATATGAAACATAAATGCATTCTGTGCTTAGATTTAGGTCCCATCGCCATGATATCTCATTATGGTATGCAATTATTCCAAAATACAGAAAAATCCGATATCCAAAATACCTCTGGTCCCAAGCATTTTGGATAAGGGAGACTCAACCTGTATAGTGTTTTTGTCTTTTAACTGTGCTTGAAAAAATAAATGAATAGCATCAATTATTAATTATGTTCATTGATTGAGTGCAACAACAAGCCTTAAGGTTTGATATCATCTTTAATTACCTTTATTTTTTCACTATAGGGTAATTTGTCCATTTGATTAATTGAACATTACTAAGACTTATTATGCAGCCTGAACAAGTTCTGACAAAGAACAGGACTTAATGTGTTTGCTTGCAAAAAGAAGTCATTATAAAATCCTAAGGCGTAACTAATGTATAGATCATATATTTGTGCAACTTCTACATTTATTGCACATTATCGCTTTTTAAATAACAAGAAAAATGATTGAATGTGTGATTGAATTTTATTAAATTATACCTAGAAGGGTAATGTTAGGGGAACAAGGATATCAATCTTTGTCAAGGAGGAATATTCTATTCATGCGTTTTAGCAGTGTAAAATTGGAGACAAATACAGTAAAATATGTTAAAGCTAAGTAAAAATTTAATTACATTCTATTATAATTTTAACGTTAAATTCTTACTGTAGTTTCAAAATAATTAGTATGTTTGCCTGGCAGGTACAGTTTACTGAAAATGCTACTTGTCAACATAACGCATGACAGCAAGGAATTATTCTTTTGGCTCTAAATGCTGTGCTTTAGATATGAAGGTTCTCTATGAAGTTGCACACAATGTCGATATTTATGGAATGGATTGATTATCATCTGAGTGAGCTTGCGTTAAGGTCACACTGTGCACGTGCAGCAATTCACTGGTGATGACTGCTGCAGAGAGGAATTATTTGCAAAGTGATTGTGGGATTTAACAGGGAATGGCAGCAAAAACGCAGGCATGTCACAACTGTTTTTGAGGTGTGTCTCAGACTGCAACTGCAATCCAGAAAACATGGTGACAGCGTCTCAGTTCCTGCAGGCATACTACTTGACCACAGAGCTACAATCAGGATTGCGACAACTGACTGATCTGTGTTTGATGATGATCAAGTCCAGTCGTTATATAGTGAAAAATGCAATGTACTAGTTTGGTGCACTGCATCCAGACTGTGCATGTGCAGTATGGCTCTTGCATCGTAGGACATAGTTTGGCTGCAGATGTCAGTTGATTGACAGTCTGTAGCTATTTGGTGGAGGAGGAAGGGGGGGGGGGCAAAGGTCTCGGTTTCACCTGCATTTGTGAGGCCAGGGTCTTTGTCTTCTGACTGAGATTTCTTGGCCTCAGTGATGGAGCTGCGGCAGCTGGTCTGCATAAGCTCATGGATTACGCAGCTGGCCAAAGATGTCGCAGGTGATCCAATGATGAGTCCTTAAATGCAGCAGACGATCATACATGCATGCAGGAGGGGTATACTTATACCAGACGACTCCTGCCACATATCAGAGCATCACCGCTGATTCCAAGTAAGCAGCTGCAATGCTCTTTCCAACCACATCTGAATCACTCTCACAGTTGCTAGCATCTGTAAAGCCACCTGTGAGCATTTCAATACAATTCTTGACGGGTGAGACATTTGCATATTTTCGCACAGCATCTGCTTACAGAATGACAGCTGCAAATGCATTTGCATACATTTCTGAATCAGGCCCTAAGTCATTGTTTTATCAAATGAGATATTATTATGCAGTCAAATTATTAAAATAAGATACAATATGTAAAGATAAGGAAAAATGAAAGCTTATACATTGTAAATGGCTTGTACCTGAGCTAAGTTCTGTTCAAATTGCCAGCATTGTATTTTTAAAGCGCTGTTATACAGTATACTGTACTGTAGATATTTGACCTCTATGTGAACAGGATGTCACTAAACACTAACAGTTTTACAAATACTTGACACCATCTGAAATGTGCTTGTTGCAAAAGAGGCTCCCATGTGTATCTGGCATAAGCACATCATCAAAAAGCTTAAACTGTTACCGCACCTTCTACAGTAAGTGTTGTTTTCTGCTACTTAGTCACTGCTTTCAATGGGACAATCACTGAAGGGTCAAAAAAACTGTTTAGAGAGACTAGAAGAAATGTGGCATGAATATAGCTAAAGTTAATATTAAAGAAAAGAAAGCAGAAAGTTTAACTCCAGACATAATCTAAATATACAAAAAGTGTTAAAAAAAATGACAAAAATGATTAGTTGAACAAAATACAAGAAAAGTGAGGTAGGGGACTTGGGCAATAGGGGGGCCAAAAAAGTTAGGGGGCTGATGTAAATCAGCAGATTAGGTCCATGGAATAAAGTTATTTATTAGCAATTTGAAAAGACAAAACTATAAAACAACAGGTTGGTTCAAGGTTAGTAGGAACTTATTACAGTATCTTAAACAATCTACAGAATTAAGATGTCACAAACTGCGAGGTTTGGTGCCTGGCATACATGCTTGCTGGGTCCTATGTAGGCTGTCCCCTCATACCTCCTCGTCCTCTCCCAGATCTGCATACTGATACTGATCTTCTGCCAACACTGTCTTGCATCATCTTCTATAGGGACAGGCTCATGGCACTTTACATTGATTCTGCTGATGTCAGAGATGCAGCAGTTTAAACTTAGGTACTGTAGTCTATTTAAACCATGGTGTGATTACAGCAAGATGTCAGGGTATTAGGTTCAGTCCTAGTCTCTGTCACTTCCATACCCAGAATTTTTCCAGTGTTGTTGTGTACAGTATGATCCAACCTGTTTTTGGTGTTCCCTATAATATTGCTTAGTCGATTCCTACCCTAAAAGCATATTTTAATAATTATTGGAAATTGGCCCCAATAATATTAATTGTAATAATTTCTTATGGCCGCTTAGGCTACAATGTGTAATTCCATCTAGAAATTATGTTAGCTAATGAGGCCAAGATCAATAATGCTTTGCATTCTGTAGCTTAGTAAATCTGAACATAAGCAGCCACCATAGAAACCTATGGGGTTGCTTTTGATATGAAAAACTATATCTGCTGAAGACCTCCTTACATGAATCCTGGGGATGCTTACTTAATATTGGTGGGTAGCTCCAAACACAGATGTTTTTGGGGATATTCCACAAATATTTTTTGCTAAATACTGTACTGTATGTCCTTAGTGTTTCTCTGATTCTGACTCAGAATCAGAGCAATACTCTAGACTCTTGTCTAGGAAACGGAGCATTGCTGTTCCGCCCCTGCGACCGCCTCTGCCTGATTGACAGGCAGAGGCAATCGCATTTTCTGTGCCCCCCCCCCCCGCAGAAAATGCGGGCGCTGATGCTGCGCATGCGCCCTCATGCGTTTAAGCAATTATTGCGGATGGATCACTTACTGTGATCCAACCTGAATTAGGCCCATAGTGCACAAAAAATATAAATTGCAATAGAAGGTCAGTTGACTTTATTTTAGTGATGTGCACCGGAAATTTTTCGGGTTTTGTGTTTTGGTTTTGGGTTCGGTTCCGCGGCCGTGTTTTGGATTCGGACGCGTTTTGGCAAAACCTTACCGAAACATTTTTGTCGGATTCGGGTGTGTTTTGGATTCGGGTGTTTTTTTTTAAAAAACCCTCAAAAACAGCTTAAATCATAGAATTTGGGGGTCATTTTGATCCCATAGTATTATTAACCTCAATAACCATAATTTCCACTCATTTTCAGTCTATTCTGAACACCTCACACCTCACAATATTATTTTTAGTCCTAAAATTTGCCCCGAGGTCGCTGGATGGCTAAGCTAAGCGACCCAAGTGGCCGACACAAACACCTGGCCCATCTAGGAGTGGCACTGCAGTGTCAATCAAGACAGGATGGCCCTTCCAAAAAATACTCCCCAAACAGCACATGATGCAAAGAAAAAAAAGAGGCGCACCAAGGTCGCTGTGTGACTAAGCTAAGCGACCCAAGTGGCCGACACAAACACCTGGCCCATCTAGGAGTGGCACTGCAGTGTCATGTCAGACAGGATGGCACTTCAAAAAAATAGTCCCCAAACAGCACATGATGCAAAGAAAAAAAGAGGCGCAATGAGGTAGCTGTGTGACTAAGCTAAGCGACCCAAATGGCCGACACAAACACCTGGCCCATCTAGGAGTGGCACTGCAGTGTCAGACAGGATGGCACTTCAAAAAAATAGTCCCCAAACAGCACATGATGCAAAGAAAAAAGAGGCGCACCAAGGTCGCTGTGTGACTAAGCTAAGCGACACAAGTGGCCGACACAAACACCTGGCCCATCTAGGAGTGGCACTGCAGTGTCAATCAAGACAGGATGGCCCTTCCAAAAAATACTCCCCAAACAGCACATGATGCAAAGAAAAAAAGAGGCGCACCAAGGTGGCTGTGTGACTAAGCTAAGCGACCCAAGTGGCCGACACAAACACCTGGCCCATCTAGGAGTGGCACTGCAGTGTCAGACAGGATGGCACTTCAAAAAAATAGTCCCCAAGCAGCACATGATGCAAAGAAAAAAAGAGGCGCACCAAGGTCGCTGTGTGACGAAGCTAAGCGACCCAAGTGGCCGACACAAACACCTGGCCCATCTAGGAGTGGCACTGCAGTGTCAGACAGGATGGCACTTCAAAAAAATAGTCCCCAAACAGCACATGATGCAAAGAAAAAAAGAGGCGCACCAAGGTGGCTGTGTGACTAAGCTAAGTGACACAAGTGGCCGACACAAACACCTGGCCCATCTAGGAGTGGCACTGCAGTGTCAATCAAGACAGGATGGCCCTTCCAAAAAATACTCTCCAAACAGCACATGATGCAAAGAAAAAAAGAGGCGCACCAAGGTGGCTGTTTGACTAAGCTAAGCGACCCAAGTGGCCGACACAAACACCTGGCCCATCTAGGAGTGGCACTGCAGTGTCAATCAAGACAGGATGGCCCTTCCAAAAAATACTCCCCAAAAAGCACATGATGCAAAGAAAAAAAAGAGGCACACCAAGGTCGCTGTGTGACTAAGCTAAGCGACCCAAGTGGCCGACACAAACACCTGGCCCATCTAGGAGTGGCACTGCAGTGTCAGACAGGATGGCACTTCAAAAAAATAGTCCCCAAACAGCACGTGATGCAAAGAAAAAAAGAGGCGCACCAAGGTGGCTGTGTGACTAAGCTAAGCGATCCAAGTGGCCGACACAAACACCTGGCCCATCTAGGAGTGGCACTGCAGTGTCAGACAGGATGGCACTTCAAAAAAATAGTCCCCAAACAGCACATGATGCAAAGAAAAAAAAAGGCGCACCAAGGTCGCTGTGTGACTAAGCTAAGCGACCCAAGTGGCCAACACAAACACCTGGCCCATCTAGGAGTGGCACTGCAGTGTCAGACAGGATGGCACTTCAAAAAAATAGTCCCCAAACAGCACATGATGCAAAGAAAAAAAGAGGCACACCAAGGTCGCTGTGTGACTAAGCTAAGCGACCCAAGTGGCCGACACAAACACCTGGCCCATCTAGGAGTGGCACTGCAGTGTCAATCAAGACAGGATGGCCCTTCCAAAAAATTGTCCCCAAACAGCACATGATGCAAAGAAAAATGAAAGAAAAAAGAGGTGCAAGATGGAATTGTCCTTGAGCCCTCCCACCCACCCTTATGTTGTATAAACAGGACATGCACACTTTAACGAACACATCATTTCAGCGACAGGGTCTGCCACACGACTGTGACTGAAATGACTGGTTGGTTTGGGCCCCCACCAAAAAAGAAGCAATCAATCTCTCCTTGCACAAACTGGCTCTACAGAGGCAAGATGTCCACCTCATCATCATCCTCCGATTCCTCACCCCTTTCACTGTTTACATCCCCCTCCTCACAGATTATTAATTCGTCCCCACTGGAATCCACCATCTCAGGTCCCCGTGTACTTTCTGGAGGCAATTGCTGCTGGTGAATGTCTCCACGGAGGAATTGATTATAATTTATTTTAATGAACATCATCTTCTCCACATTTTCTGGAAGTAACCTCGTACGCCGATTGCTGACAAGGTGAGCGGCTGCACTAAACACTCTTTCGGAGTACACACTGGAGGGAGGGCAACTTAGGTAGAATAAAGCCAGTTTGTGCAAGGGCCTCCAAATTGCCTCTTTTTCCTGCCAGTATATGTACGGACTGTCTGACGTGCCTACTTGGATGCGGTCACTCATATAATCCTCCACCATTCTTTCAATGGTGAGAGAATCATATGCAGTGACAGTAGACGACATGTCAGTAATCGTTGGCAGGTCCTTCAGTCCGGACCAGATGTCAGCACTCGCTCCAGACTGCCCTGCATCACCGCCAGCGGGTGGGCTCGGAATTCTTAGCCTTTTCCTTGCACCCCCAGTTGCGGGAGAATGTGAAGGAGGAGATGGTGACGGGTCACGTTCCGCTTGACTTGACAATTTTCTCACCAGCAGGTCTTTGAACCTCTGCAGACTTGTGTCTGCCAGAAAGAGAGATACAACGTAGGTTTTAAATCTAGGATCGAGCACGGTGGCCAGAATGTAGTGCTCTGATTTCAACAGATTGACCACCCGTGAATCCTGGTTAAGCGAATTAAGGGCTCCATCCACAAGTCCCACATGCCTAGCAGAATCGCTCTGTTTTTGCTCCTCCTTCAATGTCTCCAGCTTCTTCTGCAAAAGCCTGATGAGGGGAATGACCTGACTCAGGATGGCAGCGTCTGAACTGACTTCACGTGTGGCAAGTTCAAAGGGTTGCAGAACCTTGCACAACGTTGAAATCATTCTCCACTGCGCTTGAGTCAGGTGCATTCCACCTCCTTTGCCTATATCGTGGCCAGAAAAGGCTTGAATGGCCTTTTGCTGCTCCTCCATCCTCTGAAGCATATAGAGGGTTGAATTCCACCTCGTTACCACCTCTTGCTTCAGATGATGGCAGGGCAGGTTCAGGAATGTTTGGTGGTGCTCCAGTCTTCGGTACGCGGTGCCTGAACGCCGAAAGTGGCCCGCAATTCTTCGGGCCACCGACAGCATCTCTTGCACGCCCCTGTCGTTTTTTTAATAATTCTGCACCACCAAATTCAAGGTATTTGCAAAACATGGGACGTGATGGAATTTGCCCAGATGTAATGCACACACAATATTGCTGGCGTTGTCCAATGTCACAAATCCCCAGGAGAGTCCAATTGGGGTAAGCCATTCTGCGATGATCTTCCTCAGTTGCCGTGAGAGGTTTTCAGCTGTGTGGCTATTCTGGAAAGCGGTGATACAAAGCGTAGCCTGCCTAGGAACGAGTTGGCGTTTGCGAGATGCTGCTACTGGTGCCGCTGCTGTTCTTGCTGCCGGAGGCAATACATCTACCCAGTGGGCTGTCACAGTCTTATAGTCCTGAGTCTGCCCTGCTCCACTTGTCCACATGTCCGTGGTTAAGTGGACATTGGGTACAACTGCATTTTTTAGGACACTGGTGAGTCTTTTTCTGAGGTCTGTGTACATTTTTGGTATCGCCTGCCTAGAGAAATGGAACCTAGATGGTATTTGGTACCGGGGACACAGTACCTCAATCAAGTTTCTAGTTGGCTCTGAATTAACGATGGATACCGGAACCACGTTTCTCACCGCCCAGGCAGCCAAGGCCTCAGTTATCCGCTTTGCAGCAGGATGACTGCTGTGATATTTCATCTTCCTCGCAAAGGACTGTTGGACAGCCAATTGCTTACTGGAAGTAGTACAAGTGATCTTCCGACTTCCCCTCTGGGATGACGATCGACTCCCAGCAGCAACAACAGCAGCGCCAGCAGCAGTAGGCGTTACACTCAAGGATGCATGGGAGGAATCCCAGGCAGGAGAGGACTCGTCAGACTTGCCAGTGACATGGCCTGCAGGACTATTGGCTTTCCTGGGTAAGGAGGAAATTGACACTGAAGGAGTTGGTGGTGTGGTTTGCAGGAGCTTGGTTACAAGAGGAAGGGATTTAGTGGTCAGTGGACTGCTTCCGCTGTCACCCAAAGTTTTTGAACTTGTCACTGACTTATGATGAATGCGCTGCAGGTGACGTATAAGGGAGGATGTTCCGAGGTGGTTAACGTCCTTACCCCTACTTATTACAGCTTGACAAAGGCAACACACGGCTTGACACCTGTTGTCCGCATTTGTGTTGAAATAATTCCACACCGAAGAGCTGATTTTTTTTTGTATTTTGACCAGGCATGTCAATGGCCATATTCCTCCCACGGACAACAGGTGTCTCCCCGGGTGCCTGACTTAAACAAACCACCTCACCATCAGAATCCTCCTTGTCAATTTCCTCCCCAGCGCCAGCAACACCCATATCCTCATCCTGGTGTACTTCAACAGTGACATCTTCAATTTGACTATCAGGAACTGAACTGCGGGTGCTCCTTCCAGCACTTCCAGGGGGCGTGCAAATGGTGGAAGGCGCAAGCTCTTCCCGTCCAGTGTTGGGAAGGTCAGGCATCGCAACCGACACAATTGGACTCTCCTTGGGGATTTGTGATTTTGAAGAACGCACAGTTCTTTGCTGTGCTTTTGCCAGCTTAAGTCTTTTCTTTTTTCTAGCAAGAGGATGAGTGCTTCCATCCTCATTTGAAGCTGAACCACTAGCCATGAACATAGGCCAGGGCCTCAGCCGTTCCTTGCCACTCCGTGTCGTAAATGGCATATTGGCAAGTTTACGCTTCTCCTCAGATGCTTTTAATTTTGATTTTTGGGTCATTTTACTGAACTTTTGTGTTTTGGATCTTACATGCTCTCTACTATGACATTGGGCATCGGCCTTGGCAGACGACGTTGATGGCATTTCATCGTCTCGGCCATGACTAGTGGCAGCAGCTTCAGCACGAGGTGGAAGTGGATCTTGATCTTTCCCTTTAACCTCCACATTTTTGTTCTCCATTTTTTAATGTGTGGAATTATATGCCAGTATCAATAGCAATGGCCTACTACTATATTTACTGCGCACAACTAAAAGGCACCACAGGTATACAATGTAGATGGATGGATAGTATACTTAATGGATGACGAGTGACGACACAGAGGTAGGTACACAGCAGTGGCCTACCGTACTGCTATATACAGTATACTGGACCTGGTGGACACTAACAGCAAACTGCTAAACTAGTCTAAAAAAAAAGGCACCACAGGTATACAATGTAGATGGATGGATACTAGTATACTTAATGGATGACGAGTGACGACACAGAGGTAGGTACACAGCAGTGGCCTACCTTACTGCTATATACAGTATACAGGACCTGGTGGACACTGTCAGCAAACTGCTAAACTAGTCTAAAAAAAAGGCACCACAGGTATACAATGTAGATGGATGGATAGTATACTTAATGGATGACGAGTGACGACACAGAGGTAGGTACACAGCAGTGGCCTACCGTACTGCTATATACAGTATACTGGACCTGGTGGACACTGTCAGCAAACTGCTAAACTAGTCTAAAAAAAAGGCACCACAGGTATACAATGTAGATGGATGGATAGTATACTTAATGGATGACGAGTGACGACACAGAGGTAGGTACACAGCAGTGGCCTACCATACTGCTATATACAGTATACTGGACCTGGCGGACACTGTCAGCAAACTGCTAAACTAGTCTAAAAAAAAGGCACCACAGGTATACAATGTAGATGGATGGATACTAGTATACTTAATGGATGACGAGTGACGACACAGAGGTAGGTACACAGCAGTGGCCTACCGTACTGCTATATACATTATACTGGACCTGGTGGACACTGTCAGCAAACTGCTAAACTAGTCTAAAAAAAAGGCACCACAGGTATACAATGTAGATGGATGGATAGTATACTTAATGGATGACGAGTGACGACACAGAGGTAGGTACACAGCAGTGGCCTACCGTACTGCTATATACAGTATACTGGACCTGGTGGATACTGTCAGCAAACTGCTAAACTAGTCTAAAAAAAAGGCACCACAGGTATACAATGTAGATGGATGGATAGTATACTTAATGGATGACGAGTGACGACAGAGAGGTAGGTACACAGCAGTGGCCTACCGTACTGCTATATACAGTATACTGGACCTGGTGGACACTGTCAGCAAACTGCTAAACTAGTCTAAAAAAAAGGCACCACAGGTATACAATGTAGATGGATGGATAGTATACTTAATGGATGACGAGTGACGACACAGAGGTAGGTACACAGCAGTGGCCTACCGTACTGCTATATACAGTATACTGGACCTGGTGGACACTGTCAGCAAACTGCTAAACTAGTCTAAAAAAAAGGCACCACAGGTATACAATGTAGATGGATGGATAGTATACTTAATGGATGACGAGTGACGACTGAGAGGTAGGTACACAGCAGTGGCCTACCGTACTGCTATATACAGTATACTGGACCTGGTGGACACTGTCAGCAAACTGCTAAACTAGTCAAAAAAAAAGGCACCACAGGTATACAATGTAGATGGATGGATACTAGTATACTTAATGGATGACGAGTGACGACACAGAGGTAGGTACACAGCAGTGGCCTACCGTACTGCTATATACAGTATACTGGACCTGGTGGACACTGTCAGCAAACTGCTAAACTAGTCTAAAAAAAAGGCACCACAGGTATACAATATAGATGGATGGATAGTATACTTAATGGATGACGAGTGACGACACAGAGGTAGGTACACAGCAGTGGCCTACCGTACTGCTATATACAGTATACTGGACCTGGTGGACACTGTCAGCAAACTGCTAAACTAGTCTAAAAAAAAGGCACCACAGGTATACAATGTAGATGGATGGATAGTATACTTAATGGATGACAAGTGACTACACAGAGGTAGGTACACAGCAGTGGCCTACCGTACTGCTATATACAATATACTGGACCTGGTGGACACTGTCAGCAAACTGCTAAACTAGTCTAAAAAAAAGGCACCACAGGTATACAATGTAGATGGATGGATAGTATACTTAATGGATGATGAGTGACGACACAGAGGTAGGTACAGCAGTGGCCTACCGTACTGCTATATATAGTATACTGGACCTGGTGGACACTGTCAGCAAACTGCTAAACTAAAATGCACCACAGGTATAGGAATGTAGATGGATAGTATACTTAATGGATGACGACACAGAGGTAGGTACAGCAGTGCACTCTGCACTGTACTCCTCCTATATAATATTAATTATACTGGTGGTCCCCAGTCCCCACAATAAAGCAGCACACTGTGAGCACAGATATGGAGTGTTTTTCAGGCAGACAAACGTATACTGGTGGTCACTGTCAGCAAAACTCTGCACTGTACTCCTGCTATAGCTGCTCCCCAGTCCCCACAATTAAGCAGTGTGAGCACTCAGCACAGATATATCATGCAGCACACTGAGCACAGATATGGTATGGAGCGTTTTTTTCAGGCAGAGAACGGATAAAAACTAAACTCTGCACTGTACTCCTCCTAACAGCTGCTCCCCAATCCTCCCCACAATTATAGTAATAAACAAGCACAAGCAATCAAATCAACTGTCTTCTACTAAACGGAGAGGACGCCAGCCACGTCCTCTCCCTATCATCTCCAATGCACGTGTGAAAATGGCGGCGACGCGCGGCTGCTTATAGAATCCGAATCTCGCGAGAATCCGACAGCGGGATGATGACGTTCGGGCGCGCTCGGGTTAACCGAGCAAGGCGGGAGGATCCGAGTCTGCTCGGACCCGTGTAAAAAAGGTAAAGCTCGGGGGGGTTCGGTTTCACGGAAACCGAACCCGCTCATCACTACTTTATTTATGGAATTCGTACGACCTGTCTGCACTGTGGGATTGAGTTTTACATTATATGGAATGTGCAGTAGGAATGAAGTATAATTCTTCCAGAAAAAAAATTGGTCACACGATGCTGGGTTGTTGTTGATGATGGTGGGAAATCCCCTCTCTGAAATCCACTTGTAGCCAGCTCAAGGGGAATCATACAAGGTACTGACATTTAGCCTCATACACTGAGGTCCTCTTTTGCAGTGATGTTTGCCATACTAAAAAGCAAGTAGGGCAGTCCAGTGTGACCCTTTCATTGCTGGGGTGTTATTTGCCTCATTAGCCACTCCAATGTGTAAGTCCTTTCTGCTATTCAAGTGTCAGTTTCCAAATATTTACATATATGGCACACAACCCTGCAGTAGTTTAATTTCCCTAAAGTCATGTGTTAAATATGGTACATGACATGAAGTTATGGGGATGTAGTTATGTGGTAGAGTGGGAATAGAAGTTTTGGCTAGCGCAGCTCACCACTGAGCCCGCAAGGGGACTCATTGCGCTTGCCCCCCCCCCCCCTCCCCACCGGCATTCCACGGACGGGATCCAGGCCTTGGGATGCTGATCGCCGGGATCACGGCTGCCGGTAACCCATACTTAACCCAAGTTATGTACTAGCTAATTGAGAATGAAATAAGTAGGAAAGATTTTATGATAACCCTATTTTTCCACGTTTGCAAAACATGCTATATTTAGCTTTCAGCAGCGAATGGGTAATAAGAATGCAAAGTCCCTGAGTAGATGACAGTTTTCTTTTGATATGTTTTTGCTTACAAACAGTGTATTAAAATGTGCAAAAGCTGTAAAATTCTGCTGCATAATTTTTTTTGTTTATAAACAACTCCAAATTATTGCTAAATTAGCTCTTAGTTCTAAAAAGTGGCATTAAAATGCTTCTAATGAAAATGTTGATAAAATTGCCTGTGAGTTAAAAACCTGCAGTAGTTTAAAAAGTTATTATAATGGAAAAAAGTGAAGTAAACTGAAATGAGTTTGCAGCCATCCAGTTCTAGAATTGAAAGGTTTGATTTCATAATGGTCATCTCAGGAGAAACAGTAAAAGATATATTTGGCCAAAGAAAGTAACATGAAATGTGATGTGAGTAGGAAGTGATGGTATGTGAGTGGTTAGCTATTACTCCTGTTCAATTACATGCCACACAACCCTCTTAACTCTGCTTAACAATCCTGCTCAATCTTTCATGTTTCTTCAGCATGAAGCATTTATTTTAACACCCTACAGTAGTTTGGACCACAGTAGCTTTATTGTAGGACTAGTATTTGCCCGTGACTTTGATTGCCTGGATATCTGTTATTGCTCAGCTGAACTAATTTTAGATGGTAGTGCCATCTAATATTGTGATGATCACTATCCAGTATAAGGTCACTTTAATCAAACAAATATCTTAGTTTAAAAATCCATTGCTGCTTAACCCAACACCAAAAGGTTGCAAGTAACATGACCAGCGACTCTATGATATATATCAACTGGCATCTTGTGTAACCATAGCATGTAGTATTTGTCTTGGTGCGCCATCTACTAGATTGATGTGTAAACTGAAATGAAATGTGTCAGGATAACCTGCCTGATTAGTGGCCAATGTATAGTCGGATTTTCATGCATAAGTCTTGTATATCTACAGTATATATATATATATATATATATATGTCTGTATTTATACTATATATGCATACATACTGTATACAACTCTTTGCGTTCGCAAAGTGCAATATATGTATTTATTATATATATATATATATATATATATATATATACACACACACACACACACACACAGACACACACACACACACACACACACACACACACACATATAGCCATTTTGGACTTGTACAGACACAACAGTTTTATTTTATGTATAGATGTTTCCTGCCAAGCTGTTATTTTAAAATTCATGTAAAGTGGCAATATTTTTGTACTATTTTGTAACAGCAGATAGTTAGCTAGCCCATAGATGTTTGTTGACCACATATCTTGAACTGTCACTGGTTAAAATGTAGACATCTATAGGGGGGGAATTCAAATGTTTGAAAAGTCAGTTGGGTGTCTGTTTTTTCCTATCTAATACACAGGAAAAAACAGACACCCAACTGACTTTTCAAACATTTGAATTTCCCCCTTAATGTCAACACAGAAACAGAATTGTTGATATTGTCATAATGTTGACATTTCCATGAGGCTTAAAGTTAGCTTTAGGGTTAGTTAGCACTAGGAAAGAACACCACCAAGGTTGTCTACCTGGCGCTAGATGAGGGGGTTCACCACAGCTGCTAAACAACAAGGGGTTGGTAAGACCCCAAAGATGTTTTTCTGTGTGTTAGTTAGCACTAGGGTTACCATTAGGGTTAGGGTTGCAAATAGGGAAAAAAAACAGTATGTCAACATAACATCCATGTCAACTTGCTGAATGTCGACCTGTCTGACATTGACATAATGAACATGCTGAAATGTTCAATGTCAACATCACAACTATGTTGTTGACATAATGAATGTCAATAGTGTGACTGTCAAACATATATACTGAACCCAATTAAATACATACCCATATGCCATATCTTAATTGATGAGGAACACATTGCTTTGATTAGTAGGACCAGTGTTAAGGATTTTCTATTTAATTATAGTCTTAGTCGCTTATGTAAAATTGTAGTTAGTTTAAAGTCACATTTTAGTCTTTTCTCTTTTTTTACTTTGTTTTAGTCAAGATTTAGTTAGTGGATCTCAGTTTTCATGTGAGTCTAATTTTAGTCATTACTTTTGCAGTTTAATGATACTGTAATGGATTTTAAAGTAGAACTTTTCTCTAAAATTCCTTTGAGAAGTTAGCATACTTTTACCGATGTGTTTAGAAA
The DNA here is from genome assembly GCF_028390025.1 of Pseudophryne corroboree. NCBI lineage: Eukaryota > Metazoa > Chordata > Amphibia > Anura > Myobatrachidae > Pseudophryne > Pseudophryne corroboree. The sequence continues at coordinate 706,073,380 of NC_086447.1, forward strand.
TCTAGGCTCAGCTGGCTGAGAATGTATTACATACTAGGCGGCAGACCCGGCGGTACCCGCTCAGCAAAGGGATGCAGTGCAGGTAGGCGCCGCACCAGACAGGCGCTCTGCCTGCCCTGCATCCCTTTGCTGTGCCGCCCTGTCTCCCCCTGCAGCTGCCGGCTGCTGTGCCTATCACACTGTACAGGCAGCGGCGCCGGCAGCTAGAAGCCTCCCCCTACTCTCCCTGCAGTGTCCGTAGCCTGGCCAAAAAGGGGGTGGAGCTAGATTAAACTGGGGGGTGGGGCTACATGGGACCAGGCTGCAGTCTATTCACAGGATGATGAGCAGCTCCAGCAGCTCCAGCAGCCAGACTTCTTTAGGTGAGTGAATGGAAAGAGAGTGAGCAAGAGAATGTGTGTGTGTGTGTGTGTGTGTGTGTGTGTGTGTGTGACTGGGCAGTGTTTAAGCGTCACTACTACAGGGGATGTTGTATGCATAATCATCACTACTACTAGGGGGCGTTGTGTGTAAGCATCACTACTACTAGGGGGCGTTGTATGTAAGCGTCACTACTTCAGGGGGCGTTGTATGCGTTAACATCACTACTACTAGGGGGCGTTGTGTGTAAGCATCACTACTACAGGGTGTGTGTGTAAGCATCTCTACTACAGGGGGCATTGTGTGTAAGCATCACTACTACAGGGGGCATTGTATGCATAAGCATCACTACTACAGGGGGCGTTGTGTGTAAGCATCACTACTACAGGGGGCGTTGTGTGTAAGCATCAGTACTACAGGGGGCGTTGTGTGCGTAAGCATCACTACTACTAGGGGGTGTTGTGTGTTTAAGCGTCACTACTATAGGGGGCGTGGTGTGTAAGCGTCACTACTAGAGGGGGCGTTGTGTGTAAGCGTAACTACTACAGGGAGCATTGTGTGTTTAAGCGTCAGTACTAAAGGAGGCCTTTACAGGGGGTGTTGTGTGTTTAAGCATCACTACTACAGAGGGCGTTGTGTGTGTAAGCGTAACTACTACAGGGGGAATTGTGTGTAAGTGTCACTGCTACAGGGGGCACTGTCCCTTTGTAAAGTATGGGAGGCGCAAATTTATAGTTTGCAGGGTGGCGCCAAACACCCTAGCACCGGCCCTGTTGGCCGGTATTCAAATGATATATCACTTGCGCTAGGGGTAGGATGAGGAGTTCCGGATTTCTGTAGAATGTTGTCCAATATTCCCCACAATCGTCCATACAAAAGAAAATCATAAAATACAAACAATAATGTAATAACATCGGATCACAGACACCACACGTGCAGGATCAAAATGTGGGATGGGTGAAATAGTCCAGTCACCAATAGTATCGCCTATAGTAATCAGGTTTTGTTGCGTAACTGGTTGGTTGCCTCACTGATGCAAGGGTAGCGAGCTGAAATTATTATATCATGACTGTCAACAGAAACAGAATGAGTGTGGAAGGGGGTATAGTACTCCCATATATCATATACAAACTAATGCCTTTATTTTGTTAGAACAAACAAGTGCAATACACAATTGTTCATGGCAGACCATATTTATTTTCTGCAAATATCTAGAATACATAATTGTTCTTTAGAAATTTAAAACCCTACTTCTAGTGTTAATTTTGACAAGGATTTAAAATTTGTTTTAGTCTCAGTCAATCTTTTTTGCTTTGTTTTAGTCAGTGTATCTCAGTTTTCATTTTAGTCTAATTTAGTAAAATTTAAGTCCTTAATTAAACTGTCGATGAATACTTTAGTCAAATTTTTTGTCAACAAAATGAACCAAAAATAGATCACTTATAGAAATCAGTCTTCCTAAATTATGGTAAAATGATTCATAAATAACTTTGCAAGTTTAATGTTTTTTTTTAGAATAATTGTATTGACCTCAACATAATACTGTCAGGAAAATAATATCATATTGACATTTACTATACATTTGTGGACAGAAAATAATTTATGACAAGTATAATCTAAAAAGTAAAGTCATATATATCTAAAATTATTGCAATCTGGGTCCTCATAAAGAAAATCCCTGTGCATTGATAAAATGTATTTGTTGTGGCTACCATGGAAAAAGAATTGTTGGTTAGATTTAAAGCCATTCTCGAAAACTATACGACTTCTCATGAGCTATGCTGAAGAGTATTTGGTTTTATGATATCATGCAAGCCTAAGGAGTAAATTATTGAGCAGCTGCAGAAGTAAAATATGGCTGACTGTTTTTTATGTCATCCACCTAGAGAATTTAGCTCAGCACCTGCTTTGTAAAGCATTCCAAGTAAACACTCTAAGAGTACCTGGATTTCAGCACTGAAAGACAAGTCCACTTAGTATGTATTTCTCAGATTTTTCATTATTTAATTTAAATTATAACAAATTAGCTGATAAAAAATACTTTGTGTTTTTTTTGTAATTTTTTTGTAATTTTTTTTTGCCTTTTTGCAAAGTACTGTGTGCCTGCTTTGGTCCACACTGAGCCACTGCGGATGGTGCAGTCAAAGTGATATGAGTTTATTCATTATTGCTAGCTAGCCTATATTACTATTGTAAGATACTGTATATGGAGTTTTTTTCATCAAACCTTCTATATAAAACTGTCAGGAACTTGCCTTTTGTAAACAGTCATACAAACATGCATTTTTGAAGCTACAACAACCAATAGGCCATCAAATGTCTTTTTTTCATAGAATTGCTATTTTTTTCCACAGAATTAGTAATTCTTCAATTGATGATAGTTGGATGTGATAGTTTCCAGTCTTCAAAACTTTAGTTATTTTGCTCATTGGTTAGGTCATGAAATAAGTTTTTGGTGTATGTAATTGTATATGCTGTGACGAAGTGTTGGGCAGTTCTGGGGTCACATACGTTCTCCTGCAAGCTGTCACTTGCAGTTCCTTACTCCTTCCTTTGTTGTCATATTTATTTATTTGCTTGTAATGATTTTTATAAGGCCTGATGGTATGCTTTTACAGCTAGATGTCTCTTGAATAAATGTATTTGTTTAACTCAAAACTGAGATTAGTGTTAAAGTGTAACCTTTGTGAAGTTTAGAGAGTCATCCAATGCAGCAAGTAAAGGTTGCCTATCACTGCTCTAATATAAAATAGTTAGTACAGCTGTGAATATTTATAATGCAATAAATGAGCTGGGTCACAGGTCAGTCCTCTTGTACAGTATATAACCCAAGGGTCTGTTACCTTTGTCCTGTCATTTTAGACAACTACACTATACATTATATATATTTAGCCAAAGCCCTTTGATGCTATATGAAATGGGATAACAATGGATTAATGAGACAATGAATGAGTTATAGTATATAAAATAGTAGATTACTAAGGTTAGAGTACTAAAAATACATGTCAAGTGTTTAATTGGGAGAAAGTGAGGTTGTATGGGAATGTGGTAGCTAGAAGGAAATAAAAGGTATGCAGTGATGGTTAAATCAAAGTACAAAGGAGTGAGGAGAAATATAAGAACACTTGTGGAAGGGGGGGGGGGGGGTTGGAGAAGTTTGTGGAGTAGAGGGACAAATGTAAATGGAGGATAAATTAAAAAGTTTTAAAAGGTATATAGGTGTGGGGGTAATGAGAGTGTTAGGGGTCAAAGAGGACAAGAGGATATGTATTTGTATGTTGTTCTAGTATGATATTTAAAACTGTGATGTAAATAGGTAGTATGAAGGAGGAAGGAGTCAGGTACATCAATTTGTAAAAGAAGGTGAATTACACTGTAGTCAGATAGGATGCATTAGAAAGCCACACATTATAATTAGAGATGTGCACCGGAAATTTTTCGGGTTTTGTGTTTTGGTTTTGGATTCGGTTCCGCGGCCTTGTTTTGGATTCGGACGCATTTTGGTAAAACCTCCCTTAAAAATTTTTGTCGGTTTCAGGTGTGTTTTGGATTCGGGTGTTTTTTCTCAAAAAACCCTCAAAAACAGCTTAAATCATAGAATTTGGGGGTAATTTTGATCCCATAGTATTATTAACCTCAATAACCATCATTTCCACTCATTTCCAGTCTATTCTGAACACCTCACACCTCACAATATTATTTTTAGTCCTAAAATTTGCACCGAGGTCGCTGGATAACTAAGCTAAGCGACCCAAGTGGCCAACACAAACACCTGGCCCATCTAGGAGTGGCACTGCAGTGTCAGACAGGATGGCACTTAAAAAAATTGGCCCAAATCATCACATGATGCAAAGATAAATAAAAAAAAAGAGGTGCAAGATGTAATTGTCCTTGGGCCCTCAATGGGCCCTCCCACCCACCCTTATGTTTTATAAACAGGACATGCACACTTTAACAAACCCATCATTTCAGCGAAAGGGTCTGCCACATGACTGCAGCTGAAATGCCTGGTTGGTTTGGGCCCCCACCAAAAAAGAAGCAATCAATCTCTCCTTGCACAAACTGGTTCTACAGAGGCAAGATGTTGACCTCATCATCATCCTGCGATTCCTCACCCCTTTCAGTGTGTACATCCCCCTCCTCACAAAATATTAATTTGTCCCCACTGGAATCCACCATCACAGGTCCATGTGTACTTTCTGGAGGCAATTGCTGGTAAATGTCTCCACGGAGGAATTGATTATAATTCATTTTGATGAACATCATCTTCTCCACATTTTCTGGAAGTAACCTCGTACACCGATCGCTGAAAAGGTGACCGGCTGCACTAAACACTCTTTCGGAGTACACACTGGAGGGGGGGCAATTTAGGTAAAATAAAGCCAGTTTGTGCAAGGGCCTCCAAATTGCCTCTTTTTCCTGCCAGTATACGTACGGACTGTCTGATGTGCCTACTTGAATGCTGTCACTCATATAATCCTCCACCATTCTTTCAATATACACACAGACACACTAGTTTTACAGACCCAGCATATACTGGGTGACCTCAGTCCCCACCCCCGTGCTTGGCTCCACCCAGTTCTGGAAACCCTCCCATGCAAATCCTGCGTTTGCCATTGAATGTAGGCTTTAAACCTGGGATCGAGCACGGTGGCCAAAATGTAGTGCTCTGATTTCAACAGATTGACCACCCGTGAATCCTGGTTAAGCGAATGAAGGGCTCTATCCACAAGTCCCACATGCCTAGCGGAATCGCTCCGTTTTAGCTGCTCCTTCAATCTCTCCAGCTGCTTCTACAAAAGCCTGATGAGGGGAATGACCTGACTCAGGCCGGCAGTTTCTGAACTGACTTCACGTGTGGCAAGTTCAAAGGGTTGCAGAACCTTGCACAACATTGAAATCATTCTCCACTGCGCTTGAGTCAGGTGCATTCCCCCTCCTTTGCCTATATCGTAGGCAGATATATAGGCTTGAATGGCCTTTTGCTGCTCCTCCATCCTCTGAAGCATATAGAGGGTTGAATTCCACCTCATTACCACCTCTTGCTTCAGCTGATGGCGGGGAATGTTCAGGAGTGTTTGCTGGTGCTCCAGTCTTTGGCACGCGGTGGCTGAATGCCGAAAGTGGCCCGCAATTCTTTGGGCCACCGACAGCATCTCTTGCATGCCCCTGTCATTTTTGTAAAAATTCTGCACCACCAAATTCATTGTATGTGCAAAACATGGGACATGCTGGAATTTGCCCACATGTAATGCACGCACAATATTGGTGGCATTGTCCGATGTCACAAAACCCCAGGAGAGTCCAGTTGGGGCAAGCCAATCTGCGATGATGTTCCTCAGTTTCCGTAAGAGGTTGTCAGTTGTGTGCCTCTTATGGAAAGCGGTGATACAAAGCGTAGCCTGCCTAGGAACAAGTTGGTGTTTGGGAGATGCTGCTACTAATGCAACCGCTGCAGTTGTTGCTGCGGGAGGCAATACATCTACCCAGTGGGCTGTCATAGTCATGTAGTCCTTAGTCTGCCCTGCTCCACTTGTCCACATGTCCGTGGTTAAGTGGACATTGGGTACCACTGCATTTTTTAGGACACTGGTGACTCTTTTTCTGATGTCTGTGTACATTCTCTGTATCGCCTGCCTAGAGAAGTGGAACCAAGATGGTATTTGGTACCGGGGACAAACTACCTCAATAAATTCCCTGTGAACCAATGGCGAATTCCGGATGCACATCTAACACCAACACAGCTGTCAAGGCCTGAGTTATCCACTTTGCAACAGGATGACTGCTGTGATATTTCATCTTCCTCGCAAAGGACTGTTCGACAATCAATTGCTTGCTGGAAGTAGTACAAGTGGTCTTCCGACTTCCCCTCTGGGATGATGATCGACTCCCAGCAGCAACAACAGCAGTGCCAGCAGCAGTAGGCGTTACACGCAAGGATCCATCTGAGAAATCCCAGTCAGGAGAGGACTCGTCAGACTTGGCAGTGACATGGCCTGCAGGACTATTGGCGTTCCTGTCAAAGGAGGAAATTGACACTGAGGGAGTTGGTGGTGTGGTTTGCAGGAGCTTGGGTACAAGAGGAAGAAGGGATTTAGTTGTCAGTGGACTGCTTCCGCTGTCGCCCAAAGTTTTTGAACTTGTCAATGACTTCTGATGAATGCACTCCAGGTGACTTATAAGGGAGGATGTTCCTAGGTGGTTTACGTCCTTACCCCTACTTATTACAGCTTGACAAAGGCAACACATGGCTTGACACCAGTTGTCCGCATTTCTGTTGAAATAATTCCACACCGAAGAGGTGATTTTTTTGGGTATTTTGACCAGGCATGTCAATGGCCTTATTCATCACATGGACAACAGGTGTTTCCCCTGGTGCCTGACTTAAACAAACCACCTCTCCATCAGAATCCTCCTGGTCAATTTCCCCCTCAGCGCCAGCAACACCCATATCCTCATCCTGGTGTACTTCAACAGTGACATCTTCAATTTGAATATCAGGAACTTGACTGTTGGTTGGGTGCTCCTTCCAGCACTAGATAGATACCATATACCACTGTGAATGGAATGATGATGACCTATGTACAGTGACAGGACACTACCACAGCACCCTACAGCAGCAAGATGCAGCACAAGACACTGGACTTTTAGTCACCACAATGCAGCACTGACACTGAGCACAGATATTAAGCACTGTTCAGGATACTAGAAGTTACACGGAGCTGCAAGATACAGCAGTGGACTACTGTACTGTACTACTATATACTGGTGGTCACAACAATGCAGCACTGTACTACTATATACTGGTAACAACAATGCAGCAGATATTGAGCACTGATCAGGAGAATAGAACTGAGTCTGACACGGAGCTGCAAGATACAGCAATGCACTACTGTACTGTACTACTATATACTGGTGGTCACCACAATGCAGCACTGTACTACTATATACTGGTGGTCACGACAATGCAGCACAGATATTGAACACTGACCAGGAGAATAGAAGTGACACGGAGCAGCAAGATACAGCAATGGCCTACTGTACTGTACTACTATATACTGGTGCTCACCACAATGCAGCACTGTACTACTATATACTGGTCACAACAATGCAGCAGATATTGAGCACTGATCAGGAGAATAGAACTGAGTCTAACAAGGAGCTGCAAGATACTGCAATGGACTGCTGTACTGTACTTCTATATATTGGTGGTCACCACAATGCAGCACTGTACTACTATAAACTGGTGGTCACCACAATGCAGCACAGATATTGAGGACTGATCAGGAGAATAGAAGTGACACAGAGCAGCAAGATACAGCAATGGCCTACTGTACTGTACTACTATATACTGGTAGTCAAAACAATGCAGCACTGTACTACTATATACTGGTCACAACAATGCAGCAGATATTGAGCACTGATCAGGAGAATAGAACTGAGTCTGACACGCTGCAAGATACAGCAATGGACTACTGTACTGTACTACTATATACTCGTGGTCACCACAATGCAGCACTGTACTAATATATACTGGTGGTCACCACAATGCAGCAGATATTGAGCTCTGATCAGGAGAATAGAAGTCCTAAAATTTGCACCAAGGTCGCTGGATGGCTAAGCTAAGCAACACAAGTGGCCGACACAAACACCTGGCCCATCTAGTAGTGGCACTGCAGTGTCAGGCAGGATGGCACTTCAAAAATATAGTCCCCAAAAAGCACATGATGCAAAGAAAAAAAGAGGCTCACCAAGGTCTCTGTGTGACTAAGTTAAGCGACACAAGTGGCCGACACAAACACCTGGCCCATCTAGGAGTGGCACTGCAGTGTCAGACAGGATGGCACTTCAAAAAAATAGTCCCCAAACAGCACATGATGCAAAGAAAAAAAGAGGTGCACCAAGGTCGCTGTGTGACTAAGCTAAGCAACACAAGTGGCCGACACAAAAACCTGGCCCATCTAGGAGTGGCACTGCAGTGTCTGACAGGATGGCATTTCAAAAAAATTGTCCCAAAACAGCACATGATGCAAAGAAAAAAAGAGGCGCACCAAGGTCGCTGTGTGACTAAGCTAAGCGACACAAGTGGCCGACACAAACACCTGGCCCATCTAGGAGTGGCACTGCAGTGTCAGATAGGATGGCACTTAAAAAAATAGTCCGCAAACAGCACATGATGCAAAGAAAAAAAGAGGTGCACCAAAGTCGCTGTGTGACTAAGCTAAGTGACCCAAGTGGCCGACACAAACACCTGGCCCATCTAGGAGTGGCCCTGCAGTTTTCTAGCGAGAGGATGAGTGCTTCCATCCTCATGTGAATCTGAACCACTAGCCATGAACATAGGCCAAGGCCTAAGCCGTTCCTTGCCACTCCATGTCGTAAGTTACGCTTCTCATCAGACGCTTTTAATTTGGATTTTTGGGTCATTTAACTGAACTTTTGTTTTTTGGATTTTACATGCTCTCTACTATGACATTGGGCATCGGCCTTGGCAGACGACGTTGATGGCATTTCATCATCTCGGCCATGACTAGTGGCAGCAGCTTCAGCACGAGGTGGAAGTGGATCTTGATCTTTCCCTATTTTAACCTCCACATTTTTGTTCTCCTTTTTTAATGTGTGGAATTATATGCCAGTATCAATAGCAATGGCCTACTACTATATATACTGCGCACAACTGAAATGCACCACAGGTATGGATGGATAGTATACTTGACGACACAGAGGTAGGTAGAGCAGTGGCCTTCCGTACCATACTGCTATATATACTGGTGGTCACTGTCAGCAAACTGCAAAACTGAAATGCACCACAGGTATAGAATCTAGATGGATAGTATACTTGACGACACAGAGGTAGGTAGAGCAGTGGCCTTCCGTACCGTACTGCTATATATACTGGTGGTCACTGTCAGCAAACTGCAAAACTAAAATGCACCACAGGTATAGAATCTAGATGGATAGTATACTTGACACACAGAGGTAGGTAGAGCAGTGGCCTTCCGTACCGTACTGCTATATATGCTGGTGGTCACTGTCAGCAAACTGCAAAACTAAAATGCACCACAGGTATAGAATCTAGATGGATAGTATACTTGACGACACAGAGGTAGGTAGAGCAGTGGCCTTCCGTACCGTACTGCTATATATACTGGTGGTCACTGTCAGCAAACTGCAAAACTAAAATGCACCACATGTATAGAATCTAGATGGATAGTATACTTGACGACACAGAGGTAGGTAGAGCAGTGGCCTTCCGTACCGTACTGCTATATATACTGGTGGTCACTGTCAGCAAACTGCAAAACTAAAATGCATCACAGGTATAGAATCTAGATGGATAGTATACTTGACGACACAGAGGTAGGTAGAGCAGTGGCCTTCCGTACCGTACTGCTATATATACTGGTGGTCACTGTCAGCAAACTGCAAAACTAAAATGCACCACAGGTATAGAATCTAGATGGATAGTATACTTGACGACACAGAGGTAGGTAGAGCAGTGGCCTTCCGTGCCATACTGCTATATATACTGGTGGTCACTGTCAGCAAACTGCAAAACTAAAATGCACCACAGGTATAGAATCTAGATGGATAGTATACTTGACGACACAGAGGTAGGTAGAGCAGTGGCCTTCCGTACCGTACTGTTATATATACTGGTGGTCACTGTCAGCAAACTGCAAAACTAAAATGCACCACAGGTATAGAATCAAGATGGATAGTATACTTGACGACACAGAGGTAGGTAGAGCAGTGGCCTTCCATACCGTACTGCTATATATACTGGTGGTCACTGTCAGCAAACTGCAAAACTAAAATGCACCACATGTATAGAATCTAGATGGATAGTATACTTGATGACACAGAGGTAGGTAGAGCAGTGGCCTTCCGTACCGTACTGCTATATATACTGGTGGTCACTGTCAGCAAACTGCAAAACTAAAAAGCACCACAGGTATAGAATCTAGATGGATAGTATACTTGACGACACAGAGGTAGGTAGAGCAGTGGCCTTCCATACCGTACTGCTATATATACTGGTGGTCACTGTCAGCAAACTGCAAAACAAAAATACACCACAGGTATAGAATCTAGATGGATAGTATACTTGACGACACAGAGATACGTAGAGCAGTGGCCTTCCATACCGTACTGCTATATATACTGGTGGTCTCTGTCAGCAAACTGCAAAACTAAAATGCACCACAGGTATAGAATCTAGATGGATAGTAAACTTGACGACACAGAGGTAGGTAGAGCAGTGGCCTTCCGTACCGTACTGCTATATATACTGGTGGTCACTGTCAGCAAACTGCAAAACTAAAATGCACCACAGGTATAGAATCTAGATGGATAGTATACTTGACGACACAGAGGTAGGTAGAGCAGTGGCCTTCCGTACTGCTATATATACTTGTGGTCACTGTCAGCAAACTGCAAAACTAAAATGCACCACAGGTATAGAATCTAGATGGATAGTATACTTGACGACACAGAGGTAGGTAGAGCAGTGGCCTTCCGTACCGTACTGCTATATATACTGGTGGTCACTGTCAGCAAACTGCCAAACTAAAATGCACCACAGGTATAGAATCTAGATGTATAGTATACTTGAAAACACAGAGGTAGGTAGAGCAGTGGCCTTCCGTACCGTACTGCTATATATACTGGTGGTCACTGTCAGCAAACTGCAAAACGAAAATGCACCACAGGTATAGAATTTAGATGGATAGTATACTTGACGACACAGAGGTATGTAGAGCAGTGGCCTTCCGTACCGTACTGCTATATATACTGGTGGTCACTGTCAGCAAACTTGCAAAACTAAAATGCACCACAGGTATAGAATCTAGATGATGACACAGAGCTAGGTAGAGCAGTGGCCTTCTGTACCGTACTGCTATATGTACTGGTGGTCACAGTCAGCAAACTGCAAAACTACAATGCACCACAGGTACAGAATGTAGATGGATAGTATACTTGACGACACCGAGGTAGGTAGAGCAGTGGCCCTCCGTACCATACTGCTATATATACTGGTGGTCACTGTCAGCAAACTGCAAAACTAAAATGTACCACAGGTATAGAATCTAGATGGATAGTATACTTGACGACACAGAGGTAGCTAGAGCAGTGGCCTTCCGTACCGTACTGCTATATATACTAGTGGTCACTGTCAGCAAACTGCAAAACTAAAATGCACCACAGGTATAGAATCTAGATGGATAGTATACTTGACGACACAGAGGTAGGTAGAGCAGTGGCCTTCCGTACCGTACTGTTATATATACTGGTGGTCACTGTCAGCAAACTGCAAAACTAAAATGCACCACAGGTATAGAATCAAGATGGATAGTATACTTGACGACACAGAGGTAGGTAGAGCAGTGGCCTTCCATACCGTACTGCTATATATACTGGTGGTCACTGTCAGCAAACTGCAAAACTAAAATGCACCACATGTATAGAATCTAGATGGATAGTATACTTGATGACACAGAGGTAGGTAGAGCAGTGGCCTTCCGTACCGTACTGCTATATATACTGGTGGTCACTGTCAGCAAACTGCAAAACTAAAATGCACCACAGGTATAGAATCTAGATGGATAGTATACTTGACGACACAGAGGTAGGTAGAGCAGTGGCCTTCCATACCGTACTGCTATATATACTGGTGGTCACTGTCAGCAAACTGCAAAACAAAAATGCACCACAGGTATAGAATCTAGATGGATAGTATACTTGACGACACAGAGATACGTAGAGCAGTGGCCTTCCATACCGTACTGCTATATATACTGGTGGTCTCTGTCAGCAAACTGCAAAACTAAAATGCACCACAGGTATAGAATCTAGATGGATAGTAAACTTGACGACACAGAGGTAGGTAGAGCAGTGGCCTTCCGTACCGTACTGCTATATATACTGGTGGTCACTGTCAGCAAACTGCAAAACTAAAATGCACCACAGGTATAGAATCTAGATGGATAGTATACTTGACGACACAGAGGTAGGTAGAGCAGTGGCCTTCCGTACTGCTATATATACTTGTGGTCACTGTCAGCAAACTGCAAAACTAAAATGCACCACAGGTATAGAATCTAGATGGATAGTATACTTGACGACACAGAGGTAGGTAGAGCAGTGGCCTTCCGTACCGTACTGCTATATATACTGGTGGTCACTGTCAGCAAACTGCAAAACTAAAATGCACCACAGGTATAGAATCTAGATGTATAGTATACTTGAAAACACAGAGGTAGGTAGAGCAGTGGCCTTCCGTACCGTACTGCTATATATACTGGTGGTCACTGTCAGCAAACTGCAAAACGAAAATGCACCACAGGTATAGAATTTAGATGGATAGTATACTTGACGACACAGAGGTATGTAGAGCAGTGGCCTTCCGTACCGTACTGCTATATATACTGGTGGTCACTGTCAGCAAACTTGCAAAACTAAAATGCACCACAGGTATAGAATCTAGATGATGACACAGAGCTAGGTAGAGCAGTGGCCTTCTGTACCGTACTGCTATATGTACTGGTGGTCACAGTCAGCAAACTGCAAAACTACAATGCACCACAGGTACAGAATGTAGATGGATAGTATACTTGACGACACCGAGGTAGGTAGAGCAGTGGCCCTCCGTACCATACTGCTATATATACTGGTGGTCACTGTCAGCAAACTGCAAAACTAAAATGTACCACAGGTATAGAATCTAGATGGATAGTATACTTGACGACACAGAGGTAGCTAGAGCAGTGGCCTTCCGTACCGTACTGCTATATATACTAGTGGTCACTGTCAGCAAACTGCAAAACTAAAATGCACCACAGGTATAGAATCTAGATGGATAGTATACTTGATTACACAGAGGTAGGTAGAGCAGTGGCCTTCCGTACCATACTGCTATATATACTGGTGGTCACTGTCAGCAACCTGCAAAACTAAAATGCACCACAGGTATAGAATCTAGATGGATAGTATACTTGACGACACAGAGGTAGCTAGAGCAGTGGCCTTCCATACCGTACTGCTATATATACTGGTGGTCACTGTCAGCAAACTGCAAAACTAAAATGCACCACAGGTATAGAATCTAGATGGATAGTATACTTGACGACACAGAGGTAGGTAGAGCAGTGGCCTTCCGTACCGTACTGCTATATATACTGGTGGTCACTGTCAGCAAACTGCAAAACTAAAATGCACCACAGGTATAGAATCTAGATGGATAGTATACTTGACGACACAGAGGTAGGTAGAGCAGTGGCCTTCCGTACCGTACTGCTATATATACTGGTGGTCACTGTCAGCAAACTGCAAAACTAAAATGCACCACAGGTATAGAATCTAGATGGATAGTATACTTGACGACACAGAGGTAGGTAGAGCAGTGGCCTTCCGTACCGCACTGCTATATATACTGGTGGTCACTGTCAGCAAACTGCAAAACTAAAATGCACCACAGGTATAGAATCTAGATGGATAGTATACTTGACGACACAGAGGTAGGTAGAGCAGTGGCCTTCCGTACCGTACTGCTATATATACTGGTGGTCACTGTCAGCAACTGCAAAACTAAAATCCACCACAGGTATAGAATCTAGATGGATAGTATACTTGACGACACAGAGGTAGGTAGAGCAGTGGCCTTCCGTACCGTACTGCTATATATATACTGGTGGTCACTGTCAGCAAAACTCTGCACTGTACTCCTCCTATAAAATACTGCTGGTCCCCAGTCCCCACAATAAAGCAGTGTGAGCACAGATATATGCAGCACACTGAGCACAGATATGGAGTGTTTTTCAGGCAGACAACGTATAATACTGGTGGTCACTGGTCAGCAAAACTCTGCACTGTACTCCTCCTATATAATACTGCTGGTCCCCAGTCCCCACAATAAAGCAGTGTGAGCACAGATATATGCAGCACACTGAGCACAGATATGGAGCGTTTTTCAGGCAGAGAACGGATAAAACTGGTGGTCACTGATCAGCAAAACTCTGCACTGTACTCCTCCTATATAATACAGCTGCCCCCCAGTCCCCACAATTAAGCAATAAGCACAAATATTTTCAGCAACATTAATAAATGGAGAGGACGCCAACCACGTCCTCTCCTTAACATTTCCAATGCACGAGTGAAAATGGCGGCGACGCGCGGCTCCTTATATAGAATCCGAATCTCGAGAGAATCCAACAGTGGGATGATGACGTTCGGGCGCGCTCGGATTAACCGAGCCATATGGGAGTATCCGAGTATGCCTCGGACTCATGTAAAATGGGTGAAGTTCGGGGGGGTTCGGTTTCCGAGGAACCGAACCCGCTCATCACTACTATAAACTGGTCGTCACCACAATGCAGCACTGAACTACTATTTACCGGTCACAACAATGCAGCAGATATTGAGCACTTATCAGCATAATAGAACTGAGTCTGACACGGAGCTGCAAGATACAGCAATGGACTACTGTACTGTACTACTATATACTGGTGGTCACCACAATGCAGCACTGTACTACTATATACTGGTGGTCACCACAATGCAGCAGATATTTAGCACTGATCAGGATACTAGAACTGAGTCTGACACGGAGCTGCAAGATACAGCAATGGCCTACTGTACTGTACTACTATATACTTGTGGTCACCACAATGCAGCACTGTACTACTATATACTGGTCACAACAATGTAGCCGATATTGAGCACTGATCAGGAGAATAGAACTGAGTCTGACATGGAGCTGCAAGATACAGCAATGGCCTACTGTACTGTACTACTATATACTGGTGGTCACCACAATGCAGCACTGTACTACTATATACTGGTGGTCACCACAATGCAGCAAAGATATTGAACACTGATCAGGAGACTAGAAGTGACACAGAGCAGCAAGATACAGCAATGGCCTACTGTACTGTACTACTATATACTGGTGCTCACCACAATGCAGCACTGTACTACTATATACTGGTCACAACAATGCAGCAGAAATTGAGCACTGACAGGAGAATAGAACTGAGTCTGACACGGAACTGCAAGATACAGCAATGGACTACTGTACTCTAATACTATATACTGGTGGTCACCACAATGCAGCACACTGAGCACAGATTTGAGCTTTTCGGGCAGAGAATGTAGCCACGTACTCTCCGCTCAATCGACAATGCACGAGTGAAAATGGCGGCAACGCGCAGCTCTTTATATGGAATCCGAATCTCGTGAGAATCCGACAGCGGGATGATGACGTTTTCCTCCGTTTGGGTTTTGCTTGTTAGGCGGGAAGAACCGAGGCTGCCTCGGACCTGTGTAAACCACGTGAAGTTCGGGAGGGTTTGGATCTCGACGAACCGAACCCGCTCATCTCTATTTATAATGGCATTGGGATAGGTCATAATAATTCAATTCAAAGCAGTATTTGGAGATTGTATAGCTAGATCTTTGCACCTCTGCAAAATAGACTTAGTCCTTAAGGTTTCAGATTTGAAATGGTGTCACTTCATGACTATCCATCATAATGAAGAATGGGAATCTAGTCAAGAAAAGTTCTAAATAATGATAAAGAATAAGAAATATAGCATGCATTTAGCACCAATGTAGACTGACTGGCTCTCATCATGTTGAAACTCATATAACGCACTTTAAAGGATTCTCTAAAACTGACAATTCTAGTTTTACAAATTGATTATTTTGTTACACACTGATTTAATGTGGTGAATCCTGAACCAATGCATTTCTAGTTTGCCACTGATAAATGATTTCACTGTACAAATATACCATCTTAGTACTGCGTGCTCCCTCTCTTTAGATATTCTTTTCCCTGTGTTTAATGCATATTTACCAGTCTCTCTGATAGTTGTTTTTAAATTACAAAACAGTTTTAAGGCAAGAATTATACAGTATTAGCTAATGGTGGCTTTACAGATGTAGCAACAGTAAAGGGGAGTAATGTTGCTATCTTGTGACTGAGAAAAATCTGGTGGGTACCTGTATATGATACAGTAGGCTCTGATTTTCTGGGATATGCGTTACCATAAAACAAATTGCTGCTTTCAATTACTGGCTACTGCTAAAATCACACCAGTTTCAGCAAATTGGAACCAACTACATATACAGTAGCCCTGGATCTTTTTCTACAGTCCTCCTTACAACCTTCTGTAGTAGTTTTTCATTAGTATGGTCAGACATCGGAAGTCTTATTGGTGTGCCAAGAGCCAGATTTTGACACCATCATAATAGATTCACTTTACCTAAATGTATTTATTCTCTTACTTTACACTTTTATAAAGATTGCATTACAGATTTTTTTTCTTTTAAAACAATACATTGATAGAGTTTAGCTGCATTAATAAGCTTCTATTTCCCATTAGATAATAACATGAATTATTTTTAAAACAAGAGACTAAAGGGGCCTACCAGTGCTGTAACTAGACATTTTAGCGCTGTGTGCATGAAACAGCATTGGTGCCTCACCCACCACCACCAAATATAAAGCAGGGCCAATGCGCGCACCAAAAATATAGGGGCGTGGCTTCATGGGGAAGGGGCATGGCCACATAGCTCTCTTTTACACAGTATGGCAGGCAGAGTTCCCTTTTACACATTAGGCAGGTAGAGTCCCCATTTTACACAGTACAGCACGTAGAGTCCCATTTTTACACAGTACGGCAGGTAGAGTCCCATTTTACACATTACGGCAGGTAGAGTTACATTTTAGACATTATGGCAGGCAGAGTCCCCCTTTTACATAGTACGACAGGTAGAGTCCCATTTTGCACATTAGGCAGGTAGAGCCCACTTTTACACATTAGGCAGGTAGTCATCTTTTCACATTAGGCAGTAGAGTCCTTTTTTACACATTATGCAGGTAGAACCCCCTTTTACACATTAGGCAGGTAAAGTCCCCCTTATACACATTAGGCAGGTGAAGTCCCCCTTATACATATTACAGCAGCAGAGTCCCTTTTTAAACATTAGGCAGCAGAGTCCCCCTTTGTTACATATTACAGCAACAGAGCTCTACACATTAGGCAGGGAGTGTAAGAGAGAGTGAGAGAGTGTGTGTGTATTTCAGCAACAGAGCTCTACTCATTAGGCAGGGAGTGTGAGAGAGAGTGAGAGAGCGGTGGCTCATTTAACGGAGCTGCCACCTGCTATAGCGCTTCCACTCCTTCCTCATTGCTGGTGGCGGGTCTCACAGGCGGAGCAGCGGCAGCTCATTTAACGGAGCTGCCACCTGCAGTAGCACTTCCACTCCCTCTCCATTGCCAGCGGAGGGTCTTACAGGCGGAATTACTGCACGGAGGCTGTGTAACCACAAATGGCGCTTGCCACACTGCTCCCTGTCCCTTACAGAGGCGGCTGCGGGAGACAATCGCTGACACCCAGCAGAACTTACACAACTACCTCACTGACTAAAACAGCCTTACATGGGGGTGTGCTGCCAAATGCTGCGCGTTCAGTGCAGTTTAGCTGTGGGCAAGGCACCACTGGCACACACCTAGTTACGGCTCTGGGGCCTACACACGGTGCTATATATCTACCGATATGGACTACATAGTCCATATCGGTAGATAACACAGTGCACTTCGCAATGTGTGTAAACAGCTTGTGATGCCGTTATGCGGTCCTGTGGGATTCTGTGTGCAGGCATGGCCAATATTGACTATATCGGTGGTTCATGCCTCCGGCCACAATATAGTCAATATCGGCCGTTAATCTGTATCGCACCGTGTGTAGGTGACATAACAGTCATTTATTTTAGAAGTACTATAGAAAATATTTATAAAAACATACATAAGGAGTGGAGCTATTTAATTAGCCAGAATTCTGGAACTAACAGGAAATCAGTGCTTGAATAAACTGTAATGTTGGAACTACTACTGTATGAAACTTACAGTTTATATAATTTATTGCATTGATTCGTAAGAGTTGATTCATAAGCCATTGCAATAAAGCCATTACAGTTTATATAATTTATTGCATTGATTCATAAACCATTTTTGCATGTTAGTATATAAATAATACCTGCATTTTAGAACTAAAGATGTGCGCTGACCCTCAATTTTGTTTTTGCAAAAAGCACCCGCAGTGTTGTTTTGGATTTTATTTTTATTTTTAAAAGTTATAATCATGTACTTGGACCTATTTTTGTTCCTATAGCATTAATAACATCAATAACCTTCATTTCAGGTCATTTACAGTCAATTTTGACAATAAAAATGGCACCTAAAAAATTCCAATATGCAACCCAAAAAAATTAAACTTGGATTTAAAATTGAGATCCAACACTATGGGAAAATCCAAAATCATGACTCAATTTGACCCAGAATCTCAAGAGATCCAAATCGGAACTCAGTTTGACTTGGTTCCCCTAAAATCGGGTTTGGCCAGATTTTTGAAAAACTGAACCGCACATCTCTAATTAAAACATGTTCTCATATACAGTATGTTCTACAACAGGTGGATATAAACAGACAAGAGGTCAGAGTGCCCTGCCTGCAAGCTTACAATTTATTGAAAAAAAATATGAGTTTGACATACTGTAGGAAGTTACAGTATATGCCACAGAATTCACATTGGTACAACAAGACTGCAATGGCACAAGTGCTTTCTGGGGTTATATCTTCCAGTGGCAGGGCAATATTTGTTTGAGAATTGTTTAAAAATATTTTTTGTTGAATAAATTTAATTTTTCTGACAATTATTCAGTACAGTTTTAATTGGACAAAAAATGGTGCAAAAATGTTATCTTAACTAAAGAGGTGAGTTTTCAGGGAATGCTTGAAGAATTGAAGCCTCAGGTGAAAGTCTTATTGCGTGTGGTAGGACATTCCAAAGACTGGATGCAGCCTGCGGAAAGTGCTATATACAGTGCATCCAGAAAGTATCCACAATGCTTCAGTTTTTCCACATTTTGTTATGTTACAGCCTTATTCCAAACTGGAATAAATTCATTTTCCCCCTCAAAATTCTACACACAATACCCCATAATGACAACGTGAAAAAAGTTTTTGAGATTTTTACAGATTTATTAAAAATAAAAAACGAAGAAATCACATGTTCATAAGTATTCACAGCCTTTGCCATGAAACTCAAAATTGAGCTGAGGTGCATCCTGTTTCAACTGATCATCCTTGAGATGTTCCTGCAGCTTATTTGAAGTCCACCTTTGGTAAATTCAGTTGATTGGACATGATTTGGAAAGGCACACACCTGTCTATATAAGGCACCACACTTGACAGTGCATGTCTGAGCACAAACCAAGCAAGAAGTCAAAGAATTGTCTGTAGACCTCAGAGACAGGATTGTCTCGAGGCACAAATCTGGGGAAGGGTACAGAAAAATATCTGCTGCTTTGAAGGTCCCAATGAGCACAGTGGTCTCCATCATATGTAAATGGAAGAAGTTCGGAACCACCAGTACTCTTCCTAGAGCTCACCGGCCGTCTAAACTGAGCAATTGGGGGAGAAGGGCCCTAGTCAGAGAGGTGACCAAGAAACGGATGGTCACTCTGTCAGAGCTACAGTATTCCTCTGTGGGGAAAGGGGGAAGACAACCATCTCTGTAGCAATCCACCAATCAGGCCTGTATAGTAGAGTGGCCAGACAGAAGCCACTCCTTAGTAAAAAGCACATGGCAGCCTGCCCGGAGTTTGCCAAAATGCACCTGAAGGACTCTAAGACCATGAGAAGCAAAATTCTCTGGTCTGATGAGACAAAGATTGAACTCTTTGAATGCCAGGCATCATGTTTGGAGGAAACCAGGCACCGCTCATCACCAGACTAATACCATCCCTACAGTGAAGCATGGTGTTGGCAACATCATGCTGTGGGGATGTTTTTCAGCAGCACGAACTGGGAGACTAGTCAGGATAGATGGAAAGATGAATGCAGCAATGTACAGAGACATCCTGGATGATAACCTGCTCCACAGCGCTCTTGACCTCAGACTGGGGTGATGGTTCATCTTTCAGCAGGACAACGACCCTATGCACACAGCCAAGATATCAAAGGAGTGGCTTCAGGACAACTCTGTGAATGTCCCTGAGTGGCCCAGCAAGAGCCCAGACTTGAATCCGATTGAACATCTCTGAAGAGATTTAAAAATGGCTGTGCACTTACGCTTCCCATCCAACCTGATGGAGCTTGAGATGTGCTGTAAAGAGGAATGGGCGAAACTGTCCAAAGATAGGTGTGCCAAGCTTGTGGCATCATATTCAAAAAGACTTGAGGCTGTAATTGCTGCCAAAGGTGCATCAACAAAGTATTGAGCAAAGGCTGGAAATACGTATGTACATGTGATTTCTTAGTTTTGTATTTTTAATAAATTTGAAAAAATCTCAGATACACTTTTTTCACGTTGTCATTATGGGGTATTGTGTGTAGAATTTTGAGGGATAAAATGACTTTATTCCACTTTGTAATAAGGCTGTAACATAACAAAATGTGGAAAAAGTGAAGCACTGTGAATGCTTTCTGGATACACTGTATGTCAGAGAATACCTTAGAATACACTTATGAGAATAGGTAATAAGTGTGACTGAAGGTGCAGTATGAGGGCCATTGCAATGCCAGGCATAGATGTTAGATGTGCACATTGACAACTGCACATTCCTGAGAAAAAGGAAGACAAAGGAGAGGGCAGAATTGAGGATAACTCCTAGACAGCAGATTTGCAGGATAGAACAGACGGTGATGTTGTCAATGGTTAATAAAATGGAGGGAGGAGTGGAGACAGGGGAGGGTTTTAAGACATTGAGAAGTTTAAAAATGCACCAGAACATCCAAGATGAAATAAAAGTGTCACGACCCAGGTGACAGGACACAAGTACTTACCTCTCAGATGTCTCTCCAGACTGTCCCTGCATTCCAGGTCCAGCTATCATCCGTGCAGTACGCATGCGGTGTGCAGCACAGCGTCCCCACAGTCACTTCTGAGATCGCCCGGTACTGCTGATGCTGTGGCCGTGCGGCTTGTCTCTTCTGTCTGGGCGGATGTCGTTCTCAGCTCCTCGCAGCCTCCGCTGACACCAGTATCTGGTCTCTAGGCCGACCACACTTAGGTTGACATTGTCTAAGTCAACCACCATAGGTGGACAGTAAGTAGATCGACATGGATTCTAAATCGACAGGGACTCTAGGTCGACATGTTCTAGGTCGACATGCCAAAAAGTCAACACTTTTTTTTCATTTTTTAAAAACTTTTTCATAATTTACGATCCACGTGGACTACAATTGGGAACAGTAACCTGTGCCAAGTGCAGTGGTAGCGGAGCGAGGCACCTTGCCTGGAGCATGGCGAGTAAAGTGAGCCATACGAGAGGTCACGGTGCCAGGGTCAAAACTAGAATTTTTGTCATCCGGGGCAAGGCAATCATTTTGGTGCCCCCTGTTCCCCCCTTCCCCGCCCTCATAACAGCTGGTGACCCTGTATTATCATTACTATTACACAAATGGCCTGATTCAGAGATATACACTAGTCTGATGGTCTCAATAGTGATCCAAAGCAGCGTCTATAGACACCTCCTGCTGCATTTGCATTTTGGTGGGTGGAATTGTAAAGTCGCTTGTTTTTGGCTCTGCAATTCCGTCCATCTCTGAATGAGGCCCACTGTACATTGTATAAAAGGCTTGCTTTGATTATATAAGAGGGCCCTGTTACATATCACCCTGATAGAGAGCTCAACTGTCCCTGTGTCCTCTGATGGCTGGCAGACCCCCATTCCTACTGCTGGGCATGCTATGTATATACTGTACATAATGATACACCCTGTCATTGATACTATTGGAGGGACCTGTTACATGTCATCCTTTTAGAATGCCCCGTATGTGAAATCTGTGCCTGCTGGCAGACCTCAATTCCCCCCCTCCTCCGGCTGAACTACACCATGCTCAGTTCTGAGTCTAAGTCTTCTGTCCCCGCAACGCAGCCATAGCGCCAACCATAGAACAGAGACATCTGTCATTCAGCAGTGCTGCAGCATGGCTGTAACTAGGGGGGGCTAAGGGGTCACATGCCCTGGGAGTGGGAGTTCAGGGGTTACAGAGAACACTGCCTGGCTCCATCAGCCAGCTGCTCCTCCACTGCCACCCCCCACAATTAACTCCCGCACACAGGACTGCGCCGCTGCATCCACTGCCATCACAGTCAGTCAGCGACAGTCAGCCTGCTTCTGCCGCTGCTGTCATCACCAGTTCCCAGCCGCCAATCTTCTCTGGCCATTAGTCTGCTTCTGCATGAGTCTCCAGCCGCTTGTCACCACCAGTCCCCTGCCGCCACCATGACAACTAGGCAGCAACTCTGGGGCAGGAGGCAGCGCTCATGCTGGGGGCTACCAAGCAGCAGATGAGCTCCTCTAGGTCACCTTGGAGTGCAGCCATTATTCATCACTGTTGATAAGGAGCTTCCCCTGGGACTTCACTGAAGGTGTGAGTGGAGGCACTGGTGCACCCAAGTCCAAGCCAGCAGCACAGTTGTTGCAGCATTGGCCTCCACTGATGCTCCATTGAGGTACCAGTTGTGTTACACTGCACACTCACAATACCAATACAGGCATGTGTCTGGTGGAAAGATGGAATTATTAATTACCCTGCATCTGGTGTTAATGTGCTTTATACATATATATATATATATATATATATATATATATACACACACACACACACACACACACACATACTTTTTCCAGGTCTGGCACTCCCGATAACCAAATTACTGCACCGGTGTCTTCACTGTATAACAATAACCAATGCAAGTGGTGCGGCATTCAGATTTACATAAAGCAATCAGAATGCGGACGTGGTATCCAGTTTTTCAATGTTTCAGTATTTTAATCATACTTTCGTCAGGATCATATTTTCATCCTGATGAAAATATGATGAAAATATTGGGAGCAGGGGTGATGTGGGTGTGGGAGGGCTGTGGGAGGAGCTGGTGTGGGAGTGTCGTGGATGGGGAGGGGGGGTGCTGGGGGTGGGGGCATGGTGCCATGTGTGGGGGGACAGGTGCGGAGGAGGGGGCAGGGGCTGGAGCAGTGGTGGTGCAGTTGGGCGGTTAGAGGCAGCTGCGGGGGTTCAGAGGGTTGGGGGGGGTGCGGGGGGGTAGGGGTGGGTGCAGGAGGGGCAGATCGGTGGTGGTGCAGGTTGGGTGAAGGGTGCAGGGGTGAAGCGGGGGGAGATGTGGGAATGGGGGAGGGGCAGGGTTGCAGTGGGTGGGGGAGGGGCGGGGGGTGCTGCTGGTGTGGGAGCTATGGGTGGGGGCGGGAGTGCCACGGGTGGGAGCGGATGTGGGGGATGCGTTGGGTGCCGCAGGGGGGGCAGCGGGTGTTGGTGCTGTGGGTAAGGGAGGGGTCAGAGTGCCACTCGTGGTGGGTGGGTGCCACGGGTGGGTGGCGTGGGTGTTGGTGCTGCGGGTGGGGGTGGAGTGCCACGGGTGGTGGGTGGATGCGGTGGGTGCCGCGGGTGGGTGTCGCGGGTGTTGGTGCTACGGGTGGGGGAGAGTGTGGGAGTGCCGCGGGTGGGGGGCGAATGCGGTTGGTTGCCATGGGTGTTGGTGCTATGGGCGGGGGAGGGGGCGGGTGTTCCACGGGTGGGTGGCACGGGTGTTTGTGCTCTGGGTGGGGGAGGGGCGGGAGTGCCGCAGGTGGATGCCGCGGATGTTGGTGCTGCGGGAGAAGGAGAGGGCGGGAGTGCCGCGGGTGGTTGCCGCGGGTGGGAGGGGGGGGCGAGTGAGGCTGTCAGTGTTCAGCATGTCCCCCTGACTCAGCGGCAGCAGCAAAACTGTGAGGCGGGTAGTGTTAGTTCCGCTTACAGTCAGCGGCTGCGGTGTCACCAGAGAGTGTATGCGGAGAAGGGAGACAGGGGACTGGGCGGAGATGGGGAGGGGACTTGGCGGACTGAGGGAGGGGACTGTTCCTTGCCAGATCTGTGCCTGTGACTCCGC
The DNA here is from genome assembly GCF_028390025.1 of Pseudophryne corroboree. NCBI lineage: Eukaryota > Metazoa > Chordata > Amphibia > Anura > Myobatrachidae > Pseudophryne > Pseudophryne corroboree. Next base: position 706,097,695 of record NC_086447.1, read on the forward strand.
CCAGCGTTACGGCCAGGTACAGAATCACAGACTTGGGCTAATATATAGGAGATTATTATAATTATTATTATTATTATTATTATTATTATTATGTATTTATTTATTTATTATTATTAATTTTTTTTTGGGGGGGGGAGCTAAATTACTGCCTTTCCGTGGGTTGCACATATCCTAGTTTCAGCCCTTGCTGCAGGAATCTGTCCCCGCAGTGCTGTCATAGAGGACACACAGAACGGAGCCACCTGTGAGTTCAGCAGCGCTGTGGGAGTCTGTCCCCGCAGCATTGCCATAGAGCACACACAGAACGGAGCCACCTGTCAGTTCAGCAGTGCTGCGAGAGTCTGTTTCCACAGCACTGCCATAGAGCCAACCACAGAATGGAGCCGCCTGTCAGTTCAGCAGTGCTGCCTGATATTGTACCACAGTGCTGGAATAGAGATGATGCTTTGCCCAGCAAAACTGCGACATTGGAGGGGGTTCCCGGTCACTATATGGAGAAAATGACACCAAAAAAAGTGAAAAAACTCATATCAACCTTCTGTCATGTTGACCTAGTACATGTTGACCTACAGTCCCTGTCGACCTAGAAACCATGAAACAACAGGAAAGAAAAGACCCTGTTCTGGCGCACTCAGTAGAAGAAATTCTGTATTGAGTATTTACAGTAGTATTAGAATTAAAACATAACATTTATTAAAGTTTTTTTTATATAAAATACAATGTAATCCCCCCTACCTAGTGTTCATGCAATATTATGTGCACTGGTCTTGGGAGTGAAAAAATAGAATGAAAATATTTTCACTAGTATTCAAATAACTTAGATGCTGATTGCACATATGCAGCAGGATACAAATTTAGTCCTAACAAGGACTGGGTAGCAGCGCCCTTTGGAAGACAAATTGTTATGCTGGACAATGTCCTATTCATATAGTCTACCACACTCTGGTTGATATATCACTGCTGTGAGTATTTAACAATACTGGTAAATAATTTCTTGTATAGAAAAAGAATAAGTAAGAAGAAAGAATCAGGTGTGAATCTGCTTTCAACGTTAGACTGGATTTAGTGTTACCCAGAACCTACTACATCAGGTATTCTTTGGGTGTCCCCCTCCAGGTACTGACCAGGCCCAACACTTTATAGCTTCCAAGATCGGATGAGATTGGGCAATTTAACTGTGGTTTGGTAGTAGATTGGAATGCCTCTCTACCTGGGTCATTGATGATAGTTCCCGGATTTTGAGAATATAGGTAAGTACCAAGATTTATCGGAGAGAGATAAAGTATATCAGTAAGAAGACAGATCTGCTCTTGGCATTAGACCGCGGGTACCTGTCAGTTGGAAAACTGCCACAGGGCTCCGTTGAATCGCCAATGAGAGTCATTGGAAAAATACAAAGTATAGAAAATGTTCAGTCATTTGGTACGTAGCTGATGCTAGTTACCTATGAGTGATCAAACTCTTTTCAGCAAAAAATATTTTGTCCCTATCATGTATTGTATTAGGATTTTTACAAACAGATAAAGAGATCAAAATAAATTCTCTATATTCTGTGTACTTGGATAATAGTATTTGAATCTAGGTCACTAGTCACCAGAGAATACCTTGTGTAGTAGGTTCTGGGTAACACTAAATCCAGTCTATTGTTGAAAGCAGATTCACACCTGATTCTTTCTTCTTACTTTTTATTTTTCTATACAAGAAATGATTTACCAGTTTTGTTTAATACTTACAGGAGTGATATGTCAACCAGAGTGTTGTAGACTATATGAATAAGACATTGGGGGTGATTCAGAATTGATCGTAGCTTTGCTAAATTTAGCACAGCTACGATTAGGCACACTGACATTCGGGGGGACGCCCAGCACAGGAGTAGCGTTCCCCGCATGTCAGTCCCCGCCCCATTGCAGAAGTTCAAAAGCATCGCACAGCGGCGATGGTTTTGTACTTCAGGAGTAGCTCCTTGCCAGTGCAGCTACTGCGCGCTGGCCAGGAGCTACTCGTCGCAGTCCGGGTCGCAGTGGCTGCGCCTGACAACATGCAGCCGCTGCGGGCCCACCCCTGGCATGGTCCCGCCAATACAAGCGTAACGCCACCATCCCGCCCCCTCCCGCCCAGCGACCACCTCTGCCTGTCAGTCAGGCAAAGGCGATTGCTAGCTAAAGACAGCCGTCGGCTATCTGGCATGCGCCGGCGCATGCACAGTTCATGCCTGATTGCTGCTATGCGTACACACACAGCACTGATCAGGGCTGAATTAGCCCCATTGTCCAGAATAACAATTTATCTTCCAGGGGGTGCTGCTACCCAGTCCTAGTTAGGACTAACTTTGTATCCTTCTGAATATGTGCAATCAGCATCTAAGTTATTTGAATACTAGTAAAATTATTTTTATTCTATTTTTTCACTCCCGAGACCAGTGCACACAATATTGCATGTACACTAGGTAGGCGGGATCACATTGTATTTTATATAAAAACTTTAAGAAATGTTATGTTTTAATTCTAATAATATATACTCAATACAGAATTTCTTCTACTGATGCGCCTGAACAGGGTTTTTTTCTTTCATGTTGTTTCACAGTGACTAACCAGTAGTGCTCCACTGAACCCTAGGTGCACCGCCAACAACTGAAAAAAATGGCAATAAAGCAATATCATAGCAAAGCTGTTGGTGTGTGATAAACCTTCCTATTTTAAATTTTTGTAAAACCGTCTCCTGTGCGTTAACACACCTATATTAGACCAAGAGCAATAGTGGTCGACCTAGACACTGTCCACCTAAGTGTAGTCGACCTTGCATACCACACGCGCTGCTGCCGCCATTACTGTAGGCCACATGCATGCTGTTTCCAAACAGACTTTCCCTCCAATATCCCAACATGGGTGCAGTCATGTTTGGTCAGATCACGTGAGTTTCTACAGCCAATCCTCTACAATCTGCTTCCTTGCTGACTGCTAACCCAATCACCACTTCCCAGTGGGTATAAGTTTCCTGAGAAAGCACTTCCTGAATGTCAGTGCTACGGTTGTCTAACCCAGTGTTGGATGTCTCTGCTGTCTGTGGTTGTTCTCTTTGCTCTGCAGTTCCAGATTACCAGCTCCTGTGATTCCATCCACTTAAGGAGACCTGCACCAATTTCCACCCAGCGATGCTGCCTGAATCCATCGATGTTCCAGCATTATTCCCGATACCATCAGTGACCCATCATTGATTCTGGTTACTTTCAGTCTTTCATCATTGATACCTGTTACCATCAGTGTGCGATCATTGACTCCTGTTACCATCTGTGTGACATCATCACTTCCTGTTACCATTGGTGTACCATCATCAATTCCTGTTACAATCGGTGTGCCATCATCAATTCCTGCTAACCTTCGGTGTTCCATCATCAATTCCTGCTATCCATCAGTATGCCATTATTGATTCCTCATCATCTGTGTCTCACCATTGGTTCAGCATCATCGGTAATTCACCATCAACCCTGCACCACTATTATCATCTCTCTTTGGTCAGTATGGGCTCATTACCTCCGTATCACTTGTTAGCAGTCTGCATCTATGGGCTCTCATTACCAGCAATGCATCTTCCATGATTGCCGCCATATTGATGCCTAATATTGTCATCAGCATTTATCTGACTCCTGTGCATTGAGGACTATTACTGACCTTGTGATATCTATCAGTGTGCTTTCAATGGGGGTTAACCGATTGCTGATATTTGAGTCTACTACCATATGCCGCTGTGATTGCTTTACCTGCATGCTTAATAAAAGACTTACCTTTTACACTATCCTCTGTTATTCTGGTCACACCTTCAGGCGCATGCTCCAAGGGTACCTTGCATGTCTTGTAAGCCTATCCAGCCATCCAGGTTCAACTACACGTCTGCCTCTATGGCTGAGGCTTCCCCAAGTCAGCCTCTGACCTCAGGCGAGACAAAAAAAAGACAGTTCGACACATGAGTGAGGAGAGGTAGATCTGAGTATCATCAACATAAAGATGAAATTGGAGGTTAATAGATTTGGTGAGTTCCCCTAGGGAGGAAGTACATGTTTAAAGGGAGAACAGATGGGTGATCAGAACCAAAGGCTAAAACTTGAGGAACAGGTAGAGGAAGAAGTATATATCCTAAAGTCTGATCAAATATTCTAAAACTATATATTTATTTCCTTGCTGCTGCGGACATGAGAAATACTCAGCTCCCAAAAACTAACAAAGAAAATAAAGAACTGTCACATGGCACAAGAAATAAAATAAAAAACACAATTATATTTATTTTTCACAGATCAACACTGATTATATATACCGCGGTAATAAAAATACACATAAAATCATAATAAAACAGCTTTTATGGTATTTCAGCTCAATAGTACTATATTTGATACATTTAATACTGCTGTATGAAGAGTAGCTTTTTGAAAAGATACAAGTAACGTTTCACTTGCTTTCAGTAATCTGTATCTCATAGCTGGTTAGATCACACATTTATCCACAGCTTGGTAGCTGATTAGACCATATTAAAAGATTAATTGATCCTTGGAAAAGTCCAGCATAATGTTTAATGATCCACAGCCAAATTATATCCAACAGTCTGTGACAATTTTTTGGTGAGAGGGCACCTTGTTTAATAAAGCAGCATCAATTATTAAAGTTGTAAGTATATATTTGTCAGCCGCTTATTGCTGTTGTAATCCAAAGAAGTCACATTTCCACGTCTGGCCAGACCGTGATTACAATTTAGTACAAGCACTGCTCTCACCACTAAGCTGCATATGACGAGCCTTGGATGGTCCTATCGACTGCAGGTGCTAAATCCATTTTAGCAGTCATCTCTGGAGGTGGTCCGTGCCAGGCAGGTAGTCCAAGGATAAAATTCAGCGTTGATCCGTATAATTTATGACTTTTGATTTGTTTCCCTGCCTACTGTAAATATCAGTGGCTTCCTCAGAAATAGAGGGAGAGACTGACATAGACAGAAATAAGAAGATGGGAAGAAGAAGAGCCATGAGAAGAGACAGAAGAAGAATAGTCAGTGCTGTAGTAAGACAGCCAGGACAGGGCAGAGTCGTTTCTTCAAAAGGAATAAAGGATTTAAAGGAATATTGGGCATATGTATTAAGCCTGGAGAAGAGATAAAGCAGTGATAAGTACAAGGTGATAAAGCACCAGCCAGTCAGCTCCTAACTGTCAATTTACATATTGGAGCTGAAAGTCTGGTGCGTTATCACCTTGCATCACCTATCACCATGCTGTATTATTTTGGGGCCCCATGGTTACCTACATATGCTGGAAACATGCGCTTTTCTGGTACGACCACCTTTAATGAGTAAAGGATAAAATGCACAAATGTTACGTTTATACCCACTGAGTGAGAAACAGCAAGTTAAGATTTTAATGGGACAATTGAAGGGCCCGCATTGCGCAAGGTCAAGGCCTGGGAAGACAGTGAAAAGGAGACAGTAGAGTGCATCTTCAAGATTCCGGTGGGCATATTCGATTCAAAGACGGTGGCGGAGTTGAAAAGTCGCCTTTACGGCAGGTAACAGATACCCAACGAATCGTTGCAGAAGTTTGCTCTTGGGCTGCAGGAGGCCATGAAAACAGTTCAAGCTCTTGATGCCCGGGAGGTTGGGCAGGCCAATGAGAGTCTAATCAACCTGTTTATAGAAGGAGCACATTCGTTCACAACTCCGAATGTGGAAACGGCAACAGCCAAACAGCTCCTTCTCCGAGTTTAAAGAAAACGTTTTGCAAATACTCAGATTGAATCAAAGTGATGATGCCGAAGATGACACATTATCTGAAAATCTTGAGGATGAAGGGTCCAGTGACACTATACCGTGCATCAAGCTTGAAACCCTGACACAGAGAGGAGCAGTCCTACAACAGGCCCAAACACCAACTGGGTCAGATCCTGTAAGCCTTCTTGGAAGCAAGCTTACAGAACAAACGCTAAAGCTGGCTCGGATGGATCAGAGGTTGGAAGAGCTAGGCTGAGGACAAGATCAAGGCTGATTCCAGGAGTGGCGTCAAGGGTGCAGTGAAAGGAGTTGCCCTCGCTGGGATGTACCAAGGGAGTCTGGCCGATGGATGACCAATCAATTAGACTCTCAGGGGAGGCCAATTTGCAGAGGTTGTCATCAGAATGGACATATTGAGAGAAATTGTCCTAATGTTAATTTAAACCGAGAGACCCCTAGGCAAGGGACTGACCCACGGGATGAAGATCATTAATAGGTCCATCACCACAGGAGTGGTGGTCCAGGTACGTTGGAGAATATCCACGTCTGAAGATTCGGGTCAATGGAGTGGAAATAACTGCGCTCTTGGACACTGGCTCTCAAATGTCAACCATTCGACTCACCGAGTTGCTCCAGCATTGGGATGAAACTGTCATTATGACTCCACCAGTTACCTGGCTCCATCTACTGGCTAGTAACGGACAGCCAATTGAATTTCAAGGATAATGGGAGCCAGATCTGATGATAGGGAAAGCCAAGTTGTACAAACAGGGGTGTCTAGTCACTACTACGTCTAACGTTCATCTACCTCTGGTTATCTTGGGCATGAATGTCCTGAAGAATTGCCCCGACGAGTTGGCCAAAGCTCTCCAAAGTGAAATGAGAAATGCTGCTCCTAGGGAGCGAAAGGCCTTACAGCAGACAGTATGGATGCTAGAGAAACAGAAGATATTTACTAATGTCTAGGGGGAGATCGGGAAGGTTAGAATCACAGATCGGCAACCTGTCTTGTTAAAGCCCAACTCCGAGCATGTTGTCTGGTGTAAAACAAAGATTGGCCCCCTTGGACGGGACTATGAGGCCCTGCTGGAATCCTGCGACTATGATGTACAAAAGCCATTTGCTGTGGTAAGAACGTTAGCGACCGTAAAACATGGAAGGGTGCTTGCACGCCTCCTGAATCCTCACAATTATCCTATATGACTTTACAAACATTATCCAGTGGCAAGAGTAAGCCAAGTAGATTTTCAAGACTTCCTGGGACAAAGTGTGACTATGGCCCAGAGTGGGGCAGCACCAGGAGAACCACCGGAGATAATGGAAGAGGCTTCATGGTGGGCCGAGTAACAAATTGGTGATGTGGATACCCCAGATGACAAGAGAGAAGGTATGGTGCAGGTGGTATGTCAGAATGCTGCAGCTTTTAGTCAGTGTCCTTCTGACTTTGGTAAGGCCAAGAAGGTGTATCATCATATTCACACGCGAACAACTCCACCAATCAAGGAGTGACACCAGCCGTTACCTCCAGCTTTGTACCAGCCTTTACGAAACATGATCACAGAGATGAAGAACGCTGGAGTTATTCGAGAAAGCCATAGTCCATGGGCTGCACCAGTGGTGATAGTGAAAAAAAAAATATGTCAGTCTTCGATTTTGCGTAGACTATCGCAAATTAAATACCGTGACGCACAAAGATGCCTACTCACTTCCTTGAATTGAGGAGTCCTGGACAGCCCTAAAGATGGCAGCATTTTTCTCTACACTAGTTCTTACCAGTGGATACTGGCAGATTCAAATGGGCTGCGAGGACAGGGAGAAAGCTTTCACGACCCCAATGGGCTTATTTGAATTCGAAAGAATGCCATTCAGGCTATGTAATGCACCGGCTACGTTCCAACAGGTAATGGAACACTGTCTTGGACACCGCAACTTTGAAACAGTATTGCTGTATCTTGATGATGTAATCATCTTTTAAAAAAATTATGAAGAGTACTTGCAGCCCTTGGAGGAAGTGTTTCGATTCGGGCTGAAACTCAAGCCGGCAAAATGTCACCTACTCAAGCCACAAGTAAGATACCTTGGTCATGTTGTCAGTGCTGAGGGACTGATGCCTGACCTGAAAAAAATCCAAGTTGTTCAGACTTAGCCAGTACCCAGAACCGTCTGAGATTTTCAAAGCTTTCTGGGATTTATTGGCTACTACCAATAATGTGTAATGGGGCAGCCACTTCGGCAAAGTGCTTTATGAAGCATAAAACACTTTGCCGAAGTGGCTGCCCCATTACACAAACTCTTAAGAGGCAGATCCGGCTAGAAAGAAAAGGGTCATCTTTTGTTAATTGGGACGAAGAACAACAACAGGTTTTTGACAAGCTGAAGACTTCGGTGGCTAAAGCTCCTTTACTAGCCTACACCGATTATGACAAGCCCTTTCAGGTGTATACTGATGCCAGTCATCAGGGACTGGGGGCTGTGCTGTCTCAGAGGCAGATTGGGCGAGAAAGAGTTATTACATATGCCAGCAGGGGCCTTCACAGGACCGAGCGGAATGGTGAAAATTACAGTGCAATTAAGATGGAGTTGCTAGCTCTCATCTGGGCCACCACAGAAAAATTTAAAGATTACTTAGTTGCCACGCCATTTATCATCATGACGGATAATAATCCTTTGGCTCATCTAGATACTGCTTGACTCAGAGCCCTTGAACAGAGATGGATATCCCGTCTGTCCAATTTCAGCTACACTGTGTCCTATAGAATTGGAAAGTCAAACGGTAATGCTGATGCCCTGTCCCGGCTACCCACTACAGATGTAGCAGAGGAAACTAGAGACATAAATGAAGACATCAAGATTCCCATGTTCAAACCCTGGGAAGCAGAGAGGACTGTCACTTCAGACCCTTTGTCTGTTTCAACCGACCTGCAACCTGATGCCTCCACTGTTGACTGGGCAGGAATACAGCAGAAAAGTCCAGTGTTGAAAGAACTTATGGCCTTAGTATGACAGCAGCGCCAGTTGAACAAAAGCCAATGAGCCAAATTGGAGTTAGTGAAATTATTGAGGCATTGAGACCACATTCAATGGAACCGTGGCCTTCTAGTACGCATTTGCATTGACCCTGGAACTCATCAGACTATCACTCAAGTTATAGTTCCAAGAGATCCTGCTGGAAGCCTATCATGATAAATCTGGGCACTTCAGCACCCAAAAGATGGAAGCGATCTTAAGGAGAAGATATTTCTGGATCGGCATGAGGGATGACATTGAGGAATGGTGTCGCAACTGTGTGCCATGCAACCTCAAGAGACATCCTGATCTTAATCAGAAAGACCCTTTACACCTGATCAGGAGTCAATATCCACTGCAGATTGTCGGTCTAGACCATGTCAAACTTGAGCCCAGTACCAGCAGATATCAACATGCTCTAACTATGACTGATCATTACAGTAAGTACCTGGTGGTGGTACCAGCCAAAGATCTCACCACGAAGACCACCGCCAAACTGTTTCTCAAACACTTTGCCAGACCTTATGGGTATCCAGACTGTATTCTCACTGACCAAGGCGCTGCCTTCAAGTCACAACTATTCCATGAACTTTGCCCTTACTATGGCTGCCAAAAAGCTAGAACCATGGCTTACCATCCACAGGGGAGTGGCCTGTGTGAGCGAGCGAATCAAACTATTATTGGAATGTTAAGAAGTCTATCACAGGAAGATCGGGCCAAGTGGCCAACTCTATTACCTGAGCTTACCTACCTGTATAATACGGAACACTGCTCCATGGGATTTACACCTTATTACCTCATGTTCATCCGACAGGGCAAACTTCCCAAGACTTGGAGTTGAATCCCATAGTGACCTATCCTGACAAGCTTTTTTTTTTTTTAAATGTTTATTGAAATTTTTTCATTCATATATAAGTATATATGAAAAGACATACAGAAAAAAGAATTGAACATTAAAGGTTGCATGGAAATACAGAACAGCATCTATACAGAGACATCCTAGGGTAAATCAGCCTAATGCGAAGACATCACGGCAAATAAAAGGAAAACTAGAGATATGAACCCACAGCAAAGAAAACCGGATGCTACCGGAATCTAACTAAATATACCCCAAGATTACTAAGGGGCGGTAGACCACATATAACCGCATAATATGGTCGGCACTTCCACATAGTACTAACTGATAAAGAGAAAGATCAAAGAGACAGAAAAAATACAGTATAAAAGTATTTGTGGGGGGGGGGGAACACACGAGGGAAGAAAGGGGAGGGGGATGACGGGATGTGGATGAGTGTTAGGGCCAGCCCATAACACTCAGTATAGCCAACTGGAGTGCCAGAGAGAGAAGAATAGATAGATACATACTTAGAAAAGAAAACAGCGAGATTATTTAAACAATTGCGTACGATTCATAGGATGACAAGGAGCAGCCTAGGGTTTTCAAGATATGCTGTTTGGTAGAGGGAGGTAAAGTGTCAAGGAAAGGGCTCCATTTGAGGCAGAATATCCGTGTGCTAAAGAAGGGCGAAGTTAAAACCGTTTTTCTATCATAATACAATTGTAGTAGTTTTTGCTGAATTTCTGCAATGGGAGGGGCAGAGCGCTTAACCCATTTAATCAGAATGCATTTTTTGCCAAGCGTAAGAATTACACTGAGAAGAGAAAAACTTCTCGGAGTAATCTGCCAGTTTGTAAAGTTTAAAGTAAGACATGCTAACTGATCCGGGGTTACATTCAAGGAGAATAATCTATTAACATAAGCAAGAAGTTTACACCAAAAACATCTAATTTTTCTACATTCCCACACACAATGTATAAATGTTGCTGAGGATTTCCCACATTTAAGGCAGTCACCAGATTCCGAGGGTAATATATGAGTTCGTTGTGAAGGTGAAATGTATGCTCTGTGCAAAAATCTCAAGGGAACTTCTTGAAAATATGCTGAAGATAAAAATTTTAGGGATCTTTCACAGGGTTGTGTAATATCAGTAATGCTTGATAAATTAGGTATATCAGCTTTCCATTTAGAGAACAAGTTATCCCAATTTGCAGTAGGTAGGCAAGATAGCAAAATAGAGTATGCATATTTCACTTTATATGGATGCACCTGGGAAGAGTGCAGGAGAGTATCAATAGCTTGAGAAGCAGGGTGTATGCTATGGGGACCTCTCAATTGAGTTGTATCACCATAAGGAAGTACAAAGTGACGCACCTGGAAGTACATATACATGTGGCGTGGAGATAATTTGAATTTTTGGCAAAGATCCGAAAAGAAGTAAAGGACTCCTCCAGGATCAAACACTTTGTGGAAGGAGTCGAGACCTTTCTCTTTCCAGAGGGAGTACGTGGCATTATGCAGCGAGGGTGGGAATGCTGGGTTGCCCCACAACGGGATTTATTGGGAAAATGTGGATCACATTGGCATTGCTTGTTAATAATAAGCCATGCAGAAAAGGTATCTTTTAATAAGATATGGTTCTTTAATTGAGAAGGTATCTGAGTCGGGTGTAAGTGTATCAATGCACTAGGAGCAAATGGAGAAAATATCGCTAATTCCAAGTTATGATCAACATAGCATGATGTGCAATAAAGCCAGTCAATAATATATTGAAAATGAATTGCTAGGGAATATGCCTGTATATCAGGAGCTGCAATGCCACCCTTCGCTTTAGGAGATTTTAATTTCTGCCTGGCTATGTGTGGTCTTTTTCCTTGCCAGAGAAACCTTGAAAAGAGTGCCTCAAGCCTGAGAGTATCAGAACATGTCTATGAAATAGGAAGCATTTGCATAAAATAGTTTGGGGAAGATAATACACTTAATCACCTCAAGTCTTCCTAAAAGAGACAAAGGTAAGTCCTTCCAAGAGTCCAGTTTGAGGGCTAAATTGTCTATGATAGGGGAATAATTAATTTTATAGAGATTAGTGAGATCGGAGCAGACATTAATACCTAAATATTTGAAATGGGAATGGGTCACTTTAAAAGTTGGAATGTCAGGATGGGAGAGTATGGAGGGTGACAAATTACCCAATAACAAAAGTTCTGATTTATTAACATTGATTCTGTAACCTGCTATTTTTCCAAAAGAATGAATAAATTGTAGTAAGGATGGCGATGATTGCTCTGGATTTGCTTAAAACAAAAGAGTGTCGTCAGCAAATAGTGCAATTTTCAAAACATGCGAACCAATGGTAATTCCATGAATGTGAGGTGAGTTATGAACAGCTATAGCTAGGGGCTCTATCAATAGATCAAAAGGAGTGGGGAAAGGGGACAGCCTTGTCTCGTCCCCCTTTGCAATACGAAAATAGAAGATAGATGACCGTTACAGGAAACAGAAGAAGGAGAAGAATATAAGGTGCGAATAATAGAAATAAAAGAATCAGGAAAGCCAAATCTGTGTAGGGTGTTAAAGAGATAGGGCCATAGTAAAAGGTCAAAGGCATTTTCCGCATCTATAGATAAAATGAGTGCAGGGGGAGAATTAGTAGAAGAGGTCGAATTAGCGTGCTGGATGACCGAGAGGACCCGTCTTAGATTTACAACCGAGTGTCGACCAGTTATGAAACCAGTCTGGTACTTATGGATAAGTAACAGCAGAATTGGTTTCAGTCTCTGTGCTAGGATAGAGGTAAAAATTTTAAAGTCTACATTTAATAGTGATATAGGCCTGTAGGAGCCCGGTAAAGAAAGGTTCCTGCCTGATTTAGGTAGGACTTTGATCACTGCATCCGTAAATCTATCTGGAAGAATCCCCTCGGTCAGAATTTTGTTAAAAACAGCCTGCAAAGTCGAACCTATCTTGGGGGACATTTGTTTATAAAATTCACTCGTGTATCCATCTGGCCCTGCAGCAATGAAGTAAGAAGTCTACCCGTCTTGTTCCCAAAGCGGTGAAACTTATAACTTACATTAACTTGGTATTTATCTCCTGCCAATTGCAGAAGATCATTGAAAGTAGTTTTAGCCAGAATATAAGCAGTTTTGTTTTCTGCAGAGGGATATAATTTAAAAGTCTCAGAGGCTGTGGATAGGGTGTTTTGAGTTTCCAGATACGCCTTATTGAGGGATTTCCTAAGATGTGAATTATAGGAGATCACCTCACCCCTCAAAACTGTCTTAGCAGTTTGCCAAAAAAGGGAAGGGTCATCCGACGCGTGTACAGAGTTATCCAATCGAAAATTCTCCCAGACTTCATCACATTTATGTTTAAAACTATCCAATTTTGCTAAATGTGAAGGAAATTTCCATAAAGGAGGAGAGGATTTTTCCATTGTATAAGTCAGTACAGTCCATACCATTCCATGATCCGCGATAGAAATCGGTTCAATGGTGGTATGGCGCATATTAGTTAATAGTAGGGAAGCAACCAAGATATAGTCTATATGAGACCAAGTGTTATGAACCATAGAAAGGCAAGTACACTCTTTTTTGATTGGGTTCAATGCTCGCCAGGCATCTACGAGATTAAGTCTCTTAGCAAGCCAGGGAACACCTAGTTTGGGAAGGGGGCGGGACCGACTGGTATAGTGGGATTCATCCAAATACAGAGAGGAGACTAAATTGAAATCTCCGCAGAGAATTAAGGAAGAAAGGTCACAGGTATAAAGTATAGCCAAAAGTGAGGTGAAAAAAGTTTTTTATAAGCGTTAGGGGCGTAGACATTACATAGGTGATAAAGTTTACACTCCATTTTAAAATGCACAAATATGTATCTGCCTTCTGGATCAGCATCCACCGACAATACTTCAATGGGAAGAGATCGTCTCGCTAAAATTGCCACTCCACAAGATCTTGAATTAAGAGATGCTGCGCCTAATAATGACCAATTCAACATCTGCAACTTTCTTGTTTCCTGTAGAACCAGGTGCGTCTCCTGTAAACATGCAATATCAATATGGATTTTATTCATATAAGATAATATCTTCCTCCTCTTAGCAGGTGTGTTAATACCTCCTACATTAAATGTACATATCTTAACCGTAGCCATACCACAAAAAGGGAAGATACAACATCTGGCAAAGATAAAGCATGGTATGACATTGCATCCCTATAGAAGTAAAAGGGAATCGGGGGGGGGGGGGTAAAATATGAGGAAAGCAGACCACGACAGGGGGGACAAACATAAAGATATTGAGAAAGAGAAAATCAGATAGCAGAAACAGGGGTAATGAGATAGACATTACACAAAAAATGGAAGTAGTAATAAACAGACTTCGGGTGAAGCAAAAACATTTGGTGAGTATAACCATACAGAACGAACAGAGTGGCGGGGCTTCTCCGTTACCGCCAGCAACAGTGAAATAAAAAAATTAGAAGTAAAACATTTAGTCAAGCTCATTGAATGAACACTATAACAAAAGGATTAGAGCAAAGCGGGATGCTGTGTCTAGACCAGACAGCAACAGCGTAATTAAACCCACAAGGGGCATGACAGGAACCTGTAAAGAAACAACAGGAAAGATTCATCCCTCTGGGTCGTCAGAAATATCTCGTGCAAGAGAGTCAGCCTCTACTTTAAGATAGGCTTCAGCATCTCCGGGGGTGGTAAAGTCAGTGAAGGAGGATCCCTGAAATATCCGGAGTCGAGCTGGATACATCATGGCAAATTTACGTTTCCTGACAAGCTTTAAACTGACTGGGTCCATGAGCATCAATGGAGGATCAAAACCGCCTGAGCCATCATCAAACAGAGAGTATAAATTGTCCACCAGCATCAAGAGAGATACTATAATGCCCATATTCGGTCTGTGCCTCTACAAGTGGGGGATATGGTTTGGAGGAAGTGGAAACATTGTTATAGCAAATTGGATACCATGTGGGAAACTATCCCTTACATCGTGACTAGTGTTCCAGAAGGTGAACGATATACCTATGAAATCTGTAGATAGTCTGGGTAAACAGTCAGTGTCGTGTCTAGAGTCCAGCTTAAATGCTTTACAGCTCAAGTTCCTGAGGAAGGACGGGACTAGTCTGTGTCAGAACGGCGGGAGACCCCGAAGGGTATTCCATGGCATAACCCCATAGAGCTCTTGACATTCATGAGTGGTGCAGTCCTGCAGAGCTCATTAAAACAAATGGCCCCTGTGCCTGTGGAAGGGATGCCCATAGAACATGGTGAACACCTTGGTGTTGGTTATGCCCAGGTTGGGGAGGAGGTGTCTACCCCGGCCATAAGAAGGTCGGAACATAGTATTAGAGGCACATTACCTCTAAGGTACAGAGATTGAATCAGCCTGATCGATATATGTACTATAGTGATCGATTCAAGTGAAGAGGCCTGAATTGTTCCATAGATATAGAGAGAATCCAGTAGGTGTGTCGAATAGAGACTGCATTATATTACCATTTTTTGATCTATGAAAACTGTTAATGAAATGTTAAAGGCCAATTTTGTATGTGGGAAATGTCAGATGCATGTGGACACACATCATTCTAGTAGAGGTGTATGTGGCACTCCACCAAAAGAACCTTCTCCCCTTGTACATTTTTTATATTTATACTGTCTATATATATTTGCACCTGATCTATTGTAATAGTATATATAGATATAAATGCATAAGATGCCCTGTATGTTATGCCCTTTATACATTGGTGACAGTGGGGTATGTCATCAGCCATCCTCGGGCCACAACATGCATTGGTGTTGTCGAAGTCAAAAATATTACATACACACAACATACAAACTCCAAACAGAGAGGTCTCTGTTCATGCGCATATACGCAGCGTGCACAGGATATACGGTAGCATACGCATTCACACAGACAAGCCATAATGATATATTCAACACAAATTTCATACAACACATAAATTACACATAGACAAAACATGTCAAGCCCCAGACATTATAATGTATTTATATAATAGAGTGTAACATCAGATATATATGTATTATTGGAACGGAACGAGTTAATTATATCATGCTTAGTGTCAAAATGATCAGGAGAATGTGTGGATTAATTTCATAGCTATGGGTAAATTGTAGCACATTGCAATGATTAGTTATGATTAGTTATGATTAAATGTATGAATATGAAGCCACATTCTAAGTGAACAAAGGACTTCCTGAAGACTTGAAACTAGCTTCACAGCATGGCCCTGGGGGCAGACACATGTGCCAGCAACATAGGACAAAAGCCCTCACACTGACCTATGAGCCATTGAGTTCTTAAGAGGTCTGACCTCTGGACCAATGGAAGGAGACCGAAAACAAACAGACTGTTAACTCTCACTGTTTTGATATAGGCAGTTTTCTAAGATATAGTTAGTTGTTTGCTGAGAGGGAGAGATGGAGACGACTGTGCACTGAACAACAGGGTGAAGTATGCTGGCTGTAACTGATTCTAATGTAACTACAACGGCTTCTTTTATAACTGCAACTCTGTAACCATATTTATATATATTATAACTGAAGGATATACTGGACATATGTAATTTTGTATGCATACCCTTTTAATATCAAATAAATATATATATATATATATATATATATATCTGTAAAAAAAAGGGGATAAGTGTTTCAGCGACCAACGGTGTCTAGTAAAATATGATAAATATGAAGAGACTTACTGGATATGTATAAAATAACAATATATTTATTTATACAAAAATAAAACCAAGGTATAATATAAAACTAACTATAATGAATGTCAGGGTGGGTTAAAAGCCGGAGGATGTATGCTATTAATTAATAACAGATAAAAGGATTACTAAAAAAAATACATATAATAAAAAGGCAATAAATGGTAAAATATCCAATAAAAGAGTGCTGCTTATCTTTTTAAAAAGTGGAGAGTCAATGGAGGTACACCCAATGCGTTTCGTCACTCAGACTTCATCAAGGGGTATGGGACTAGTGAACAGGCACTCTTATTTATAGCACATGTAATTAAGAATGGATAATTGTGACATCACTTCCTGTAAGGACTGATACTATTGCTCCATGTAAGTTTTTTAACACAGGCATAAGAAAGACGTAGTATACTAAATGACAACCTCATAGAACTTATTACAGGTTGAGTATCCCATATCCAAATATCCGAAATACGGAATATTCCGAAATACGGACTTTTTGAGTGAGAGTGAGATAGTGAAACTTTTGTTTTTTGATGGCTCAATGTACACAAACTTTGTTTAATACACACAGTTATTAAAAATATTGTATTAAATGACCTTCAGGCTGTGTGTATAAGGTGTGTATGAAACATAAATGAATTGTTTGACTGTAGATACACTTTGTTTAATGCACGAAGTTATAAAAAAATATTGGCAAAAATGACCTTCAGGCTATGTGTATAAGGTGTATATGAAACATAAATGCATTCTGTGCTTAGATTTAGGTCCCATCGCCATGATATCTCATTATGGTATGCAATTATTCCAAAATACGGAAAAATCCCATATCCAAAATACCTCTGGTCCCAAGCATTTTGGATAAGGGATACTCAACCTGTATAAAGAAAAAACGAGTTTTAGAATGTATAAAACATTAGAAAAACAGTCCGGGGACGGGCCCGACGTCACTTCCGCCCCACTTTCTTTGTAGGAGTCTTCTTATTGCGCGTGCGCATGAGCGCCACGCTTCCGGTCAGTGGATGAGTGTGTTTACGTTTCTCTGCCCCGCTTCCGCTATTGCCGTCGTGTCACTTCCGGTCGCGAACAGAATCCTCATCTGTAGCGTGTATAGGCTGGGCAGCTTGTCAATCATCGCAGCGGCCATTTTATAGACGATTTTGATATCTGGGACATGTAGCAGTGCTGGATTTCACTCTTTGACAGCTGGAATTGTCATCTATTATCAATCATTACTGCGGCCATTTTGTTGAAGTCTTTGACATCCAGTGAATATAACAGTGCAGAATTCCATTTTGGAAACAGCGCACATATATAAAAGTAGAAATAAAGAAATGCATATGTTAGTGTCTATTTTATTAAGAGATTTTTAATTATCATACTGTGATCTAATACTTTATATTGGGGGAGTCTGGTAATAATGTAAATGGCAATTGTTGCAAAAACGTGATGTTTCTACCCATATATCAAGGTGGAGAATACAGGTTAATTATGGAGTTAATTCATATATTATATTTACACTAGTCGCTTTGTAGCATAAAAAAATTATTTTAAATCCATTTTGGGCTTAAGGAGTAACAAATAACAATGTACCCGTCAAATAGGCATAAGATTGAGGATAATTTTAGAAATGGTGGTATGTCCCAGTGGGTTCTTAGTGAAGTCCTGATGGTCTGTTCATAAAAGATGTTGATAAGAACAGCTACCTTCACTATAAAAGCAATCACTCCAAAAAATGGAAGAACAACATCCCATACTCACAATTCCATAGAATAAAGAGGAATTGCAACAAAAACGAAGACTGTGAGAAACAACTTGGAACATACAGAAAAAGATTCGAGGACAAACTCTATCCGAAAACCATACTAGATGAAGCAGTCACCAAGACGAGAAACTTAGAGAGAGAGAATCTGCTGACATACAAGGAAAACACGGCACCAAAGGAGTCCATATCCTTTGTTACTACCTATAGTTCTCACGAAGAGACCATCAGGACTTCACTAAGAACCCACTGGGACATACTCTTGATGGACCCCATCTTAAAAAAGATCCTTCCACCACAACCAGAACTTGTTTTCCGGAAATCACGCAATTTGAAAGACATTCTTGCGCCTAGCATGTTAAGAGAAATCCCATCAGAGGGAAATTCCAACTCTCTCCCCAAATGCATCGGATCTTACAAGTGTGGACACTGCAACATCTGTAAATTCCTCAATCCTAATAGAAAAATCTTCTGCAATACGGACGGTACTCAAGAATTCAAAATCAAAGAATTCATGAACTGCAATATTACATCTGTGATCTACTTGTTAGAATGTACATGCCACAAGAAATATGTGGGTAAAACAAAAAGAACTTTGAAAATTAGAATACAAGAACATGTACGAAGTATCAAAAACAAAGTAGAGACTCACCTGCTATACAGACACTTTAAACTGGAACACAATTCCAATCCAGAAGAGATGACCTTTAAAGCCATCGAACACGTGACCAGTGGCGAAAGAGGAGGGGATCTGGCCAAGAAGCTCTCCCAAAGAGAGATGTTCTGGATATTTCAACTGAAAACTGCACACCCCATGGGCTTCAATGAGGGATATGAGATCGCCCCATTCTTATGAGAGAAGTACCCCCTTCAAAACTCTTCTGGATGCAGACAAGCTACTTCTTCCTTTTCCAAGCACGATTCACTTCATCGGATTTATTTTTCCGATTATCACTATATGTAAAACACTGTATATAGTTGCTAATTATCCTAATAAAAATCTTTAATAGTATGTGCCTGACTAATTTCACTATATGGTACAGTCATACCGTACTGGTCTTACGCCCAACCCCGTCCGATCTTGGAAGCTAAGCAGTGTTGGGCCCAATCAGTAACAAGTGGGTAACTACTTGCGAATATTGGGTACTGTATAAGAGCGAGCCTTGTCAGGCTCCGAATAATACTAATATATTTATACACGGTTAAATCATCACTGCACAGTAATTTATTATAATAATAATTAATTAAGCACATTATTAATCTTCACAATCAGTCATGCACACATGCACTATCTATATGTGTCACTAGGAATTAGTATATGACTGATTATTTTCATTTTTTCACTGGTTTTATCCTCTTTAATATGATTCCACACTATCTAGCACATATGCACGTAACTAATATCGGATATTAGTTTAAATTTATATATCTTCACCGACTACCACCATTTCTAAAATTATCCTCAATCTTATGCCTATTTGACGGGTACATTGTTATTTGTTACTCCTTAAGCCCAAAATGGATTTAAAATAATTTTTTTTATGCTACAAAGCGACTAGTGTAAATATAATATATGAAATAACTCCATAATTAACCTGTATTCTCCACCTTGATATATGGGTAGAAACATCACGTTTCTGCAACAATTGCCATTTACATTATTACCAGACTCCCCCAATATAAAGTATTAGATCACAGTATGATAATTAAAAATCTCTTAATAAAATAGACACTAACATATGCATTTCTTTATTTCTACTTTTATATATGTGCGCTGTTTCCAAAATGGAATTCTGCACTGTTATATTCACTGGATGTCAAAGACTTCAACAAAATGGCCGCAGTAATGATTGATAATAGATGACAATTCCAGCTGTCAAAGAGTGAAATCCAGCACTGCTACATGTCCCAGATATCAAAATCGTCTATAAAATGGCCGCCGCGATGATTGACAAGCTGCCCAGCCTATACACGCTACAGATGAGGATTCTGTTCGTGACCGGAAGTGACGCGACGGCAATAGCGGAAGCGGGGCAGATAAACGTAAACACACTCATCCACTGACCGGAAGCGTGGCGCTCATGCGCACGCGCAATAAGAAGACTCCTACAAAGGAAGTGGGGCGGAAGTGACGTCGGGCCCGTCCCCGGACTGTTTTTCTAATGTTTTATACATTCTAAAACTCGTTTTTTCTTTTTAATAAGTTCTATGAGGTTGTCATTTAGTATACTACGTCTTTCTTATGCCTGTGTTAAAAAACTTACATGGAGCAATAGTATCAGTCCTTACAGGAAGTGATGTCACAATTATCCATTCTTAATTACATGTGCTATAAATAAGAGTGCCTGTTCACTAGTCCCATACCCCTTGATGAAGTCTGAGTGACGAAACGCGTTGGGTGTACCTCCATTGACTCTCCACTTTTTAAAAAGATAAGCAGCACTCTTTTATTGGATATTTTACCATTTATTGCCTTTTTATTATATGTATTTTTTTTAGTAATCCTTTTATCTGTTATTAATTAATAGCATACATCCTCCGGCTTTTAACCCACCCTGACATTCATTATAGTTAGTTTTATATTATACCTTGGTTTTATTTTTGTATAAATAAATATATTGTTATTTTATACGTATCCAGTAAGTCTCCTCATATTTATCATATTTTACTAGACACCGTTGGTCGCTGAAACCCTTATCCCCTTTTTTTTGCATTGTTTATCTAAGGCAGTTTATCCCTGCCTAATACTTAAGGGTTAGCTGACGCCTTGAATTATTTAAGGAGTGTCTGATTTTGTTGTTTTATATTAATCTATTTCACATACACCTGTGGCGCCATACTCCCACTACCCAATATATATCTATCTATCTGAGAGTTGGACCTCAGCTTACAATGTGTGTGACTGCTTGCTTTCTCTTAAGGGATATAGTGCTGTGACAATCAGCGCACTTTTATCGTATATGGTAATAAGATGCGCCTTGCTTCCGCAGTATATATTAACGCTAGCATTGAAATGTTTATTTAAAATAATTGGAAATTCACAGTGTCAGTGTATAATAAGGGACTAAGCACCCAGTGAAGCCAGCACATGTGGAGAATGTACACCCTATCATAGCTGCCACGAGCTGTAGTCTGACTTTTGCGCCCCTTCCCCTGCTGAATGCATCCCTGACTGGATACTATTAAACTTACAGCAGGGATAGGGCTACCTGTGCCTTGAGTGCTGTGTCTGGCATGGGGATACTGACCAATAAGCAACAGGCGTATTGATCCCAGAGAGAGAGAGACAGCTTCTGCAGTGGCAGTTGCAGCCGTCTTCAGAGACAGTTGGCAGTTGGGCAGCAGCCATCTTAGGAGGACTCAGAGCAGCAACTTGGGGCAGAGGCTGATGTGTGAAAGGATTGCTGTACAGCTTATAAAAAGACAGATTCTATTCCCGGTGACCGGAGATCTTCATTGTAGCAGCCAATCAGTAATACCAGCCTCTTGTGGGGATCCCACTGTTTCCAATGGTGATGGGCTCTACTGACTGTGTAGCTGGAAACTAGGCCATGCAGCCTACCTTCCCTTTTGAAGGACAGCCCTGGGGGTAGCCCTGCTTTGGAGTAACAGATGGTGGGAGGAGCAGAGACAGTGTCTTGCTGCAGCTGCTGCACTAGCCACACATCACAAGCTTCCTCAGGGACAAAAGGCAGTTTAGCTGCTTACATTGTATCTTAGCGCAAATGCTACAGGCAAGCATAGTTTTGGAACATAAAGCTGCATAAGTGCTTTATAAATGTAATTCCAATCAGCATCTAGTTTTATCCAAGGACACAATTACTTGACTACAGTTGTTAATCTGCAGTTAAAGGAGCATCAGCATTGCAGGGAGCATAGTGGTACAGTACTTCCTCTCTCTCGACTCGCAATTTATAGATGTCACTGTCACACAGCTACAGTATACAGGGAAACTGTCAGCTAAGGACAGATACTTTTGTCACAGATATTATACGGAGGTAGTTACAGGGTAGCAAGGCTGTCTGACTGTAGCCTTGCTCTTTGTATTTCAGTCAGTCTAGTCCTGCAAGAGCTACATATTTTATATAAGACTGTGAACTTTCAAAACTGTGATCACTGAATAAGGAGCTAGAGCTATTTTGACTGAGTTCTGCAACACAAATTATTTAACGGACATAAACAAGTACATGAGGCCCCACTAGTAATGCAATATCTATGTTATTACTTTTGTTGCTTATTCGTTTGTTAAGATTGTTGGTGGTGGATAATACATTCTGTAATGTTTTGTGGTAATGTGTATTGCATGCACAAAGTGTTATTATAAATTGTGATTACTACTTCTAAGCTTTACAGTAGAAAAAAGGTTACCCAGAAGCGTTCCAGCTAAATAAAAACTACTAAGGAGCAACTGTGTAATTAATGTCTGTGCCAATTGTAATTTGAACTATATTGTGAATTGCCAGGGAAACTTACTCCCTAATACTTACCTGTAAAGTGTAACTTTCCACATGATACTTACCCCAAGTGTCACAGTAGGGCCACAGGGGGCTGATGTTAATGCTATGGGGGAGGCAGAGACATATGGGGAGTGGAGGCTCAGGGGGAGATGACACTGCTATGGGGGGAAGCAGAGACATATGGGAAGTGAGGGCTCAGGGGGATGATGACACTGCTTTTGGGGGAAGGCAGACACATACAGGAATTTGGGGTTCAGCAGAAAATGACACTGCTATGGGGGAAGGCAGAGACACAGAGAGTTGGAGCTCATGGGGAGATTATGCTGCTAAGGGGGGGGGGGGGGGGCAGAGACATATGAAGAGTGGGGGCTCATGGCAGATGACAATGCTATGGGGGGAGAGGAAGGCAGAGATAGATGGAGAAAATGGAGCTCAGGGTGTGTTAACACTGCTATCTATCTATCTATCTATCTAATTATTCAAGTTAAAATAAAATATTAGCAGACACCAAATGTTATTTTAACTTTAATAATCAAGCATTGCGGTCTATCTATCTATCTATCTATCTATCTATCTATCTATCTATCTATCTATCTATCTATCTATCTATCTATCCACATTGCTTGATTATTCAAGTTAAAATAAAATATTAGTCAGACACCAAGGTCCATATGTAATGTCGCCCGAGTTCGGCGACCGCTGCAACACATGACTACTTGCTTGCTGCAATACATTAATTCTTTATCACATGAGCTAACAAACTCACTTAAGGATCTATGGGGGTCATTCCGACCCGATCGCTTGCTGCAGTTTATCTCAGCACAGCAGTCTTGTCGGAACTGCGCATGCACCGGCGCATGCCAGCCGTCGTTGCCTAGCGATTGCCTCTGAGGCAGAGGCAGTTGTTGGGTGGGAGGGGCTGGACGGTGGCATTAAGCCGCCATTTAGGGGGCACGGTCCGGCCAACGCGGTCCGGCTAACTGTCATTTTTCAAACACAGCCTGTGACATGGCAGTTAGGAGCTGATTGGCTGGTACTTTATCTCCATCCACTTTATCTCCATCCAAGGCTTAGTAAATACACCCCTCAGCCTCTGAGGGATAAATTTACTAAAGCTTCTAAAACAGAGAATCAGATCCTGCCTATATTTTTCTAAAAGACAATGGAGAAATGATAGACAGCATCTGATTGGTTGCTATGGGCAACGTCACCAAGTCTCTGATTTAAAAGCTTTAGTAAATATACCCCTAATTTCACACCTATGTCGCCACTTTATTAATTCAGGCTAAAGATACAACATTGTATAATAGTTAACATATTTTACATTAATATTAGCAACAGACAGCATTACCGCATCACAAACATTACACTGAGATTATCAAAATTAAGATATGTCACTTTGTACAGTATGTTATACCGATATGCTTCTGTTATTGCACATTTTACTATACCATATTGTAATTAAATACAATTTTTCAGTTAATTGAACTAATTATTCCTTACTGTGCCAGCAAGTGGCTACAACATTTAACTGTGTCTAACAAAAATACAATAAATATCAGCACAATGATTATGTTAATTTTACAATAAAAATCTAAAAATACGGTTTTATAGCTAGAAAAACAACTGTAGCTTGTCATAGAGATTACTCCTATTCTCACATAATACATGCTTCATTTATGCATGATCATTACATGACATATGTTATCTCACAATAAAAGTAGACACTGTCATTTATTTGGTTGATGGAATATGTATTTCAGACTCTTATTGTGTCGATGAATATCAGGCCTTGAAATGGGAAATCATTTTGTAAAATATTCTACAAATTTTTTTAAATTTAGAATAAAGGTGTATTAAAATGTTTGGACCACAGCTTCTCATTGGCTGGCGGTCCTTGAGTCATGATTGGTGCGCAATCGGTGTCAGATTCAAAGAGTGACCCCTTCTTTGGAATTTCAGCTGGTCTGCAAGCTAGGATTGTCTTGCAGCCACTGCCATCTTTACACTGCAGCCGGGACCTGATGCTCCAGGCTCGACCTTCGATGCAGGGGGTGAGAGAAGCAGGCAACTCAATGCTTCAGGATCTCTTGATGCAGGGGTGAGATGGGGGAATAAGAGAAGCAGGGGATGATATGGGGGTATGATGGTCAGAGGGTGAGACGTAGAGTTAGAGGTGCGGGGGTGTGATGGCGGAGTGAGAGGATCAGAGAGTGAGATGGGGGTGTTAGAGGAGCAGAGTGTGAGATGGGGGGTGAGATGGGAGATTGAGAGGTGCAGGGGTGAGATGGGGGAGTGAGAGGATCAGATGGTGAAATGGGGGAGTGAGAGGAGCAGGGGGTGAGATGGGGGTAAGAGAAGCAGGAGGTGAGATGGGAGAGTGAGAGGCGCAGGGTTGAGATGGGAGAATGAGAGGAGCAGGGGGTAAGATGGGAGAGTGAGAGGTGCAGGGTTGAGATGGGAGAGTGAGAGGAGCAGGGGGTAAGATGGGAGAGTGAGAGGCGCAGGGGTGAGATGGCGAGTGAGAGGAGCAGGGGTAAGATGGGAGAGTGAGAGGTGCAGGAGTGTGATGGGAGAGTTAGAGGAGCAGGGGGTGAGATGAGGGCGTGAGAGGCCCGGGGGTGAAATAGAAGCAGAAGCTGAAAGGCTAACAGGGAGTGAGACATGTAGGGGGTAAGTAAAGGAGAGAAAGATGCAGGTAATCAGACACAAAAGAGAATATATAGGGAGTTAGAGTATAGTGTTGCCTAGAATGAAGATATGGACATATGAGGAGAGTGACAAAGGAAGTAAGAAAGCAGAAGGGACACATGGAAAAAATAGGAGAGGTGAGAACAGGTTGTTCATCATATTCTGCTACATTGTGCATCGCATCTAATATTAAACACATTGGACCGGATGTAATGACACCCCAGATCGCTGGAGGCAGTGTCGGACTGGGGCATATAGGGCCTAACGAGGGAATGCAGTGGTAGATGCCCATGTTAGGGGTGTGGCCATTCTGCAGAGGAGATGTGGCCTGCCACCTCATTGGTTGGATTGACCATTAGAGAGTGCAATGTCTGGGCCCCTTCATAAATATATACAGTAAATTCAGATGCTGCATGCATGATAATGTATCAGATTAATAACAGATTCATAACAGCAATGCACTGTAGAAAATACACCATAGTCCATATACATATGTATAATGTTTAATTCAAGTGCATAGTCTGGAACCTGATCCTTAGAGCAGGAGGTAGGCCCCCAGGCAGTGGGGCCCACTGATGGTTTTCCCTGTACCCCTGTGGGCCAGTCCAAGACTGGCTGGAGGTGCGAGATGCCGGCCGATCTCGGGCATTTTTTTAAAATGGGAAATCACTTACAAGACAAAACCATGCCTTGTAAGTAATTGCATCTTTAAAAAAAACTTTCAGAGATCGTTCGGCATCTCACAACTCCACTGATCTCGGGCATCATTAAATCATGGCCCAATATGTGCATATGAATATGTACTAGAGATGAGCGGGTTCGGTTCGTCAAGATCCGAACCCCCCCGAACTTCACGTGTTTTACACGGGTCCGAGGCAGCTTCGGATCTTCCCGCCTTGCTCGGTTAACCCAAACGAGGCCGAACGTCATCATCCCGCTGTCGGATTCTTGCGAGATTCATATTCCATATAAAGAACCATGCATCGCCGCCATTTTCACTCGTGCATTGTAGATTGAGCGGAGAGGATGTGGCTACGTTCTCTGACTGAAAAGCTCAAAATCTGTGCTGCATTGTGGTGACCACCAGTATATTATAGTAGTACAGTACAGTAGGCCATTGCTGTATCTCGAAGCTCCGTGTCAGACTCAGTTCTAGTATCCTGATCAGTGCTCAATATCTGCTGCATTGTTGTGTGACCAGTATATAGTAGTACAGTGCTGCATTGTGGTGACCATCAGTATATAGTAGTACAGTACAGTAGGCCATTGCTGTATCTTGCAGCTCTGTGTCACGTCTAGTATCCATATCTGTGCTGCATTGTTGTGACCAGTATATAGTAGTACAGTGCTGCATTGCGGGGACCACCTGTATATAGTAGTACAGTACAGTAGGCCATTGCTGTATCTTGCAGCTCCGTGTCAGACTCAGTTCTATAATCCTATAATATAGTAGTACAGTGCAGCATTGTGGTGACCACCAGTATATAGTAGTACAGTACAATAGGCCATTGTTGTATCTTGCAGCTCTGTGTCACTTCTAGTATCCATATCTGTGCTGCATTGTTGTGACCAGTATATAGTAGTACAGTGCAGCATTGTGGTGACCAGCAGTATATAGTAGTACAGTACAGTAGGCCATTGCTGTATCTTGCAGCTCTGTGTCACTTCTAGTATCCAAATCTGTGCTGCATTGTTGTGACCAGTATAAAGTAGTACAGTGCAGCAATGTGGTGACCACCAGTACATAGTAGTACAGTACAGTATGCCATTGCTGTATCTTGCAGCTCTGTGTCACTTCTAGTATTCATATCTGTGCTGCATTGTTGTGACCAGTATATAGTAGTACAGTGCAGCATTGTGCTGACCACCAGTATATAGTAGTACAGTACAGTAGGCCATTGCTGTATCTTGCAGCTCTGTGTCAGACTCAGTTCTAGAATCCTGATCAGTGCTCAATATCTGCTGCATTGTTGTGTGACCAGTATATAGTAGTACAGTGCAGCATTGTGGTGACCACCAGTATATAGTAGTACAGTACAGTAGGCCATTGCTATTGATAAAATAATATTACTGGCATATAATTCCACACATTAAAAAATGGAGAACAAAAATGTGGAGGGTAAAATAGGGAAAGATCAAGATCCACTTCCACCTAGTGCTGAAGCTGCAGCCACTAGTCATGGCAGAGACGATTCAATGCCATCAATGTCGTCTGCCAAGGCCGACGCCCAATGTCATAGTAGAGAACATGTAAAATCCAAAAAACAAAAGTTCAGTAAAATGACCCAAAAATCTAAATTAACAGCGTCTGAGGAGAAGCGTAAACTTGCCAATATGCCATTTACGACACGTAGTGGCAAGGAACGGCTGAGGCCCTGGCCTATGTTCATGGCTAGTGGTTCAGCTTCACATGAGGATGGAAGCACTCATCCTCCCACTAGAAAAATGAAAATAGTTAAGCTGGCTAAAGCACAGCAAAGAACTGTGCGTTCTTCTAAATCACAAATCCCCAAGGAGAGTCCAATTGTGTCGGTTGCGATGCCTGACCTTCCCAACACTGGACGGGAAGAGGTTGCTCCTTGCACAATTTGCACGCCCCCTGCAAGTGCTGGAAGGAGCACCCACAGTCCAGTTCCTGATATTCAAATTGAAGATGTCACTGTTGAAGTACACCAGGATGAGGATATGGGTGTTGCTGGTGCTGAGGAGGAAATTGACAAGGAGGAATCTGATGGAGAGGTGGTTTGTTTAAGTTAGGCACCCGGAGAGACACCTGTTGTCCATGGGATGAATAAGGCCATTGACATGCCTGGTCAAAATACCAAAATAAAATCACCTCTTCGGTGTGGAATTATTTCAACAGAAATGCAGACAACTGGTGTCAAGCCGTGTGTTGCCTTTGTCAAGCTGTAATAAGTAGGGGTAAGGACGTTAACCACCTAGGAACATCCTCCCTTATACGTCACCTGGAGCACATTCATCAGAAGTCATTGACAAGTTCAAAAACTTTGGGTGACAGCGGAAGCAGTCCACTGACAACTAAATCCCTTCTTCCTCTTGTACCCAAGCTCCTGCAAACCACACCATCAACTCCCTCAGTGTCAATTTCATCCTTAGACAGGAACGCCAATAGTCCTGCAGGCCATGTCACTGGCAAGTCTGACGAGTCCTCTCCTGACTGGGATTCCTCAGATGGATCCTTGAGTGTAACGCCTACTGCTGCTGGCGCTGCTGTTGTTGCTGCTGGCAGTCGATCATCATCCCAGAGGGGAAGTCGGAAGACCACTCGTACTAATTCCAGTAAGCAATTGATTGTCCATCAGTCCTTTGCAAGGAAGATGAAATATCACAGCAGTCATCCTGTTGCAAAGTGGATAACTCAGGCCTTGGCCGCTGTGTTGGTGTTAGACGTGCGTCCGGTATCCGCTGTTAGTTCACAGGGACTTAGAGAATTTCGTGAGGTAGTGTCCCCCCGGTACCAAATGCCATCTAGGTTTTACTTCTCTAGGCAGGCAATACCGAGAATTTACACAGACGTCAGAAAAAAAGTCACCAGTGTCCTAAAAAATGCAGTTGTACCCAATGTCCACTTAACCACGGACATGTGGACAAGTGGAACAGGGCAGACTAAGGACTATATGACTGTGACAGCCCACTGGGTAGATGTATTGCCTCCCGCAGGAACAACAGCAGTGGCGGCACCAGTAGCAGCATCTCGCAAATGCCAACTCGTTCCTAGGCAGGCTACGCTTTGTATCACCGCTTTCCATAAGAGGCACACAGCTGACAACCTCTTACGGAAACTGAGGAACATCATCGCAGATTGGGCTTACCCCAATTGGACTCTCCTGGGGATTTGTGATATCGGACAACGCCACCAATATTGTGCGTGCATTACATCTGGGCAAATTCCAGCACGTCCCATGTTTTGCACATACAATTAATTTGGTGGTGCAGAATTTTTTTAAAAATGACAGGGGCATACAAGAGATGCTGTCGGTGGCCCGAAGAATTGCGGGCAACTTTCGGCATTCAGCCACAGCATGCCGAAGACTGGAGCACTAGCAAACACTCCTGAACCTGTCCCGCCATCAGCTGAAGTAAGAGCTGGTAACGAGGTGGAAATCAACCTTCTATATGCTTCAGAGGATGAAGGAGCAGCAAAAGGCCATTCAAGCTTATACATCTGCCTACGATCTAGGCAAAGGATGGGGAATGCACCTGACTCAAGCGCAGTGGAGAATGATTTCAACGTTGTGCAAGGTTCTGCAACCCTTTGAACTTGCCACACGGGAAGTCAGTTCAGACACTGCCAGCCAGAGTCAGGTCATTCCCCTCATCAGGCTTTTGCAGAAGCAGCTGGAGAGATTGAAGGAGGAGCTAAAACAGAGCGATTCTGCTAGGCATGTGGGACTTGTGGATGGAGCCCTTCATTCGCTTAACCAGGATTCACGGGTGGTCAATCTGTTGAAATCAGAGCACTACATTTTGGCCACCGTGCTCGATCCGAGGTTTAAAGCCTACATTGTATCTCTCTTTCCGGCAGACAGAAGTCTGCAGATGTTCAAAGACCTGCTGGTGAGACAATTGTCAAGTCAAGTGGAACGTGACCCGCCAACAGCTCCTTTTTCATTTTCTACCGCCACTGGAGCTGCCAGGAAAAGGATCAGATTTCTAAAACCACCCGCTGGCGGTGATGCAGGGCAGTCAGGAGCGAAAACTGACATCTGGTACGGACTGAAAGACCTGCCAGCGATTACTGACATGTCGTCTACTGTCACTGCATATGATTCTGTCATCATTGAAAGAATGGTGACAGCATCCAAGTAGGCACGTCAGACAGTCCGTACGTATACTGGCAGGAAAAAGAGGCAATTTGGAGGCCCTTGCACAAACTGGCTTTATTTTACCTAAGTTGCCCCCTCTCCAGTGTGTACTCTGAAAGAGTGTTTAGTGCAGCCGGTCACCTTGTCAGCGATCGGCGTATGAGGTTACTTCCACAAAATGTGGAGAAGATGATGTTCATCAAATTGAATTATAATCAATTCCTCCGTGGAGACATTTACCAGCAATTGCCTCCAGAAAGTACACAGGGACCTGTGATGGTGGATTCCAGTGGGGACAAATTAATACTCTGTGAGGAGGGGGATGTACACAGTGAAAGGGGTGATGAATCGGACGATGAGGAGGAGGTGGACATCTTGCCTCTGTAGAGCCAGTTTGTGCAAGGAGAGATTGATTGCTTCTTTTTTGGTGGGGGCCCAAACCAACCAGTCATTTCAGCCACAGTCATGTGGCAGACCCTGTTGCTGAAATGATGGGTTTGTTAAAGTGTGCATGTCCTGTTTATACAACATAAGAGTGGGTGGGAGGGCCCAAGGACAATTCCATCTTGCACCTCTTTTTTTATTTATTTATCTTTGCATCATGTGATGTTTGGGGGCAATTTTTTTAAGTGCCATCCTGTCTGCCATTGCAGTGCCACTCCTAGATGGGCCAGGTGTTTGTGACGCCCACTTGGGTCGCTTAGCTTAGTCATCCAGCGACCTCAGTGCAAATTTTAGGACTAAAAATAATATTGTGAGGTGTGAGGTGTTCAGAATAGACTGGAAATGAGTGGAATATATGGTTATTGAGGTTAATAATACTATAGGATCACAATTACCCCCAAATTCTATGATTTAAGCTATTTTTGAGGGGTTTTTGAAAATAAAACACCCGAAACCAAAACACACCAGAATCTGACAAAAAAATTTAAGGGATGTTTTGCCAAAACGCGTCCGCATACAAAACACGGCCGCGGAACCGAATCCAAAACCAAAACACAAAGCCCGAAAAATTTCCGGTGCACATCTTAAATATGTACTAAATAATATCAGAAAGCTCAGCCATACAGTATAATACAGAGATTTTCTAGAGAAATAGTTATTTGCTGATATATACATTTTCTGGCTATCAGACTGTATGGTCCACATGTAATGGGATGCGATTTTGGCAAAAAATGTGAGTTTATCGCTAAACTCACATGTTTTGCTGATCTCACAAATGCAATAGGGTGCGAATGTGGATGAAATTGTATTTTACAAGGTATTGCTAAACCCGCAGAAAAGCAACTTACATCCTGATGTTTTTCAATTGAAAAGATAGCACTTGGGCAATGTATTGCAACTATGGCCCTCATTCCGAGTTGATCGGTCGCAAGGCGAATTTAGCAGAGTTACACACGCTAAGCCGCCGCCTACTGGGAGTGAATCTTAGCTTCTTAAAATTGCGACCGATGTATTCGCAATATTGTGATTACTAACTACTTAGCAGTTTCAGAGTAGCTCCAGACTTACTCTGCCTGTGCGATCAGTTCAGTGCTTGTCGTTCCTGGTTGACGTCACAAACACACCCAGCGTTCGGCCAGGCACTCCCACCGTTTCTCCGGCCACTCCTGCGTTTTTTCCGGAAACGGTAGCGTTTTCAGCCACACGCCCCTGAAACGCCGTGTTTCCGCCCAGTAACACCCATTTCCTGTCAATCACATTACGATCGCCGGAGCGATGAAAAAGCCGTGAGTAAAATTACTTTCTACATAGCAAAGTTACTTGGCGCAGTCGCAGTGCGAACATTGCGCATGCGTACTAAGCGGATTTTCATTGCGATGCGATGAAAAATACCGAGCGAACAACTCGGAATGAGGGCCAATGTGCACTGCAGGTGGGGCAGATATAACATGTGCAGAAAAAGTCTCTCTGCACATGTTATATCTGCCCCCACCCCCACCCCCCGCCGTGTATATCGTTATGCCCATTAGAGAAAAAAAAGTCTGAAAGCCATAGCACCTGTGTGGATCTAGCAAAATTCAAATATATAATTTTTTATTATTACCATAGAAAATGGCGTGCAAATTTTTTTTACACATTTTACCCTCTCTAAAAATACAGGTGGTTCAGAATATGGGTGTCAGACTCGGCTCATGACACCTCTGCCAAAATCAGAAGGCCCTTATCAACATTGGTACAACAGCACACACACTGTCCCACAAAATGGCATTGGCCCTCATTCCGAGTTGTTCGCTCGCAAGCTGCTTTTAGCAGCATTGCACACGCTAAGCCGCCGCCTACTGGGAGTGAAACTTAGCTTATCAAAATTGCGAACGAAAGATTCGCAATATTGCGAATTGACTTCTCTGTGCAGTTTCTGAGTAGCTCGAGACTTACTCTTCCAGTGCGATCAGTTCAGTGCTTGTCGTTCCTGGTTTGACGTCACAAACACACCCAGCGTTTGCCCAGACACTCCTCCGTTTCTCCAGCCACTCCCGCGTTTTTCCCAGAAACGGTTGCGTTTTTTCACACACTCCCACAAAACGGCCAGTTTCCGCCCAGAAACACCCACT
Organism: Pseudophryne corroboree; assembly: GCF_028390025.1. NCBI lineage: Eukaryota > Metazoa > Chordata > Amphibia > Anura > Myobatrachidae > Pseudophryne > Pseudophryne corroboree. Next base: position 706,130,307 of record NC_086447.1, read on the forward strand.
TCCTGTCAATCACACTCCGATCTCCAGAACGAAGAAAAAACCTCGTAATGCCGTGAGTAAAATACCTAACTGCATAGCAAATTTACTTGGTGCAGTCGCAGTGCGAACATTGCGCATGCGCAGTTACCGGAAAATCACTGCGATGCGAAGAAAATTACTGAGCGAACAACTCGGAATGACCACCATTGTGTGGACATTTGGCATGCTGAAGAGCAGGTTTTGTTGTTTGTGCCGGACATCTGGATCAGTACTTTATGATGGAAGGAAAGTAGTTGACATCATCCAGACGTGCTGCATGCTCCATAACATTGCCCTGGATCAGGGATATGATAACCTTGGGGACATTGCAGCAGTGTTGGAGGAGCTTGACCCTATAATAGAGTGACCATATTATCCCTTTTACCTGGAACGCTCATGGATTATACAGGTTCTGTGGCTGGCTGACTTCAAGCCTACATTTCAACTGGTTTTAATCAGTAGAGATGAGCGCCTGAAATTTTTCGGGTTTTGTGTTTTGGTTTTGGGTTCGGTTCCGCGGCCGTGTTTTGGGTTCGAACGCGTTTTGGCAAAACCTCACCGAATTATTTTTGTCGGATTCGGGTGTGTTTTGGATTCGGGTGTTTTTTTCCAAAAACACTAAAAAACAGCTTAAATCATAGAATTTGGGGGTCATTTTGATCCCAAAGTATTATTAACCTCAAAAACCATAATTTACACTCATTTTCAGTCTATTCTGAATACCTCACACCTCACAATATTATTTTTAGTCCTAAAATTTGCACCGAGGTCGCTGTGTGAGTAAGATAAGCGACCCTAGTGGCCGACACAAACACCGGGCCCATCTAGGAGTGGCACTGCAGTGTCACGCAGGATGTCCCTTCCAAAAAACCCTCCCCAAACAGCACATGACGCAAAGAAAAAAAGAGGCGCAATGAGGTAGCTGTGTGAGTAAGATTAGCGACCCTAGTGGCCGACACAAACACCGGGCCCATCTAGGAGTGGCACTGCAGTGTCACGCAGGATGGCCCTTCCAAAAAACCCTCCCCAAACAGCACATGACGCAAAGAAAAAAAGAGGCGCAATGAGGTAGCTGTGTGAGTAAGATTAGCGACCCTAGCGGCCGACACAAACACCGGGCCCATCTAGGAGTGGCACTGCAGTGTCACGCAGGATGGCCCTTCCAAAAAACCCTCCCCAAACAGCACATGACGCAAAGAAAAAAAGAGGCGCAATGAGGTAGCTGACTGTGTGAGTAAGATTAGCGACCCTAGTGGCCGACACAAACACCGGGCCCATCTAGGAGTGGCACTGCAGTGTCACGCAGGATGTCCCTTCCAAAAAACCCTCCCCAAACAGCACATGACGCAAAGAAAAAAAGAGGCGCAATGAGGTAGCTGTGTGAGTAAGATTAGCGACCCTAGTGGCCGACACAAACACCGGGCCCATCTAGGAGTGGCACTGCAGTGTCACGCAGGATGTCCCTTCCAAAAAACCCTCCCCAATCAGCACATGATGCAAAGAAAAAGAAAAGAAAAAAGAGGTGCAAGATGGAATTATCCTTGGGCCCTCCCACCCACCCTTATGTTGTATAAACAAAACAGGACATGCACACTTTAACCAACCCATCATTTCAGTGACAGGGTCTGCCACACGACTGTGACTGATATGACGGGTTGGTTTGGACCCCCCCCAAAAAAGAAGCAATTAATCTCTCCTTGCACAAACTGGCTCTACAGAGGCAAGATGTCCACCTCATCTTCACCCTCCGATATATCACCGTGTACATCCCCCTCCTCACAGATTATCAATTCGTCCCCACTGGAATCCACCATCTCAGCTCCCTGTGTACTTTGTGGAGGCAATTGCTGCTGGTCAATGTCTCCGCGGAGGAATTGATTATAATTCATTTTAATGAACATCATCTTCTCCACATTTTCTGGATGTAACCTCGTACGCCGATTGCTGACAAGGTGAGCGGCGGCACTAAACACTCTTTCGGAGTACACACTTGTGGGAGGGCAACTTAGGTAGAATAAAGCCAGTTTGTGCAAGGGCCTCCAAATTGCCTCTTTTTCCTGCCAGTATAAGTACGGACTGTGTGACGTGCCTACTTGGATGCGGTCACTCATATAATCCTCCACCATTCTATCAATGTTGAGAGAATCATATGCAGTGACAGTAGACGACATGTCCGTAATCGTTGTCAGGTCCTTCAGTCCGGACCAGATGTCAGCATCAGCAGTCGCTCCAGACTGCCCTGCATCACCGCCAGCGGGTGGGCTCGGAATTCTGAGCCTTTTCCTCGCACCCCCAGTTGCGGGAGAATGTGAAGGAGGAGATGTTGACAGGTCGCGTTCCGCTTGACTTGACAATTTTGTCACCAGCAGGTCTTTCAACCCCAGCAGACCTGTGTCTGCCGGAAAGAGAGATCCAAGGTAGGCTTTAAATCTAGGATCGAGCACGGTGGCCAAAATGTAGTGCTCTGATTTCAACAGATTGACCACCCGTGAATCCTTGTTAAGCGAATTAAGGGCTGCATCCACAAGTCCCACATGCCTAGCGGAATCGCTCCGTGTTAGCTCCTTCTTCAATGCCTCCAGCTTCTTCTGCAAAAGCCTGATGAGGGGAATGACCTGACTCAGGCTGGCAGTGTCTGAACTGACTTCACGTGTGGCAAGTTCAAAGGGCATCAGAACCTTGCACAACGTTGAAATCATTCTCCACTGCACTTGAGACAGGTGCATTCCATCTCCTATATCGTGCTCAATTGTATAGGCTTGAATGGCCTTTTGCTGCTCCTCCAACCTCTGAAGCATATAGAGGGTTGAATTCCACCTCGTTACCACTTCTTGCTTCAGATGATGGCAGGGCAGGTTCAGTAGTTTTTGGTGGTGCTCCAGTCTTCTGTACGTGGTGCCTGTACGCCGAAAGTGTCCCGCAATTTTTCTGGCCACCGACAGCATCTCTTGCACGCCCCTGTCGTTTTTTAAAAAATTCTGCACCACCAAATTCAAGGTATGTGCAAAACATGGGACGTGCTGGAATTTGCCCATATTTAATGCACACACAATATTGCTGGCGTTGTCCGATGCCACAAATCCACAGGAGAGTCCAATTGGGGTAAGCCATTCCGCGATGATCTTCCTCAGTTGCCGTAAGAGGTTTTCAGCTGTGTGCGTATTCTGGAAAGCGGTGATACAAAGCGTAGCCTGCCTAGGAAAGAGTTGGCGTTTGCGAGATGCTGCTACTGGTGCCGCCGCTGCTGTTCTTGCGGCGGGAGTCCATACATCTACCCAGTGGGCTGTCACAGTCATATAGTCCTGACCCTGCCCTGCTCCACTTGTCCACATGTCCGTGGTTAAGTGGACATTGGGTACAACTGCATTTTTTAGGACACTGGTGAGTCTTTTTCTGACGTCCGTGTACATTCTCGGTATCGCCTGCCTAGAGAAGTGGAACCTAGATGGTATTTGGTAACGGGGGCACACTGCCTCAATAAATTGTCTAGTTCCCTGTGAACTAACGGCGGATACCGGACGCACGTCTAACACCAACATAGTTGTCAAGGACTCAGTTATCCGCTTTGCAGTAGGATGACTGCTGTGATATTTCATCTTCCTCGCAAAGGACTGTTGAACAGTCAATTGCTTACTGGAAGTAGTACAAGTGGGCTTACGACTTCCCCTCTGGGATGACCATCGACTCCCAGCGGCAACAACAGCAGCGCCAGCAGCAGTAGGCGTTACACGCAAGGATGCATCGGAGGAATCCCAGGCAGGAGAGGACTCGTCAGACTTGCCAGTGACATGGCCTGCAGGACTATTGGCATTCCTGGGGAAGGAGGAAATTGACACTGAGGGAGTTGGTGGGGTGGTTTGCGTGAGCTTGGTTACAAGAGGAAGGGATTTACTGGTCAGTGGACTGCTTCCGCTGTCACCCAAAGTTTTTGAACTTGTCACTGACTTATTATGAATGCGCTGCAGGTGACGTATAAGGGAGGATGTTCCGAGGTGGTTAACGTCCTTACCCCTACTTATTACAGCTTGACAAAGGGAACACACGGCTTGACACCTGTTGTCCGCATTTCTGGTGAAATACCTCCACACCGAAGAGCTGATTTTTTTGGTATTTTCACCTGGCATGTCAACGGCCATATTCCTCCCACGGACAACAGGTGTCTCCCCGGGTGCCTGACTTAAACAAACCACCTCACCATCAGAATCCTTCTGGTCAATTTCCTCCCCAGCGCCAGCAACACCCATATCCTCCTCATCCTGGTGTACTTCAACACTGACATCTTCAATCTGACTATCAGGAACTGGACTGCGGGTGCTCCTTCCAGCACTTGCAGGGGGCATGCAAATAGTGGAAGGCGCATGCTCTTCACGTCCAGTGTTGGGAAGGTCAGGCATCGCAACCGACACAATTGGACTCTCCTTGTGGATTTGGGATTTCAAAGAACGCACAGTTCTTTGCGGTGCTTTTGCCAGCTTGAGTCTTTTCAGTTTTCTAGCGAGAGGCTGAGTGCTTCCATCCTCATGTGAAGCTGAACCACTAGCCATGAACATAGGCCAGGGCCTCAGCCGTTCCTTGCCACTCCGTGTGGTAAATGGCATATTGGCAAGTTTACGCTTCTCCTCCGACAATTTTATTTTAGGTTTTGGAGTCCTTTTTTTTCTGATATTTGGTGTTTTGGATTTGACATGCTCTGTACTATGACATTGGGCATCGGCCTTGGCAGACGACGTTGCTGGCATTTCATCGTCTCGGCCATGACTAGTGGCAGCAGCTTCAGCACGAGGTGGAAGTGGATCTTGATCTTTCCCTAATTTTGGAACCTCAACTTTTTTGTTCTCCATATTTTATAGGCAGAACTAAAAGGCACCTCAGGTAAACAATGGAGATGGATGGATTGGATACTAGTATACAATTATGGACGGACTGCCACGGTTAGGTGGTATAAAAAAACCACGGTTAGGTGGTATATATTGTAATACAATTATGGATGGACGGACTGCCTGCCGAGTGCCGACACAGAGGTAGCCACAGCCGTGAACTACCGCACTGTACACTGGTTGATAAAGAGATAGTAGTATACTCGTAACAACTAGTATGACTGACTATGACGGTATAAAGAATGAAAAAAAAACCACGGTTAGGTGGTATATATTGTAATACAATTATGGATGGACGGACTGCCTGCCGAGTTCCGACACAGAGGTAGCCACAGCCGTGAACTACCGCACTGTACACTGGTTGATAAAGAGATAGTAGTATACTCGTAACAACTAGTATGACTGACTATGACGGTATAAAGAATGAAAAAAAAACCACGGTTAGGTGGTATATATTATAATACAATTATGGATGGACGGACTGCCTGCCGACTGCCGACACAGAGGTAGCCACAGCCGTGAACTACCGCACTGTACACTGGTTGATAAAGAGATAGTAGTATACTCGTAACAACTAGTATGACACTATGACGGTATAAAGAATGAAAAAAAAACCACGGTTAGGTGGTATATATTATAATAATACAATTATGGATGGACGGACTGCCTGCCGAGTTCCGACACAGAGGTAGCCACAGCCGTGAACTACCGCACTGTACACTGGTTGATAAAGAGATAGTAGTATACTCGTAACAACTAGTATGACTGACTATGACGGTATAAAGAATGAAAAAAAAACCACGGTTAGGTGGTATATATTGTAATACAATTATGGATGGACGGACTGCCTGCCGAGTTGCGACACAGAGGTAGCCACAGCCGTGAACTACCGCACTGTACACTGGTTGATAAAGAGATAGTAGTATACTCGTAACAACTAGTATGACACTATGACGGTATAAAGAATGAAAAAAAAACCACGGTTAGGTGGTATATATTATAATACAATTATGGATGGACGGACTGCCTGCCGACTGCCGACACAGAGGTAGCCACAGCCGTGAACTACCGCACTGTACACTGGTTGATAAAGAGATAGTAGTATACTCGTAACAACTAGTATGACACTATGACGGTATAAAGAATGAAAAAAAAACCACGGTTAGGTGGTATATATTATAATACAATTATGGATGGACGGACTGCCTGCCGAGTGCCGACACAGAGGTAGCCACAGCCGTGAACTACCGCACTGTACACTGGTTGATAAAGAGATAGTAGTATACTCGTAACAACTAGTATGACTGACTATGACGGTATAAAGAATGAAAAAAAAACCACGGTTAGGTGGTATATATTATAATACAATTATGGATGGACGGACTGCCTGCCGACTGCCGACACAGAGGTAGCCACAGCCGTGAACTACCGCACTGTACACTGGTTGATAAAGAGATAGTAGTATACTCGTAACAACTAGTATGACACTATGACGGTATAAAGAATGAAAAAAAAACCACGGTTAGGTGGTATATATTATAATACAATTATGGATGGACGGACTGCCTGCCGACTGCCGACACAGAGGTAGCCACAGCCGTGAACTACCGCACTGTACACTGGTTGATAAAGAGATAGTAGTATACTCGTAACAACTAGTATGACACTATGACGGTATAAAGAATGAAAAAAAAACCACGGTTAGGTGGTATATATTATAATACAATTATGGATGGACGGACTGCCTGCCGACTGCCGACACAGAGGTAGCCACAGCCGTGAACTACCGCACTGTACTGTGTCTGCTGCTAATATAGACTGGTTGATAAAGAGATAGTATACAACAATATACTACTATACTGGTGGTCAGGCACTGGTCACCACTAGTCACACTGGCAGTGGCACTCCTGCAGCAAAAGTGTGCACTGTTTAATTTTAAATTAATATAATATTATGTACTCCTGGCTCCTGCTATAACAACCTGCAGTGCTCCCCAGTCTCCCCCACAATTATTATAAGCTTTTATACATTGATGTGCAGCACACTGGGCTGAGCTGAGTGCACACAGACTGAGTCACACTGTGTGACTGCTGTGTATCGTTTTTTTCAGGCAGAGAACGGATATAGCAGAGAACGGATATATTAAATAAAAGTTAACTTAACAACAACTGCACTGGTCACTGTGGTAAACTCTGTCTGCACAATCTCTCTCTCTCTCTCTCTCTTCTAATCTATTCTAATGGAGAGGACGCCAGCCACGTCCTCTCCCTATCAATCTCAATGCACGTGTGAAAATGGCGGCGACGCGCGGCTCCTTATATAGAATCCGAGTCTCGCGAGAATCCGACAGCGTCATGATGACGTTCGGGCGCGCTCGGGTTAACCGAGCAAGGCGGGAAGATCCGAGTCGCTCGGACCCGTGAAAAAAAAAGTGAAGTTCGTGCGGGTTCGGATTCAAAGAAACCGAACCCGCTCATCTCTATTAATCAGCCATAGAACATGTGTAATCCATGGCCCTCATTCCGAGTTGTTCGCTCGCAAGCTGCTTTTAGCAGCTTTGCACACGCTAAGCTGCCGCCTACTGGGAGTGAATCTTAGCTTATCAAAATTGCGAACGAAAGATTAGCAAAATTGCGAATAGACACTTCTTAGCAGTTTCTGAGTAGCTCCACACTTACTCGGCATCTGCGATCAGTTCAGTGCTTGTCGTTCCTGGTTTGACGTCACAAACACACCCAGCGTTCGCCCAGACACTCCTCCGTTTCTCCTGCCACTCCCGCGTTTTTCCCAGAAACGGTAGCGTTTTTTCGCACACACCCATAAAATGGCCTGTTTCCGCCCAGAAACACCCACTTCCTGTCAATCACATTACGATCACCAGAACGAAGATAAAACCTCGTAATGCCGTGAGTAAAATACCTAACTGCATAGCAAATTTACTTGGCGCAGTCGCACTGCGGACATTGCGCATGCGCATTAGCGACTAATCGCTCCGTTGCAAGAAAAAAATAACGAGCGAACAACTCGGAATGACCTCCCATGAGCGTCCCAGGTAAAAGGGATAATATGTTCACTCTACCTATAACACCAGGTGACATGGAAAATTCACGGGGGAAGGGGGTGAGGTTCATCAGAAAATGTTACACCAGTATTTTTCTGGTAAGTGTGCTTAAATGTAATTTAAAGTTTAGGTGTCAACTTTTTTTTTGTTTCATAAACTTTTTGTTTGTTAAAATCAAACAGTTTCTTTGGCAGAAATTGTGTAATAGCCATGAAAACTACTGGCATAAGTTGTCTGACATATGTATTATGGGCTCTGTTGTTTTGTTAAGTGTATGCAATGTTTCAAAAACAATGGGGGTCATTCCGAGTTGTTCGCTCGCAAGCTGCTTTTAGCAGCATTGCACACGCTAAGCCGCCGCCTACTGGGAGTGAATCTTAGCTTCTTAAAATTGAGAACGAAAGATTTGCATTATTGCGAAAATACATCTCTGTGCAGTTTCTGAGTAGCTGGAGACTTACTCGGCATCTGCGATCAGTTCAGTGCTTGTCGTTCCTGGTTTGACGTCACAAACACACCCAGCGTTCGCCCAGACACTCCTCCGTTTCTCCAGCCACTCCCGCGTTTTTCCCAGAAACGGTTGCGTTTTTACCCACACTCCCATAAAACGGCCAGTTTCCGCCCAGAAACACCCACTTCCTGTCAATCACATTACGATCACCAGAATGAAGAAAAAACCTCGTAATGCCGTGAGTAAATTTCCTAACTGCATAGCAAATTTACTTGGCGCAGTCGCAGTGCGAACATTGCGCATGCGCAATAAGCGGAAAATCGCTGCGATGCGAAGAAATTTACCGAGCGAACAACTCGGAATGACCCCAAATGTACAAAGCATATTCGTTGTGTGTTCACATAAAATAAATACTATTTTATATTTTAACCCTATATACAGCATTAAGAAATGTAATAAGCAATGTTTTTTAAATCAAAAAAATATTTAAAAAAAACCTTAATTATACTTTGCTGACTGTATATAAAAGAAGACAATAACACATTATTAGTCTGATATAGAAATTTATTTGCAAATGTCAGTTTTTGAATAAGCTTATGAAAAAGTAATGTTTACTGTGTATTAAGGGCCTTATAGGCCTTACACACTGGCCGACATGACTGCACGATATGAACGATCTCGTTCATTAATGAACGAGATAACGTTTATATCGTGCAGTGTGGAGGCACCAGCGATGAACGATGCGCGGCCCCGCGCTCGTTCATTGCTGGTGCCCCGTCGGCTGTGCATGCAGGCCAATATGGACGATCTCGTCCATATTTGCCTGCAGTTCTTTGGAGCCGTGTGAAGGGGGGAGTGAAGTAATTGTACTTCCCCCGTCACTGCCCCCCCCCCCCGCCGCCGGGTCGCCCGTCGGCCGTATCCGCCATTGGGCAGCTTGGCGGCGGCTCGGCCAATGTGTAGGACCCATTATTCAGGTTTGTTAGCAAACCAATAAAACACACTAATACCCCTTTCACACCGCAGCTTATACCCGGTATTTTGCCGTTTTAACTGGCTTCCTAAACGGGTCAAGCTGCGATGTGAAAGGGTCCCCTTCAATTTACCGTTTTCAAAATACCGGTATTTTGAAACGGTAAAAAAGCAGGGTCCTACCCGTTTCAGTCCCATTTCACTGTGCAGTGTGAAAGGGTCTGAAACGGTATTTGCAAGCCCCAGAAGATGATAGGCTGTCTCCATGTGTGATGTCACCAGCCACAACCAGGAAACAGCTTGGAAAACACAGGAGACACATGAGAGAGTGGCTTTATAAACGTTTAAATGTGAAAAACACGGAAAAAAATGGCGTGGGGTCCCCCCTCCAAAGCATAACCAGCCTCGGGCTCTTCGAGCTGGTCCTGGTTCTAAAAATGCGGGGAAAAAATTGACAGGGGATCCCCCGTATTTTTAAAACCAGCACCGGGCTCTGCGCCTGGTGCTGGTGCAAAAAATACGGGGGACAAAACGAGTAGGGGTCCCCCATATTTTTCACACCAGCATCGGGCTCCAGTAGCTGGACAGATAATGCCCCAGCCGGGGGTCACTTTTATGCCGTGCCCTGCGGCCGTGGCATTAAATATCCAACTAGTCACCCCTGGCCGGGGTACCCTGGGGGAGTGGGGACCCCTTCAATCAAGGGGTCCCCCCCCCAGCCACCCAAGGGCCAGGGGTGAAGCCCGAGGCTGTCCCCCCCATCCAATGGGCTGCGGATGGGGGGGCTGATAGCCTTTGTTGTAAATGAAAAGATATTGTTTTTTCCAGTAGTACTACAAGTCCCAGCAAGCCTCCCCCGCAAGCTGGTACTTGGAGAACCACAAGTACCAGCATGCGGGAGAAAAACTGGCCCGCTGGTACCTGTAGTTCTAATGGAAAAAAAATACCCAAATAAAAACAGGACACAGACACCGTCGACAGTAAAACTTTATTACACACTGCCGACACACACATACTTACCTATGTTCACACGCCGACATCGGTCCTCTTCTCCATGTAGAATCCAGGGGTACCTGAAAATAAAAGTTCAATATACTCACCTCAGCCATGGTCCAGAGATAAATCCACGGACTTGGCAAAAAAAGAAAACGAACACCCGGACCTGCGGACCGAAAGGGGTCCCATGCGGCTGACCGGCGGGTGACCCCACCGCTAGCCGCAAACTTCCCACCATTGAAAGTAATGGAGCGGCTTTGCGATGCGCTGTCTTACAGCTCAGACAGTGCACAGCCAATCAGGTGAGCGCCACGGAAGTAGCGCTTCCTGATTGGCTGAAGGGACTTCAGTGACAGGAGTCACGTGATGTCCCGGCATTCGGGGAGAGGGGTCTCATATGTTAGCATGGGACCCCTTTCGGTCCGCAGGTCCGGGTGTTCGTTTTCTTTTTTTGACAAGTCCGTGGATTTATCTCTGGACCATGGCTGAGGTGAGTATATTGAACTTTTATTTTCAGGTACCCCTGGATTCTACATGGAGAAGAGGACCGATGTCGGCGTGTGAACATAGGTAAGTATGTGTGTGTCGGCAGTGTGTAATAAAGTTTTACTGTCGACGGTGTCTGTGTCCTGTTTTTATTTGGGTATTTTTTTTCCATTAGAACTACAGGTACCAGCGGGCCAGTTTTTCTCCCGCATGCTGGTACTTGTGGTTCTCCAAGTACCAGCTTGCGGGGGAGGCTTGCTGGGACTTGTAGTACTACTGGAAAAAACAATATCTTTTCATTTACAACAAAGGCTATCAGCCCCCCCATCCGCAGCCCATTGGATGGGGGGGACAGCCTCGGGCTTCACCCCTGGCCCTTGGGTGGCTGGGGGGGGGGACCCCTTGATTGAAGGGGTCCCCACTCCCCCAGGGTACCCCGGCCAGGGGTGACTAGTTGGATATTTAATGCCACGGCCGCAGGGCACGGCATAAAAGTGATCCCCGGCTGTGGCATTATCTGTCCAGCTAGTGGAGCCCGATGCTGGTGTGAAAAATACGGGGGACCCCTACTCGTTTTGTCCCCCGTATTTTTTGCACCAGCACCAGGCGCAGAGCCCGGTGCTGGTTTTAAAAATACGGGGATCCCCTGTCAATTTTCCCCCCGCATTTTTAGAACCAGGACCAGCTCGAAGAGCCCGAGGCTGGTTATGCTTTGGAGGGGGGACCCCACGCCATTTTTTTCCGTGTTTTTAACCATTCCATCTTAAAAAAATAATAATAATTTTAAAAAATATATAAATAATACTTGTGCCTCCAAAAAAGACAAACCAAGTACCTAATCCCATCTAATAAAAATAGATATGCTTCAAGCTGCTGGGTTCCATCGTACGACTATCCAAATTATTAATAATGAATTAATTAGTGATTAATAATAATGTGTGGGCCAGAAAAGTCCATTTATAATGACAACCACTGTTTTCTATGGGTGAAACGGGTTCAGTGTGAAAGGTACCAAAACGGGAATGAAATGGTAATTTACTGGTTACAACATGAGATGTGAAAGGGGTTTAACTGCTCAGACCCGTTTTAAGAACCGTTTCAAATACCATTTCAAAAGCAGGTTTTGCGATGTGAAAGCAGCATAATTGGCAAAACCATGTGCAGTGCAGGTGGGGCAGATATAACATGTGCAGAGAGAGTTAGATTTGGGTGGGGTGTGTTAAAACTGAAATCTTATTGCAGTGTAAAAATAAAGCAGCCAGTATTTACACTGCACAGAAACAATATAACCCACCCAAATCTAACTCTCCCTGCACATGTGATATCTGACCCACCTGCACTGCACATGGTTTTGACCAATTGCTTATTTTTTTTGGTTTGCTAACAAACCTTAATAACCCATTAAATACACATCAATTTTACATAATAACATTCACAGGAAATTAAGGATAACACTCTGTATGACAACAATGTCACCAAATTAAACAAAGTAAACGCACAAACATTATTTCTTTTGCCCTGCATTCCCACTGCCTCTACCCGGCCCTTAAACTTTGCCACCATGGGTACATAGGCTATGGCGGGAGGTGGGGGTGGTAGTAGGTGACACAGACTCAGATGAAGTAAGGCCACTACTAATAGTATTTGTTGATGCAGCCTCATTCCTACCAAGTCTGGGTGCACATTTACCAGGGCATGAGATTGGACCTAAATAGCTTGTGTGAGGTTTTAGAGTTTGCCTTAATACATTAGTTTGGTTGAGGTCACGGAGTCGCATACTGTATCATGTATCTATATTGTGGCCCACTCTCTGTTCTAGCAATAATTGTTTGCTTTCTCATCTGACACATCATGCAATCCATTTGTTCAGTTTGTTTTTGCATGAATGTTAACTGGGAATTTCTAACACTGTCCAGTGACAAAGCACAAGCCTCCACAGATGGTGTTCACTGTGGTGTATGTGTTTGTTGTGGTTATCCACCATGTTGTTGCTGGTTGCCATCATTACCAACATCTGGTATGTTTTTTTCTGCAGGCACAAGTATATCTATGGATGTCAACATCAGCACCTGATCCTCGGCTGCTTCTTCATGCTCATCAACAGTTGATCAGGGTGGTTGTGGATGTGATGGGCACACATAAACATTACAGGGGCTAATACAGACCTGTTCACTTGCTAGGGTTTTTTGCAGTACTGTGTTCGCATAGTCGCCACCCATAGGGGAGTGTATTTTCGCTTTGTAAATGTGCAAACGCATGTGTAACAGATTATGTGCAGTCTCTGAGTAGCCCAGGACTTACTTAGCCTCTGTGAACACTTCAGCCTGTCCGGTACCAGAATTGACATCATGAACCCTCCCTGCAAACGCTTGGACACACCTGCATTTTTCCAAACACTCCCAGAAAATGGTCAGTTGACACCCACAAACGCCTTCTTCCTGTCAATCTCCTTGCGAACGCCCATGCAAACGGATCATTCGCACAAACCCATCGCTGAGCGGCGATCCGCTTTGTACCTGTGCGACGCGGCTGCACATTGTGTTACATACGCATGCGCAGTTTAGACCTGATCACCCACTGTACGAAAACGCAGCCTAGCAATCAGATCTGAATTAGCCCCTTAGTAAAGTATTCTTACTTTTCAAGGGAAAGCTACGTAAAAAAAAATCAAATCTTATTTTTCTGCAGACAAAAGAAAAGAACACGTGTTAGTTTTAAAATACTAATACATTTACATAAGTGCAGTATTCAGGTTGTTTTCCTGTATTAGGTATTAACAGTGGGAGGTGCAGCATTGAGGGTGCAGTGAATTTACAAAATCTAATAAGGGAGAATCACCAACTGCAAATTTAAACACTGTGCAACATCAGCGGTGGGGACTCTGTGGCAGTTGGCGTGAATCCCCTATTTGAATTATGATCAGCACTTCCGTAACACCTCTGGCGGTGGTTTGAATATTCTATGAAGCAGTAATACACATAAGTATTTAATCTGTATATTTGTTTTTACAAATTGTTTGCTTACATTTTGTGATAACAGTTTTTAAAAGTATTGAACAACAATTAATGTTTTACACTATATATATTGTAAAATGTCACCAAAATTGGGCAAATAATGTTATGTGACGTTACTATTATTTTTTTTTTAATACCACAATAACACATAGGGGGTATCCAATTAGCCGCGGTAGTTTACATGGCTATTGATTCAGGGACTATGAGGCACACAAGGCATAATCTGTGATAACTGCAACTTTTCATGGGAGTTATCTATTGTTGTGTGGAAAATAAATGTTTTTCATGGGACCTATTTGGCTAGGGTGATAAAAAAAGGTGAAAAACACCCATTTTCCGTGCCCGCGGCACTAATGCGGGTAATTGGATACCCCCCTACAGTTGTTTTTTTTATTGTTTTTAGGATTTACCAGCATCATCCTAATGTTGATGTGATGGCCTTTATTTGGAAGGTGACTTCTGCAGCTGCATTGTATTAAAATAAAAATTTTAGTGTCCAGTTTACATTTTCTGCAGAATACACAATGTTATTGTTAAACAAACCTACCAACATCTTTTTTTAAAAGCATATTTAAAACATCAAACCATGGTTTATACACATTTACACTATACACGTTCCTATTTTAAATTGTGGCCTAGGGCAAAATACAAAATAGTACATGTGTTTCATAATGTTAATGGTTTGTACTCATGGACTGATTGATGTACTCACACATTTTAAATAACACAGGGCTGTTTAATTAGTAAATGTGGAACAACAGCTCACAGAGTGACATTAAAATACAAAAGTGACATTATTGTTTAAAGTGTGTCAGGGTATGCTGGGATGTGTTTTTCCACAATAGTTGGGAGACCATTTTTAAACTCATAGAAGAATGTATAGAAACAAAAGTAGAATCTCCTATATATTAGCCCAAGTCTGTGATTCTGTGCCTGGCCGTAACGCTGGGCGGAGCCACAGGCACAGATCTGGCCAGGAACAGTCCCCTCCCTCGGTCCACCCTTTCCCCTCCCCATCTCCGCCCAGTCCCCTGTCTCCCTTCTCCCCGTACACTCTCTGGTGACACCGCAGCCGCTGACTGTAAGCGGAACTCACACTACCCGCCTCACAGTCTTGCGGCTGCCGCTGAGTCAGTGGGACATGCTGAACACTGACAGCCGCACTCGCCCCCCCCCTCCCACCCGTGGCAACCACCCGCCGCACTCCCGCCCTCTCCCCCTCCCGCAGCACCAACATCCGCGGCATCCACCCGCGGCACTCCCGCCCCCTCCCCCACCCGTAGCATAAACACCCACCGCATCCACCCACCACCCACGGCACTCACGCCCCCTCCTCCACCCAGAGCACAAACACCCGCGCCACCCACCCTCGGAACTCACGCCCCCTCCCCCACCCGTAGCACCAACACCCGTGGCAACCAACCGCATTCGCTCCCCCCACCCGCGGCAATCCCACCCTCTCCCCCACCCGCAGCACCAACACCCGCGCCACCCACCCGCGGCACCCACCGCATCCACCCACCACCCGTGGCACTCCACCCCCCACCCGCAACACCAACACCCGTGCCACCCACCCGCGGCACCCACCCACCACCCGTGGCACTCTGCCCCCTCCCCCACCCACAGCACCAACACCCGCTGCCACCCCCTGCGGCACCCAACGCATCCCCCACATCCGCTCCCACCTGCGGCACTCCAGCCCCCACCCGTAGCTCCCACACCTGCAGCACCTGCAGCACCCCCGCCCTTCCCCCACCCGCTGCAACCCTGCACCTCCCCCATACCCACCTCTCCCCCCCGGTACACCCCTGCGCCCTTCACCAAACCCGCACCACCACCGCATCTGCCCCTCCTGCACCCACCCCTCCCCCACCCGCCCCCCCCCAACCCTCGGAACCCCCGCAGCTTCCTCCCACCACCCAACTGCACCACCACTGCTCCAGCCCCTGCCCCCCCTCCGCACCTGTCCCTCCACACATGGCACCACGCCCCCACCCCCAGCACCCCCCCTCCCCCATCCACGGCACTCCCACACCAGCTTCTCCCACAGCCCTCCCACACCCACATCACCCCTGCTCCCAACCCCCCACCCATGGAACCCCCGCCCCTACCCTACACACAGCACCCCTGCTCCCGCACCCCCACCCCTCCCCTACCTGTAGCACCCGCCCCTGCAACCGTGGCACCCTCAAACCCACCCCCCACCCCAAATGCACCACGCCGGCAAACCGCCCCTCCCCCACCTGTGGCACCCCCCCACTCCACCCCCATACCCACCTCTCCCCCCGCTACACTCCTGCATCCTCCACTCCACCCGCACCACCACCGCATCTGCCCCTCCTGCACCCACCCCTCCCCCATCCGCAACACCGCTGCTCCTGCACCCCCTCCCCCACCCACGCCACCCCCCAACCCTCGGAACCAGCTGCCTTCCACCCCCCATCCGCACCACCACTGCACCCGCCACTGCCCCCCCACACCTGTCCCCCACCCATGGCACCATGCCCCCACGCCCATAACCCCCCCCCTCCCCCACCCACGGCACTCCCACACCAGCTTCTCCCACAGCCCCCTCAACCCTCCCAAACCCACATCACCCCTGCTCCCAACTCCCCACCCATGGCACCACGCCCCTCCACTACACACAGCACCGCTGTTCCCGCACCCCCACCCCTCCCCTACCTGCAGCACCTCCCCACCCACCCCTGCAACCATAGCACCCTCACACCCACCCACCCCCAACCGCACCACCCCAGCAAACTGCCCCCTCCCCCACCCGCGGCACCCACGCCCCTCCCCCACTCCACCCCCATACCCACCTCTCCCCCGCTACACCCCTCCACCCCACCCGCACCACCACCGCATCTGCCCCTCCTGCACCCACCCCTCCCCCATCCGCAACACCCCTGCTCCCGCACCCCCTCCCCCACCCGCGCCAACCCTCGGAAATCCCCGCAGCCGCCTCCCAAACCCCAACCGCAGCACTACTGCACCCATCCCTGCCCCCCGCACCTGTCCCCACACCCATGGCACCACACTCCCACCCGCAGCCCCCCCTCCCCCACCCACGGCACTCCCACACCAGCTTCTCCCACAACCCCTCCCACACCCATATCACCCCTGCTCCCAACCCTCCATCCATGACACCCCGCCCCTCCCCTACGCACAGGACCCCTGCTCCCGCACCCCCACCCCTCCCCTTCCTGCAGCACCACCTGCAACCGTGGCACCCTCACACCCACCTCCCACCCAACCGCACCACCACGCCAAATGACCCCATCCCCCACCCACAGTACCCCTGCACCCGCCCCTTCCGCCCCTTCCCCCCAACACCCACGCACCTGCCCCTCCACCACCCGCAACACCACCACAACCGACCCTCCCTAACTGCGTTAACCCCGCACCATCCCCTCACCCACCCACAGCGCCCACTGATCCCCTCCCCCATCTGCCCCATCCCCGCACCTGCCTTTCCCCTGCCCGCAGCGCATCCGGACCCCACCACACCCCCAAATCCCCCCCTCCACACCCACAGCACCTCCGGACCCTCCCCCACCCCCATCATCTATAGACACCTCCCCCACCCCCAGCACTTCTACAAACCATCACCCAACCTTCCCCTCTGCAACCCCACCTCCCCCTACATCGCCCCTTCCCCACACACAGCACCTCCAGACCCCCTCCTTCATCCACAGCCTCCTGCACCTGCCCCTCCACCACCAGCAGCATCTACAGACCCCATCCACAACCCCTCATGGTGTGAAGAGCGCCCGTAGGGTGCGATGAATCAACTAGTAAGCATATAAACGAGGCTGATATTGGTTGTTAACTCACCAGATGTTGCTTGGGCTGGTCTCCTATCTGTGTCCTTGATGTGGACTCCTGGCAATACCTCTGGTGGAATGACCAGTTTTAGGTGTTCATTCCGAGTTGTTTGCTCGCTAGCAGTTTTTAGCAGCCGTGCAAACGCTATGCCGCCTCCCACTGGGAATGTATTTTAGCTTAGCAGAAGTGCGAACGAAAGGATCGCAGAGCTGCTACAAAGTTTTTTTGCGCAGTTTCTGAGTAGCTCAAAACCTACTCAGCGCTTGCGATCACTTCAGACTATTCAGTTCCAGTTTTGACGTCACAAACACGCCCTGCGTTCGCCCAGCCATGCCTGCGTTTTTCCTGGCATGCATGCATTTTTCCGAACACTCCCTGAAAACGGTCAGTTGACGCCCCCTTCCTGTCAATCACTCTGCGGTCAGCAGTGCGACTGAAAAGCTTCGCTAGACCTTGTGTGAAACTACATCGTTTGTTGTAATAGTACGTCGCACGTGCTCATTGCACCGCATACGCATGCGCAGAAGTGCCGTTTTTTTGCCTCATCGCTGCACAGCGAACGAATGCAGCTAGCGATCAACTCGGAATGACCACCTTAATTCTTCTTCATAAGATGTATAGTGCACAGGTATTTGACGTCCACCACCTGTCCTGTGAGCCTGCTTAACCTCATCTGACAATTTCTGCTTTAGCACTCTCTTCACATCATTAAATCTCTTCTTTATGTTAGAGACAACACGCCGAATGAGCTGACGGCATTAATGGAATTTGTGATGCTCACATACATCTTTTTTTATGATCCATAGAAGTGTGGTGTGCCTCGTCAGCTAAGAGATGATGGAACACTCACATCATAACATGAACTAATGCACAATTTTCTTGGCACGTAAAGAGCACATTGAGCCGAGTGCGAGTCTTGCCAGGCATAGAGCCATAAGCCTCTTCCTCATCCTCCTCCTCTACCTCCTCCACCTTATTAACAGAAATTACCTCAACCTCCTGCTCCACACTACCTGTCAGGCACTGCGGGTTTAACTCCAGAGCTGGGGTCCAGGGCTTTCCCGTCCGGCTGCTGGCGGAGCTGCGCAGCCATGGTGAGGCACCGCAGGGCTGTCGGTGGTGACGGGGTGGCTGCCGGAGAGAGGGAAATGGGAGACCAGGTAGGGGAAGAGATGTGCCCTAGTGTGGGTGGCCGTCATGTTGGAGACCAAGTTCATTGCACCAATGGTTGAGCTCTATGGAAAGCTCAGCCAATCCCAGGCAGATTTTCCTTACAAAATTGGTCAGCCCAGTCTCTAACGTTGCCAGTGCTTTATGTTACTGCCTTGAGCAGAAGCTCCAGCTCTGAGCTCCCTCAGGTACTCCCTGTGGTTTTCCAGTGATCAAAAGGGTCTCTAACTCCACTGTCACCTTCCTCTGCAACCCTGCCGGTGGCTTCTCTGTTCCGAAGTCCTCAGCTGTCCACCCTCCGAGTGACACCCCGGGTGCCCTGAGACCATAGAGGGGACTCCTGGTCATCTGCAGTACCTTCTAGCCACGACTATTCAGCTTTCATTCTTCACTCTCCAAAGCAGCATTCTTCAGTGTTCTTCAGTTACGCCTACTCAGCATTCTTCTTTATTCTTTAGAATGGTATTCTTCAGTGTTCTTCAGTCATGTTTACTCAGCATTCATTCTTCAGTCTTCAAAGCAGCATTCTCCAGTGTTCTTCAGTTACATCTACTCAGCATTCATTCTTCAGTCTTCAAATCAGCATTCTTCAGTATTCTTCAGTCATGAGTAGTCAGCATCCATTCTTAAGAAACGTTCTTCAGTGTTCTTTAGTCACAACTATTCAGCATTCATTCTTCAGTAGCATTCTTCACTGGTCTTCGGTCACAACTATTCAGCCAGAGCTGGAGCTACCCGCTCAGCAGAGTCTGCAATGCAGGGAGGCGCTGTGCTGGAGAGGCGCTCTAACCGCTCTGCTACTCTGCTGGCGTTCGTGTGCGCTGCTGCCCTCCTCTACCCGCCTTCCTCATACTGAAGAATGCCGCCGCGGACCTGCAGTATGCCGCTGAGAAAACATCTCCAGCAGGTGAAGTGATCCCGGTCCCCAGAGCTCAGGGAGCTGATGCTGTGTGTGGTCTCCAGAATGCAGATCACTTGACTGGTGATGAGCATCAGCTCTACAGGGAGCCAGGGAGGGTGAGTCCTGGGTTGGTTCTAAATCGGAGTGGGAGAAGGGACCTTCTGACGTCACTAGGGGAGGAGACATGTCACCAGGGGGAGGAGCTATGGCCAAACAGGGTACCCAAAAAGTACCCTCGCGGGCTCGCTTCGCTTGCCACGCTTCAGGCACGGTGGCTCGCTCTGCTCCGATTCGCTCACCATCTGATTACTAAAAGTAATAGTTGGTGGCGTGGATAGTAGAGAAACTATCCCGCTGGCCTAGCTCCTCCCCCTTGTGTCATGGCTCCTCCCACTTGTGTTATGGCTCCTCCCCCTGACGTAAATGGTCCCTTAGGCCACTTGAATCTAGCATCAACCGTGAGTCCTGCTGTCTATATACAGTACAGTAGGGACACAGTGTATGTGTGTGTGACTCTGTGTGTGTGTGTGTGTGTGTGTGTGTGTGTGTGTGTGTGTATGGTGGCACAGTGTATGTGTGTATGGTGGCACAGTTTATGTGTGTATGGTGGCACAGTTTATGTGTGTATGGTGGACAGTGTATGTGTGGATGGTGGCACAGTATATGTGTGTGTATGGGGGCACAGTATATGTGTGTATGGGGGCATAGTGTGTATGGTGGCACAGTGTATGTGTGTATGGGGGCATAGTATATGTGTGTGTATGGGGGCATAGTGTATATAGAGTATATGTGTATATGGGGGCACAGTGTTTATGGTGGCACAGTTTATGTGTGTATGTGATGACAGTGTGTATGGTGACACAGTATATGTGTGTATGGGGGCACAGTGTATGTGTGTATGGTGGCACAGTATATATGCGTTTGGGGGCCCAGTGTGTATGGGGGAACAGTGTATGTGTTTATGGGGGCACAGTGTGTATGGGGGCACAGTGTATATGTGTATGGGAGCAGAGTGTATGGTGGCACAGTATATGTGTGTATGGGGGCATAGTGTATGTGTGTATGGGAGCACAGTGTGTGTGGTGGCACAGTATATGTGTGCATGTAGATGGGGCACAGTGTGTAGGGTGGCACTGTGTGTGTGTCTGCGTGTATTTATGTATGGGGCACAGTGTATGTGTGTGTTTATATGTATAAGATTGTTCTACTGTGTGGTGTACTTTGATAGGGGGGGTACTATTTGATGGCTTTGCCCCTTCTTTGTGAGACCCACACCTTTGCGGCACGTGTCTTTGGCGCGCACTGTCCCTTTATTAAGTATGGGAGAGAGGGTGCAATTTTGTAGTTTGCAGGGAGGCGCCGGACACCCTAGCACTGGCCCTGTATTCAGCATTCATTCTTCAGCAGCGTTCTTCAGTGTTATTTAGTCACATTTACAAGCATTCATTCTTCAATCTTCAAGTATTTTTCCTTTGATTGGCCGTTCTTTGAACTCTAAAGTATATGAGAAGGAACTATATCAAGCCTCCTTAATTTCTTCCTGTATTGGCATCCGCTCCCCCAGCTGATGCCCATTGGCTGGAACCTCACTTTCAGTCCAACATGACCATAAGCACTGACCACATGGACCTGTCGGGTGTGCAAGTGTCTGGACTTGATGCACAGATGCAGGTGGTGCAGTTTATGCAGAGTATGTCTGCCTGCCCGGATACGCTTCATGCGGCTATTGCTGCACCGCAGGTTTCGGCATCTGCAGTTCCACCTCCTGCACCAACTCTTCCGCCACCAGTTCCAGTTTCACGGCTACAGTTACCGATCCTGAAAAAGTTTGAAGGGAACCCAAAGCTGTGCCGAGGGTTCCTCAATCAGTGTGAAATCCAATTTGTGCTACAGGTGGACAGTTTTCTGACAGCCTGTATGAAAATTGCTTACATAATCTCACTCCTAACTGGACAAGCTTTGGAGTGGGCATCACGCCTGTGGGAGAAGGCCGATCCCATCCTCTCAAATTATGCGGAATTTGTATCTTCATTCCGCAAGATTTTCGAAGAGCCAGGCAGAACTACTTTGGCTTCTTTTGGAGAGTCTACGCCTTCTTCAAGGCGCCCATTCAGTCAGCCAGTATGTAATCCAGTTTCGTACATTTTCCTTGGAACTAAATTGGAATGAGGAAACGCTCATTGTCGCCTTCTGAAGTGGTCTCTAGGATAGACTCAAAGGTGATCTGACTAATCGAGATGTTCCAGCAAAGCTTGTCCACCTTCTATCTTTGGCCCTCATTCTGAGTTGTTCGCTATTTTTTTCGTTCGCACAAGGTATGCGCAAAATAGCGAACATGTTGCAAAATAGTGGATATCCGCCTCCAACGTATTTTTGCTAATTCGTCCGCAGTATAACACAAAGTGGGCGTACATCAAATGACATCGCAGCAATGCGAAACCATCGCATTAACACAAATTGCAACTTAAAAATACTAAGTTTTCGTAGATTTACACATTCTTCTTAAAAGTGCACACTTTTGCGGAAAAACGCACAATGGTTTTTTTTCTATTAAGTGAAATTACACCTTTCAGTTTAAAGTCCACAAGCCCTCCTCAATTACGAATCCAATTAGTGTAATGAATGACAATGGTCCTGACCAATTAAGTCTTCAAAGAATACTAGAAGAACACTTTGTAGGCATAATTGGCCATAAACATTGATCTGGAAAAATTACAAATATAGATATGGGAAATATGCCTGGTCTAATGCAAATGTTTGAAGTATTGTGTAGATGTGTAGTGTGTGAATAAATGTGTTTACATGTATTTATAATCCATAACCTCCTAACGGTATTTAAAAGAAAAAAAAAATTTGGTGTATTTTTATGCAATTATTCTTAAGTAAGATGTGTGAACTGTTTTAGGTCACCAATTTCTGCACGCCAATGTGCTGTTCCTTTATAGCATAAATAAACACAACACCCGCTTAACTTCAACAATTGTTTTTTTTTTTTTTCTGAAATTAAAATGTGAACAAAATAAAAATTATAAACTTAAAAAAAATTCTCAATTGCCTCAATATCAGCAATTACTGCCCTTAAATTGCCTTTTAGGCGTTGTAAAAGTGCAGGCAAACTGGTGGGATCTCCAACTGCAGCATCTGAAAAGAAGAGTCAAAGAAAACATTACTAACTTACTCACATTACCTATTATACAAGCAAGGCACAAAGCACACTTTAATGCAGGCATGTCCAAACTGCGGCCCTCCAGCTATTGTGAAACTACATATACCAGTATGCTTTGACACAGTTTTGGGGTCAGAAAATGCAAAAGCTGTGTCAGGGCATGCTGGGATGTGTAGTTTCTCAACAGCTGGAGGGCCGCAGTTTGGACAGGCCTGCTTTAATGGCAAAGTGACTACATCATGGCTGTTTTAAGGATAAATCAGTAGCAGAACAACACACAAGCCTGCTCAGCAATGTTTTTTTTTAATTATTCTTTTTTTATAAAGTGTACCACACCATGGGGTACATTTACTACTATGGGAGTTCTATTTAAGATGGGACGTTGACCATAGCAACCAATCAAATTCTACATATTATCTTGTATAAGGGGTCAAAAAAATTACAAGTATAATCTTATTGGTTGCTATGGGCAACATCCCATCTTAAAGAGAACTACCATCTTAATAAATGTAACACCATGTTGGCATTCATTCACATCTGGAGTGAAGGCAACTTATCTTTTTTTGGGTTGGCCCTGCATCATCACACTGCATATCAACATCTTCAGAAGGACAACATATCCTAGCATGGCCACACTCCCTGAAAGCCTGCCTTACTACATAAGGTCAAACAGGTTTTGAAAAATCAAATAATCATTTTGTGAGTGTAACTTTCACACCACAAATCATTGTGTCATTAGGCTGGCTAACAAAGTGAAGCATGTAAATTGAAAGTGCAAATATTATGAATACCCAGGCACAAGTGTAAAAGACCAACCACATACTAAACTCCACTCAGGTCTAACTGTTTCACTGACAACCTAGCACATATAAACCCTGTTGTCCTGGCAACACTGTTGACCTAATGAGTGTCGACCTAGAGTGGACAGACAAAACATTGCACACATAGACACTGTACATCTAATGATACTCACATAAATGTAAACGCAACATAGACCATGAAGAAGAACACAAACATTTTTCCTTGGGCCAAGATTGCCCACAGTACAACACTGCATGTTTTGTAATTGTAAGTGTAAGTAGGTAACCAATACATTTTAAATTTTAAAACACTTACTCGCATCTGCCACATGCGGACTCCCCGGAATATCCGCAGGGGCTTCTTCGGCCCATTCACTGGGTGGGGAAGGTGGCTGGATGGGGGAAGGAGGCTGGATGGGGGAAGGAGGAGGGATTGGGGAAGGAGGAGGGATTGGGGAAGAAGGAGGGATTGGGGAAGGAGGAGGGTTTGGGGACCTGCTTTCAGAGGGTGGGTCTGATTGAGAGGGGGAGGGGGGCGGAGAGGGTGTTTGGGCAACAGAAGGGGAGGGGGCCAGAGAGGGGGTCTGGGAAAGAGAGGGGGAGGGGGGCTGAGAAGGGCACTGAGAAGGAGAAGGGGATTGGGCAACAGAGGGGGAGGGGGCCAGAGAGGGGTTCTGGGAAAGAGAGGGGGAGGGGGGCTGAGAAGTGGACTGGGAAGGAGAAGGGGATTGGGCAACAGAGGGGGAGGGGGCAGAGAGGGGGTCTGGGAAAGAGAGGGGGAGGGGGGCTGAGAAGTGGACAGGGAAGGAGAAGGGGATTGGGCAACAGAGGGGGAGGGGGCCAGAGAGGGGGTCTGGGAAAGAGAGGGGGTGGGGGGCTGAGAAGGGGACTGGGAAGGAGAAGGGGATTGGGCAACAGAAGGGGAGGGGGGCTGAGAAGGGGTCTGGGAAAGAGAGGGGGATTGGGCAACAGAAGGGGAGGGGGGCTGAGAAGGGGACTGGGAAGGAGAGGGGGATTGGGCATCAGAAGGGGAGGGGGGCTCAGAAGGTGACTGGTCGGGGCTCCCAGCAGCAGCTTGCCGTTGTGGTGGTCCTAGAATGACATATGTAATATTTAGGTTGTAGCATGACAAATTTTAACAACACCATTTTTCAATTACACTGTTCTGTCCCATGTTAAAGACACAGGGGTAACATTAATAGGTTTTTCTAATTTTTAAACTGGTGATGTTGGCCATAGCAACCAATCAGATTATACCTTACATTTATTAAGCTGCTTATAGAATGTAATAGATTGAATCTGATTGATTGCTATAGGCAACATCACCAGTTCTAAAAACCTCCCACCTTATTAAAATTACACCACTGAGCAAGTTATTGGGTTCAGGTGACAGCCTGTGTAGCAACTCTGTACAACAACATGCACTTTTTCAGAAGCACTTTGCTACACAGTCAGTACTGCTTGCCCTAACCACACACACTGTGTCATGTTTATTCTACAATAGTTCATTGTCAGTGTGCAAATTTTCACACTATCACTTAGTGAAAATATGCAAAGTTTTTGCTAATAATCTCAGTGTTATGTAATGTATTAAATTTACTGCGTCTACGTAATTCCCGGATTTGTTGGCGGAGTTCCGCCAACAGGACCGGCGTCCGCCTGTGGAGGTCGCTCCACCGCCTCTCTAACTGTATGATGGTCCGCCTGCTGCGGACGCGGGTCCTCAATAATCGGCAGACCTCCGCGTAGGCCTCGCACTTTACACTATTTGGGACAAAGGGCCCTGCGCGGCCTACGCGGCGGTGCATCACTGCCACCAGGACGCGCAGCTCGCGGCGTGTGAATGCTGCTGCGCGCATCATGGCAATGGCATTTTCCATATATGGGCTTATATTTATAGTTTGTGGTTGCATGTGATTGGTTGGAAATGTATGGTGTCATCTGTAATAAACTTTATTGATATGTGTACATTGATGTGCAGGACAGTTTGTATAGTTCTCATGGGCGGTGATTCGCACACGCGGACACACACACACAAACACACACAAACACACACACATATCATTCAGATATTGCTTCAAATCATAAACATATTAGTCTTCACATATATATAAAATAAAAACATTTTAAAATAATAAAAACCATTGGATACAACAATCTTACACAACATACATGAGAAGGAGAATATTGCATTAAAAAAATGTACTGAAACAATATAAAATACTCTCAAAACTCACTCAGAAATGACCACCGTGCTTCAGTAATTTTCCGCATACACCCACACACAGGCTGCATGCAGGGCGTTCATATAGCCAGTGCAGCAATTACTGGACCAATTAGCATAATATACACCTGCGCGGAATTCCGCACCGGAAAACGCAAGCAGCTATAAATAGCTGAACACTCGTGCATACACACATGCTACCAGCAACATGGTTACTCGTGAGCAGACGGCAGCAGAGATGGACGAGGTGCAGAAGCAGATGGCAGCTTTAGCACACAGAAGCTTAGCACTGCGGAGGCAGATGCTTGAGTTTGCCAATGCTGACTCTGAAATAGCAGGACCCAGTACTATACAAACTCCTTCTTCTGCTACCCAGGAGTTAGGAGTGAATCCCCTGCCAGACATAGCTAGTGGGGAAACTGAGGGTGATTCTGGACTAGCAGCTCAAACACAAACTACACAAGCAGCTAGTGAAGGGGAAGATGGTGATGAAGGTCAGGATGATAGCTCACAGGCTACTTAAAAAAAAAAGAAAAGACAGCCCGCCTTCATTAAGAGGGAGTTACGGATTTTGGTCACACAGGCCATGCAAAAAATACATCGAGTACCCAAAAACATGGGTGCTGCAACCAAAGACAGAATTTGGAGGGACATCACTAATTCTATTAATGAAGTCGGCTCAATAGTCCGCACCTCGCAGGAAGTTCGAAGACGGTAAGTGTATATTGCCAGTCCATTTTCTGTGCCAAGTATTAGTAAAAAGTATCTTAGATGTGATGTTGCCTATAGCAACCAAATGCATAGCATGTGTACTATATATTAAAGCAGGTTTTCAAAATTTAACACTACCTGGCCCCTATTTTTCACCACATATGTAGTTGGGCCGACTTCAAATCCCGCCTGAAGGGCAAGAGGTCTGCGTAGTGGAATGCCTCGAGGGCAACAGGGGGAGGACCAGCTGCCACTGTGGAATACACAGATCTGGAGGAGATAGCGATGGACTGTGTGAGCTACGAGGAGGGGGTTGGAGTGTCTTATATGGACACGGACCTGCCTGAAATACTCCATGCACATGACTTGCCAGGTAAGTTTACACACATATTTTTTTTTGGTTTAAATTATTTTGGATACAAAAGTCTCATATTGTTTTTATCTACTATTTTTCCACTCATTCTTCTATTTGCTTTGCACATAACACAGCACAGGGGGGTGAGCAGGTAGAGTCACAGGAGGGTTATGTGGCTGAGGCTGAGGTGGAGGGACCTAGTGTGTCTGGCAGTGTGGGACCACAAATCCCACCCATCCAGATTCCAACTGGCACCCCCACCCAACCCTCCGCTATCCTGGAAATCCTGACTGAAATAGCCAGGTATGGTGAGAGCCTGAATGCTTTTCAGGACAGGAAGCTCCGGGAGGTAAGCCAGATGCCTGTCCAGCTCACTGAGCACAGAACCAGTGTGGAGCAAGGTGTAGCTCAACTCTGCCAAGGTCTGGCAGAGATCAGGCAGGGACAAGATCAACTCGCCTCCTCCTTCCAAGAACTTGCCAATTCCATTCGGCAAGGGCTCCAGGACATCGCTGTCTCCCTTGCCCACAGTGGCAGAGAGCCAGCCACATCGGCTCCCTCCCCTCATCCTGCCCAGGAAGAACATCCCACTGGGCAGGGCACTCGAAGGTCGCTCAGCAGACCAAGCCAAGAAGAACATCATCAGGCGGGGGGAAAAAAGAGAAAGTGATGTCTCTCCAGATGGGCAGCACCCATGTTTTACATGTTGCCTCGATGTATTTTTTTATTTTGGCTTGTGTGGCCAGAATGTAGAACTCCCTCAAAGTGAAAGGTTTTCTTTAAATTGTATCCTGTGAGTTATTTGTGCCTACACCTGAGCCATCTTCCTCTTCCTAGCGTGCTGTGTATGTTTGTATTTGTGTGTTTGTTAAGGAATCTACCTCAGTTCCCCTAAAAGTTTTGTCTGGCTGGGGGTTCACTTACTTAATTGAAAACATCATATTTTGTCAGAAGAAGGGGTTACCATAGTACTGGGTTCTGCTATGTGCATTTGCCCAATGCCATCTGCTTGCTGCTATGTCCATCTCTGTATGTGATGCTCATTTGTAGCCATGTTGTGTTGTTGATTTTGAACTTTTTTTGAAGTAAAAAAAAATTACTTTACAATTGTTTGTGTGTTTTATTAAAGGTTATGCACTCATTAAAACAGTGCCCTGTAAACTTGAACATGGCATATTGACATTTGTGGAACAAGGGAACAATCAGAATATTAAGACAAACATTGCATAGTGTAATTTTAAATTTGTATGCCTTGCACAACACTTAATTGACCATATTAAAAAAAAAAAAAACTTGGGTTACTAGGGGCAACATGCCATAGTATTAGATATGGACACATATTCCCAAAAAATAAAAAAATAAAAATCATATTAAGTCACATGAAATGTAGGCTGCCTTATGGTGCTCATGTTATTTGGTATGTACAAAGGAATATGTCTATGTTGAGAAGATTTAGCTGATGTAGTTTATTAGTTAGTTTAGTCACATTTGAGATTATTAAACAAATAATTAAAACATGCATTTAACATCAGTTAATTTTTATTGGTATAAAAAATACAGTGCATTATTTGTGAGTGTGTCAGATTTGTTTGTGCTAACAATACAAATATGAAGTGGCCATATAATTGCTGTTTGTATTATTTTGTAAGAGCAGTGTTTTGCGAGTAAATACTCAACAGGTGAATTCAGTTGCTAATTAATTGTTAATTAGAGCAGACACACACTTGTAACATTACTTCGCAAGTGCTGAGTAGCTGCAGACTCACTCTTCGGCTGCGTCAAGATAGCGAACATTTGTTATGTACTTTTAACATAGGATACGCATTTTTTGCCAAAAACACGCCTACTGCTGGATGCATACTCCCACACTAGCCGCCCACTTTCACGCCCATTTCGTAGGATTGTGAAGCCGTGCCTCTGCCACGCCTCCGTCACTCCCCGTTTTCGTTTGTGTATTACGAGCAGTTTTTCTTATAGTAATTCTGCACAAGTGTCGTATCGCTATCTTTGCGCATGCGTATTTCCGCTTTTTCGCTTGCGCAGTATGAGGTTTTCCTGCCGTTTGCGATGCGATGATCCGCTGCGAACAACTCGGAATGAGGGCCTTTATGTAATAAGCTGGACCTACGGTACAGGGAGAAGTGTTTGAAGAAGTCAGAATTGGACCGTACCAAAGTCCAGCTTGGCCCATCTCCGGGACAGACTTCCCCGCCAACTGAGGAGCCAATTCAGGTTATTCGATCCCGGCTCACTGACGAGGAACACTTGAGACATTGGCAGGGGAATCTTTGCATGTACTGTGGCTCAGTTAGTCATTTAGTCAAATCTCGTAATCTCTGGCCGGGAAACTCCCGCTCCTATCTTATGCAGGAGAGGTTAAGCTAGGAGCATCCTCCGAATCATCCCCAAGAAAGGATTCTGTCCTAACAATCTTTCTAGAAGTACCACCTTCCTCGCTCCATATCTCAGCTCTACTTGACCTAGGGGCAGCGGAGATCTTCATATCTTTTGACTTGGTCAAGCGCTTTAAAATCCAGACAGCTCACTTGGATCGGACCATTTACGTTACAGCAGTTGACAGAATTTATATTCCAGAAGGAATTATTACCCTCTGCACCATTCCTCTCAAGATGAGGGTAGGAGTGTTTCACTCTGAGAACATTTCCTTTCTTGAGATTCCCAAAACCTCTCATAGCATTATTCTAGGGTTCCCACGGTTATAGAAATATAATCCTCAATTCGATTGGTGGACTGTGGAGATACTCGCTTGGGGAGATCATACTTCAACTGTTGTCTTTCTTCAGTGAGACCTCTTCGATCTACCAATTCTTCTAAGTTGCCTTCATCCTATCAGTCTTTCCTGGATGTCTTCAGCAAACAGGGAGCAGATACTTTACCCCCACATCGTAAATGGTACTGTCCATTTACTTGATGCCTGAAAACATTGCGCCCAGAGGTTGGATCTACCCCCTGTCTTTAGCTGAGACACAGGCCATGTCGGAGTATATCTGGGAAAATCTGGAAAAGGGTTTTTTCAGACCATCCTCCTCTCCAACTGAGGCGGGTTTCTTTTTCGTAAAAAAGAAAGACAGAGGTTTGCGGCCCTGTATCAATTACCGAGGCCTCAATGAAATTACTATCAAAAATTGGTCCCCACTACCTTTAATTATGGAGTTGTTCGATCATGTGACAGGAACGACAGTCTCCACTAAACCGGACTATAATTGAATTTGCATTTGATCTGGAGCTAAGTGGAAGACAGCTTTAAACACTTGTGACGGGCATTATGAGTATCTTGTAATGCCCTTTGGCCTGTGTAATGAGCCAGCGGTCTTTAAAAACTACAATAACAAGCTCTTCAGAGACCTGCTCTACAAATGCCTAGTGGTCTATCTGGATGACATTTTTTTTTATTGTCTAGATTAAGAAAGAATTGGCTTTTCTGCCAGTTGGAAAAATTCACTTTTGAGGTTCGCTCCATTCCTTTCCTCGGTTACATTATTTCCAGAGTCAACCTACAGATGGACCCTGGCAAAATCCAAGCTTTTCGGGATGTGTCCATACCCTTAACACTCGATGGTATCCAGCACTTCTTGGCCTTCGCTGACTTCTACAGGAAATTAATTAGAAGTTACTCTCCCATTGTGGCTCCCATCACTGCGTTAACTAGGAAGGGAGCAGATCTAACTTCCTGGCCACCGGAAGCAACCAAAGCTTTCTCAACACTTAAACAAGCTTTCAATGTCAGCACCCATCTTTCGGCAACCTCATTTAAGTCGTCCTTTCCTGATGGAGGTGGATGCATTCGCAGAGGGAGTGTTTGAAGATGGGAAAATCACCCAGTATAATGCAGTGTGTGTTTGAGTTATAACAATATACACTGTAGGTGTTATAGTTTTTTTATGATACTATTATAGATTGTTAACACTTGGTAGTACAAGGTCAAGATAGGCTTTAATGGTACTGTGTAGTTTATAGCCACTGGCGTATTCATAATGGGTGCAGTGTGTGCACTGCACACAGGCCCTTGAATCCAGGAGGGCCCCCACCACACACACTGTACCCATTTTTGAATACTCACCCTCCGGAGTCCTGCACTGACAGCAGCAGCGCTTTAAAATTACCATGAAAATGGCACTGCAGCCATTTTCACGGCATTCTGCGCATGCACAGTAGATCAATCACTGGGATAATGACCTCTGCACCATTTTCCCAGAGATCTGTGCAAGCACAGTAGAGTTTGAGCCCTCTAGTGCTTAGACTCTCCTACGCTGCCGGCAGAGAGGAGGGGGCCCGAACAGAGGAGGCTGCACACGGGCCTCCTCCTCTCTTAAACACTACTTAAAGGGTAAATAAGTAGAATAGTAACCCTAAGTCAGAGGTTAGTCCCTTCAGATGCTAATGGGCCTTTGTACTGAAAGTCAGAAGTGCTTACGTAATTCAATAAGATTTGTATCCGGTGGGCATGAGCTGTAATCAACAAAAAACTCCCCAGTACTGCAGAATACATTATATTATCTTTTAACTTTTTTATATTATCTTTTAACTGTGTGTATTTCAGTTGTGAATGCCAAATTGTTTCCTCACAAATATTTAAAATACCAGCTCTAATATATATTGTAAACGCCTGCACATCTTATTACCATGTGCCATGAATGTGCACTATACATAGTAAAACACTGCATCCCATAAGAGAAAACAATACACCAACACATTATCGGAGTTCCAAAGCTCATTGATGTATATATTTGTTATTAAAAGGATATGGATTCAATATATTACAGAGTACAGTATACCTATAGTTACATGGTTACACTCACACAGTAAGCAGTTAAAACATACAGTTACATACAGTTACAGTTACATGCCAGCATACAATACCATTCCCTCAATGTATCTTATATCTCTTTCTCTCTGTAAAGTAATGCTGGGACTCCATCTTCCTCTGAGACCAAAACAGGAACTGCCCTCCTGTGTGATCAGCAAGTGTTATCTAGTTTGGGGGAGGGGACTCTCTCTCTCATTCATGATGAGTCACTAGTCTCTTTGAACGTAATAATCAGGTTCAGCCTTGAAGACATCCAAAGGGGCTGGCCTGAGCTTCCTGTCCACTGTCCTAATAAGAGTGATTTTTAGCTTTTATACATTTAATCAGAATTATCTGCTGCAATGTCCGACAACTTCACAACAAGCATCAAATGAATCCACACATCAATCTGGTTGCTTCAATAGTAAACATGACCGGTCTATCTTGTTTCATTCAAATAATACACATACATGACACCACTCCATCATATATAATTTTAAATCATCAGGATGTCTGGCTCTTGATATTATTATAGTTATGTACTATATGTATGAAATAAGTGTTGAATCCATCTCTGTGGCATGTCCGTGTAAATGCGTGTGTTACCATATATAGCTGTGCTCGCTGCGCGTATTTGCAAGTATAGCGACTCATAATGTGTGTAGTTTGTATGTTCTCTTTATGTAATATTTTTTACTTCGACACAGTATTATACTGTCAGAGCTGTTTCTAGACAAGTTGGTTCCCAGTGCAAAAATGTGCCCCCTACCCCCATACACATTAAAAAATCTGACCCCCCCATAGACATAAAAAAAGGTATTTTGCATGCGCCTAAGGCACAAGCG
Organism: Pseudophryne corroboree; assembly: GCF_028390025.1. Classification (NCBI taxonomy): domain Eukaryota; kingdom Metazoa; phylum Chordata; class Amphibia; order Anura; family Myobatrachidae; genus Pseudophryne; species Pseudophryne corroboree. Next base: position 706,162,986 of record NC_086447.1, read on the forward strand.
CTGCCCCTGATACATTATGCCCTACAGTACAGCTTCTAATTACTTTTAAATTACCTGATCATTGCCAGGGGTTTCATGTACTGGGTGTCATGCTCATTGCCAGGGGTTTCATGCTCTTGGATGCATGCTTGTTGCCAAGGGTAATGCTCATTGCCAGGGGTTTCCTGTGCTGGGATTCATGCTCATTGCCAAGGGTAATTTTTGTTGCCAGGGGTTTCATTTTCTTGGATCAATGGTTGTTGCCAAGGGTAATGCTCGTTGTTAGGGGTGTAAACTTGCTGGCGGGTTGCATCATGACATCACGATGCAACCGCATCATTGCATGAAACTCCACCCCCCTACCCAGAGTGGAGTACTATCATGGAAGAGGGAAGAGGGGGAGCAGGGAGCCACAAAGTGCAACGGCTGGCACACGTACAATTGCACAGCTCGCCCCCCGCTACAAACGGCACTGTATACTGTGGGGGTAATTCAGAGTTGATCACAGCAGCAAATTTGTTAGCAGTTGGGAAAAACCATGGGGGTAATTAAGACCTGATCGCCTGCTAACGTTTTTTGCAGCACTGCAATCAGGTCAGAACTGTGCATGCATATGCACCAGAATGCGTAGGCGCATTGCACGGGTACAAAGGGGATTGTTGCTGTGCGATAGGTTTTACGAAGTATTCATTTGCATGGTTGATCGCAAGGAGATTGACAGGAAGAAGGCATTTGTTGGTGACAACTGACCGTTTTCAGTGAGTGGTTGAAAAAACGCAGGTGTGTCCAAGCGTTTGCAGGGCGGGTGTCTGATGTCAATTCCGGCCCCAGACAGGCTGAAATGATCGCAGCAGCTGAGTAAGTCCTGGGCAACTCAGAAACCACACAAAGTTTTTTGTACCGCACGTCTGCACATGCGATTGCACACTTGTACAGCTAAAATACACTGAAAAGGAGGGTTTTTGATCCTGCACCGACCTAGATTCAAAGTACATAGGTAATCATGTAAGAGCCAGAGATTACAATAATGCTAGATATTAGCAATTCATATCTGTCCGTATGGCGGTGCGCCCAGAGTCAAAAAAAAGGGGGAAAGCATATGCGTGCGAAAGGAGAAAAGTATGACTCTTGTTTGGGCGCACTCTTATGTTAACTAAATGTTAATTAGTAAGTAATGTATCTAAAATTAATGATGAAGTCTTTATTTCTACTCTTTAAAATGCATGGGGACTAAACAACACAAATTAAACATAAAACAAACGTAGATATGCCAGCTGGGGAGATAGGTCTCCCAAATTTAAAAATGTTCAGATCTTAATTATACCTGGATAAATGCATATCGGAAGAAAGCTACATATTATGCTGCTTCCGTCTGCCCAAGATCTGTACAAACTGTGTTTGTGTTAATGCAGCCCTAAATTGGGTTACATTCGTGAATGGGAGAGCCCACACACTAGGTAACAATTCTAACAGTTAACCACTGTATTGGATGAAAGAAATAACGAATAGAATTGAAAAAGTAGGAGGATGAAGTTAAGTGGTGATACTGCTGTTGGTGTTGTTTCAACAGGGAAGAGAGTCTCCCTACTTCACTGGGTATTCCCTAGTGGTCGCCTGTCTAGGTACTGACCCAGCCCACCTCCGTTTAGCTTCCAAGATCGGACGAGATTGGGCGTGAACGTAGGGGTATGGTCGTAGGAAGGTTTAACCCTATAACACCAATGAGAGTGCACCGAAACGGGAGGATTAATTCCTCCTCAGAAAAGGAATACTAAGATTGCGTAGAGAAGAGAATGGTAGTGGATAAGTTGATGTGAATCTGCTGTCCACGTTAGACTGAAGAGACGTGTCTCCTGAGGGGACACGCTCCCCAGAATCGTGGATGAGAGTTCACAGAAGGAAGAAAAACAGGGAAAATATTTCAAAGATTGAAGGAAGTGGTTGCAAATAGATTATTAGGTAAGATTACAGTGGGTCCCTTTGGGTTACCTCAATTATTTGGATACTAATAAATCCTGGTTCAGAATAGATCACTGTGACAGGTGTCAAGACAAATTCCAGAAGAAATAAAGATAATAATAATTTCTTATGAATGGTGCCAGATCACAGGATATGTATATCGCTACTTGCACATAACAGATTTCAGTAGTATTTGATAATTGATGAATTTGTACAGTGCACCAAAGCCTTAAATGTCACTGGTGATATTGCCAGAAAATTCTTTGTGAGAACAAATATTCGTTTCTAGCATGAACCAATATATGAGGCAAAAAGAATTATCACCTGTACAATTCTCTCTTTGGTGGCATGCCCTCAGAGGAACAAAAGCATAAAACACACAGTTTGGGAGTAACTAAGGCAGAGTACACGCAGGATCACACAACGCCTGTCCTGATTACATTTGGATGTGAGGAAAGAATATTGCACAATGTACTTAAGCAAGAAATAAACATGGATATGCTATGCTCATTCACTGAAAACACCTGCAATATTAACGGCAGAGAATCTCTCTGTGAAAAAACAGGCTTAAGCGAATAAAGCAAATAAGTATTATGTGTCACTCATTCAATTGGTAGGCAGACGGGGTGCCCGCAAGGGATGCGGGGCCACCAATAACCTGCCCCTATTGCAAAATTCTACCACAATGTACCTGAATAGAAGAGTACACATATATGCAATGCAGCTAAGCTGGAAGCTCCAGTAATATTAATAAGAGTGATTCTTGCAGTGGCAAAGAAATATGCTGCTTTAGCATTAGGTTTGGTGCAATAGAGTAAATTTCAAATATCACCACTTCAAGTGTCAGACAGGTAAGGTGCCCGCAAGGAAAACGAGTTTCACCCGGTCACGGGCTTGTTCACTTCCATTCTGAGCAGCTCCTGACTCTGTTAGAATTGTTACCTAGTGTGTGGGCTCTCCCATTCACGAATGTAACCCAATTTAGGGCTGCATTAATACAAACACAGTTTGTACAGATCTTGGGCAGACGGAAGCAGCATAATATGTAGCTTTCTTCCGATATGCATTTATCCAGGTATAATTAAGATCTGAACATTTTTAAATTCGGTAGACCTATCTCCCCAGCTGGCATATCTACGTTTGTTTTATGTTTAATTTGTGTTGTTTAGTCCCCATGCATTTTAAAAAGTAAAAATAAAGACTTCATCATTAATTTTTAGATACATTACTTACTACTTAACATTTAGTTAACATAAGAGTGCGCCCAAACAAGAGTCATACTTTTCTCCTTTCGCACGCATATGCTTTCCAGCTAAAATACACTGCCTGGTGGGCGGCAACTATGTGAACGCAGGACTGCAAAAAACAGCTAGCGAGCGATCAGGTCTGAATTACCCCCAATGTGCACTGCAGGGTGGGCAGATATAACATGTGCAGAGAGAGTTAAACTTGGGTAGAGTGTGGGGGTCATTCCGAGTTGATCGTAGCTGTGCTAAATGTACCCCCCCAATGATCTGGCCACACATATACGTTGGCCGGACCGCTCCCCCTAAATGGCGGCTAACCGCCGCCGTTCCGCACCCCCTGCCCAGCGACCGCCTCTGTCTCAGAGGTGATCGCTAGGCAACGATGGCTTCCATGCACCAGCGCACTGTGGCGCCGGCGCATACGTAGTTCCGACCCAATCGCTGCTCTGCAACAAACCGCAGAGAGCGATCGGGTCAGAATGACCACCTGTGTTCAAACTTAAATCTAAATTGCAGTGTAAATATAAAGCAGCCAGTATTTACCCTGCACAGAAACAAAATAACCCACCCAAATCTAACTCTCTCTGCACATGTTATATCTGCCCTCCCTGCACTACACATGGGGGGTCATTCCGAGTTGATCGCTCGCTAGCTAGTTTTAGCAGCCGTGCAAACGCTATGTCGCCGCCCACTGGGGAGTGTATTTTAGCTTAGCAGAAGTGCGAATGCATACGCAGCCGAGCTCTGCAAAAACAGTTTGTGCAGTTTCAGAGTATGTCTGAACCTACTCAGCGCTTGCGATCACTTCAGCCTATTTGTGTCCGGATTTGACGTCATACACCCGCCCAGCGAACGCCCAGCCATGCCTGCGTTTTTTCAGACACGCCTGCGTTTTTGCAAACACTCCCTGAAAACGGTCAGTTGACACCCAGAAATGCCCCTTTCCTGTTACTCTTCTTGCAGCCGCCAGTGCGAAGGAAAACTTCGCTAGAACCTGAGCACAACCACAAAGAGCTTTGTACCCGTACGTCGTGCGTGCACATTGCGGGGCATTTGCATGCGCAGAAATGCCGTTTTTTTTCACCTGATCACTGCGCTGCGAAAATCGGCAGCGAGAGATCAACTCAGAATGACCCCCATGGTTTTGCCCAACTGTTAACAAATTTGCTGCTGCGATCAAAACTGAATTACCCCCTAGGTTGTAATAAGTCTTATACTATGTCAGTTCTGTCGAAGTTCAGTCCTTCATGTGACTCACTAATGGACCTGTAAGCTCCAGCTGTCGTGAAACTACAAGTCCCAGCATACCCTCCCACATAACAGCTGGTAAAACATGCTGGGACTTGTAGTTTCACAACAGCTGGAGAGACACAGGCTGGCAAGGCCTGCTGAAAGGCAACAGATGAGCCTTCAATTTGGTATGCATACTATATATGTAATTGGGTGGCATTTCATGTGGCTGTGCAATGTGTAATGTTCTCTTCAAGGTGGAGATCTGGTGCGCAGTTTATTTTTGCACATGGTGATGTGTTTGTGGTTCAAATTTTACTATTGATGGAAAGAAAATATCCTTTTGTACTGTACATAGGGCCTAATTCAGGCCCGATCACTGGTACAACTGTGATCACAGCCTGATGCCCTTTCTGTAGTGTGCACGTGCAGCGGCCGCACTTTGCGTGTGCACCCAGTGAGATGCGATCGCCTCTGTCTGATTGACAAGCAGAGGAGGTCGCAGGGTGAGAGGGGGCGGGTGAACGGTGTTAGAATGCCATTGGTGGGGCTCAGTCTGGACAATGAAGGCGTGTCTGGACCGTTGCGGGGGCAGGGCGCGGCGGCTGCGTGATGTCACACGTAGCCGCTGCAACTCAAAACACGGGTAGAGAGCAGTTAAAGAGCTACTCGGCGGGTGCGAAAGCATTGCCGCTGTGCGATACTATTGCACCTGTACCGAGGGGGTGGGGTGGGGGGTAGGTTGCAGTTTCTTGCACACAGCGCTAAAATGTCTAGTTACGGCAATGCCTCTGCAGATATATTGGGCATTGGCTGGGCTAAAAGGCTGAAGCTATATGTCTGTGAATGACGTTGTTCACACACTGACCTGCTTGCAATATATTGTCTATTCAATCAAACGCACAATGCTCAGTGTATACCAGGCATAAGAGACCAAAGAGGAGATTTTCCCTTGTTTTGGTCAAAAACCCCAAGATAACCATTATTTTATTTGTTTTTGGTATGAGTTTAGTACAATGATTTTTCACTATTATTTATATAGAACAAACAATAAATCCTATAATACTACATTAGATGGTACTTTTTCCTCACCCTTTTGCAGTAATCCATTTTCAAGACTAGAACAATAGTCCATGAGGAAAAAAATAGATGCCATCTCACCTAAGAGGAAGGTATGCTTTAAAGGTCACTTGAAAAATGTCAACATTACACTATACGTACTTACAGTAGGTGTAGCACTATTTGTTTATTTCAGAATCTGAACACCCAAGCCTTATGGGATCTGAATGTTCCCAACTCTTTTGCTTAGGTCATCCCCCCAATCTTGGAACCCAGAATGTTTATTTAGAACCAGCACTGATCTCAACTAGCAAGGGTAATGCCAAAGCAGGGGGACACACTTCACGTGCCAATGCATCAACTACCCCCCAACTAGTCAGCCCAGGCCAGGGATTCCGCGGTTAGTGGAGACCCCCCCCCCAATAAAGGGCTGTTGGTGCGGAGTTGATAGTAGTTAAAATTAAAAGTGTAAGTAATAGTGGGACTACAGATTCCAGCAAGCCTGCTCACATGTCAGACTACTCTCAGCTAACCAGCGGCCTATTTTTATGGCAGCAGCTGAGAAATGAAGTACAGAGAACCACTTGGGTTTTGTCATTCTCTGGTATAACGCTGTAAATACATACTGCAGTGTATATACAGTGCTTGTGTCTGCTGGTTTGGGATTTACATTTTTTTTTATTTTGCCAGGACCACAGTATTACCACTGGAGAAGAGGACCAATCACCACCAAGGACTACGTGAGTGCCTGGTGTGAGTGTGAGTGCAGGAGTGCAATAAAGTCCTTCCCTATTCGGTTTGTGTGTATTGTGATTTTGTAAAATTTTTCTTTTACAGTGGGATTACAGGTGCCATCAGACCCTTAATATCCGGACATGCCAGCACTTGTGGTTCTTCAAGTGCTGACACACGGGGAAGGCTTGCTATGACCTCTAGTTCCACTCTAAAGGACAATTTTGCTTCCTATTCTAATTTTAAATGCTATTAACTCAGCACCCACAACCCAAGGGAGTGACAGCCCAGGCCTGCAGTATACCTGAGAAGGGGACCGCTTTATTTTTGCTGAGGATTGGATAATGCTTTGGCTGGGGGTCACCGTGAAGCGTACCCCCCCACCCGCTAATTGAGCCCTGTGTGCTAGTTATGTTTTTGTGGTGGTCCCAATTTTTTCTAATTTATAACACTTTTTGTTAACACACAAGACTTACTAAGCTTTTATGAAACAGTTAGTGCAAACCTTGATCAGAGTAAGGAGTGTCGAAGTCGTAAAAAGAACACATGCAAACTACACACACAGTGGCGCTTCTCGGTGGTGGCGTAAGGACGCAATTGACATATATGGATGCACCATGCTTCTTTACCATACATCATGCATAGAGTCGCACGGCGTGTGTGTTGCAGCGTGGTGGGTGTATATACGGTAAAAGGCGAAATCACTGAGAAACGCCATAAAGATGCACACAAACACATATTAATACATTACACATAGACAAAACATGTCCAACACAAGACTTGTATTATATTGTATTTATATAATAGAATGTAAAACCAGATATATATGTATTATTGGGATGTAACACGTTAATTATACCATGCTTAGTGTCAAAATGGTCAGGAGAATGTGTGGATTAATTCGATAGCTATTGGTAAATTGTAGCACATTGCAACGATTAGTTATGAACAAATGTATGAAATATAAAGTCATTCTTATGAGAACAAAGGACTCCCTGAGAAAGCATGTGTGCAGAATCCCAGTGGTTAATCCCTGTACCTGCATCTTCAAACTGGACATTGCTTACATACTGTATGAACTGACCAATAACACACAATGAATGAGAAACCTCCCTCTCCTGGACCAATGGAAGGAGACCAAAACCAACAGACTGTTAACTCCCCCTGTTTGATATATGTAGTTTCTATGACTTAGAGAGTTAGTTGCTTGCTGTGAGGAAGACATGGAGGAAGGTCATATGGGACAGGGTGACGTATACTGGCTGTAACTGATTCTTTTGTAACTGTAATTCTGTACCATTTACCTAGGCTTATACATGTTATACTGAATGATATACTGTACATATGTTATTTTGTATGCATACCTTTTAATATCAAATACATATATATATATATATATATATATATATATATATATATCTGAGCATTGGACCTCAGTATACCATGTGTGAGACTACTTGCTTTCTCTTAAAGGACACAGTGCTGCGATGTTTAGCGCACTATTTTCGTATATGGTAATAAGATGCACCTTGTGTCCGCAGTATATGTTAATGCTGGTATATATATGTATTTAAAATAATGGAAATTCACAGGAGGTGGATGTAATCTTTTTAGACTTTTTTAGACTCTGCTAAAGCATTTGACACAGTACCGCACATGAGACTTATCTATAAATCACAAGAACTGGGGCTAGGGAGCACAGTATGCACTTGGGTTAGTAATTGGGTGAATAATAGGGAGCAGTGCGTTGTGGTAAATGGAACTTTTTCAAATTGGACAAAAGTACTAAGTGGTGTGCCACAAGGGTCTGTACTTGGACCACTATTGCTCAACATTTTTATTAACAATCTAGCAGTAGGTCTAGAGAGCATGGTGTCAATTTTCGCAAACCAAACTGTGTAAGGTTATAAATTCTGAGGGTAGATGCTGAGTCTCTCCAGAAGGATTTAGCTAAACTGGAATCATGGGCAGCAAAATGGATAATGAGTTTTAATATAGACAAGTGTAAGGTAATGCACTTTGGTAGCAAGAACAAAAATAACACATACTAAATGGGGTGAATTTAGGGGATTCTGGAAAAAGACTGAGGTATTCAAATAGATAGCAAACTGAGCAGCAGTACCCAAAGTAGGATTGCAGCAAAGAAGGCAAACAAGGTATTATCATGCATTAAGTGGGGAATTGATGCAAGGGATGAGATTGTTATACTCCCATTATATAAATCCCTAGTGAGGCCACATCTTGAATACTGCACACAATTTTGGGCACCTTAGTACAAAAAGGATATCCTGGAGCTAGAAAAGGTTCAGAGGTGGGTGATTAAACTAATCAGGGGAATGGAGATGCTGGAATACCTGAACACACTGGAAAAGAGGAGATTAAGAGGGGACATGATCAACATTTATAAATATATAAGGGGACAATACACAGAGCTAGCGGGGGATCTGTTTTTAGTAAGATTGACACAGCGAACACGTTGACGCCCGCTTAGGTTAGAGGAGAGGAGGTTCCGCACACTAAGGTGAAAAGGTTTTTTCACAGTAAGGACAATACGAGTTTGGAATTCCCTGCCTGAGAGAGTAGTAATGGTGGACTCGGTCAACATTTGTAAGAATGGGCTGGATACATTCCTAATGGATAAAGATATACAGGGGTATGGTGAATAGATCACATGCTATAGTTATAAAAAAGAGTAATAAACATAACAGGTGACTTTAGTACAAGTTAGAGTTAGTCCTGAAAATAATACAGCAGAGGAGACCACAAATAGGTTGAGCTTGATGGACAAATTGTCTTTTTTCATCCTTAGAAACTATGTTACTATGTTACAGAAGCACTGCGCAGATCAAACTGCTCTGTACAGGCTTTGGCAGAACACGCAGGATCCAGACATGTCTATATGAAACTTCTAGTTAGGTCTGAGGTTTCCCCATATTTAGAAACATGATTCTTAGTAAATCTGGGTGTTTTATTCTTTTGTATTTAAAGCATTTGCTAGCTGGTTTGATGGTGTATTGAATTCTATTTGCGTGTTCATTAATGTTTTTAACACAGATTTGTGTTGTTATTCCAGTAATGCAAATTCAGATAAACAATAAAAGTAGTAAATGTTACTCCTAAGGCTAAAGAGCGAACTGTGTGTTCAGAAACTTCAAAAATCTCTGTGAAGAGTCTAATGATGCCCATGAATGCTATGTTTAACTGCGTCTGGCATTTCTGATTCTGAGACTGTAGTTGCAGAGAAGCCTCATTCCACAATTTCTGAAACCTCTTAATAAGTATGAGTAGTAGTACAAGTAAGAATGGTGCTGGTTTAATGTCGGACATGGAAATTGAGGATGCTACTGTGAAAGTAAAGGATGAGAGTGATATTTGTGTATCTGATGCTAATAAGGACGTTGATGATGAATGTTTTGGACAAGAAGAAGTTTATCAAATTGAGGAGGACTATGTTGTCTGTGTCAAAGTAAGTCAGCCACCTGTTCCGCAGTTACTGCAATTGATGATAAGATGAAGGACAATGTCGACTAGGTATAGGACTAAAAAGTCCACCTCTTTTGTATGGAATCAATTTCTCCCAAATACTGACAATATTTGAGAAGGCATCTGTACCATCTGTGAAGCCAAAGTAAGAAGAGGTAGGAATGTTAACCTTGTTCCTCTCACATCATTTGCAGGGAGTTCACATAAATTATTTCTCAAAATCTGAAAAATCCTGTAAATTAATACCAAGCAGTTCAACATTAGCTACCGGCAGTTTGGACCAGCATATACAAACTCCACCACCAATACCCTCATCATCACTCTCCTCATTAATGATGGTATTCCTGCTGTATCCTATTTGCAGAGGCTAACCAATTCATCCTCTATCCAGGATTACCAAAAATAATCCTTGTAGTACAGGGCTGCTGCTGCTGCTGGAGATAAATCTTCTTTCCAGAAGGGGACCTAGAAGATTAGAAGTTTCAAACAACAATTATCATGATCCTGTCTTACTTCACACAAGTTCTAAGTAATTGCCGTGTGACCCACCTCTGCCACCCAACCTGCATGTTAGGATTCTTGTTTATTCCTGTATGAGAATCTGATGCACAGACATCACCATCTTGGAGCATGTCAGCTGACTGCATTCCTACAGTAAGAGTGCTCTCAGTTAGAGAGCTGTGATGCTTTTGCATCTGCTGAGTAGCTCCCTGCCAGCGCAGCTCCTGTGCGCTGGAAGGCCACTACTCATTGCGTCCCAGGTCGCAGTGGCTATGTGTCATCACCGCAATCCTACAGCGGTCTGGACCACAAACCCGCAATGGTCCAGACACACCTCCAGCCATTGCTTCTGCACCCAGAAGTTATGACTCCTACCATATGTATCCAGTAATCATTCCTGTTCTTTCCAGACTCAAATATTCAGTTAGAATAAAGTCTATCACAGTTCTTACTGTGTCCAGTATTACCTGAGTTCCACATTGCTACACTCAGTATCCAGTACATTCATGTGCAGTTACCATCTAAACTGCAATCCCGGTACAGTTCTCAGCTGTTCCAGTTATCCGACACAGTTACAGTAGGTCCAGTCCTCAGCTATTCCAGTTATCCAGCATAGTACAGTCCAGTCCTCAACTGTTCCAGCTCTGGTTTCATCCTGTTCCAGTGCCCGGCTCACAGTCAATCCAGCTATCTGTTTCCATCCTTGGCCAGTGCACGGCTCACTGCCAATCTAGCCATCTAGTTCCATCCCAGTCCAGTAATCTGATTAGACACCAAACTATCTGTAATCTGGTCCTGTCCATAATCCGTAGGCAACCATAATCTGGTCCTGTCCATAATCTGGTTCCAGACATCATCCGATTCCGGACCGTAATCCAGTTCCAGCTATCATACAGTTCCTGACCATAATCTGGTTCAAGATCATCACCGGTTCAAGTGCTCTAAGATATACTACTGTAACTTCAGTCCTATCTATAGTTCAGTGCTCACAGCCCTTGTGCCCACAGACAAAATACAATGGATACAAACAGAATGGATCATGACAATTGACTGTGAAACAAGCATTTGCAAGATGAAACTGGTATGACTGCCGCCATCCTGTTGCATAGCGGATAACTGAAACCATGACAGCTATGATAGCATTAGATTGGCATCCAATGTCATCATCGCATTTGATTTTAGACAAGTACTTGAGGTTATGTGTCCCTGCTACCAAGTTCCATCTGGATTCCATTTTACCAGAACATCAACTGCTCACCTGTACCGAGAAATTAAACAAAAGTTATTTGCCTAAAAAAATGCCATTTTACTGATAATCCACTTAACTACAATGATCAATCTAAAGATTACATGACTGTGACAAACCACTGGGTTTGTGCATCGCCTTCAGCAGCAGCAGTATCTAACACACAATGCCACCTCATTTACAAGTCAGCTACACTCTATGAGGGTCATTCCGACCCATTCGTTCGTTGCGTTTTAACGCAGCAGAGCGAACGGGACCCTGCTGTGCATGCGGGACGGCCAAGGGCCGTAGCAGGATATTGATCGCCTCTGCCTGATTGACAGGCAGAGGCGATCAATGGGCAGGAGAGGGCGAAACGGCTGCATTTTGCCGCCGTTTCGTAGGCGCGGCTGGCAAACGCAGGTGTGGCTGGACCAAACGGGGGGAGGGCCGCAGTGGCTGCGTGACGTCATATGAAGCTGCTGCGGGCCAGGGAGCGAGGAGTAGCTCCCGGCCAGCTTGCTAAAGCTGCGCTGGCCGGGAGTTACTGCTGCAGTGCAAAGGTATCGCCGTTGTGTGATGCCTTTGCACTTCTGCAAGGGGGCAGGACTGACATGCGGGGCGGACTAGCCCCGTGCTGGGCATCCCCCCGCATGTCAGGAAAGATGATCGTAGCTGTGCAAAATTTTGCACAGCTACGATCAACTTGGAATGACCCCCTATATCACTAACTTCACTAAGTCAGTGGCAATCTGTTGGAAAAATTCAGGCACTACTCAGGATTTATCATTTCCGATAATGCAAGTAACATTTTACGAGCATTAGGAGTGGGTCAATTTTAACACATACTGTGTTTTGCACACACAATAAACTCAGTGGTTCAGAATTTCTTAAAATATAACAGGAGGTGATGACTGTTGCCTGAAGCGACTGGAGGAACAAACAGCAATTCATCCAAGGGGTATATTTACTAAGGTGTAAGTTTTTAGAAGTGGAGATGTTGCCCATAGCAACCAATTAGATTCTAGCTATTATCTTCTATAAGCAGCTAGATAAATGTTAAGTGGAATCTGTTTGGTCGTTATGGGCAACATCTCCACTTCTAAAAAACTCACACCTTAGTAAATAAATATACCCCCAAGCGTCCATATAAGAGCATGATATAGTGAAAGGGGAACATGTTTCCTTAGTCCAGCACAGTGGAGAATTCTCTCAGTTTTATGCAAGTTATTGAGACCAATTTAAAGAGTTAGATTTGGGTGGGTTATTTTGTTTCTGTGCATTGTAAATACTGGCTGCTTTATTTTTACACTGCAATTTAGATTTCAGTTTGAACACACCCCACCCAAATCTAACTCTCTCTGCACATGTTAAATCTGTCCCCCCTGCAGTGCACATGGTTTTGCCCAACTGCTAACAAAATTCCTGCTGTGATCAACTTGGAATTACCCCCATGGTTTTGCCTAACTACTAACAAATTTGCTGCTGAGATCAAATCGGAATTAGGCCCATAGTTCTTGTTTAATGAAAACATTCTTTCTATCGGGATGTATACTGTAGTTTATTAAACTGACATCCTTTTTTCCATTGCTGTGCCGCAATGTTTCATATCAGTAGTACATTCTTTTAAACTGCTGTGTGTTTGTGCCACTGCTCTGTCGCTTAGTTTAGCCAGCCAGCTACCTGCAGCCTTTGGGCAGTATTAGTGAGCAATATAGTGAACAGTGAGGTGGCCACAATTGACTGGATATAAGAGTTAGTGATGTCACTAATACTGTAGGAACAAAAATAGGTCCAAGTTACATGATTTTTAACAGTTTTCATCAATTTTTAAGAAATCCCAAACCAAAACCAATCCAAATCTAAGCCAAAACACTGGAGGGTGGTTTTGCCAAAACTGAAAAACAAAAACAAAACACAGAGGTTGGCTTTGGCAAAGCCAAAACACAATGTTCCGCCCTCATCTCTAATATGATGGGCAAATGTGCTAAATGTCTACACTCCTGCCTAATGTCACATGACTATGTGCTGTCTCCAGTGACTTATGAACCTGTAACCTGTACTAATACTGTCTATCTAGGACAGAGTTGGATTAATGCAAACTGTTTGTGTGGCACCCCACTTGTTAGGCCTTGAACACTTATTTTTATGAGCCTTCACCCCTTTACGAGTCGGAGGGCTGCCAGGCTATTCAAGGATGCTGGCAATGCAGGGGATAATATACATATTCCCCCAGCTGCATTCACATCATCAGCGCCAGTAAAGGTGTGTAAAAATGGTGAGTATATAGGGCCTAATTCAAGTTGGATCGCTGTGTGTGATCCAACCGGAATTACTGAGAAAAAGATGCATGCGCCCACATCTTTTTCTCAGTAATTCCGGTTGGATCACACACTGCGATCCAACCTGAATTAGGCCCTATATACTGTTACATGATGCTGTATTATATGAACTGCATTTTCTTGCTGTCACATTTCCAATGTTATGCATATTTGAGTACTACAAAATTATAACTGTTATTTCATGTGAACGTATGCACTTGTATTCCACTAATCCCACTCAAGTCTAAATGCACCTAAGTTGAACTTCTAGCAAGGATCCATCGTCTTCCTGTTAAATAAACTAACGATCACCATCCTAACGTGGTGATTTTTCTGGGTGTCTTTGGGGTATCCTCCGTCCTTCTGCCTAGGGTTTCAGCGTTGTGTTCTGGGTGAGCTAGGCGATACCAACTAGAAGAAACAGGTATGGCCACCAGTATCACAGACATTTCACATACCTACTTACCACTTGCTACAACTTGTTTATAGAAAACACATTTCAAACAACTCTTAGCACTGTAGAATGGTGGAAGTCATCCGTTAAACTTTTTGTACAAACATCTATAAATATCCACTGAACATCTCTGATAATCCTGTTGGATAAAGACTGAAACAATCAGTTTTTCTTAAACCCACATGTATTACTTGTTATCCATATGAGGATTCAATGAAGATTATTAAGTGAATTACTGTTAATAAATATCGATGAAGAAAGAGATTAAATCCCAGTCAATATGTAAAAAACAGTTACTAACATTTTTTTATTTAAAATAATAGGTGGTTGTGTTTGTTGGCACTATTTTTTTATACTTCTAGATTAGAAGGATTATGGATGACTCATTAGCCAATGTAAAAGTGTACCAACCCTAAAGACACAGGGATATACTATAGGGATATATTTACTAAGCCTTAGACGGAGATAAAGTGGATGGAGATAAAGTACCAGCCAACTAGCTCCTGTTATTTTTCAAACACAGCCTTTACCCATATTAATATCCAATTCCCTAGGCTGGGGGATACTGTATTGCCACATCCCAGTACTCAATAGCACAACACATGCAACAGTAAAGAACACCTCTGGGATCTAGGACAGAGTCTTTATAACTAGAGTGTAGGTTATTACATGCTTCCATTCTTTAATATACCATGTTAATCATTTATGAAGAGGATTATTGTAGTGCCAATGAAACTGAAAATGTAATTTCTTTTTAAAGGTACTTTGGCCACATGCCATTCATAGCACTCAGATGACAATATAAATCTGTTACACTTCCATTCTTGTCTGTGCATACATAAGAATCCTTAGCAACTTTATTTACTGTACCTTAGTAAATCAGGGTATGTGTCAGAGGTTCCATAAACACAAATAGCCTTTTTCAATGTCACTCATTTGTATCAGTACAGTTAGTATGTATATACTATATATGAGTTAATGTTTTTGCTACACAGAGCACCATCATTACATACAAATCCTCTTCAGTGAATTTTAGAACATACTACTGTACATAAAGGTAATAGTCCCCAAACAGCACAAACAAACAAACAAACATTTATCATTCCAGTTTTGTAGCTTTGTATGAATTACAACCTTTCACACTTAATACATACAAAGCAGCTTAAGGGTGTCAGAAACGGAAAATACACTGGAGTGGAACTTTGATAAAGTGGATTTTATTTCCTCATTTCAAACTATTCATTGCTTCTGGCATGCTTTGAGTGAAATAATCTGTTTCATTTTATTTAGGCATCACTGACAATTATGTTAGATATCAACATTTTGCAGACGTTGTTGGCTGATGTAACTCATGACAGATGATGCATGGATACTTCTCAGTCTGCCAAAATAAAGACAATGGCATTAAAAATAGTTAGATGCTTCCCTGTTTCTCTAATATTGTGGATGAAAATGCAAGCAGTGTTAGACAATAGCTTTGGGAATTTATAATGAATTGCAAATTTATTTCACATTGTTGCCAACTATATCTATACAGTTTAGTCTAAGTACAATGGAATCCTATCAGCGTCAATTATTAAGCTTTTTATAAAAAATTTTCTACATATGTAGCTGTTTGGTAAGGACACTATGAATGAATGAATGAATGAATGAATGAACGAACGAACGAACGAATGAACAAATGAATGAATTAAAAATATATTAAGCGGGATGCAGTTAATTTGCCGGCAGACAGGATCCCAGAGGTCAGGATACCAGCGCCAGAATCCCAACCGCTGACAGTGCCGACAGCCGGAATACCAGCTAACAGTGGCTATTTCCATTCGTGGGTTTCCACGACACTCGCAGAGTGGGAATTGAACATGTGGTGAGCGCAGCAAGCTACTGAGCCTGCAACGTGGCGAGCGCAGCAAGCCCACAAGAGGACTCTTTGCGCTCGCCCTGCTGCTGGCATACCGACGGCCGGGATACCATTGTCGGAATACTGACGGCCGGCATCCTGACCATCAGTATATCATACTAATCCCTTTAAAGCTATTCAGTTGCCTTCATCTGATCACATACACTGATATTCCAAATGAAAAAAAAAGCATTCTATATTTTTTATTGAAGACCCTTTTTGCTATCCACATACTGTACATTATGCATCTTCCTCTTTCTCTATGGTATCTTAAGCTCCTTTGTGTCACCTGGTTCTGTGGATGAAAATGTGGAAAGTGGCCCATGCACTTGCAACCAAATCAGCTACCGGATACCACAAGAGTAATGATACACTTAATTTGACAGATGTTATAATAGATGGACTCCAGGTCATCTGTCAGCAAAGATCACTAAATTATTGAAAGTCTTCAACACACACTTATACCCCTTTTACACCAAAAACCCATGTTCAGCCCTGGTCAATGGACATGGGTTTCAAGCCATGTTTCAAATCCCATTTTCACCGCAGACTAGACGTGGGTTAATACCAGGGCTTCCCTCTGCCGGCACTTGGAGGTGACAACATTCCCAAGTGCTGGTGATTCGGCTCTCCATAGGCTTGTATCACTGGCCCGTTACCTAGGTCTTGCCTGGGTCCAACACTGCTAATTACCTGGGTTAGATTTCCAGGTCACTGGACCCAGGTTATTTTTTGGGGACTTTTTTACAGCAAGTCATGGTTCAGCAATAACTCAGGTTATTGCGGCAGTGTAAAAGGGGTATTTGTTTTTATTGTGCTAAAGCAGAGATGCATTCATTACTGACTGACACATTTTATAAGATCCACAGGTGGTACTAATTCTTCTACTTGTGATTCTGTGAAACCTGGAAAACAAGCAGTGTTAGATTTCCCTGAGGAATTGAGAAACACTGGTCTATCCTCTCTCTACAATTTTCTTTCACTTTCACTCTCTCACCATCTCTCTATCCCAATTTAGGGCCTAATTCAGACTGGATCGCTGAAGCGGCAGCAATCGCAGTGTGAAGCCCTATGTGGAGTGTGCTCATGCAGTGGCGACACAAGGTGGAAGCGGCCCGCACCCGGGTGTGACTCCTGACTCCATAGTGACAGGAGCCAGGTGCTGCAGTGTGAAAGTCTGCTACAGCACCCGGCTCCTGTCATAGAAGAGGAGCCGAAAGAGCTGGTAAGCAGTTTATCTCCAGAGATGCTGGGCACGCACCCGCAGTGACGATCTACGATGCCACGCCCCCTTTATTTACGGTCACGAGGAGCGCTGCAATATCAATGGTGTGCACCGGGTGTCACCAAACCCGGTGACGCCTCTGCGCTCGTGCACCTCAGGAGCCCAGTAAGATGCTAAAAGCATCTCAGGGCTGTGATCACCTCTGCCTGATTGACAGGCTGAGGCGGTCGCGGGGTAGGAGAGGGCGTGCCAATGGTATAAGAATGCCGTTGGCAAGGTGCGGTCTGGGCAAAGCAGGTGTGTCCGGGCCTTTGTGGGGGCAGCCGCGGTGGGAACATGGTGAGTAGCCACCTGCCAGTGCAGCTAGGCTGCGCAGGCAGGGAACTACTTGCCAGGTGTAAAAGCATTGCCACCCAGTGGCGGAACTGTGGGAGGCAGTGGAGTCGGCTGCCGCCGGGCTCCTGCCCGCAAGGGGGCACATCTCCTCCACTGTCTCCCGCTGCCTGAGGACCGCGCTGCTATTACAGATGGAGGAGCTGTGTCAGTGACACGGAAGCTGCCTCCTGTATTTACAGAGAGATGGCACTGGCTGCAGCTAGGGGGAGCTCCAGAGCACAGCTCCTCCCGGGCCCTTCTAGTTAAGTAAGCCAGCCGAGGGAAGCTCTCTGCTCCTCCGTGCTCCGTGAGCCTGATGATAGACAAAGGTAGGCACTGTTTGGGGGGTGGGGGAGAGGTGGATTTGGGGGGAAGCACTGTATTTTGTGTGTGCTTGTTTTTAAGTGAGGTGTGTGTGTGTTTTTAAGGAAAGTTGTGCATTCAAGTAAAAAAGGCATGTGTGTGTGTGTGAGTGGCATGTGTGTGAGAGGCATGTATGTTTGTGTGTGTGTAAGTGAGAGGCATGTATGTGTGTGTAAGTGAGAGGCATGTATGTGTGTGTAAGTGGGAGGCATGT
This sequence comes from Pseudophryne corroboree, assembly GCF_028390025.1. Taxonomy (NCBI): domain Eukaryota; kingdom Metazoa; phylum Chordata; class Amphibia; order Anura; family Myobatrachidae; genus Pseudophryne; species Pseudophryne corroboree. The sequence continues at coordinate 706,181,253 of NC_086447.1, forward strand.
GTGTGTAAGTGAGAGGCATGTGTGTGTGTGTAAGTGAGAGGCATGTATGTGTGTGTAAGTGAGAGGCATGTGTGTGTGTAAGTGAGAGGCATGTGTGTATGTAAGTGAGAGGCATGTGTAAGTGAGAGGCATGTGTGTGTGAGAGGCATGTGTATGTAAGTGAGAGGCACGTGTGTGAGAGGTGTGTGTGTATGTGTGTGTGTGTGTGTGTAAGTGAAAGGCATGTGTGGGTGTTTAAGTGAAAGCGGCGTGTGTGTATTTAAGTAAAGGAGGTGTGTGTGTGAAAGCGGCGTGTGTGTTTAAGTGAATGAGGCGTTTGTGTGTTTTTTTTATATATATCTAGTGTTCACGCTAGGTGTCTTTCACAGGGCGCTTCCCCCTGCCCCTTAGACAGCTGAATCCCGCCCTGCCCATTTTTGTGCACCCTGCCGTTTGCTGCCTGCCGGACCCCGCCACGCCGCTGGACCCAGCCGTACGCCGCCGGACCCGGTAAGCACATGAGAGTCCCCCTGGGCTAAATTAACCTTGTAAGTATTTTGCAGCTGTAAACTTCAATCTCAGTGCTCTCTACCTGGTGCAGTGAGCCTCAGTGTTCTCTACCTGGTGCAGTGTGCCTCAGTGCTCTCTACTTGGTGCAGTGTGCCTCAGTGCTCTCTACCTGGTGCAGTGTGCCTCAGTGCTCTCTACCTGGTGCAGTGTGCCTCAGTGCTCTCTACCTGGTGCAGTGTGCCTCAGTGCTCTCTACCTGGTGCAGTGTGCCTCAGTGCTCTCTACCTGGTGCAGTGTGTATAATGTGCTCTATCTGGCGCAATATGTATAACGTGCTCTACCTGGTGCAGTGTGTATAGGAGGTTCTACCTGGTGCAATGTGTATTAGGTGCACTACCGTGTGGTGTAATGTGAATTGCCACTATTATGTGGCCATGCCCCTTCCCCACAAAACAACGCCCCTAGATTTTTGCTGCGCGCCTTCAGCGAGCACTGTCCATGTTTTGGCCTATAGGAATGGGAGCACCAAGCATTATAGTATGTACCTAAGTTTGCCCATCTAACTTAAAAATGTGCCCTCCCGAATGGAAAAATGTGCCATTCCCGTGTTCAGCACCCTGCCCTAAAAAAATCCTAGAGTGAACACTAGTCATATCGGCACACCGCTGCGCCAAAGCTTCTCCATCGAGACCCGCTGGCGGGTGAGGGAGCACTGTAGGTGTACTATAAAGGTACGCTGGTGTCTGTTTTATTGTAATGACTGACTTGGTGTGCGTCCACTTTCTATGTGTATCTATATTACTATTGGGAAAGGTACCTGAGCATGCAGCTACTGTTCACCCTTAGTGCCGGATAGCTACATATGGTATGTGTGTGTATATGTAGGGGGGCACCAACATTTATCATGCCTCCGGGCGACTGGGACGAACTTACGCCACTGTTGCCACCATGTGATGCTTTTGCACCCGTGTGGGGGAGCAGGGCCTGACATGTAAGTAAGTGATCGTAGATGTGCTAAATTTAGCACATCTACGATCAGATCAGAATAGAATCATCCCCTTAGTCAGAAGAGTTCCAGTCATCTACAACCGGATCAAGGCTATATAGAAGGAAACAAAAAATATAAGATATTGAAAATATCAAAAGGAGCGCTAGTAATGGTTAAATTAATAATTTATTATTTACACCTAAAAGGATATAACCAGTAAAATCAACACAGCATAGTACAATATAAAAGTTGACACATATAACATACAATATTATAGCACACATTTAAATGTCTCTGGGTGACCTATTACATTGCACTTTAGTTAAAACTGCCTTGAATCATCCTTTGTGGTGACTTAAAGGTTATGAAAACTTTAGCAGGTGCACAGTAGCAGTTAAAAATTATGTCCAGAGTAGTAGTGAACCCAAATTTTACTCAACTCCTTTGATCATGTCCTTAAATGCAGTAATATTGTGGAGGTAGGGCATAGAATTGTAAATGAACATTAGCAGCCGTTTAAGCTGTCTCCTCCATTTGTAGTGTATGAATACTGCTCATAGCCGGGGAAGAGGGAGGGCGCTGCGGTTCTTCTATAGCGCTGCAGCGCTATGCTCCACCTGTGCCCTGTGTGTTCACTGAATGTCCAGGAAGCCTTGTTAGGAGAGAGTGTGTGTGGGTCACTCTTACCGGATCCTAGTGTTCCTTGGCCACCATTTAAAATGCGCTCTTTCTCCTGATGGCAGCATGCGTGAGATGACGGGTGCGCTGGCTTGTCAGAGGAACGATCCCGGTGCAAACTTTGTCCGCTGGGTTAAATAAAGTGCTCCTTACGCGTTTCTCTGCGCAAATGTCGTGGCAATTTCGTCAGAGGATCTATCTCCTGCTGCACTAGGCAGCTATTTAAACCCATAGGAACCAATCAAGAGTGAAACAGGTAATGTCCACACCTGCAATGCTATTAGCACAACACCTCCAAATGTCAGCATTAAAAAACAGCGTATGTGTCAACCTTTATAATTACAATTGGAAACACATTATAACTTAAAACCGAGCAGAATGGTGATACATTACATAGATAATATTCAAATATCTCCAAATAAATAAAAAGATAAATACGCCCTGAGTGTCGATCACATAAGAAATGATTTCTACTATAAAGATAAGCAAACAACATTGAGATCTAAATGGCCACATAGATAGACAGTGTCAATAGTATAGTGGTGAAGGACACCAACAATTATAGACAAGGACCTGGGTTTGAGTCACATCCTGTGCCAAAGTTTATTTATTTATTTATTTTAAATCTAATTTTATTCTATGTCACATTACATCAGAAATAACTTCTATTATGAGGATAACCAAATAACATCAAGACCTGGATAGACCCACAGAAAGGCAGTGTCAGTAGCGTAGTGGTGAAGGATACTGACCATTACAGATGAGAACCCGGGTTTGAGTCACCAGTTTAAAAGTAAATCAAAATTCTACCCCTTTCAACACAGAAGTGCTTATATAGAAACATTTCACACTTCTACTTTGGGTGATTTCCGCAAACTGTGTGAGAAGAACACTAAGCTCCATAATAAAAAAGATAATCTTCATATTAATCAATGTAGAGCTTTGAGAGCTCTCAAAACAGACAATTCTATCATCATCAAAAATATGGACAAGGGTGGTGGGGTTGTGATACAGGATAAAATTGTCTATTTGGAAGAAGCCAATAGACAGTTGGGGGACCCTAAGTTCTATAGAAGGCTTTCTCACAATCCCACCTCCCTCTATCTACATGATTACAAATCCATGCTCATAGGGGCACTGGTGGAGGGGCAATCACCAAAGATGATTTTTTTTGGTCTGATACCTATCCTATTGTCCCCACATATTATCACCTTCCCAAAATTCACAAATATTTGGTAGCACCCCCCTAGTCACTTCATTATGTTTGGTGTAGGGTCCATCACTTCTAATCTATCTTCTTTTGTTGATTCCTATTTACAACCACACATTATCAACTTGTGTTCATATATACAAGACACTTCTCACATTTTAAATTTAGTGGTATACAGTGGCGACAGTCTTATGTACTCCTCACCTGTGATGTGGAGTCACTTTATACCAACATTCCACATCAACAGGGGGTGGAGGCATGTCGCCACTTTCTCAAATTAGATACAGAATTAACATCTGAACTCTGTGAGTTTGTTTTAAATTCCATGAAATTTATTTTAGCACACAATTATTTTTATTTAATTCACAGTTTTTTCTTCAAGTGTACGATACCGCCATGGGCACCTGGTTCGCCGCCAGCTTTGCCAACCTATATATGGGCCTCTTCGAAAATCAGTATGTCTGGGGGGCCCATATAGGACAAACCTGGTGTTCTATGGTCAGTACAGTGATGATCTATTTATTATTTGGGATGGGTATGTTACTGTATCTTCTTTTATTTCTTATCTTAATTCTAACATGTTTGGTCTTAAGTTTAGTCACACCTGTCACCTTGCACATTTTTTGGACATTGCCCTCTCCGTCAGGGCCAACTCATTGGCCACAAAAACCTATATAAAAGAGGTTGATTGTAGTAATTATCTCAATTATAAAAGCTGCCATCACTTAAAGTGGAAGAATAACATTCCGAAAAGGTCAGTATCTTAGAGTGAGACAAAATTGTTCGGATGAGGTGAACTTTTGTGAACAAGCGAAGGAGATGGCAGTTTGTTTTCTTGATGAAGGCTATCCAGAATCATTATTAGAAAAATCCTCTATGGAGGCCTGTCAAAGAGATAGAAGTTCTCTTCTCTCTCAGTCTGATCAGGCTCATTCATCTAAAAAACACGATAATATTATGGGTAATGACATTCTCCCATTTATCAGCAAATATAATATCTGTGCTGACAAAATAAAGAAAATTATCTACAAAAATTTTGAGCTACTTAAACTTGATCAGACTTTAAAATCTTGCATTGGAGATAAACCAAAAGTTGTATTTAAAAAAGCTAAAAATCTTAAGAACCACCTATCACCTAGTTTGTTACAGGACACAAGGAGCACAATAGGGTCCTCTACAGGTAAAAGCACTTGGCTCTCTGCATACCCCAAAAACACCCCCTTACTCAGGAGTAGCTCCCCCTCAGCTGCTTCTCTATACTCTGATGCTCTATACCCCTGCATGCAGGAGAAGAGGGTGTGGAATACTCTGGTCCTCATACCGCAGCTACTGTATCTCACCTAGCACCATGTGAAAATAAAGGAATACTGTAAATATGTATTTTTTTTACCATGCTTTCGCGCTCTCCCCTACTCCAATTTTGAAAAGCACTAGCTCTGTTCGCCTAAGAATGTAGTGGAATTATTGGGTGTGGGTTCCTCCAAAATTTACAAGACCACTAGTGAGCTTTCTCAGCTGGCACTAAGCAGGGAGACAAAAAATCGTAGCTGGTCATCATGAAGCTGTGTACACTAGAGGGATTGGGCCTGATATGTGACCTCCCTAGTTGAACCTAACCTCATGATTATAGTACTACGGGGGACATGTACTAAGCAGTGATAAAAGTGGAGAAGTGAGCCAGTGAAGTTTCCCATGGCAACCAATCAGCATTGACATAACATTTATAATTTGCATGCTGTAAACGTATACAGAGCAGCTGATTGGTTGCCATGGGCAACTTCTCCACTGGTTCACTTCTCCACTTTTATCACAGCTTAGCTCATGTCCCCCTAAGGCTCTTCTCATCCTCCTCGGTGGTTGGTGTAATAGGCTAATAGTATCATAATAAGGTATATTGGTACTGTATGTGTTTGGAGAATCAAAACTGCCTGCAGGCCTATGCATCCTGGACATACAGAGCTTATACTGTATAAAAAGAGAGAGAGAGAGAGATGTAGGCATGCCCATCGTGGCTACATCTAGGAGCGAATGTGCCTTGTGACCATGCGCACAAGTCTTAGACACGTATGCACCCCAGTGGATGGGGCGGCAAAAGACACAGACCGGTGCGGCTAGGCACGTATACACCTAGTTGTGCTGCGACTGCCCGTGCCGGCAAAATGTAGCCACAATGAGCGTGGATACATCTATATAGCGACAATATGCACAGAGTGTGCTACATACATATATAGTCAAGAACAGGGCAGCAGTAAAGTGTAATAAAACACAGAAGGCGCATGAGTTTACCAACATTTCAATGTTAATCCATTATCTTCTGTGTTATAAATAGATACCTTATACCCCAGACCACACCACATGCAAGGAGCCAGCAGCACTAATCTACAACATTATCACCCTGTGCCCATAACCATAGCAACAATTACGGGCTGTTCAAACATAAATGAAGCATGGAGGCTCTCTCCTACCATCAAAGCTAATTCTAATGGTCCATATCAAGTTTACAAAACATTAGTGCCATTCACATATAGGGCCTGATTCAGGTTGGATCGCAAAACGCAATCCAAACGCAAAAATTGCTAAAAGGATGAGGGCGCATGCGCTGTCCTGCGCATGCACCTGTATTTTCTGTGGGGGCCGCACAAAATGAGAACGTCTCTGCCTTTCAATCAAGCAGAAGCGTTCGTGGGGAGGGTGGGGGGATGGCAACACTCTATTTCCTAGGTGGAGATGGAGCGTTGCAGGGGTGGCATTGTGGAAATGGTGGGCATTGCGTGGGTGTGATCATGGCGGCTGCATGACATCACACGCAGCCACCGCGATCAGAACGATGCAATCACAATTTCTGCTTCATCAAGGGGGTAGGTGGTGGTCAGCATGCTGGGTGTCCTTGCCCCGCGATGGGCGGCCACCAGCATGCGTTCACAAGGATTGCAAATTCTGCTAATTAGCAAAATTTGCAATCCTTACTGAATCGGACCAATAGTACAGAACCCTGGGGAAGGAGGAAAGAAAACCACAGCAAATAGCCACACTACCAAACCACACTTAAATTGCGCAATCTCGTCCAATCTTGGAAGCGATAAAGTGTTGGGCCGGATCAGTATCTGGTGGGTGACCCACCAGAGAATATCTGGTGTAGTAGGTGTATGGGACACAGCAATTCGGTCTAACGTTGACAGCATATTCATACAGTACATTTACAGTATCTAGCTTTTCCTACCTATCTCTTATACACCTTTAACTACAATACCGTAAATGTCAGTTTTGGGGGGCTCCAACCTCAATAAGGAATACTCTTTAACAACGTTCGAGTGTATACTCTATGGTACATGATAAATGACACTAGTGGGCGGATCATAACTACAAACAAGAAATTGTTTCCCAGTATTGTTTGGATATACAACACTAAATATCTTTTGAGGACGCTTTTGTCCTACTTCTCTAATAGTGAGTGATAATTAGTATCCTGCTGCATATTAGGCTATTTTGCCTGAAATTTTAATTTTAGAGTATCATCTCTTCAATATGTGACTTAGGCAGGTTCACTGCAACCTGTGACAAGTTATTTTAGATTGACTTCAATAAAAGTTACATTTTAAGATGAATAATCGATAACATTTCTTCAGATTTTTTCCTTTAATGAGTGCAGCAACAAAGCATCTTTCTTTTTCTCTCTATGTCAATTGACTTATCAGTAGTGCGCTACTGTACCCTTGGTGCACCACCAACAAGTTATTGTGCGCAATACCAGCAACTGAAATACTTCAGTTGGGTTTTGAATTAATTCTTGCAATTGTGAAATAATTATTCTCAGTGCAGAAACACACCTGCATTGCAATCTTTGATTTTCTATCTGCATGCTGCTATTCATTACTCCAGTGCATTATTTTGCCCTGTCATTGGTGTAGTAGAGTCATGGAGGTTTTGAGTTTCAGCCTCCCAATTCTTTTCTGCTTCTTTTGCATATCGTGATGGATTAAGGAGACATCTACCTGTACTGCAGCATGTCTTCCAGTAACTCTCTCTTCATAATATGTAATAGCTTGTAGTACAGATGTACAGATGTGTCCTTCCTGATCTTACATGTAATGCGTACACACATGTGCATGCATCGCAGTATAGTTGTACCCGCAGTATCCCTATGCAATGTTTAAACCATGGACCACCAAATCTGAGGGGAACTAGTAGTGACTGTGTGGAGCAACACTACACAGGACTTGGATAGTGCAGCTGAGGAATCTATGCGGGGTTGGACTGGCCCTCAGGGCTACAAGGGCAACCTCTGGTGGGCCATACTGCCTGGGGCATGGGGGGGGGGGGGCGGCCCTCACTTACATCCTCTAGAGATCAGGTTCCAGACTATGCATTTGAATTATACATGGTACATTACATAATACTGCACAGGACTAGGGTGTTTTTTTTACAGCACATTGCTGTTGATCAAGGCTTAAAGTGGTGCCGGAGAGGTGGTGGAACTCATTTACCCTGTCACCTACCCCCCCCCCCTCACATTGAGTTGTGCCAGTGCTAGTGTTTTTGGCACCCTCCTACAGACTATAAATTAGTGCCCTACTGCCCATACTTTATAAACACAATAGTGCCACTTATACACACAATACCCACAGTAGTGCCCCTTATACACATATCTGCATCTGTCACTCCAGCAGCTCATGGCCAGTATCCCTCCAGCAACTCCCTCTAATCTTGTCTTCAAGATCCACAGAGCCTGCTCCTCTTTATGGCTTTTCTTCACTTCAGCTGTGGTGACAGCATGACATCACGTACTCCGTGCCGTAAAAGGAAGCTGATGGGACCTGAGGAGGGGATAAATTCTGTCCAACAGACAGTGTGTGTGAGTACCAGGAGGAGTGGGCTGTAGATGGAGGAGGATTATGGAGACACCAGGACCTGAGGAAGGGGGAGGGGGCTGCTGCTCATCAGTAATGCTAGCGCCGCCTGAATCATCTATTGACATAGGTGATGGGGTGGGCTTTTCTGTTGGAATTACTGTGCAGGGCAATGAAGCAGGTGGAACTAGTTCCTCCTACCATTTCAGGTGGTGAAACTTAATTCTACCTCATTCCCCACCACTTTAACCCTTGCTGTTGATAATCTGGCACATTATCATGCATGCACTATCAATATTTACTATAAATATTTATCAAGGCACCCAGACCATGCATTTACTAATGGTCAGCCAAGCCTCTAATCATGGGCCTCTACCACTGCATTTCCCCGGTGGTCCCTTCATGCCCCAATCCAACACTGACTCTATGCATGAGCTGTAGTAATTAGAGTAACATGGATAACAGAACAGCACCAAGAAATCTTTAGCTGTACAAAGCAATATACAGTACATCAGTCCTTCAAATGAAGCAGAAAAAAGCAGTTATTAGAGCACTGGCATATCTATAATGGGTGCAGTGTGTGTGGTGCATATAGATCAGGGGGTCCCACTCCGCACACGCTGCACCCATTTCTTCAGTACTTACCTCTCCAGAGTCCCATGTTAGCAGCAGCAACAGCACTGCAAAATCACTAGGAAAATGGCCTGGTGGCCATTTTCCCATGGTTTTCCATATGTGCAATAGGTAAATCGCTGGGGAAATGGCCAAAGCAGCATTTTCCTGAAGATCTTCATTAGACTCTAGCACTGCACTAGAGTCTACTAGCGCTTACTGCTCATACACACTACACAGCTGGCTAAAGAGGAGGGGGCTAGACTGAGACTACACACAGGTCCCCACCTCTCTTGAAATGGGCCTGTATTAGAGGCTTTACTCAGCTTTCTAACAGGCTGCATTTTGAAGTGAGCAAGAGCAGAGGAACATTATATACTAAGTTTGACATTAATAAACTCATGTAATTTTGAATAACTCTAAACTTTGATCTCTACATTAACCCTACATAAGAAGATTGGGTATGTGTCCAAAATTATATTTGATAAATAATATCTCTGTCCCTCTGGAGTGGAATTGTTGTCTAGTATGATAGTTTATTGTTAGATTGTAAGTTACAATTTAAAACTTAAAAAAAAACTAAATTCTACCAATTGTTCTCCAAGAAAAAGATTATTGTATTTTGTACATGTAATGTTTTCATTTTAACAAGTTTGCCTTAGGAGAATGAAACAGATACAACTAAATATACCATACACTTAAATTTATAATAATTGCATTGTCATGCTGAGTGTACATCTGTTTTCTTCCTTTGTGTATTGCTCATTTCATTTCAAAACCGTAAGTTTTCAATTATATATTGCCCCATTTTAGATGTGCCATTTACAGCACAACTTAGTAAAATATGACTATTTGTTAGTTGTTTTTTTGTTAACCGTTTAGGATGTTTCATCCTGCTCAGCTAAAACAACAACAGAATGATCTACAAATATCTATTTGGAATCATTGTACACTTCTCTATAAACTCATGCCTTTAAGGTTCCGCAAAGATGATGTTATGTAACAATTCTTAATATACTTACATTTTAATATGAGGTGTTCTACATACACATTTTAAACATATCTGTGTCATTTACCTTCACCAAAAGCTATGTATTCCATTGCAAATATTTTAAATTTGAGTCATGTCACCAAATATAAAGATGTTCAGTTATTATTTACCAAATATTACAATGCATACATTAGTTTTTATCACGTTTTGGGCAACACGATAGTCAAGTGGTTAGTAACCATGCTTCACAGCACTGGAATCATGGATTTGATCACAATCAAGGCCTTATCTGTGTGAAACTTGTATGTCTTCCCCTTGTTTGTGTTAGTTTCCTATGGATGTTCCGGTTTCCTCCCCCAGTCCAAAACTATATTAGTAGTTTAAGTGCAGTGACATGCGGTGGGGTGAGGCAGAGCATTTCCTGTCATACTAAAGTGTGTGCCAGATTTTGACTGTATAAAGTATATGAAAAATACAAAGAATATGTTTGAAATATCTTCTTTGTATTATTCTAATTATTTTTATAGTCAAAACTCTAGAGTAAAAAGTCTATGGCAGGTGAGACACCTTATAGTTTCCGCCCATCTCTGATCAAAACCCACCAAATTTCCAGCAGTATATACTGCTGCACCTGTGTATAATGTCCACATGTAACCTTTGGCTCATACTGTATATTGTGTGTTAATCTGGCTCTGGTACTAACCAGTGCCTCCTGAGCAATTTATCTCACTGCACATCCCTGTTTAATTGACATTTAACAGAACTAGAGTAACCTTAGTGTGTGTGTGTGTGTGTGTGTGTGTGTGTGTGTGTGTGTGTGTGTGTGTGTGTGTGAGGTAAAACTATTGTAAACTCCATTAGGACAGGGACTGATGCATGATTGAATATTATTTACAAAGTGCAGCGTAATATGTGTGCCCTATATAAATGGGTTGGATATGTTATGCTGGCTGCCAGGATCCCGGCTGTCAGCATACCAACACAGAGATCCCGGCAGCAGAATGCTGATAGGGTGGGGGGCTGTGGCGAGCACAACAAAGCCCCTTGTAGTCTCTCTGCGCTCACCACGCCACGCAGCGTGCTCGGTTGCTTGCTGTGCTCGCCAAAGGTTCTATTCCCACTCTATGGAATAGACCCTGTGGTTGCATTCCGACTAGCATGCTGACTGCTGGAATCCTTAGCGCTGGTAACATAACATCATCCCATATATCCCTGTCATTATTGTATGTGTATATTGAGTATAATGTGATAGACACCCATACTACCCTTGGCACCTAACCCAGGTATGTATGGCATACAGTGTCAGACTGGGGCATGAAGGGCCCACAGGCGGTATGCAGTGGTAGGGGCCTATGTTCAGTGGTGTTGCTAGGCTTTAGAGGGGTGTGGCCAGCTACCACTTTGGTTTGCCTAACCATTAGAAAATGCATGGTCTGGGCCTCTTGATAAATATATATAGTAAATTCCACTAGTGCATGCATGATAATGTACCAGATTAATAACAGCAATGCACTGTAGAGAATACATTATAGTCCTGTGCAGTATTCAGTAACATATATATAATGTATATTCATGTACACAGTCTGGTACCAGATCCTTAGAGGGGGAGGTGGGGGCACAATCAGCGAGGCCCACCGGGGGTTTCCCTGTGACCCCTGTGGACCAGTCCAACCCTGGTGGCATGCTGGCGCTGAGTGTCCATGTCAATCATTATAAATATTACATCTGAGCTGGGAGTTCCCATCCACCTTAATGGACTTCAGTATGAGCATTATGTATTCATTCCTCTAGTCTACTGTAGGTACCCCTCACTTATGAACAATAGCACAATACCATTCAACTTACCTAACTGGTGGCTAATATTCTCAAGAAAGGAAAAAACTTGCTAGCAGTTAACCTCTACTGCTGTAGTTTGCATGAAATGTGCAAACATTGAAAACTACTGTACAATGTGAAACGACATAAACAGCACAACACAAGCATTTTCCTAATACTCCATATGTGACAATGACATCACAAATGGAATATGGATAAAACATTATACATTTGTAATATGCTTATCTTTTGTGTATTTATTGCATGCAACATGTCATATTAATTCCATCAATAATATGAAACTGGAACTTTCTCCATTGTGCACCAAGCTTTGTAGGGTACGACAGTGAAGAAAGAAATAGGAGGCCTGATATATAATTACTGATGCACATGGGCTAGAGGCAAAGATATGCATTTATGTGGATCTGGAGGCCATTCACAGCGTTTTAAACACCTGGCTCTCCACTTGCCGCTAAAATAGTGCAATGTAGTAAAGGAGAATTTGCAATTTGCGTCGATTGCAGAGGGCATGTCAGTGGAATTGTGGCTCATTCAGAGGTAAGCATAGGCAAAGTTTAGTTGATTTGGCTCTCTTGCACAGAGGATAGGGCTAGTGCAAATGTGTGCTGATAGTGATGACCAATGCTTTCACAAGCAGTTTCACAAGCAGATGTATAGTTGCAATGCAGTCACATAGATGTGGCTGATGTTGAATATAGGTGGAAATCTATAGCTATTTTCAGGCACACAATGTTAACGCAGATGTGGCCATTATGCATGCAACTTTTAACCAACCCATGTGTCTGCACTTTTTAAAACCAAGTTGAGTATGATATGCCAGTGGTCAGAAGATTGACTGCAGCATGCCGATGGTGAGAATCCCGATGGACTAGATAAATATACTTACCTTCCTCCTATTCCCTCCTAAACCTAACCCTCCCTTTCCACATACTAAACCTAACACTACCTCCCCGGCAGCCTAAACCTAACCCTCCCTGGTAGCTTAAACCTAACCCCCCATTCGTACTGCCAAAACCTAAACCATCCTCTGCTGCACCCTAACGCTAACCCTCCCTGGGGGTGCATAAACCTATCCCCACCTTCCTGCAGTCTAACCCTAACCCTCCCTTTCCTGGAGCCTAACCCTAACCCTCCTACTGCAGCCTAAACCTAAATGCCCTCCCTGCCCCCCCCCCCCCCTCCCCCACCGAACGCTCTTTTGTGATCTTGGCTGGGATACCGACAGGATCACCTTAAAACCTGTACTGTTTCATTCCCTATTTTCTGATGAGAGCAGAAACATGTAAGGTTGTTGTACAATATAGCAGTATGTTCACTGTACAGTATATGCCTGTTTTCAATCTTCTTACAATTAGAGATGTGCACTTGAAATTTTTCGGGTTTTGTGTTTTGGTTTTGAGTTCGGTTCCGCGGCCGTGTTTTGGGTTCGACCGCGTTTTGGCAAAACCTCACCGAATTTTTTTTGTCGGATTCGGGTGTGTTTTGGATTCGGGTGTTTTTTTAAAAAAACACTAAAAAACAGCTTAAATCATAGAATTTGGGGGTCATTTTGATACCAAAGTATTATTAACCTCAAAAACCATAATTTCCACTCATTTTCAGTCTATTCTGAATACCTCACACCTCACAATATTATTTTTAGTCCTAAAATTTGCACCGAGGTCGCTGGATGACTAAGCTAAGCGACCCTAGTGGCCGACACAAACACCGGGCCCATCTAGGAGTGGCACTGCAGTGTCACGCAGGATGGCCCTTCCAAAAAACACTCCCCAAACAGCACATGACGCAAAGAAAAAAAGAGGCACAATGAGGTAGCTGTGTGAGTAAGATAAGCGACCCTAGTGGCCGACACAAACACCTGGCACATCTAGGAGTGGCACTGCAGTGTCACGCAGGATGGCCCTTCCAAAAAACACTCCCCAAACAGCACATGACGCAAAGAAAAAAAGAGGCGCAATGAGGTAGCTGTGTGAGTAAGATAAGCGACCCTAGTGGCCGACACAAACACCGGGCCCATCTAGGAGTGGCACTACAGTGTCACGCAGGATGGCCCTTCCAAAAAACACTCCCCAAACAGCACATGACGCAAAGAAAAAAAGAGGCGCAATGAGGTAGCTGTGTGAGTAAGATAAGCGACCCTAGTGGCCGACACAAACACCTGGCCCATCTAGGAGTGGCACTGCAGTGTCACGCAGGATGGCCCTTCCAAAAAACACTCCCCAAACAGCACATGACGCAAAGAAAAAAAGAGGCGCAATGAGGTAGCTGTGTGAGTAAGATAAGCGACCCTAGTGGCCGACACAAACACCTGGCCCATCTAGGAGTGGCACTGCAGTGTCACGCAGGATGGCCCTTCCAAAAAACACTCCCCAAACAGCACATGACGCAAAGAAAAATTAAAGAAAAAAGAGGTGCAAGATGAAATTGTCCTTGGGCCCTCCCACCCACCCTTATGTTGTATAAACAGGACATGCACACTTTAACCAACCCATCATTTCAGTGACAGGGTCTGCCACACGACTGTGACTGAAATGACGGGTTGGTTTGGACCCCCACCAAAAAAGAAGCAATTAATCTCTCCTTGCACAAACTGGCTCTACAGAGGCAAGATGTCCACCTCATCATCATCCTCCGATATATCACCGTGTACATCCCCCTCCTCACAGATTATCAATTCGTCCCCACTGGAATCCACCATCTCAGCTCCCTGTGTACTTTGTGGAGGCAATTGCTGCTGGTCAATGTCTCCACGGAGGAATTGATTATAATTCATTTTAATGAACATCATCTTCTCCACATTTTTTGGAAGTAACCTCGTACGCCGATTGCTGACAAGGTGAGCGGCGGCACTAAACACTCTTTCGGAGTACACACTTGTGGGAGGGCAACTTAGGTAGAATAAAGCCAGTTTGTGCAAGGGCCTCCAAATTGCCTCTTTTTCCTGCCAGTATAAGTACGGACTGTGTGACGTGCCTACTTGGATGCGGTCACTCATATAATCCTCCACCATTCTTTCAATGGTGAGAGAATCATATGCAGTGACAGTAGACGACATGTCCGTAATCGTTGACAGGTCCTTCAGTCCGGACCAGATGTCAGCATCAGCAGTCGCTCCAGACTGCCCTGCATCACCGCCAGCGGGTGGGCTCGGAATTCTGAGCCTTTTCCTTGCACCCCCAGTTGCGGGAGAATGTGAAGGAGGAGATGTTGACAGGTCGCGTTCCGCTTGACTTGACAATTTTCTCACCAGCAGGTCTTTGAACCCCAGCAGACTTGTGTCTGCCGGAAAGAGAGATCCAAGGTAGGTTTTAAATCTAGGATCGAGCACGGTGGCCAAAATGTAGTGCTCTGATTTCAACAGATTGACCACCCGTGAATCCTTGTTAAGCGAATTAAGGGCTCCATCCACAAGTCCCACATGCCTAGCGGAATCGCTCCGTGTTAGCTCCTCCTTCAATGTCTCCAGCTTCTTCTGCAAAAGCCTGATGAGGGGAATGACCTGACTCAGGCTGGCAGTGTCTGAACTGACTTCACGTGTGGCAAGTTCAAAGGGCAGCAGAACCTTGCACAACGTTGAAATCATTCTCCACTGCGCTTGAGACAGGTGCATTCCACCTCCTATATCGTGCTGAATTGTATAGGCTTGATTGGCATTTTGCTGCTCCTCCAACCTCTGAAGCATATATAGGGTTGAATTCCACCTCGTTACCACTTCTTGCTTCAGATGATGGCAGGGCAGGTTCAGGCGTTTTTGGTGTTGCTCCAGTCTTCTGTACGTGGTGCCTGTACGCCGAAAGTGTCCCGCAATTCTTCTGGCCACCGACAGCATCTCTTGCACGCCCCTGTCGTTTTTTAAAAAATTCTGCACCACCAAATTCAAAGTATGTGCAAAACATGGGACGTGCTGGAATTTGCCCAGATTTAATGCACACACAATATTGCTGGCGTTGTCCGATGCCACAAATCCACAGGAGAGTCCAATTGGGGTAAGCCATTCCGCGATGATCTTCCTCAGTTGCCGTAAGAGGTTTTCAGCTGTGTGCGTATTCTGGAAACCGGTGATACAAAGCGTAGCCTGCCTAGGAAAGAGTTGGCGTTTGCGAGATGCTGCTACTGGTGCCGCCGCTGCTGTTCTTGCGGCGGGAGTCCATACATCTACCCAGTGGGCTGTCACAGTCATATAGTCCTGACCCTGCCCTGCTCCACTTGTCCACATGTCCGTGGTTAAGTGGACATTGGGTACAGCTGCATTTTTTAGGACACTGGTGAATCTTTTTCTGAGGTCTGTGTACATTTTCGGTATCGCCTGCCTAGAGAAATGGAACCTAGATGGTATTTGGTACCGGGGACACAGTACCTCCAACAAGTCTCTAGTTGGCTCTGCAGTAATGATGGATACCGGAACCACGTTTCTCACCACCCAGGATGCCAAGGCCTCAGTTATCCGCTTTGCAGCAGGATGACTGCTGTGATTTTTCATCTTCCTCGCAAAGGACTGTTGGACAGTCAATTGCTTGGTGGAAGTAGTAAAAGTGGTCTTACGATTTCCCCTCTGGGATGACCATCGACTCCCAGCAGCAACAACAGCAGCGCCAGCAGCAGTAGGCGTTACACGCAAGGATGCATCGGAGGAATCCCAGGCAGGAGAGGAATCGTCAGAATTGCCAGTGACATGGCCTGCAGGACTATTGGCATTCCTGGGGAAGGAGGAAATTGACACTGAGGGAGTTGGTGGGGTGGTTTGCGTGAGCTTGGTTACAAGAGGAAGGGATTTACTGGTCAGTGGACTGCTTCCGCTGTCGCCCAAAGTTTTTGAACTTGTCACTGACTTATTATGAATGCGCTGCAGGTGACGTATAAGGAAGGATGTTCCGAGGTGGTTAACGTCCTTACCCCTACTTATTACAGCTTGACAAAGGCAACACACGGCTTGACAAATGTTGTCCGCATTTCTGTTGAAATACTTCCACACCGAAGAGCTGATTTTTTTGGTATTTTCACCAGGCATGTCAACGGCCATATTCCTCCCACGGACAACAGGTGTCTCCCCGGGTGCCTGACTTAAACAAACCACCTCACCATCAGAATCCTCCTTGTCAATTTCCTCCCCAGCGCCAGCAACACCCATATCCTCCTCATCCTGGTGTACTTCAACACTGACATCTTCAATCTGACTATCAGGAACTGGACTGCGGGTGCTCCTTCCAGCACTTGCAGGGGGCGTGCAAATGGTGGAAGGCGCATGCTCTTCACGTCCAGTGTTGGGAAGGTCAGGCATCGCAACCGACACAATTGGACTCTCCTTGTGGATTTGGGATTTGGAAGAACGCACAGTTCTTTGCGGTGCTTTTGCCAGCTTGAGTCTTTTCATTTTTCTAGCGAGAGGCTGAGTGCTTCCATCCTCATGTGAAGCTGAACCACTAGCCATGAACATAGGCCAGGGCCTCAGCCGTTCCTTGCCACTCCGTGTGGTAAATGGCATATTGGCAAGTTTACGCTTCTCCGACGACAATTTTATTTTAGATTTTGGAGTCCTTTTTTTACTGATATTTGGTGTTTTGGATTTTACATGCTCTGTACTATGACATTGGGCATCGGCCTTGGCAGACGACGTTGCTGGCATTTCATCGTCTCGGCCATGACTAGTGGCAGCAGCTTCAGCACGAGGTGGAAGTGGATCTTGATCTTTCCCTAATTTTGGAACCTCAACATTTTTGTTCTCCATATTTTAATAGGCACAACTAAAAGGCACCTCAGGTAAACAATGGAGATGGATGGATACTAGTATACTTATGGATGGACGAGCGACTGCCGACACAGAGGTAGCTACAGCCGTGGACTACCGTACTGTGTCTGCTGCTAATATAGACTGGATGATAATGAGATGAAATCAATATATATTATATCACACTAGTACTGCAGCCGGACAGGTAGATATATTTATTATGTAATGACTGATGACGGACCTGCTGGACACTGTCAGCTCAGCAGCACCGCAGACTGCTACCGTAAGCTACTATAGTAGTATGTATAAAGAAGAAAGAAAAAAAAAAAAAACACGGGTAGGTGGTATACAATTATGGATGGACGAGCGACTGCCGACACAGAGGTAGCTACAGCCGTGGACTACCGTACTGTGTCTGCTGCTAATATAGACTGGATGATAATGAGATGAAATCAATATATATTATATCACACTAGTACTGCAGCCGGACAGGTAGATATATTTATTATGTAATGACTGATGACGGACCTGCTGGACACTGTCAGCTCAGCAGCACCGCAGACTGCTACAGTAAGCTACTATAGTAGTATGTATAAAGAAGAAAGAAAAAAAAAACCACGGGTAGGTGGTATACAATTATGGATGGACGAGCGACTGCCGACACAGAGGTAGCTACAGCCTTGGACTACCATACTGTGTCTGCTGCTAATATAGACTGGATGATAATGAGATGAAATCAATATATATTATATCACACTAGTACTGCAGCCGGACAGGTAGATATATTTATTATGTAATGACTGATGACGGACCTGCTGGACACTGTCAGCTCAGCAGCACCGCAGACTGCTACAGTAAGCTACTATAGTAGTATGTATAAAGAAGAAAGAAAAAAAAAACACGGGTAGGTGGTATACAATTATGGATGGACGAGCGACTGCCGACACAGAGGTAGCTACAGCCGTGGACTACCGTACTGTGTCTGCTGCTAATATAGACTGGATGATAATGAGATGAAATCAATATATATTATATCACACTAGTACTGCAGCCGGACAGGTAGATATATTTATTATGTAATGACTGATGACGGACCTGCTGGACACTGTCAGCTCAGCAGCACCGCAGACTGCTACAGTAAGCTACTATAGTAGTATGTATAAAGAAGAAAGAAAAAAAAAAAAACCACGGGTAGGTGGTATACAATATTATATATATATTATATACAATTATATATATATATATATATATATATATATATTAAACTGGTGGTGATTATTAAACTGGTGGTCAGGTCACTGGTCACACTATCAGCAACTTGCAAGTAGTACTCCTAAGCAGACAATCACAATATATATTATACTGGTGGTCAGTGTGGTCACAATGGCAGTGTGGCACTCTGGCAGCAAAAGTGTGCACTGTACGTTATATGTACTCCTGAGTCCTGCTCTCAGACTCTAACAGCTCCCCACTGTCAGTGTCTCCCCCACAAGTCAGATAATACAGTCACACTATCTATCACTTCAGCAAGTAACTAGTCTAGTACTCCTCCTAATGCTCCCCAAAATTACTACTGTGTCTCTCTCTACTGTCTCACTCTCTTCTCTATAAACGGAGAGGACGCCAGCCACGTCCTCTCCCTATGAATCTCAATGCACATGTGAAAATGGCGGCGACGCGCGGCTCCTTATATAGAATCCGAGTCTCGCGATAGAATCCGAGCCTCGCGAGAATCCGACAGTGGGATGATGACGTTCGGGCGCGCTCGGGTTAACCGAGCAAGGCGGGAAGATCCGAGTCGCTCGGACCCGTGTAAAAAAACATGAAGTTCGGGCGGGTTCGGATTCCGAGGAACCGAACCCGCTCATCTCTACTTACAATGTATTTGTCACAAGCTTTTTATTGAAATGAGGGGACCTAGGACTATTGTAATGCATTGGACAAAAAGCTCCTGACACATAGGCATAGAAGTAGAATTATTACAGTCACTGCTGTTCACCACAATTGCAGTTTTGATTTTCTGGTACTGCTAGGGCCATCTTTACATATGGGCATACTGGGTAGCTGCTCAGGGCCTCACGATTCTTGGGGCCTCCAAGTCTGAGCTGGACCATGGGGCATCTGAACCCTGGGCTTGGGCCTTTGGAGATTCTTGGGAGGCACGTAGAGAATGCTGCCTGGCCACTCTGACTGGGAATTACACACAATCAGAGCAGAGAGGTAACATTCTCTATTTGCCTCCCAGCCTGCAGTAATACATGGAATGGCTGTCAGCTTGCTGATTGGTTGATGGCTGGAGCTAGCCACAAATCAGAGTGCTGACAGTCATTCACTGCATATAAGATTGTGGTGAGGTGATGCAGGACCGCAGGAGGGGTAACTTATGTTTTATTTCCATTAATGGGTGGGTAGGGGCCACAGTGCATTGCTTTTACCAAGGCCTACTATGCCATTAAGATGGTCCTGGGTACTTCTAGTAAACCCAATGCATTTGTAGTGTTTGCAGTTGTTGCAGTGCACAAAAGATAGCTCTACTTCTTGTTAAATTACATTTCTATTTGACATCCGCATTAACATAAAAGTTAAATTATTAAGCTGTAACAAGAAATAATTAAAAGGCTTTCAATGACTAAGTTAAAAAAAGAAACACATTATACAAATAAGAGATACTTCTAAATTAAAATGTCAGCTTTTATACTAAACAATAATAATGTCATAAGGTACAGAATGCAATAACTGTTGGTAATATAAGTTTCTCAGAGTTTACCATGTTGTATTATTTGTTGAAACACGCAGAATTCTTCATGTTTTTATTAAGTGTTTGTGCAAAAAAAAATAATACACTACATTTATTTCAATGGAAAAAAAATCTAGGAAAGAATGTAATGCAGCACAAACTAACACATTTTCTCTCCTTTGAAAAATGCAAGGCTTTGTAATTAAATGGACAATAATGTCAGGCCTTAAATGAGTAACAGAACTAGTGTTCATTTAAAT